>NC_083355.1:104432918-105057918 GCF_030254825.1 Meriones unguiculatus | reverse complement strand
AATCAAGATAATTTGGCTACAGGCCCGTAACATCCCAGCTCTCCACCATCGCCAAAGCTCTAGGCCACCCATCTGCCTGGTAGGACTTTTATATGGTACGGGTAGGACTTTTTATAACTTTTCCTTCCTTCCTTCCTTCCTTCCTTCCTTCCTTCCTTCCTTCCTTCCTTCCTTCCTTCCTTCCTTCCCTTCTTCCTTCTTTGCTTCCTTTCTAACTTCTTCCCTCCCTGTTCCCTCCTTCTCTCCCATCGCCATTCCCTCCCTCCCAAAACTTTAATTGACAGTGGAAAGCAGGCCAGCTATTTGATTTGAATAAAATATCAAGTCCATTTGCCCCAGAGCTGGTATCACTGATGTTGTTTGCAAACAGGCATCTCAGGCCCAGTGTACAAGGGCATGGGTGGTCATGAGTACACAGGCCTATCTGTAGGCTGGCTGTGGGAGTCTCCAGTGACCCCGAACTTGCTTAGATACAAAGCCATCCCATTTCTGTGATCAGTGTTTTGCCCTCAGAGAATCTTGCCACTCTATTGCTTAGCCTTTCTGGGGTCCCAGACGGTGGTTGTCTGATCCCTTCAGTGATTGCCTCCTGACAGTTGTAAACCTCGCAACAGTTGCCAGCCCTGGGAGGTTCCCATCTGTCTGGTTTTAAGTTTCTTAGGAGGAGGAGGAGTCGTCGTCTCAGATGCTGTTTCTTTAGCCATTGATGTCTTAAAACTATTGGTTGTGTCTAGACTGAGGAACAGTTGCGTTTGGAAGCTCTCAGCATCCTTCAGGAAAAGATAAGGATCACCCTCACCTGTCACAGGAATGCAGAAAAGATCCAGGTTCAGAGAGCCCAGAGTGCTTCAGGAAGTATTGGCACCAAGCTATAACTGGCTCAGGTGTCACCGTGTGGCCTAGTATGTCCTTGAACTCCAAACAGCAGGTTTCTTGGAATCAGGACTACAAAGGGGACTTTTGCCCTTTACAGAACATGTCTCTTTGACACCCTTACCTCATTTTGCTCTTATGTGCTGCAGATGATCAGTTACCCCAAAGTTTGCAAGCAGAGAGTTCAGGCTTGGGCAAGTTAGAAGACCTGAAATGTTAGACGCTGCATTTTATCCTGTGTGCTGTTCACATCTGCGCTGTTCACCCCACCTCAGATAGGACCAACTGCTTTCTGGGATCCCCCTTTAACCCCAGACACTCCCATTTTATTCACCCCCTTCCCAGGTCATGTTTCAGTAAGTTTGATTTTCTTAAAATCGTTTTTATTGTTTGATAATTCATACATGCTGATAATGTTTTTGTTGTCATTGTTTTGTTTGTTTGGTTGGTTGATTTGGTTTTGGTTTTTTGAGACAGGGTTTTTCTGTGTAGCTCTGGCTGTCCTGGACTCACATTGTAGACTAGGCTGCCCTCAAACTTGCAGAGGTCCACTTGCCTCTGCCTCCCTGAGTGCTGGGATTACAAGTGTGTGCCAACATGCCCAGCTATATAATGTGTCTTGATTAAACTTCCTCCCCCGTTGCCTCCCCTCCAGCTCCTCTTCTATTCCCTCACGGCTTTTCACTCCCAGCTTCATGTGCTCTTTATTTTTGTAGGCCCCTGAGCCTGCTCACTTAGTGCTGCCTGCAGTGCAGGGGTGCAGAACTGTCCACAGCAGCCTCTCAGAGGCCACACGTCCGAAGAAAATTATTCTTTCTTCTCTAGCAGCCATCAATTGCAGTAGCCCTTTGGTTTCTAGGGACTTCATGATTCATCCCCTAAGCCACACTGGGGTTCTGGCTGGCTTGGTCTTGTGCACACAGTCACAGCAAATATGTCCAGCAAATAGTTTTGCGGCAGCTCTCTGCTACCTCTGGCTCTTACTATCTTTCCATTCACTCTTCTGCAGTGACCCTCGAGTGTGGAAGGAGTCCTGAGACTTGCAGATAATTGATCATACCCCAAGGGATGCTTCCCTGACAGTTGGGGTGATTTGTTACCCCCAACTTCTGTGTCTGTCTATCTGCCCAGGCCCCCCTAATGGATCCCACCATTCCACATTTCAGAGGCTTAATTAACATCTTTCTCTCAGGGGTTGTGGTAGGGTCTTAGGTATGTTCTCTGCTCCTGTTATCTTCCTGGCGATCTAGCCACAGTTAGTTTAAAGGGGTAGAATTCCAACATGCATTGTTTTGTTGGTTGGTTTCCATTCTTTCTCCTCAGGTGGTGGAGGCATGCTTGGCCTAGCATACTGCCTGTACTAGTGGCCCCTGTTGTGCAACCGATGAAGTCATGTGTGTGTGTGTGTGTGTGTGTGTGTGTGTGTGTGTACTTGTGTGTACTCTGTTTTATTCCTAGCAAAATGTTCAATGGTGGATGTACAAATCCTGAAGATTCCTTCATACACCCTTTCTAGCGATGGGGTGTAACAGGAATCCCTGCCAAGCTGCTTGAAGGGTAGTCAAGCTCAGGTCCCCCAGAGGACTGAAGGGAGCTGAACCAGCCTTTCAGTGTGCTGTGGGCCATTTTGGTGAACAGCAGGGGAAAGTCAGATGGAGTGTGAATTGGCCCCGTCCTCCTGCCTAACACTCCAGGCTTCCATTCCAGAGCCCCCTGTGTCTCCCTCCACACCACCCAGTGCTTTCTCCCCGACTCTCAGTTTTTATAACCTTGGTAAAACAAATGTAACCTAAAACGTACTGTCTCGGCCATTTTTTTAAAGTGTGCCGCACTGTAATGTAAAGAGCACTGGCGTCATTGTGTGGCCAGTCTCCAGAACTGTCCATCTCGCAAAGCCAAAACTCTGCCCGTTCAGTGCCCACTGTCCACACACCACCCCTCACCATGCCTTCCTGCTTTGTCTCTGAGCAACTTCCCCGGAGACCTCATGGAAGCACACCCTGAGAGCGTGGTCCCCTCTGCCGGCTTCATTCGTTTAGCATTCCTTCACTTGCCCTCCACGTTTGAAGCATCCTGTTCTTTGTGGTCTATAGTTCATGCTTGGCATCTTGGACCTTAGAAAAACATGATCTTCACTGCTGGCTTGTTATGGGGCTCATAAAACATCCAGACTGCTGAATATAGGAGGGGGTCCTTTCAGAACTGCCTGAACTTTGGGTTCATACGATGTCCCAATTTCACAGTGACTGAAGCTCACGTACAGAGGGCGGACATCTGACAGACCGTATCATGATTCCAAGACCTACCTCGGGGCTCTTATCACCTGTTGACTCCCAGAATCCTCTTGAGGGTGAAGAAAAGAGCACGAGGCCCGGGAGTGATTGAGTGCTGTGGGCCTCTTGGGGACACATGGTGTGCTATTGGGGAGATAGTGTTCCACTCCGGGGTTTTGTTGGTTCTGCTCTGGGCTCAGCGTGCAGCAGAGCAGTGTTGCAAAATGCTGGTTCAGGGACAGACTTTTTGGCAGGCAAGACCCTCTTAACCTGTTGGCCGCAATCCTTTGTCACCGAGTTGGAATGGCTGATAGTGCTGAAGGTCACCGTTAGCACATTATTGAAATGAGACATTTGCAGTGCGGGCCTGGTATTGTTTTTGCTAATAGGGGCCTGATGTCTTTTCACAAACAGTTAGTCAGATTGCTGTCCCCAGGCCAGGACTTTTGCCTAGGAAGAGATTCCTAACAAAAGACCTTCCGTGGGGAAGGGTGGCTGCTAGTTCTCTGTATGGGAAGGGCGGGAAAGGGCAACCCGGAAGATGAGCAAGGACAGGAGGCAGGCACTCTGGAAGCCCAGGGCTGCTCACAGTCCCCTGACCTCCCAGGACCGTGGTTGCTCACCTGTGGAATGGTGACCCCTGCCCTGCCTGCCACGCAGGATCAGGGAAGACTGTTGGGCTTGTCAGGCGACCACGTGCTATCCCAGTGATCAGACGTGTGGGAACCATGGTGAGATGACCAAAATTCACTCAGTTCCGGGTGCTTCCTGGCCATTCTGCATGAAAGTGACAACACTCAGCAGCCTCTCGGATTTACAGGACAAGGTTCAGGAGCCTGTTCTTAGCATGTGTCAACCACCCTTCCCCTCCACTCTTGATTTGAAAAGGGGGTAGGAGCTACAAGCATCACACCACCATCTTCTTGGAATGGTTGTAGTTAATATGCATTTTGAAGTAAATTCGTTTGGATGTATTTTTAACTATGAGCTCTCAAGGCCAATCAGCCAGGGATGTCTCCAGCTGTAGGAGTGAAAATCAAGTTTGTGCTTTTTGAGAGTGCAGCTGGAGCCAGGGCCATTAGCCTCCCTACAGGCATTCCTTGTCTCTCTGGATGGCCTCAGAGGAAAGTCTGACAGCAAGTTCTTCGGGGTCACAGATAGGACTTTTATTAGTTTCCCCCTTCTTCTTCCCAGTCTTTCGTTGCACCAAAAGCAGTTCTCAGTAGGTGCTTGATAAGTCCTCAAATCCCTAACAGTCAGATGATGTCATTTTGAGGGAAAAGCTAAAAGGAGCCTACGGAATATGGCACTTGGTGCTCCAAAGCTTTGCAGCTATCAAGATGGAACGTCCAGCTCTCTTAACTGCTACACACACACACACACACACACACACACACACACACACACACTCTCACACTCTCTCTACAGGCACACCATTTACATGTATGCACACACACACACCGCACCACACCTACTCTTTGAGTGCAGCAAGTATTGATAGCCAGGGGCCATTGCAGGCAGTATGCTGGGCCACACTTCCCTCCATCACTCCAGGACACACCAGAGGGACAGCAGAGCCCAGTGACCACAGAATACTGATGAGTGACTTAAGGTGTTAAAAGGGGCGCTATAGAAATCCTCCGGTAGATCTCCATCATACAGAGAATTTTCCTTATCTAAAACCACTGGGTTTATCTGACCTCAGCTCCCCGAGTTTGCTCCATCCCGGGTGTCTACTCGGTTGTCTGCCAAATCAGGGTCAGGATAAAAAGGCGATTTGGGTGGCAGTAAGCTGGATATCCAGGCTTCTGCAGTAATACTCAATTATTGAATTCTCCAGAAGCAACGAACTCCTCTGTATAATGAAGCCCTCGGTTTTTAAATATCTTTATGAATCAGCCGGTTGAGTATTGGCAGCAGCCGGCCCGCCGGTTCCTGCTTTATTATAGAGATAAGGTGGTAGGGCTCCGGGGACGTGCGGGGGCGGCTAAAGGCCAGCTTAAAGACCTTCACATACCTTGTTCTTCCTGACTGAGCCTCAAAGGAGCCACAGGGGAGAGGAGTCAGCTTGCCACCACTGTCCTGCACCTCCAGCAGGGTCTGTGATCGTCCTGTGCGCCTCCAGGGCTGAGAATCTGGGCGACAGGGAACACGCCCACTCACTTTTAATATAGTGGGTCCAAAGCAAAATAAAACAGCAAGTGTGTGAGCACTGGAGTTCCCCAAACATGTTCTTATCTGCAGGTTCTGCTCAGACCTCCACAAGAGAGCAGGTGCTACGCTGAAGTAAGCAACACCATCTTTTGGTTGCCCGGTACACATAAGAGTTACATTTAACACGATATCTGTACAGAGTAACTCTATATAGAGAGAGTTACATTTAACATGGTGTATGTACAGTCTGTTGGGCTTGATGTTCAAACCTCAGCTTAAAGCTCCTTTGTTGCTAAAGAATGCAAAGGATTATTGGAACGGAGGACACTGGTGCCGATACAGTTGCTGCACACAGGGTGTTCAAACCTGTAATTCATAGAAAAAGGAAAGGGCAAAGACAACCTGAAACATAGCAAGTATATGAGAGTGAAGTGCGGTAAAACACGAGGTGCCTGTGTTAGCAAGCGCTTCTGACATTATCATGCTATTTAATAACATTTCCTAACTTCTCCTCAATCATGTGCCGTGTCCCCATAGCTATGACAATATTTGTACCTCTGGTAATGAAATTCTTGCAGGCAGAATGCCACTGGCATCTCCCTTCCATGTTAACAGCGTTGCTATCCTTCATAACCAGACTCCAGCTGACTACTAAAGCATTCTTGTATTCATTCAGGGGCGAGCATGAGAGTGTGTGTGTGTGTGTGTGTGTGTGCGCGCGCGCGCGTGTGCGTGATCGCGTGTGTTCAAGTGTGCTTCTGTCTGTCTGTCTGATGGATTTCAAGATATATTTCTCTGGCCAGTTTTAATTTGTTAGGTTGAATATGATTGATGCTTGCGGTCACCAACATCATTTGCCACATACTATTTTGGTGAGAGTAATTTAAATTGCCTCTTGGGTTGGATGTGCTAACATTGTGAATTGACGGCTTTCTAAAATTAATCTTGAGCCAGTCCTTGATTGAGGATAACCCTCTTTCCACTCGAAGGGTTTTTCACTAAGATTGGGCAGCTATAAAGTTCTTCACCGACTGTCTTAAGACAGTGAAAATGCTCATCTACAAATTCAGTGAGCGCCTGAGTGATATATCGACCTCATGGGGTGTTCTTGCTTCTGCTGCTACTAGAATGTGGGTGTCAGTGCGTCCACAGAGTGTTTTATGGGGTACAGAGCGCAACAATTTAAGACAAGAAATTGAAAACAAGATGCAAAGCAACAGGGAGGGTGGGAATGGATCAAGGTCACATCTGTGCAAAGAGAATTTGGTTGAGAGAGATAACAAGGAAAGCCAGCTCAGGCATATAGAAGACAAGTTTTGATGTGTAGCCAGGAAGTGGCCGTGGCCCTGGTCAGTCACAAGACAGGGACAAGACCTGTTAGCCACGTGCACCCATGAGCTCACAAGCAGGTGAGCAAGCATTCTGTGCTCAGTGCTATCATCTAATCAGATCAGCGAACCACAAGTGTTTGCTGGTTGCCTGTGGACGTCTCGGTGGCCAGGTGTGACCCTGGCCAGGATGATAACCGGAACTCTCGCACAGATGGTTTCGCCTCAGGGACCAGAAAGCCTGTTTTTAACCTAATTGTTTTTAAAGCACACCTAGGGAAATGTTTCCAGGCCAGCACCTGTGAAGTTCGAGGAAGGGGTCTGCCAGGGAAGGGCTGCTGGGGAGCGAGGAGATCCCAGCTCTCAAAGCCTCATGCACATCTGTGTTCTCTTCCAGCACATCAGGTCCACCCATCTGGCCGGGCAGTACCTTCTTCAAGAGAAATGGAGCCCTGCTTCAAGGTAGGTGTCTCGGAGCGCCTCCTGCTCCCGCGTCTCCTTCCTTCTTCCTCGGTGCATGGTCAGCCAGGAGCGCTCTCTGGAGGGCTGTGACTGTCTGCCTTGGGTCTTGATTGCTCACTTCTTTCTTCCTGCTCAAGTGTCTTGGCTGCATTGAATTGAGAGTTGAAACAGGACCTCTGTCCCAGGACTGTTGTGTTGGTGGAGTCGGAACAGCATGACAGTAGTACAGCCGGGCTGATGAAAGCAAGCTGTCACGTGTTTCTGATACTTGACACGATGAAGGCTGGTTTGATTTGGTTTTGATACTTGTATCTTGGAGATACATTTGTTTCCTGCTGTCTCCTAACATTCCTGTGTATCTGGAAGGTTGGCTGCAGTTTGTTCTGGTGTTCTGGGCACTCCTCATTTGTCCCCAGAGTCGTCTGCTGGGGGACACTGTCGACAGTGTCGCCGCCCATCCTCAGCTGCCTGTGCTAGCTCCCCCTCACGGGATGCAAACTGCCTGTCACCTCTGGTATTGCTGTTACATTGCTTTGCAACGACAAAGGTGAAGAATGGATGGTTGAAAACAGTGATGAAGCTTGGCCAGCCTGGTCTACAAAGGGAGTCAGGACAGCCAAGGCTATACAGAAAAGAAAAAGAAAACTATGATGATGTGTGCCCAGTTCTTTCAGAAGCCACTTTTGGGCTTTGGGTGTTGAGGATGTCTGCTCCGTGGATGACCCAGCCTTCACATTTTAGGGTTGTTGATGTCCCCTCCAAGTCTGTGTTGATTATCCAGGAGTTGGGGGTGACAGGGAGGCACAGACACTGAAAACAGGTGGACAGGAATGTCCAAGAGCTTCAGGACTGGGCTGTTGTGGGAGGAGGGATTGGAAGCCCTGTTAAGCATGTCCTGTAAAAGGATACACAGAAGCATGCATGTGCATGAAGGAGTCATATAACATACGTTGACGGTCAAGATGAGACATCTATCATGGGCTCTCCGCAGTAGTCCCAGCAATGGTGGGAGATAGGGTTCTTGTTCCATGGGCCGTGCGGATTCATGCTTTTTAATAGTATGTGAAATTAGGAGCAGGAGGGTTTCGATGTAACTCCCGTGCTACAGATAGAGCTGGGTGGATTCTACTCTCATAGACATCGTTGGTACCCTAAATGTCTAAGGAAAGAGAAGTTAGCACACAGTCCCCAAGGTTGGAAACTGCGATTGAATCATTCTTTGAGTTTTCTCTAGTGAGTTTCAGAGTCACCAGCGTCTCTTCTTGGCTATAGTAATGGTGTGGGTATCGTTCACCTTTGGATTATTTTTAGAATTGGGATTTTGTTTGCCTAGAGCTCTTTCTTGCAGAATTCAATCCATTCTGTTCTACATTAGGTAAGATTACTCTGTGGGGAGTCAGGTTTTTTTGTTTGTACCCATGACACAATGAACCATGGAGAGAGTTGATAATGCCTAAAGCTGCTGAGTGCTGTGGGTTGTTTTATGGGTGGATGTGTCTTTTTTTTTTTTTTTTCTTCTTCATGATTTAAAATTTTCATAATTCCTTATACGCTGGGAACTAAACTCATAAAGGTTTCAGATGTATATGGAATCTACATTGAGTTGACTATAATGTGTGTGGGTGTATATGTCTGTCAGTCATCTATATTGTCCATTTGAAAACCATAAGAATCAAATCTGAGTTTGGGAGTGTGGGCAGGGATGGGCTTACATTTATTTCTGTCATGTTTTCATCATTTTGCCCTACCTATCTTGAGTTCTTGAGAACCCCTCTACCCTGAAAAGATTTTCTTTCAGGCTTCAAGGGCATCTTCCCAAATGACCTTTTCTTCTCCTTCGGGGCCTCTAGGGGTGTCCAGAAGAGGAGGCTTACTTTCTGGTAGGAGTTTGGAGAAGAGGGATATCACTTCCTGGGGGAAGTAACACATGAGCAAGGACTCAAAACAGAAAAAGTGTGTGTGTGTGCGTGCGTGCGTGCGTGCGTGCGTGTGTGTGTGTGTGTGTGTGTGTAATTTCATAGATGTGCCTTTGCCAAGAGGAAAACTACAAGAGTTCATGACATGTGGGGCCTGCCTGGGCCATGGCAGGTGCTCCTTGTCTATATCCAAGTGAACCACGGAAAGCAGAAGGTCCAGGTCTTCTCCTACTGCACGGTGCACTTAACAGCACGAGTCACCGTAAAGTGCCAGCCGTTTGTCCTTGTCAACAAGTGACCTTTGCAGTTTCGCCTGGTCATTACTGCCCAGCGTCCTAAGAAGTCAAAGCCCTATATGCCTTGCCTAGGAAGGATCAGTATTGAAAAGACAGTTTCTTTTCTTTTTCCCTTACCTTTTGGAGATAGTCCCATGTAACTCAGGCTGGTTCAGAGTTGCTATGTGGAAGGATAACATCCAATTTCCTGTTCTTCTGGGATTACGGGTGTGCAGTCACCACGCCTGGGTCTTCAAGGACACTTCCTCCCAAAGGCATGTGGCTTTCGCACCGTCATAAAGCTGAAAACAAAAACAAACCGCAGTCAGGGGACTGACTGTAATGTGATGTTCTAAGGGGAAATACATGGAAGTGAAAAAGCCGAAATGATGCTGAGGCCAGAGTGAGATAGTAGTTACAACAGGGAACTGCCTTCAGTCGTCTGATAGTTGTTTGGCCTGTGAGCGGTTGAATGTTGGTATTTTCTAGCATAAAACTAAGAGGAAAAATTAGCTGGAAATGCTCAGGGTCTTGCTTGGACCTCAAGTGTGGCGCCGACTTTTGGTTCAAAATCCCAGGCAGGCTGGGCTGCTGAATCACCTCGGCTTGAGGATAATGGGGGAAGATTTGGTTTGGCTTACGCCAGGCAAGCCTACTTCACATAATTGGTCATTTCATCAATTCACAGTGTTTATTCTGAATGCTGTTTAGGCTGTGAGAAACGATTTCAGTATTCTGACAGTTTCAGCGGACTGGAGAGCCCTTCAGGTTTTTTTTTTTAAAACAATAGAAACCAAGCAGAGCCTCACAAGGGGACAAGCCTGTTGTCTAACAAGGGACCCGGGGCACATCTAAACACAAGTGGGGCTTACTCGGAGGCGTGCAGGAGTGGCCAGCTGACAGGTGTCTCCAGCAGACCCCGTGTCTTTGAGTTGTCTGTGTTACACTGCCAGTGTGTTTGGATTTACTATAATAACACACCATCACGTAAGCTTAGTGATGTCTTATTTCCTTAGTGAAAATAGTAAAGTCTTCTTAAGGATTTTCCTTTTTCCACCCACCACCAACTGTTACAAACTTAGATTTCGGTTATTTCATTTAAAGGTCACCATGGCTTCAATTATTTTAATGAGTCTGGGTCTCATAATTAAGGATATTTCTCACCCTGGACTGCCCCTTCATCTGGCCTCTGATGCTCTCACCCTAAAAGGAGATGAGACAGCCCACCATCTCCCCACCTGACCCCACCTGCCAACCTTAGTAGCTCCTTGCCCTCTGCTGCAATGTGGTACAAGCTGGGCCTGACCTTCCCTGCTGCCCTTTCTAGTCCTTTGTTCTTCGCAGGCCTGACAGCCCCTGAACTTGTTTTGTTCCGAGAGAAGCACCTCCCGCACCCATCCACACTGTGCTACCCCTGAGCTTCTCTCTCCATTTGTGTCAGGCTGGAGCTGTTCCAGGGAGGCCCAGGGCCTGTCCCTCAGCCGCTCAGTCCAGCTTGTGGTCAGACTTATCGAAGGCCTGGCCTGCTCTAAGAAGCCAGCTGTTGGCAGCACTGAGAACTCTTTCTCAGACCTTCCCAGTCAGCAGCCTGACAGCCTGCCTTCTCTGGTTTCTCCTCACCTTCCTTCTTAACTCTGGCTAGCACTGGGCCACTATTATCACCAAATAACTATCAAAATAAATCATTACCAAATCTGTGTCCCTAGCATGCCGTGAATGAATCAAAGTCCCCCATCACACACAACAGGTTTTTCCTCCTTGGCTGCTGACAGCCCAGAGGATGAGCAAATGAAACGGAAAGAAATCCTTAGCGGCATTTTCAGTGCATGGAGCAGGATTAAGCTGCCACAAGCCCAATGGCAAACGGGGGAGAGGAGACTGGTTCTACCTCATGACACGTGCTGTTTCTGTGCACCCAAGTGCACGTGCCGTCCGTAGGCCATGTGTGAAGATGGTGCTCTGGGGGACAGGTTTTCCGTGTCTTGGGCTGGCTTAGTGAAGGTGCTCTTCCCACCCGACCTCTGCAGCCCTCCTTCCCTGCTGTAGCTTGGCTGTGCGTTACCAGCAGGTAGATGAGGGAATGCCCTTTCGCTTCATCTCACAAAAACTCAGATTTTGAGTCAGATCTCCAGGCTCTGGTTCTCAGTAAACTCCACGGTTGTGCTCAAGATGGATTGGAAACCCAACCTCTATTTTTAATTCTCTGTAAATTAAAGGAATGTCCCTCTGGAACAGTTTCCTCCCTGAATTCCAGCTCAATCCATTCCTAACAACTTTCCTAAAAACAGTAGATCCAGAAGAGCAATGAAAAAAGTGTTGTTACCTTCAGCCCACCATGCTCTGGATCCAAGAAGATGGGCAGAGTGTTTTTGCCGACTCTCTGGACAATCAGTCATCAAACATGGCCGTTTTCAAAGCTCTCACAGCTTGTCGTGAGGCAAATGTATTATAGATTCGGACAACCTAGAAACAGGTCTCGGCTTGGCTTCCTAAGCAAGTGGCTTAACCCTGGTATTAGTCTGATTTCCATTGGTATAGCAAAATAGCTGAAGCAGGATAAAGTATCAGGAAATGAGTTTGCTCACCATCTGAAAGTATAAGGTATATCAGCTCTTGTGATTCTTCCTCTGACAAGGGCTTCATGACAGTGTCATCACAGTGATAGGAACACGCAGAAAAAAGGTCACATGATGGGACAGGAAGCCAGAAAAAGACATTTAAAGCATTTTTTTTTTAATTTTAGGTGTGTGGATGTGTTAATGTGTACCACATGTGTGTAGTACCGGGGGAGGCCAGAAGAGGGCGGTTCCTGGAACTGGAGCTACAGATGGTTGCACTGGGAACCAAACCCGGTCATCTGCAAGAGCTACCAGTGCTTTTAACTGCCAGGCCTCCACTACCATCCCAGAGGGAGGGGCTAGGCAGCTCTCTCCCCTATGAATTCACTCAAGACGAGCACTAATCCTTTCCTAAGCCATTGTCATTAATGATCCAACCACCTGCTCATTGCCTGTATCTCCCATTCTTCCCCATTTCCATTCTGAGCGTCAGCCCCACCAGCCTCTCTTCACTGACACTAGCAGGATTTGGGGACTGCTGTTTGGTCCAGGACACTCAGCTCTCTCATTCAATGGCCCATCTCAGGTTTTATTGTGTCCCCCCACCCCCACCCCCATCTCTTTCCCTTGCTGCAGCTCGCCCTGGGCTTTCTGCCGTCTTTCATCCCTTCCACAAGCTGACTCTTTTGTCCACTGTGCAAAGAAGGACATTCACCTCTTGCATAAATCGGCTTCTTGCCCCTGGGCACACCCATTAAAAAACTCAGCACTAACAGAAAGGGGATGGCCCCTGTTTACATTTGCCCTCCAGTGCTTGCTGCCTTCTGCTCTCCTTGGCCCAGGATAGACTTTGGGTTTGAAGGAGGAGCCCTTTTTTTCTTCGGCATTGTTTGTCTTTTTGGCCTGGAGTGTGTAAAGATTTTTTTGGAACCTCAGTGCTTGTCTTGCTGGTCCATTTACAGAGGTGAGGTTAAAGGGGTGCTCTTGGGTTTCACTAATTTTTTTGTGTGTGCTTTAAAACATGTTCTTATGCTCATTAAAAAATAACGAGGAAATGTGGTTTTCAAAGAGGCCGTTAGTTTGTTTTGATCTTCGTTGGTCCGTTAACTTATTTATTTTGGAAAGACAGGTCTTAGGTAGTGCAGGTCAGCTTCAGACATGCAGTGTAGCCAAGGGTGACCTTGGCCTTCTAATCTTTCCTTGTCTCTCAAGTGCTGGGACTACAGGTGTATGTTACCATGCCCAGTTGATGTGAGGTGGCTTGAAGCCAGGCAAGGGCTGAGTCACACACGCCCCCACCCTTGTGACTCCAGCTGACCCACCATCTCCAGTGTCTGTGGCCTGCCATGCAGTCTAAAGCACCCTGACTTACATATCCTGCATTTTCCTGCTTGACCCTAACCTTAGCTACCCTCTGGGCCCCTGTCTCTAACACCTGTCTTCATGAAAGTCTCATATTGCTCTCTGAGAAGGTGGCCCTGGGAGCAGACTGCTGAGCTAGAAGTTGCTGCCAGCAAGGCTGAGGACATGAAATTGAAAGCGTTTACCAGAGTCAAGGCACCTGCTTCCCCACTTCCTGTGTGTGTGTGTGTGTGTGTGTGTGTGTGTGTGTGTGTGTGTCGCCCATGCTATGGCCCAAGTGTGGAGAGCAGAGGACCTCCTCTTCCAGGCTCTCTGGCCTGGGAGCTTCCAGGATCCTCTGCCTCTACCTCTGCTTCTCCGCCCTGGTAGGAGCCTCAGTTACAACCATGTGCACCATACAGCTGGTTTTTACTGGGGTCCTGGGGTTTGAATTCAGATCCTCATACTTGCACAGCAAAAAACTTGACCTACTGAGCCAACCACCCGACATACACTTCATGACTTTTAAAGACTGGATAGGAAAAGGGAAATCCTAGAATTAGCCACTGAAAGGCTAACACACTGCACAACCCCTACCACTGAGCGATGCTCTTACTGGATGCGAATTCTTCTTACGGACGTAACGTTACACTAAGTGCACCAGTAGGAGTGCTTCCTTATAGGTTGCATAGCATTTAGAAATGGTTTCTAATCCATTAAATTATATCTGTAACAAGATAGCGAAATGTAGAGATGAAACAGCTTTGCATCCTGTGCCACGCAGAGCTTGTGTCTACCAAAGAGCCCAGGCTTTTAAGTACAAGGAAAGGAAGAGCCATTCCCCTGAAGCTCTGTGGAACCGCGAGGTTGGAGGTCCAGACACAGTTTTGTAAAATCACCAAAAGCCATAAGAACAATGAAGCTTTTAGGATGTGTTCTGAGCAAACTGTTCACGCGATGGTTTCAGAAGTGGACTTAGGATCACCGCCCCCACCCCCAACCCCTACCCCGTAAGCTTCCAAAGCCAGGTTTGTGCTCTGTCTGCTCCTGGTTTCCTTCCCAAGCCCTTGCCAAGAGGTCGACTGCAGGGTTTTCACCTCTGTGCCATCACACACACGATTGGGATGTGTGCCTACACTCATGTGCACAAATGTGTCTGTGGCCCAGATGCTTAAGTGAAAGTCTTACAGAGATCATTACTCCCGGTGGCCCTTGTAACCTCCAGCAGAAATCCTGGCAGGCTCTCCATACTGTTTGCTATCTTCCAGCTGGTCTTAGTAGAGGACAGCATTCAGGCAGAGGGCAGATCTCCAGTCTCAACAAAGGGGTCCTGTGTCCATACCTTGCCCTTCTGCCCAATTGCCACAGGACTGAAAAGGGATTCTTGGATCCTCTCCTCTTCTACAAAATGGCAAAGCAATAGTCTTGCAGAATTGCCTTAACGGAGAGGAGGACTGATGATGATGTGTGTAGCATCCCTGGTCCTTAGTAGGTGCTTCAATTGTAGACACTCATGCCCTCACTCCAGAGGTCTCAGTGAGATGGGGGTGGGAGAGCATAAATGGAACTTCGGGGTGACCCCCAGACGGGTGCCCTTGGGCAGCTCACCTGATTGGTTCAAGCCTCTGTTCTCTGCCCAGTTTAACTTCATGAAACGGGTGAGAATTAAAGGCAATGTGTGCGCAGAGAATTTATTGTGTTGACGGTAGCATCTGTGCGAAGTCCTGCTGCTTCCTAAGGTGGTCAGCACCTTCAGCTTCACATAACAGCAGCGGCAACAAGCACTGTTCCCGGTTCGACTTAGGTATGCCTGTAGGGATCTTTAAGGCTCCTTTCAGTCTCTGCTGTATTGTGACAGGGAAAGGCTCAGACTCTCTTCCTGAGAACATCCTGTGCCAGTCTTGACATGATCCTGCAGAAATGTAACAGAGAGAAGACTCTACTGGGCAGGGCTGGAGGTGTAGATGTGATCTGAATGTCTTGTTCTTCCCTTTAGTTTCCTGGGTTATGCCAGGATAAAACCAGACCCCAACATCCACAATGGTCAGTTTCAGTAAAAAGGGGTGGAGAATGATGGATATCAGTTGCTAGCCATCCTTGAGGAAGGGTCCCAGTGGACCTGGCCCTGACCCAACAGCCACTGAAGCATACATCAGTTAGTCCTTCTTAGCCTATGGATTGTGTGTTTTTATTTTGTTGGGCTTGGGGCTCCTTATGTAGTCAAGGCTGGACTGATACTTCTGATCCTCCTCTCTCAGCCTCTCAAGTGCTGAATTCCTGAAGTGTGCCCTTGTATCTCCGTCAAACTCGGGGTCTTTCTGGGGCGTGCTCAGGTGATCTGATTCTGATTGGACACCAATTATAGGCATGAACTTAGAAGTGTAAGTTCCTGCTGTGGTGACATTTGCCACCAGAGACTCTAAACCAGCACCTTGATCATACCAAGCAAGATTGTGATGAGGTCTTAATAGGGACCAGTACAAAGAACCATTCTGGGTCAAATCGGGGTGTCGTTCTCAAGCCCTGCCCGCCAGCCTCTTACTTCACAACAATCTGGGGATGAATTGCTCCTGGGAACGAGTTTCTGTTGTGGCCCGTGTGGACTGACTCACACGTGTAATCGGATCAGGGCCCGTTTCTCATCTTGTAGGAACACTGCGTGCTCCCACTTGCTACATCAGTTTCTTACGGGTGCTCTCTGGCCTGGATAACAGGTTGAGGGTGGCCACATGGCCCAGGCCAGGCCAGAGTTCTGCACTATGCTTTTTTTCCCTTGGGTTTGGAAGCTTTATAAAATACACCAACATTGCCAGCTAACTACCCCGACAGCCCCTGCACCCCAGCTTAGAGCCCGCAAGTGTGAAAGAAACTGGGCAGAAGGAACCGGGATAAGGGGCCACTCGACCTGCTCCTGCTTAGACGAGGTAAGCCTTTTCTTCTTACCTAAGCCAGTGGGACATAGCTTCTCTTGTGTTCAGCCAAAGGCCCTGGCCAACCGGGCACCTCTAAAGACACATCAGTTAAACTGATACACATCTGTCCCTGATGACTCCTGGGTGTCACAGCTGCAGTTTTCTTGTCATCGGGGCCCTCTTGGTTTTTTGATCGTCACGTAGAGTACATGGGGGTCGTTCGTTCCTGGATGGCAGCTTAAGCCAGCAATGCCAGGACCATTGTCTTTAATTATCTCTAACATCCACATGCCCAATTATAGCCACAGTGAAATGCACGCTCATTTGCTTCAGAAGTGGGCAGCGTCCGCCTACTCAAAGATGGAGAAAAACAAGTGCCAGTGAAGTATTTGGTGAAAGCAAATTGTGCCTGTGTGTCAGCAAGTACTCGTAGCTGCAGGCGTGTGCAGGTGCATCCATGCTTGAGTGCGTGTGTTGTGTGTGCAAAGCTCAAGTCTGTGACACAGAAGCTATTTTGGGCAGGCCCTGTTCTCTTCCAAGTTCATTGACTCACATGCCTGACAAATGCCACTTGTAGTCAGATGGGTCTGTGTAGGAGAGAATTATATCCACACTTGCTGTGGTTCCCGTGTCCCAGACAAGTCTGCGGGATAGAGCAGAGTTTTTCACTTAGCATCTTTTCTTCCCCTTATTGCCATTTGAATTCATTGAGAACAGTTTCGAGTCTCATTAGAGGAGTCTTAATTTAAAAATTAAGTTGGGAGCCAGCAAGTGAAATTGAAGAGGCAATGCCTTCGGTTCTGAACTGAGCTTTCATTACTCAGTCGCTCTTCAAATTATGCTGATTTCAGGTATGATTTTTCCTAAATAGGTTGGGAAGCCCAAAGGCTTTCTAGACTAATGGTGATCTGTAGCTCCATTTCCTCTCTCAGCCACCTGCCCCTGGGTTCTGAAGATCTCCGCCCCATGTCCTTTTGGTCCAGCTCTCCTTTCCCTCTTCCATCCCAGCTGTGATGGCAGTTTAGGTGGCCCTGGCAGCCTGTGACGTCACAAGGTGCAACACCTGTGCTCACCGTGGTGCGGCTGTGCCCCGCGTGACCTGATATCCTCTGTTAGTTTTTACTGTTCACCCCTCTCCACTCCTGGGACCAAACCACCCACTGTTCCCTTGATCAGAAACTTCCCGGAACATGCTGCTGTCTTCTCCTCCTCTTCCTTCGTGTGAAGGGTAACATCAGCTATCCAAGAGGCTGGTGCTGTTTCCTATCTGAGTTCATGCTTTTCCTTAGCTTTCCAAGACACACAAACACACACACACACACACACACACACACACACGCCTCTCACGTGTTTGTGGTGCTGAGGTCCAAGCATTTAGTAGGGGCTCCTTTACTTCTCTATTTAGTAGGGGCTCCTTTACCTCATGAGGTTGGCTAAATGCATGGTTTGGCCATTTCAGCATATAATAGGTTGTATTTTTGTTGGGGAACCTCAAGTGCTATTGTAATTGAAATGTGCACCCTTGAACTTCTCCTGCCCCTCATTCCCTGCTCTTTGGGAGGGTAGATTTAGGAAACATGGAGACAGGAGCCTCTGCCAAGTCTTGCCTGATCTTTCAATTCTTCTGGAAAACCCACAAAGGCCTCTTGTCTTTTCATGTCTTTCTCCAGCTGGACTGTAATCTGTTTGAGGCCGAAGGGTTTCTTAGCTCTGGCCCTAGCACCCTCCCAGGGAATTCTGCTTAGAAAGGAAATCAACAAATATTTGTGGACCCCATGTGTGTGATTCTCTGTAGGAACTGGCTTGTGTGCCCCACCCCTATTCCTGTTGAAGGGAGCCCCCACTAGTACTAAACTTGGACATAGAGCCTTTAGAAAGGTGACTAAGATTCAGTGAGAGCAAAGGTTGAGAATCCTCCAGTAGGGCTTGTGTCTTTAGAAAAGGAGAAAGAGGCAACAGGACTGTCCCTGTGCAGAGGAGGAGGCCACAGCAAGACATGACCATCTGCAAGCCTCCAGAGGAAGCAGACCTGCCAGCCCTGTGAACGTGGACTTCAGGGCACAGATCTGTGTGCAGCCGCATTCCTGATGTTTGCACCACCGCACGCATAGCATTTATTGTGGCAGCGAAGGCTAGTGAATAGAGCCAGCAGCTGTCCACTTACCTTGTTCTGTAAGGTGGAAGTCTAAGAACAAAATTCAAAGCTAACGGGAGTTTGGAGAAGATCTCTAACTTCCTTTTTCACATCAATCCTCAGTAATGAACAGCTGAATTCTAGCCCCCACCTCATTAACTATCAAGCAGGCAGTGTGTCCCAGACCACTCCCACCCCCAACACACACACACACACACACACACACACACACACACACACACACACACACACCATGCAAGGGAGAGTCATTGTTTTTCTAAGATTGTGCCCTGGGAAATTATCTTAGCCTGACCGACACTCTATGACCTTGATGGTTCTGTATTCTCATAAATAATAGCAATTATCACAAAGGAGACGAAGCTGAAGAAGTCTTGGTAGATCTGTATGCTGACCTTAGACCTTCCGCTTGACTAGCTGTGTTTACTTGCATGTGTAACCTGACCTCTGTGCGCCCGTGGCTGTGTTTCTTAAAATATCTGTGTTGCTGTAATGGGCAGTTACTTTTTCCATTCTCGGAAACTGACCCAGACTTGCAAGTGGAAAGCCCTCCGTCCCCCACCCAACCATCCATCTGTGCACTTCTAGGCAGTGTCTAGCTCAAATCGGCCTCTCCCATCGCACTGGCCCCAGTGAGCATTCCAGGTGGACGTGTGAGTGAGGCAGTCCTGTCACAGGGATTCTTGACCTTTGTTTGTTTGGTTGGTTGGTTTGGTTGGTTTGCTTGCTTGCGTGCTTGCTTGGTTGGGTTTTGTTTCGGGTTCATTGTTTTATTTTTTTGAGGCTGGGGAATGACTAGGTTCAAAGCTGGCAGATAGAGAATGGTGTTGACTGACTGGACCATCCCCACAGGTTCAAGTTTTGGCATACTCACTCCTCAGCTGGTGGTGCTGCCTTGGATGGGCATGGAGCCTGAGGAAGAAGTGGCATCAGAGGCAAGCCTGCTAGCCCAGTCCCACTTTCTGTCCTTGCTTGCTTCCTGTCCTGACAAGATCTGAGGAATCCTAGATGCATACTCTCACCTGTGGCCACTTCTCCCTCCCAGGACGGACTGTGTCCCTCAGACTGTGAGCCAGGAGGAACCCTTCCTCCCTTTAAGTTGCTTCTTGCCAGGCTTTCAGTCATGGCAGCAAGAAAAGCAGCTATTACAGAGAGCTTTCCCAAGCCTTTAAAAAGAAAAAGAAAACAGATGTGAGTCTCCGTTAAACAGAGAACAGGGCTTGGTGAATACCATTAGAAAGACACCACTGGCCATGGTTTCCCAGCTACAGGAACATTTTAAAACACTTATGAGGCAAAGATCCACAGCCAATTGTTCTGTTAACACTCATCCTCATACATCAGCTAGGACCCTATTAGCACAGCTTCTTTAGTGGGTTGGGGCCCTTGAGACTGAATCCAGGCCCTTGTGGATACTTTGCACATACTATACTACTGAGAGACACATACACACCGACCCGCAATCCAGTTTTTATGTGCGTATATATGTGTATGTTTACTCATGTGTGAGTGTATTTACACATCTATACACATGCTTACAGAAGCTAAGGGTATTGTTCCTCAGACACTATGTACTTTGTTTTGACACAGGGCCTGTCACTGGCCTAGGAGTCACCAGCTAGGCTAGCGTTGCTCCCCAGGGAGCCTCAGAGGGCTGTCCCCTGAGGGCTGACATCGTAAGCACATTATATCCACCCCACTTTTTTTACATGGGATCTGGAGGTAGAACTCTGGTCTTTGTCCTTGCAAGTCCATTTGCAAGACTGAACCATCTCCACAGACCCTGCAGTACAGTTTCAAAATGTGCTCATGAATGCAAAGGCTGTGGTGTGCCCCTTCAACTCAAGCAGTTATCTGGAAGACCCAGTAACTTGATAGGTAGGCTGTATAGCAGACTCTGGGAACCTTTGGGAAGACGTGTGTAAAGGGAAGCTGTTGTCATTATCTGTTGGGGTTTGAGTGGGGTGTCCCGCACAGTATGGGAATTTGAATGCTCATTCCCCTGTTGGTGGCACATTTGGCGAGGTTTAGGAAGTATGGCCTACTTGAAGGAAGTATGTCATTGGAGGCAGGCTTTGAGGGTTTAAAGAGGAACAGAGAGTTCACTCTCTGCTTTGTGCTTGTGGTTTAGGATGGGATCCTTCCACCTCTGCTCCAGCCACCATGCCTTCCTGCCTCCTAACCGTGGGGGCAATGGACTCTAGTTGGAACTGTAAGCCCAAATAAACCCTTCCTTTGGTGAGTTGCCCTGGTCATGGTATTTCATCACAACAACAGAAAAGTAACTAATACATCATCATTGATGGGAGTTATTGTACCACTCACAGGAGGGCAGTCTTTGATTGACATTTTCAGTTTGATGGCCATACCTGAGTGGCATCCTGTTGAGGGGAGCGCCTTCTCTTTGGGTTGATGAGCCCTGGTCTCCTCATGGTTTGAATGGCCCCTGTTTGCTGAAATTGAACAGGGTACACACAGCCGGTCTCTGCGGGTGGGAGCTCCCGGGGACCCCTTGTCTTGTGAGTTCACCAATCATCTCACCTGATGGTTTTGGTTTGCTGTTGACCATAGCCAGGAATGGTGTAGAAAGACAAACCAGGGTCTTATCCTTGGCATGCAAGGTGTACAGAGAGATGGAAGACGGGCTCTCTGGGTGCCACCAGCCTTCTGTGTGTTCATCGGGGTTCTGGGTAAATACGTGGGGCAGTGTCACTGAGCTGGACCCCTGCGTGGACCTTGCTGAGTTGGTGTTACCTTAGGGGGTCTCTATGCAGACTTGTGTGTACGTCACATCACATCACGGGGAAAATGTCCACAAGTGAGCCAGCAGCATCCATTCGTTACACTTATTTGATTTTAGATTTCTATTACACCCTTGGAGCGAACCTCAGAATTCTTCCATGATTAAAAAATAGGACCGACATAGATTTTGTTGGATCAATGTTAATTTAGAACTGGGAGAAACACAAAGTCACAGGAATTTCTTTGACAATCCAGGCATGCCTTATGTAGGCCTCTGAACCTGCTTGTATTGATATCATTAGTGTGGTATTTAGATTCCATCCTGAACGGGCCCACTGACAAAGATTGCAAAAATGTCACTCTTTCCCCAGAGTAGTTTGTTTTAATTTTAAATCATAACCTGAGAGTTCATTCATAAATGTAGGTTAAAATGAACTTATAGGATTATAAATTAACTTTGGCAGGAAAAAAAATAGAAGAGAGAGAGAGAGAGAAAAGCTTATAGCAAAAACCTTGAAAACGTCTTTGCCAAAGCACATTGGTCAGTCATACAAACTAAGTGTTTATATAGACAAAAGTGTTTATATAGACAAAAGCTGTTTCCCAGTCCATCACAACATCTTGGAGGGCAGCGGTTAGCAAAGTAATTGGTTTGGAAATTATGATTCGAAACACACCAGGCATTTTGCCCCTGAAGAAAACATTGTGCCGGTAAAGTCCCAGGACCTTGAAAATGAGCAGGCCTCGCTCAGGATTTCTGACTCTCGGTGGCATACAGGATAGCCAGTGTCGTCAAGGGCTAATCATGCTTGAATCCTTGGAGGTTGTCGGCAGAAAGAGAATCCTTCCTCTGAAGATTTTGTCAGAGAGATGGAGGTACTCAGTAAGGCCTGTCATCCCATGGACCCTTTGTTATCTTGAGTCAAGCCCAGAGCCGCCACACCTCAGCCTCTGTAAATACTAAGTGGTTAATGCCACCTCTTAAGTTTTAAATCCCTTAAGAGTGTATTGCAATTAAAAGCCAAAAATCCCCCATCGTTTTTAAATGATTAAAAACGATGCAATTTTAAACTCTAAATTTTTTTTTTTTTTAATATTCCAAAATCTGAAACTTCTTGAGCAAGCCCTCTGCAAGCCCAGAAGTGGACACTCCCTCACCTCAGCTCCTTTGGGGGTTGGATCCAGCATACAGAAAAGTAGTGTTCAAAATTACCTTTAGGGTATATGTACAAGAAGCAAAAGTGAATTTCCTGTTCAGACCTGTATTCCATGCTCAAGATAGCCCATTATATGTCTGGAAATATTACAAAAAAATAAAAGCAAGCTTTTGTTCCATAATTTCTGGGCCAATGAAACTCAGCCTGTATGCAGAAATGGGTTTAGTCTTGGCTGTCCCTGGCCATAGATTCTTCTCATTCAGAGGTGCCTGTCCGTTGTTTTCCCAGAGGAATGAATAGCATTGCCGTCCATTACGGCCAGGCATTCAAGTTTGTTGAGTTCCACTCTGGGTTCCTTCCTTCTCAGCTAGCTCTCAATGTGTGGTCAGGGTTCTAGTATCATCAGAACCATTGGCCTTCCTGTACCAAGCTCACTTAAATGGCATTTCCAATGCATGTGGGATGATGGAAATGGGTGCCACACATTACCTGGCCTCAGGATTGTGTGTGGTGGGTGTGTTCAGGTCCTAACTGGTCATAGTCTCTGAGGAGAGAGGGGCCTCACGTCCCTGGCCAGACACACACCCTCAGTGGGCAGGCAAGAAAACTGGACCAGGCACCAGGCCTTCCTCTGCCGAGGGAGGCCGTTACTCCCAGCCCTCCTTTTCTACCTTTCTTTCTCATCAGAGCCGCCTCCCCTTCTCCTCTGGGATATTCGGAAATTTGGACAAGCTGTGGCTTGTATTATAATAGAGAACAGTTGCAAGGGCCGTCTTGCTATGTGTGTGTAGGTCAGTGACAGATCACACATACAGCAGTGGTCCCATGGGACAGCAATGCACCTGGAGTGTACTGACAACGGAGCAACTCAGTGTCACAGTGTGACTTGTTACTCCCGTGTTTGATCTGCCTTTCTTCACAGCCCCTCCCGCAGCACTAGGGTCACTGGCAGGTGCCCTACCAGGCCCAGCTTTAAAGTGCACACAGACATCCAAACTCAGCTTCTCTTGCTTGCCCAGGAAGCACTTCAGCCATGCCCCCAGCTCTGCTGTTCTCTTCTTTGGTTTTTCATTGTTTCGTTTTCTCTGGCCTTGGGTATTGAACCCAGGGTCTTGACTTTGAAGTATTTCCTCACCCCTTAGCCCAGGCTAGCTTCAGACTTGCTGTCCTCTGCCTCAGACTTTTGGGTATTTGGGATTACAGGCTTGCTCCACACACCTGACTTGATCATTAACTTAAGACATATTCCTATATCTATTATTAAAAACAAACAAACAAACAAACAAACAAACAAAAACTGACTGTAAAGCGACATGCCGTGTTCCCTGGCAGCCTTGTGCACTGTATGTTTGCTGTGTGTGTGGACTGCAGCAGGAGTTCAAGGGGAGAGAACAAGCTTCCCTGTCCGGGCTTGTGCAGGTGCCCTCTGTGTTCACACAGTGACTCAACAGGGTGAGTCCAACAAGGTGAGAGCCTAACAAGGTGAGAGCCTAACAAGGTGAGAGCCTAACAAGGTGTCTATCAGAACATGTCCCATCATTAAGGGACTTCCTTGGCCTGCTGAGACTGTCTGTGGCCCTGTGTATGGCTTTTCTCAACAGTCGCAGCAGACCGTTCTGCATGTGTTCCAGGAGCCTAGTACACGATGAGGCGAGGACCAAAGCTGGATGTGCTCAGATCCGCTAACCCCGAGTTCTAGGCTGGCTTCTCTCTTCCTGAGTCAGGTGGCTTCCTTAGCTAGGAAGGGGAGAGGGGCCTGTGCTTGCCTCAACAAGGTACAGCAGACGTTCCGATCGCCATAAGCATAGAATGTCTGTCCTGCCAGCCCAGAGCTCTGGCCCAGACTGCCCAGTGCCAGAGCACAGGGGGCACCCTGCTCTGTGGCTGGGAGAGCAGGTCCACCTTGAAAGCATGTCCATGGCAGGATTCAGACACTGTGATTGCGTTTGGCTAGCTTGTGTAGGTTAAGGGGCGGGGTTGTGGTCATACTCTCAGGCTGTCTGGAGTACCCAGGATTCTCAGCAGTCTCTGCAGGCTGACGAACCATGATCTCAAAGCTCTCAGTCTGAAATCCAGACTGCTCTCAAACCCGAAACTTACAGGACGTCATTAGTGAAAACGTCTGAGTCTTTGCCTCTTACAGGGAATACTTTGTGCAGGCCACGTGTGTACAATGTAAATAAAACTTTAGTGAATTTAGTGTTTATGGATCCCACCCCTACAGTAGGTATCTCGCTTTGTGTGCGCATTTCCTCAAATTTGAAAAGCCCGAAGTCACAACCCTTCTGGCTCCCACGTTTTCAGGTAAGGGCTGTTTAATCCATGTCAGGCTGCAGGTTTCCGGTTCCCAGTCAGTTCTGTATATGAGGCCCGAAGAGCAACCTAATGCACTGCCAACGGGAACAGTGTTCAGGAAGCGCAGTGTGGGGGGGATCTGCCCAGATGCCGAACTGACCGTTGCTCCTGACTTTGAACGAAGGACGCTGTTTTTATGTTTACTTCAAAACGTACTTAGCATGCAGTTCGCACGGGTTTCCAGATGCTCCGTGACAACTAGAGCCGGGAGGAAAGTTTCTGTTGCAGAACTGACCGCGAAGCCAGAGAGTTTCCTCGGAGCCCTGCCTCAACTTTGGCACTCCCTACCATCTGCTTGAGGGCCGCCCTGCTGCCAGGGGCTGCATGCTGATGAGCAGATTCAATTCACTTGTCTAGCGGATCCCACCAGGCCCCCCAAAGTATCTGTAGCCGCTTACCAAAAAAATGCCTGTGACCAGAGGTTTTGTCACAAAGGAAGTATGGAAGCCATAACAAAGGGAGAGAGGAAGCGGGAAACCAAGATGCCTTTGGGGGCATAGGCTGGATGTGTAACAGACGGGATGGTGTATCAGTCATGTCCTTCACTGCTATACCAAATACCTGGCTTAGGAACTCAAGGAAGGGAAGGGTTTGTTTTGGCTCAATTTGGAGGTGTACAGTCTGTCACAGTGAGGAAGCCACGGCGGCAGGAGCCCGAGGCAGCTGGTCACGTGGCATCCACAGCCCGGAAGCAGAGGTGAGTGCTGCCACTTGGCTGGTTTTTCGATTCGTTTCGTTTTGTTTTAAATTTAGTCTAGGACCTCAAGCCCTGGAGCGGTGCCACCCACGTTCAGGATGGGTCTTTCTGTTCTAATTAACCTACTCCAGTAGCTCCCTCACAAACACTAGATGTGTTTCCATGGCGATTCTGAGTCCTATCAAGTTGGAAGTCAAGATTAACGGTCAAGGATGGTCAGTCATAAATTTGGCCCTGAGCTTCCTTATAGCTGGGACAAAGAAAGAAGCAGGTTCATTTATACAGTTTAAGTGTTGAGATTAAAACTGACTTGATGCTAAGAAGAGACAAAGTGGTGCCTTGCACTAAGACCAGAGAGACATTTGTCCTTTGGTTGCAGAGAGAGTGGGACAATGATCAGAGAACAATTCTGTGTCATAACTCCCCCACCCCCACCAAAAAAAAAAGATTTGTGTGTAGTTTAATAGGAAGTTCCCGTACTGGCCCTAAGCGGAACCACAAACACTTGGTAGCTTGATTTGTCTGCGCAGATGGGAAGGGCACCCTGCTTCAGACGGTGAGGGACACAGCTCGTCTCCCAGCTAAACTAGATGGCCACAGCAGGAAGTACTGATCTGGGGACTTAGTGGTACACAGGCTACCTGAGGGTGTGAAAGAATGGGAGAGTGGGGTTCACGGTGAAGAGGGGGTTCATTCCCATCAGGGATGCTCCCTATCATTAACCTCCTTCTTGGTGTGTTTTTTATTTTTTTTTAATGACATTGTGCAGACGGAAAAGCTATCGTGTTAATAAGATGTCTGAAATAAAGCATGTTGAACAGATCTTTAAATTGAATTTGTTTATCTTCTTTGATGAAAGTTGCTTGCATGTGAAAAGTAGAGTTTAGTCAAGTATCTTCAAGGCTTTCAGGGTCGTGGCCTTATCTCAGTAGCTACTGTTGGTTATTCTTGCCTGGAGCAGCGGGCCCTGAGCCTGGTGGTGTCATGGCTGTGGCTGCGGCTGCGGCTGGGGCTGCGGCTGCAGCGGCTGCTGCTGCAGCGGCTGCTGCCACCACCATTGTCATCGCCATCATTCTGCCTGTTTCCACAAGAAACCATGAGCTTAGCACTGCATGGTGAACCAAGTGTTCTCTTCCTTTCTCTTGAAACCTCCCAAAGGACAGAAATGGCAGAGAACACAAAGTCAGAATTGTTCTCTGTTCTGGAGGCAGAAGGCAGCTGAGGACCAAGAGGCCCGTAGCTCTCCCTCCTCTAAACTCCTGTGTTACCCACGGCAAGGCCATGGAAGCACCACTACCCGCTTCTTGCTGCCTCTCCATGCAATGGGCTACAGGGAATCTGTGGTGATCTTAAGCCCCATTTGTGCTTGTGTCATGATCACATTTAGAGATGTTACCATTTTTAATGGCGCATGGGAGAACATGCAGTCTCTGTTTCATGCTTCTGACTTTTACTTTTCCAAATGAGAAAGGCAAATGTGAACAGCTCTTCTGTGCTGTTGGGTATAATGGCTGAGGTTGGGGGCAATTGCACACACCCTGGTCTTTGTACAAGTATGTTCGGAAGAGATAGCATCCCAGGAGAGAGCTTCCAGGATCCCAGACCCCTTGCTTTGTAGTGCTGGTGTTAATAGAGAACAGGACCTCAACCCACAGGTAGCCATCATACTTCAGACGGCTCAATGAAGGTTCACCTAGAAGGGAAGTCCAGCGGGGACTTAGAAATGTTCTAATCTAGTATCTTCCAGGTTCATCAGCCTTTGCACAGATTGGTAAGTAGGTAGTTCTGTCCTTAAAAGATTTCTCCGGAGGACAATTGTAGTGCTTTCTTTAACAGTGTGCTCCAGCCGAAAATTTCTGAAAGTATTTTCTTGTGCTGTCTAATTTGAGATTCTTCTCATGGTTTAAATACAGTCTCCTTTACTTCTGTCTCCTGAAAAAAGAAAACAACCAACTAAACAGCAAAAGCATCCATTCCCTAATCTTCATGTATCACTCTGGCAACATCCCCCTGGAATCTCCATCCTGGGCACTAGGGGCCCATCCGCTGGCAATGGATGGGCCTGGCTGGTTATAGTAGCCGACAGAGATCACCTCTACCTGCCTTCCTCCAGGGATTGAAAGACACCACATGATAGGTGTCTACCAAGGGGTCCATTTTCCAGCTGTTTCTTCCTCAAAAATAAACTTTTTTTTTAACCAGAATCAAACCTGTGCTGTCAAAGCCACTTCAGGCTGGTTTTTTCCTACTGAGCTAAATTTGCTACTCAAGCAGAAATAATGTATTCTTCAGAAGGACCAATGTATAAATGAAGAGCAGCAAGGAGTGGAAATACACAGTTTATCTGGGGGTCTGTCTCTTTGAAGGGTGGACTCAGGGTTCCCACCTGCGCAGGTTCCTGTTGGCAGGGTGTCAAACCATGGTCTCATGGCCAGATTTTCACTGAAAAAATGTATGAGCCAGCACAGAGTGGGTCAGAAATAGAAATCAATAAAGCAAAACTCTACCAAGAAGACGGCTGCGCATGAGACTGATGAAGTGCAGTGAGGCCGGTGAGTGCCAAACACGAGAACACAAATGTTTCCACTCCCACAGATAAGGGAATGTGAAAAGAGAAACCTGTAGCCTAGGGAACAGTCCCAAGGACCAGGGCCTGGGCGGCTGCCTCTCCAAGTTGAAATAAGGAAGAATGAGTGAACAGCCAGACATTCTGCTCCTTAATGGCTGGCGCAGCAGCTGCTCGCTGCTCGCTGCTCCTGAGAGCCAGGCGCCAAACATCTTCATCAATCATATGTTTGCAGCTGTGTGACCAAAATAGATCGACACGCAGCCTGTTTGTCCTGACCTCGTGGAAGGCAACAAGACCTCGAGGATATCGAAGAAGTCTGAGATTCCTGCTGCTGCTTCCCTCCTTTTTTCAGACTGCCCGTCAGGTCCACCTGCCTGTTTAGGTCCAACTCACCCCTTTGATCTCTGGCGACACAATCTTCCTGGCTGATTGATTTTCGTTTGTGGGAGATTGAAGGGCATTATGTGAGAGCCCTTTTTATGCCAATTGTTTCATGAGAAACGCTCTATTTCTCCATTGAAAATGACAGCAGGTGCCCTTAAAAAGGCAGTGCGGTGTGGGAGAAGGGCCGGCCGGCTGTTTCCCAGCTCGTGGCAGGCCCCGGAGGAAGTACTTTTATTAAAGACTTCTCAGATGTATGCCTTGGGGGGGTGTTGAACCCACTTCACCTTGTCCTCCAGGCCTGTGGGACTCTGGGGCACTATTTTCCCCTTAGGTTTCTTGGTCTTTTTTTTTTTTTTTTTTTTTAATGAACCACTTGATACTGTTTTAGAAGGATGGAAGAATCGCTGTGCATACTGTCACCTCTGTCTTCGCTTTCCCCAAAGGCCCCTTTCTTGATGAAAAGGACGATAAAGAAAGATGGTGGGTATACCTGGAGTATGCCTTGAAAATCAAAGATGCCTGACCTGAGCTCAAGGGCCTCCTCTAGGTTTTAATGATTTAGTGAGAATCCTGTTTGTAGTCTTACACAGCAACCTTTGAGAAGTGCACAGAGGCAAGGACTGTGCATTTGATCTGGCCCTCTTCTTTAGTACGGTTGTTGGGACCCTCCATGGAGCACACCAGGAAGTGAGTGTGGGGTAGGACCTTTTCTTAAGACCGCCCTGGGGAGGGGACAAGGCTGGGGAAATGACTCCTTTGGGAAAATGCTACAAGCATGAAGACCTGAGTTTGGATGCTCCATACCCCAATTAAAAAAAAAAAAAATCAGGAACAGCAGTGTAATGTCTGTAATCTGAGCACTAGGGAGAGGGGACACAGGAGGATCCTGGGAGCTTATTGGTCAACCAGTGCAGCCTAATCAGTAGGGTCCAGTGAGAAATCCTGCCTCAAAAAAAAAAAAAAGTGAGGCGGAGTGTAATTAAACCTCATATCAGGGAGACTGACCTCAGGCATGCACACATACTCACACCCACACATACTCTCACGTGCGTACACACACTCAAAAAGACTCCAACCAGCCTCTGGAGTGGAGACTTTCTTCAGCAGGCCTTTTCTACTTTTTCACCGTCCTTGGGATCTGGTACTGTGTCTGATGGAGAGCAAGTGGATGAATGGGACTCATCTTCAAAGGGGGCCCATTTCAGCTGGGAATACAGGGCCCTGGGCTTGCCTGTGTCCAGCCTGAACCTGCACAGACAAAAACACAGACACCAGGAGAAACGCTACATTGGTGGAGGTGAAAGCAGAAAACGCAGCAGTGTACGTCCATCTGTGGCTAGCGATGAAAGATCGTCGATGCGAGAGCTTCCCGAGAGATGCTTAGCAATACACTATGTCCTTAGCGGTCCAGACCTTCAGGAAGCACTGATGCCAGGAGTGTCGGAGAGCCGTCCTTGACTTCCAGGAGCTTGGCCTCCTAAGAATCTCAACTGCCCCCGATGCTCCAGTGTGGGAAATCTGCCTTGGGGGTGTAACAAAGCTTTCTCATTGATCCCCGTGTGTCAATAAAGCACTTGGCTCTCCTGCCATCTCTGCTAAGTGCCTGTAAGTGCTCATTAGTGGGAGCTGGTCTACTGAGGGCTGTGCTGGGGTTGTGGAGATCAGGGTGTGGCCAGCAAAGATGGCCTTGGGGACATCTGGCTCAGAACAGGTGATAGGGACAAGGCATTCTTCTGGACACTGGAGGGGCCGTGTACTCAGAAGAGGGAGTTTGATGTTCCTTAGTTTGGGTTTTGGTGTTTTGTTTGTTTTGGGTTTTTTTGGTTTGGTGTAAGCATTTTACATAGCCCAGCTTGGCCTCACGGTAGCCTGGAAATCCAGAAGCAGAATTAATAAAGGGTCCTGCAGGCTGAGTGGAGGGCACCGGCTGGCTGGAGGGTACAGGCTGATGGTTTCTGGGGGAGACGGGCAGACTCAGGACACTGGACTGGGTGGAGCTGTTGATTGGACAGATTGAGTTTGAATTTGGGAAATTTCAGAGATCCCAGATTCCTGGTGTCTCAACAACTGGGAGGCTCGTGGCAGCATGGTACCGCATTGCTCCGGAGCAGCTGCAGCCAGGCGTGAGAGGCCACTGCATCGCAGCTCAGATGCCCAGCTCTTCGCAGCCCACTCGTGTCCCCACATCCCCACTGTGCTCAGACATCTGGATTAGCATGCTAAGTGGGCAGCGGAATTCTGAGTCCTTTGAGGTTTGTTCCACCAAGCGGTGGGATAGGACGAAGAACGGGACGATGCTGACGCTGATGCATGTGGCTTGAGCTGCGAAATGGCATGCCACAGCACAGATGTGGTTCTCCACACACATCCACATGCATGCACACGTGCACGCACGTGCACAAACATGCACCCACACCTGCTCACTTTACTCATCCATCTCCTCAAATTCTGGGAAGGAACTGCCATTGGACTTTGCTTCCCAGCTGGAAAAACCGAGCACAGGTTATGCTAGAAAAGCAGGTTAGTGGCAGTGTCTTGAGCTCAGCAGTAGGTGACACCACTGAGGTTTCCATCCAAGGAGCTGGCTCCAGGACCCATGCTGTTAACTAATACTGACACTTCTAATGCTGACACCAACATGGCCCCTGCCACGAATAATTATACTAGTACATACCTCGATATACTGATGCACAGAAAACAGGACGCCATGACCTCAGGTCCTTGCAGCCGGCACTGAGCCAAGTGCTGTGTGCAAATACGGATGCAGGACTTGTCAGGTTAAGCATCTGCTCGGGAACGCAGCTGCAGCCTACACGAGGACAGCAAAATCAGGAAAACCTGCCAGATTTTGAGAACACATTCAGGAGCACCACACCAATGGCAGGCAAGAGGGCACGGCAGAGGCTTGTGGGGGGTGGTGGCAAATATTTATTAGTTATTAATATTAGGAGGCCTGAGACAGACATGTGTGCACATTCCATTTCTGTGAAACACAGATGAGTTTTGGTTCTCTTATTCATTGGCAAGTTTACTTGGTGCTCCAGCCCAAAGGAATTTGCTCCCACTAGCCAAATGTTTTAGACATGACTGAGAATAAAATGAGACATACACACCCCGTTTTCCTACCCTGCACTTGAAACAGGTTTTTTTATCCCAGGGTAAGCTTGGGAGAATCCTTTAGCTTCCCTCCTTGCGGCAGCATTTGGCAAAAGGAAGTTCACACCTAACAAGTGATAAGAGCTTGAAGCAGGTCTCCACCTTGAAGCGTTGCAAAGATGCGCTGAGCCTGGGCATCCCTCCCTGGAGAAGTCCTGGGGTTTGCTTGTTTAAGCCGTGAGTGTGCTAGAGGGGATTGTTAGCTCCCTGCAGGAGGCCCTCTGTCATTGCCTGTGAACCTTCTGCGTGTGCAGGCTGAGGGCGCGGCCAGATGGCACACTCCTCTTGTCCTATATTCTCCAGGCCCAGGCTGGTTGGTCTACAGTCTGCTTTTGATGAACACTGACAACGAGGGAGCCATTTATAGTCAAACTGGTGGCTTCAGGCAGTCCCTAGCTCAGTCCCCAAGATCAGCGCATAGACCACACTGCAGATGCTCTGTGCCCTTGACAAGCTCTTCTGTGTAGCCCTCTGTCTGACCTTGCCCCCTGTCTCTGGAGAGAAGCCCTTTTCTCCAAGAAAACCTGGTCACTGGGGTCACCCCGGTGTCTCAGACCTACCCACCTACTGTACTGTTTTCTCTGCCCCCAGTTAAAACCACATGCACACGCCAAATTCAGTTCCTACTATATCTATCTACCTGTTTAGTTAGTTAGACCTTTTTGAGACTCGGTATGTTATAGGGGAAAGCCTTGAACCCCTGCCTCTGTGCTGAGATTGTAGGTATGTGCCACCATGCCTGGCTTGAATTCTTTGGATACAGCAGTATTTCTGCACTCTTTTCACTCTTTATCCCCAGAGGAGTGGAAAGCTGAGGCTTAGGTAAAGGTAGCCTTCTCGTAGCTCCTGGCCATCTCCACACAGCCTCTGGTAGGTAGCGTGGTGTACTTCCATGAGCTGGGGTAGCAAAGATCTTCTTAGGCCCCATGCTCTATGGTTTTACTTCAGCTTAATTGAATTATTACCCAAGTTGGTTACTTAACTTCTTTCCTCATCTCCTGAGTGGGCATGAGAATTGTTCCTTAATTTAATTTCCCTTATATACTCCCCCACCCCCACCCCCTTGATGTACAGTTTCTCTCAGTGTGTGTAAGTGCATCAAGGTCATGGACCCTTGGTAATGATTGCTTTTCATTTCCTACAGCAGGCGGGAAGGTGGTAGCCTGTGTGTTGGTTAGGCGTGGAAATGATACCATAGATGCCAAGAAGCATGTTGCATTATTACGGTACAAAAGAAATCGGTTAAAACTAAAGATGTCCTTGGTGAAGGAGATAGTGCTTGACTGTGATCCTCACATGGAAAGAAAGCATGGTGACGTAGGTACTTGGTCAACTCTGAGCACGCTGTATTTGGGGCCCCACTCCGTATCACCGTGAGCCACGTGGACTTCACCCCACATTCTGCTCTGTAGACTGTGTAGAGTTGGAAACAGCGTCGTGTCCGTGCACATTTCACTGAGCTCCTCTTTCAAGTGTGGAAGGTGCGTCCGGCAGAGTCCGGTTTTGTGTCTTCATAGGCTGTGAAAATCTTGGCTTCCCACGCCTGAGAAGTTGGGAACCTAATGGATCAGGCGGCTCAGAGAAGCACAACAGCAGGGGAAGAGGTTTTGTGACTTAAGCCAGAGAGCTTGGATGTCTCACAGGACCAGTGAGCCCATGAGTAGTACAACATGCTGTAGGAGGCTCCTGGGAGATGAAAGGCAGACGTGACTGGAGCCACAGGTGGAGGCGTCAAGGTGGCGATGTTCACGAGCAGGGCTTTGTTTGTTTTGTTTTTCCTTTTTGATTAAAGCACTAAGCATAAACCCAGAACTTTCTATCCTTCCCCTCCCCCACCCTGGGCATTTCTGAATCAACAGCATTTTCTCAGCCAGTGATCTAGGCACCCATGTTACAGTGGCCAAAACACTGTTTATCCCTCAGACTGGGCCATTCCCTAATGGTCAAAGGAAGACTTGGAAGTCCAAGTCCAGGTTCTCCTCTGTGAAATGGAGACATCAGAGGGTGCTCCCTTTATAGCCAGCAGTGATGGTGGGCTCTCTCCAAAGTGCCCTGCCACTGCTAATCACGCAGTAAACTGGAGTTGAGATGGTTTCTTACGTATTTATATCCTACTCTTGAAAACAAAACCCTAAACTTCAGCTACGCTCTGATGGGTTATTCCAGGGGCCGCGCATATACCTTTTCTGGGAAGCGCCACACGGCGAATGTTGTGGCTTGCCACGTCACACATTGGCTTCATTCTGCTGCCAACAGAGGTCGTGTTCAGCCACGTTTGAACACTAATGGTCATGACTCAGTCCAAAAACAGTCCCTTACTTATGGAAATTGATATTCAAATTTCATATGATATACCTTTGTCAGGAGATGTTTTTCTTCTCAATGTTTTTTCCAGTAATGAAAATATATTCAGACCATTGGAAGCTCCAGCTAGGAAGGAACATGCAGGTTTGGCCCACGGGCTGTAACAGGAAATGTATCCAAATTCCTGCTGGAATCCTACACACTGCCGTGTCTTTTGTGGCATTGTCCCATCGCTGGCTTGTGTCTGTCTCTCCTGAATGAACAGGGACCACGAGCCTGTTCTCAGTAGCCAGAGTCCCCAGTGTATAATAGGTGCTTGCTGAATGCCGTCCAGATGAATGGTGTCGCAATTATCCGCCTTGCAGCATGACTGTGTCTACACGAAAAGGAATTGGAAATGATTGTCTCTTTCCTAGAATGCTGCATCTGTTTGGGTAGATTGGTACTGGAACGTGTGCGGCTCTGAGTCCCTGGTGCTGCCTTCCAGCACCCCAAAGGCTGTAGTAGGCGCCTGTAAACAGATCCCCTTTCCCCGACAGCCGCTGCCCTCAGAGGTCCACCTGAGCTGTCTACCATGAGGACTTTGTCACAGGAAAGGGAAAAGATGGTGACAGGCCTTTATCTCAGTGGGTGGTCCGTAAATGCTTGCTAGAACGTTCCTCCCCACTGCTGGCAAGCTTTAGCGAGGAGAGCCTATCTGTGAAGTTCAGACTCTCAGGAGACTCATTTCAGCATGCCCCTGAAATTCTTAATTTACCCTGTGTTTGTATTTTTAAGGTGAGAGCTTTCTTTATAATTTCAATTATGGAATGATGTTTGGTATTCAGACGGGTTGGTGTTTGTATTGGCTCCATGGTTTCCCATGAGAGGCTCAAGGTCCTTGGGGGAAGATAGCCGTGCACAGAGCTGGGTATGTGGGAGACACAATGCCAGGACGCACAAAGAAGAAATTACAACCATTTACTTATGTATTATTTTCTCAATTTGAAGCACTTGAATTCCAGAGCTCTTGAATCAAGAGGTTGAATTCCTGGCATTTTAAAGTATTCCACTTGAATAAGCTGCTTAAACCATTCAAATGGCTTTAAAAAAAAAAAAAAAGTATGCACCCCCACAAAAAAAAAAAATTGCCCCTTTCTTGGATCATTTACTCTGGAGATTTACTTAATTGAAGTTTTGCCTTTCCTTTTTACTTTAAATCAAAATCAGTTCTGTAGTCAAAGAAGTTTCCTCTCGAGGGCTGTCTTGATTTCATGTTGACTGCTTCGCACAGGTTAAAGGGTTTTTTGTTTTTGTTTTTGTTTTTTTTTTTTAAACTCTGTAGTCTTCGCTTAGCTTACCTTCCAGAAGAAACCCTCCGGCTCTGACTTTCTGTACATTCACCATCACCTACATTTCTAAGGTCTTGGGTCAAGTTTGACTAAATCTAGCCACAGAAGAAGGGAAGGAAAAGGTACAGCCAGAATCCCAGCCACTCACTTTACTACACAGCCGCCTGGATGCAAGAGTCTGAAGGGCAGAACTAAACTGGCAATCATCAGTTTGCCTGTTTGAAAGAACCTATCAAGAAACGGCCAGTAGGTTGGGAGGTCTTTGCCCTGGTGGCATTTCCTATGGCAATAGGAAGCAAGCAGAGCATTGAATGTGTAATTTGGTCTCAGATCTAGCTCAGTGCCCAAAGCAAAGAACCAAGCAAGGTAAAGATGGTGTTAACTTTACATTGAGTAGTGCAGGGAGGCATTTCTGAAAAACTGATGCAGAGTCCAAGATGTGCTACAACCAATAAGAAAAGCTCTGTGGTCAGAGGGCAAGTAGAGAGGCCCCAGGGTTTGTTGAAATAACAGCAGAGGACCGGGCATGATGGGGGTGCACACCTGTAGTCCCAGCACTCGGGGCAGAAGTAGGTGGATCTCTCCATTCAAGTCCATCCTGGTCTACAGAATAAGTTCCCGGACAGCCAGGGCTACACAGAGAGACTGTCTCGAAAACAAACAAACAAAGAAATAATAGCAGAGTCAGAGGAATGAGTAACCAGAAAGGAGATACAAGAGTTTTGTTCTAATTGTGATGGGAAACCATTGCAAGGGGTTAAGATGACTGGAAACAATCAATCGGTTGCCTTCTTATAAAACTGTCTTAACAGAATACAACGGAGACAGGAGGAAGGCTTTTGTCCTAGTTTGGATAAGGATGATGATGGCTTAGGTGGTGCTAGAGGGGGTGAGGCATAGTTGTTAACCATTGATTCTTAGAGAGTAGAGATCTCGTGAATGGTTGGCTGGGAGGATGGATAGATGGAGGGAGGATGGATGATAGGAGGTGGGTGGGTGGAGAGAGGATGGATGATACGTGGGTGAGGGAAAATGGATAGATGAATGGATGGAGAGATGGGTGAGTGGGAGGAGGGGGATGCATAGATAGATGAATGGATGGAGAATTGGGTGGGTGAATGAGGATGGGTGGTCAGGCAGTTGAGCAGATGAATAGAATGTTTATTAAGAGGAAAGAAAGGAGGCGACAAAGCCTTGCCCTCACCTCTGTCCCCATGTTAGAACAGTGGGTGGTGGAAGGGTTGTGTACTATTTGTTTGATTTGGTTTCTCAGTGAGATCTGCATTTTCCCATCTATGCCCTGGGAAAGGACCTGTAGCTCATGAAGCCCGTTGTTTTGAGCTCTGGGTATGCAGCCCCATCCAATAAACCTTTGAGCTGCTGCAGGGCAGGCACCCAGGCTTGGATGAAGCCCTGCTCCAGGAAAGTGGATCGTTTAATCTGCAAGCCTGGCGCTGCAAATGTCAACAGATTCCCCTGTGAGGATAATGGAACGAGAAAGGCCACTGATATTTTAGGGTTGACAGAAACAATGACTTCAGGGATAATGGTTTTATTGAGTTACAGTTCACAAACCCACAGTCCGAGTGGTTCCTCCGTGTAAGCTGTACAACCCGGGGGGTTCGGTAGCATCATGAAGCAACCGGGCAGGCATCACCACAATCAATTTCAGAGTATTTTCATCATGCTACGCGTGTGAGGGGAGGACAACGCTATGCTCCTTTGCCATCATTTCTCCTCATAAATGGCTTTAGTGAATGAAAACTTGGCAAGTCATGGACCTTCTGGGTCACGATCCCTGATTCTAGATCGTCGAGGAGAGTAAGCATGGGGTGTCCTAGGCTTTGGCACAGGAAGCAGGTGGTCCTGTTAAGAGTGTGCCGGGCACTGCCTCTACTGTGTATATCCAGGGGTCACTCTGTCTGTCTGATTTCAGGTTCATGTACAGAGCATTAAAAGAAATGCTCCATTTAGTTAAAATCAGAGAAATTCTCTTCCATTACACCTCCCTCAGCTGTGAAAATCCCTTCCTTCCCACAGAACCACGTTTCCCAATGGTGGTCCTGGTGGACAGACCTTCTCTATTTTGTTTCACAAATGGTTTATAGCCCAGAGGCTGAGGAGCTAGAAATGGGCGGTGGGATGGGAAGGGGAGGGGAGGTGTGGGGGGAGTGTACTCCAAGAAATACTTTTTAAAGAAATCTGGCCCTGCTCACCACCACCCTCACCCCAACAAAAGCCAAGGAATTTTGAAATGAGAACTGCATAGTGAAATAGTTCTCATTTTCAAGGAAAACATTTGCTCTGGGGAATTTTATGCCCAGGAGACACTTTGTTATTTCAAGTTCAAGGGTGAACATGGCAGGCTAGGCTAATCGACCAGAACAGCACAGGGAGAAGGGGCAGGAAGCAGTGGCGCCCACCAGGGCTGTGCGTGCACTTCCAACCATTTGCTTAGGAATAGCCCTTGCACTAAGCTTCCCTTTGTCTTTGTCCCTGCTCTGGCATCTCCTCATGAAAGTAGAACGGCTCCTGGCTGGTTCCTTAGTTGCAGGCTTTAGTCCACTCACCCGTCAGTACTGTGTCCCTCCATCACGCCTTCTCATGGTTTGGCGACACAGCCTCATTATTTTCCAGGCGCCCGTCATTTCCCTAGCGGCGAAGAGAACCTCTGAGGGTAGGGACTTCACCTCCTTTCCCCGCAGTCCTGTCTGCAGCCTGGGCCTGTCGTGGTTGACCAGCATCGAAGGCATGTATGTGCCAGCTGTTCAGGCAGTGCAGACCCCAATGCTCTCCCTGTCCATCCTCCACACAGATGATCCAAGAGCCCATTTAGCGGAGTCGGGGGGGGGGGTCAGCTAATGTGCCTGCCTTTGTGTTCCCATGTTTTCCCTTCTCAACAGTCTAAACAAAAGAGCTGAGTGTAAGGAATCCTCATTTTTGTGGAGATGCATTGGCAAGGTTTAAAGGCTTTGCTTTAGTCTTACTTGAAATAAACTTATTTCTATCTTATCTCAGAGGACAAAATTTCTTCTTGCATGTACGTTTCAGCTTACATGTTAGCACACGCCTAGAGCCTACATGTAGGAAATCAGACAAGATTTTTTTTTTTTTTTGGTACTAACTTCAGCCTTTCATTCCCTTCACATGTTACAATGTTTTGGTGGCAGGTGGCAGGTGAACTCTGCACATTTGTGGCCACGGGCAGATCCCTGTGTCTCTTTGCTCACTGAGGAGACACTGGAAGGACCTGTGAATGACATTTGGAGGTATGAGTTAGACAGGGAGGTAATATCTGAAGATTCCTGGGTTATTTGGGAACTTGCCTAGGGTTAGATTTGTATTACCATGTGACATGTAACGGCAGGAAAGGCCAATGCCAGCATTCTTTCTTTATGTCTCAGGAGGTATTTTGTTGCTTGAAGAAACTTGGTTTTGCTAGGGATGGAACATTGACCCACAGGCCTGCATTCAACCCCTAGCCCCATAAGCACTCTAATAATGATGGGGGAGGGGAGCTTGCCTTCTCAGGATGATTTTGCCTCCATTTTATATCTAAAGGGGTTCTAAACAGCCAACATTAAGGTTGCTAATGACCCTGTTGACTTCACTAGTTGACTGTGGATTGGATTTGGGGTGTGTTAGTTCATCTTGACTTTTTTTTCTCTAGCCAGCCCAAACGTATCGAGAGGTTCTTCTATGCAGCCAGGGCTGACCGTATCCGTACTGTTTTCATTCTCCTGTTAGATGGAGTTTAGGGGAGTGCTTCGGGGAACTGGAGCACCCGGGGGAAAGCTGCTCTCGTTCCCCAGGTGGGTGCGGTGCAGACACTGCTCTGCCCAATCCCAGCATTCACTCACCTCCACGGGTCATGGAAAATGGCAAAATCTTTTTGAAGCACTGTTATTGCAGTTGACACTGTCATTTGCTACTTCAGTTGTGTTTCATGACGCCAGATTTGCAGTGTTTACCCACAGAAGAAGGAAAATGAGCCTTCTCCAGAAATAAAGGGGCAGCATCATTGAAGCCGTCACATGCTCATTGACTGTTGTTGTAGCATTTTCAATGTGCTCTTGTGAAATAATACAACAAAGCCGATAAATGCAGGCCTATCAAAACCATGTCTAGGTTTAAAAATGCTACCCTCCTCTCAGCCCTCCTTAAAGGGCTGATCTTTCTGTTGCTCACTTTGGGTAACTTCTGAATGAAGGATTAACTCCTCAAAAAGAACATCATAAAATACAACTCATCTTGTAAGAACCCAGCGTAGCCGAAAGAGAAGGCAGGATGTTGTGAATGAGCAGTCGCTTCCTGAGGTTCTTCTTCCTCCTCTCCGTCATGAGATGTCTTAACGTGGCTTGTGGAAAATTTTTAACTCAGTCTTCTAGATAAGAGTGTATATGGGAGCCAGGAGCGGTGGCACACACCTGTAATCCCAGCACCCTAGGGGGCAGAGGTAGTCAGATCTCTGTGAGTTGGAGGCCACTGGTCTACAGAGTGGGTCCAGGACAGCCAAGGCTACACAGAGAAACCCTGTCTTGGCAGGGGATGGGGGGGTAGGGAGTATATATGCAGGCTACATACTACCCACTTGGCAGGCTCTGTGGGGTGTGAGTGCCCACCCTCCTGGGGGGTATAGTTTGTCTCTGATCCTTCCTTAGTTGACCCTTCAGAGTACTACTAAATTCTGGCTTTCTGCCTGGGCTGTTCCATTTTCTATCTTCCATCAGGCTCGAAGAAACTCTTGCATAAAGTATAAATTATACCTTAATAAAACTGATAAGTCTTCTCCCCCACAAGGGACCCTGATTAATGGCCTCTGTCACTATTGAGTGAAGTGGTTTTTAAAAATAGCTGTTTGACTGGAGTGTTTTGGTTTGGAGTGTGTGTTGCTGGGTTGTTATTTTTACACACAGCAGTGATAGGAAATCACAGGGCTCTCGTATCAAAACACATGCAATATTTAGATTGGATCCCCATCCTCCTGCCCGACACTGATTTCCTGCTTTTTTGCCTTCGCCTTTTCCTGATGCTTAAGCATCAAGATTCGGGCATTTTCCCAGAGTAATTGTTGATTAAGTGCTGAACATTCTACCATGATTATGAGATTACTGTATGCAGCTTTTAATCTTGTGAGTGTCAAATATTTTACTTTAATGGCGTCTTCATTATTACTATTATCATCCTCAGCTCTTTCTATTTGAGTAATGCAATCAGGCAAAAATAAAGGTATTGCTACAGATTTGACTTTTTTTCTTTCCTCCCATAACTCTTTGTCTTGAAATGGAAAGTGCCCTCTCGGGTTGTCTCCAAATGCTGATAAACTAGATAAAACAAACAAACAAACAAACAAACAAACACAAGGCTTCTTTTGGTTGTAGGTAGTTGAAGAAGAAATAAGAGACACTTGTTGAAGGTGCATCCAGGGCCCAGGCGTGTTGCCGGAAGTCAGCAGGGCTGGCAAGAGTGTGGGTCACTGCAGTGTCTGTACTTCTTGAGTGTCCTTTTGTTTTCTGTGATTGGCTGCCAGCAGAAAGTAATTGGAATTATATGAATTGGGCCCCCATGGGCCAGTCACGTATCCAGCCTTATCCACCGCTAAAGGCCAGTGTCATCGCGTAATAGCGTCCAGGGACATTCCCATAAGGGAGGGAAGGGCCTCTCCAAGAGAAACAGGCTCTTGGGCTGGATTGTTCTTGTGTGCAAGAGGCCACAGCTTCTCATCCTGCCTTCAGCGACAGCTTCTCTCACTGCCCCAGCTTTCATGTCCCAGAGCACAGACATGGGCCTCTGAAGAGAATCCCAAGCGATGACAGTCAGCAGTCAGTTGTTCAGTCGGAGGAAGGAGTCATGCATGTCTCGAGTTAGGTCTCCAGAATCAGCAAACTCTCTGGTTCTCTCCCGAGGCACAGTCACCTCCACTTTGGGGAGCACAATGTCATCTCAAAGGTTTGTGCTTGAGAACCATGTATTTAAGTTTAAAATAATAATAATTTTAAAAACCCTTAGTGTTGGGCTACATTCATAGCTATTTTGAGCTGACGGTGGTAGGGACCCAGGGGCCACAGGTTTGTCCCCGAGCCATTGGCCATCCAGGAGCAGTGCTGTTGTATCCCTTTGGGGAATTCAGCCCTCCTCTACTCATCAACTCTGGACACCAATGCCAGTGATAGGGACCGTGGTGTTAATTGGAAAATGGGAGCTTATCAGAGTCATGGTTAATAAACCGAATCATGGAGCCATGGAGGATTGGGCAGTTCTTCTGGGAGCATCACTGTGGTATTAACAAGAGGCAAAGAAGAAAGAAAATCCCACTCCCTGCACACAGTGTGAAGTGGAAAGAGCTGCAGGCCAGAAGGCAGGGATCCCAGGAGCCAGGCCAGTCCTTACCGGGGCATCTGTGGCACCCCAGGCTCGTGGTACTCACCTGCCCCACACTGATCACTTCTGTGTTTCTGTTAGTGTGCTGAGAACCGAAACGTCACAGAGTGGAGAAACAAACATAGTAACACACCCGGGGAGGGCCCAGGCACGCACCCTGTGGGAGTACAGCACACGTGTTGCTCACACCTGCTATATCGCCAAGATTACTTGTCTTGTTCATCCTTGTCAGTTGACCCCGGATACTTTAAATCTGGATAGAGCATCTGAATTAAAGCAACCCTAGTGTGCAGTGGACCTGCACGTGCACAAGTGTTTCCGGACAGGTCTCACCAGTCTTGTTTGTCCAAAAGAGTGTGTGTGTGTGTGTGTGTGTGTGTGTGTGATATTACATTTCCTTAGTTGAGCAAGTTTTAAAGCCTGTTGTATTTCTTTTTCTGATATTTTCTATTCATGCCCTTTGCCTTATTAATCACCGATTAGCTAATTGCTCTTTTTCATGCCACATCATACTTTTTTTTTAGAGAGAGAATGATCTAAGTGCTATTGAGTTCCGCTTTCTTCTCTGAGGGAGATTGCTGTGACAGGTGTTCTGGAAAACCAGAGCACCCACGACCAGGCCCCTCCCCGACTGCTGTGGGCCGAGGTGGGTGTGCGAGCAAGCTCCCCTGCAAGCCAGATTCTTGGTCTTTGGATACTTAAACAGAAACGCCTGTGCCCATGGAGTGTGGATTTGGCCAACCTTTACCAATTGGGCAAAAGAGAGATCAGGGCCTCGTGGATGTGTCTTTGGGGTCAACCTAGGCCTCTAGACATAAGTCTGAGCCGGGTGGTGGTGGCACATGTCTTTAATGCCAGGACTAGGGAGGCAGAGACAGGTAGATCTTTATGAGTTTGAGGCCAGCCTGGTCTACAGAGAGAGTTCCAGGACAGCCAGAGCTGTTACACAGAGAAACCCTGCCTCAAAATAAATAAACAAACAAATAATAAGATAAATGAATAAATAAATAAATAGATAGATGAATAGATAGATAAATAAATAACAAGGCATGAATCTGGGTTGAAGACCTCTGACTCAGGAATTAGGTGCCATGTGCCTTTCTCTAAACTCAGTTTCCTCGTTCTAAAGGGCATTGATAGCAGTGTGCGGTCAAAGGAGCCAATGTTTAAGATCGCCATTCTGTAACAGGTTCTCAATAATTAGAAGGTCCTTAGTGTCATTGTTGCTGTTGCCATTGGCATCAGTATGAATCAGGTGAATGATGGCAGGGGTAGGAGCTAAGCTGTTGGGTCCCAGGTGAGCTGCGTCCTTTGCAGCGAAAGCTGCACCTGTGTGAGTTTCTGTGCCCGGAGACTCCTCAGTTTTCTTTCAGGCCTTGTCCCGTGGCTAGGCATAGTTCAGAAATCCCATCCAGGTCCTGGCTGTGGAGAATCAAGAGAGGCTTGAAAGCACGCCGATCGAATTCTAAGTGGGGAAGATACAAAAACGAAACCCCACCCACCCTCCACTCCCCCACCTTCCCACCCCGCTGCCCACCCCAGGACATCTGAGGGACAGAATATAGGTCTTTCTCACTGGATCCCTTGAACCCGGCTTTTGAGTTTTAACAAAGGAAGATGGATGAACTCGAGAGTCTCAAAGAAGAGATGGGGACCTCCTAATTGATCCTTACGAAGCGCCTGGTTATTTACAACTAGGAAAATTGCCTGCTTGGAGATACCAATTCAGCCCTGTGGATCCACTGGCTCCACAGGAACCGCTGTCTGCTCCTTGCTGAAAACGCTCTTGGGGAGGGGACTGGGAATCTCATCAGACTGAGTTAACACCGTCTCATTCATAGATCCTCCCCCCCCAGCAGCTGATCATTCAGTCTCTTTCAGTGTATAATTGTTCATTTTAAATTTTTGTGTTTGCTATAGCTGGGTGTGTGTTAATTACAGGCAGACCGCAATTACCTTGTCTATATGTCACTAGTGCGGTGGCAAGGGTGGAAAGCGGGTGTTCTTCCAGCAGCAAGAGCCTTGGCTTTAAATCTCCAAAGCCACATAGAAATCCATAGGTTCCATCCGCACCACTGAAGAGGAGAGAGAACGCGTTGATATTACTGTCATTTTCTGGTTTTGGCCGAGAAATGTTGCTGTGCTGAGAGAAATACTCAGGTGTGTCCATTGACCTTACAGCCAGATGATTGAGTATCCAGTAAGTTCCAGGTATTTGTAATAGAACCCTCAGTGAAGCAGTTGCAAATAAAATATCTGGCAATTCATGTAGCCAAGAGAACAATCCAGGTGACCTCTCAGGCCACTGTCTTCTGAGTGACATGGCTCCTTATCCCCTATGATACTAAACACTGATCCATTCCACATAGGACTGGAGGGAAGAACCTAGATATTGCTGGCTATTAAAGTGATTAGATCGCAGGCAAGCTACCACGGATACAGCTGAGGCACACATGGAACGCATAATCACAACAACTGTGAGATTATCAGATTGATCCCAGATGTGTGTAAATTAAGTTAGAGGCACGTCGAACCAATCCAGGCTAGAGACAGGGATGGAGTGGGAAGACATGTTCTTGAGGGCATAAGTCCTCAAGGGGAGGGTCCAGGATCCCAAGGCTGTCAGAAACCCTGGGGTTGACTCTTGGGGCTCAGTTCTAGTGCTTGAGTACGGAGGATGCGAGACCCGTCATTCCTGCTACATCTGTTAGTTTAAGACATCTGTATGTTCTCATATCCTGCCATTGGATTCCTTTACACTCCTATCAAATAAGGCTCTTACACAGCTTTGATTACTGTAACTACATAAGTCTTCAAATTAGATAAACTGATTCAGAACTTTCAAGATTCATTTCTCTAAATTAACTTGTGGTTCCCATATAACTGTACATTTCAACGTGGTCTCATCAAAACCTTGCTGGGGGCTTGACAGTGATCACATCACACCTCTGTGTCATTTTGAGGAGCAAATAATTAATTAATTTGAGGAGCAAATTAATCTCTGAATTCATGGGCATGGCCTCCTCTTACTTGATTTGTTCTGTTAGCATGTAAGCCTTCCACCTAAAAGCCTGTGTGTATTTCGTTAGATTTATTCTGAGTGTTTTATTTTCCTTCAGATGTTAAAAACTTTTACTTTTGGTGCCCATTTCACTCCTTGCTCCTATAAAGGAATACAACCTATTTTACTTATGTGACCTGAGACACGGATAAATGGGTTTATTCTAGGGCTTTTGTGGCTTCTTCATTTTCTAAGTAGATTCAAATGGGGGAAGTTTTTTTTTTTTTCTTCCTCTTGATCCACATGCCTTGTATTGTTCTTTCTTGCCTTATTGCATTGGCTTGCATTTTGAGCACCATATTGAATAAGACTGGCCAGAGCAGCCATCCTTTCTCCATCTTTAGGACAAAACATTCAGTCTTTTTTTTCTACTAAGTATGTTAAATACAGTTGTTTTTAACAGTGATTACCTGTTACATTTTGTCCACTGTTTTTTCTGCATCAGCTGATACCCATTATATAGTCCTCTGTAACTTGATGGAATGCTAACATGATCATATTAAGTGATTTCTGAATATCAAACTGGCCTTGCATCCAAGAATAAGCCTAACTTGTTCATGGTATTTATTTCCATGTGTAATTTTCTGAGTTATATTTGGTAATGTTGTGTTAAGGATTTTCATGTCCATATTTTTAAGGATTATTCATCTGGGAGGCTCCGTTTTTATTCTGTCTAATCCTTGTCTACTGTTTGTCCATCTTTAATAGTTCTGTGTATGTTTCACATTTAAAGTTCAGAGCTTTTAGTTGTACTTAGTGGGGAAAAAATAGGGTGAAATTTGTAGGCTTCATTTTCTAGAAAGAGCTGTTCCTGTGGATGGTCAGTTTCCAGATGTGTTTGTGTGTGTGCTTGGGTGTCTGTGGAGGCCATAATCGGCCATCAGCTTCATGGGAGCTGGAGTTGCAGGCAGTTCTGAGCTGCCTTATAACTGAGATCCAAATTCTGGTCCTCTGCAGGAGCAGCAAGTCCTCTCAATTGCTAATCTATCTCTCTAGCTCTTGTTTTCAAGTATATTTTTAAAGCGCTTTGGAATTGGCTTCCGAAAGAAAAACCTGAAATTCAAGCTTCAGTACATTTTAAAAACAAACCAAATACCAGGTTATGTATTTCTGAAACAAGCAGAGCACAGAAATGTAACTGTATCTGCTGCTGAGGATCACCCCCCTAGACTTCTCAGGAGGGGAAGGACTCTCTGTTAGGGTCAGTGTAGTGCCAGGGGCACTAGGAAGGCCCGTGCCCCCGCTGATCCACACACATCACTAGAAACATTTCCCAGAACTCACTCTGCTGCTATGCCAGCAGCATTCTTTAAGTTGGTAACACTCCAGACGTGTGCGGGGTCTTCTAAGCCATCTTCTAAATGATGATGGGCTGGCTACCTTATGCCTGGAAGGGAAGAGCCATACTGCAACAGTGGGGGTCCCTCTCTTCTGTTTCACTGTGACCTCTCTGTGGCTCCTTGGCAGTTACTGGGTCTTTCTGAAGTCTCGCTGAAAGTAGAGGCGTTGGTCACTACTCTCAAAAGTTACTTCCATCCCCGGTGTGACTACAGGCAAACATTCAATAAAGACAGTTTCCAGACTGGGCCGCCACTGAGTGATCCTTGTTCAAAGAACCAGAGCTTAGTGACTCCTAAAGAATGCGTTATACAGCAGAAGCATGAATGATAGGCCAGCCATGAGGGCTGCCCTGCCTCTCCTAAGCTCCGTGACTTCGGGCAGAGGGCCTATTTTCCACCTCAGATTCTCCATTTGAAAGAAGACCAATGTATTCATCACACCATCATGTATAACCTGTTATCCTTACAGGTCCTGGAGGGGAGGCTGTGAGCATCCGTGGAAGATAGCATGCAGCCTCCAGTTGAGATTTACTCGTTTCCAGAGATCTGGCGACCACTTCATGTAGCAGAAACCTCTAGTCAGTTTGAAGCTATCAACTACTGTAGTTGATAGCTTCCAGGGGCCCCTGATGCCCAGTGGTGGGCTTATATTTTGGACCTTATGTTTTCAAAGAAATACGATACAAGGCTAGAGGTCATTGGATTCAGTGAGAAAGGACAGAGCACAAGGTTCTAGCAGCCCCTGGTTTCAAAAGTCCCTTATGGGGAAGTTTTCAACAGAACTGTGCTTCTTTCTATTTTTATCTTCCTGCCAGTTGACTTCAGCAAATGTTTACTAGCATCTGCATGGGGCCCAGGGATTGAGTAAGCAGTAGCCCATCCTCCCAGGGAGTGCTGTGAAGAGAAAGAGCAAAAACAGCCAGAGTTAAAGGCACACAGTAGATAATAAGCTGCCATTGAAGGTCAGAGGCAGGTGACCTCATGTCCAGCTGGGTGAATGGCCAAGCTACGAGAAGGGGTTGAAACTGGAGCAGAAACTTCCTGTGCGAGTAGGCTTTTAGAAGCCAAGGCCGGGCTGGCGCAACCACACAAGGACTAGAAGACAGGCACATCGGAGATGGTCCCCATCGAGGGCATGTGGGCCCTGGCTGGGGAGGGGTGGGCACCATCTCTCATGTGCCCAACCCATGAGACCCGAACGTCTTCTTCCTCAAAGCACAGTGTGTGTCCATTCTAGTTTTTCTTCTCCGTGGTGCGTCGGTGTGTTCTGTAGCCTGTCTTCAATGTGTAGCATTACAGGCTGACTCCCATCTATTTAAAAAGAGCACACAAGTCCTAGTCCTCCCACAGAGCCTTAGAAAGGAGGCTTTGTTTGGGAATAGGGGTTTTGCACAGTCAACCAACCTGTGTTTGTGTAGGCCTCTGTCCAAAGGGTTGGATGTTCCTTGTGAGATTGGCAGGTTTGAAGACACAAGTGGCCATCAAAACAGAGACTGTAGCAAGATCGCTGTAAGCTGAGAAATGCTGAGGGTTGAGGCAAGGGAAGGGTCCTCCCTACAGTTACAGATGGAGCACGGCATGAACTGTGCTCTTCCCAGAGGGCCTTGTGTCTTAGGAAAGGCTGGGTCTACCACTAATGTCAGACTAGTGGCTGTCAGCTGATCTCTGTGGGTAGTCTGGTCATTAGTGGCGCATTTTGGTTTTCTGACCAGAATGAACAAACCCAGCTTCCTCCTCCTGATGCCTCCAGGACTCCCTCAGCACAGCCAGCTACAGTGTGACTCCTGTTACAAAATGAGGAGCTACCCTGGGGTTCAGGGGTCCAGGCCAGGCAACTTTAGTTTATTTGTTCTAGGCCATTCTCATGACAAATGATAAATTGTTCCATTAAGCGTGTGTGACTAGCCCAAGGCCACTTTGCCTGAAGCATCTCAACTTGAACTCAAATCTTTTTTCTTTTTGAAGCAGAGTCAGGGCAAAGCATTAGGAATACTTATTTTATAATTGTGTGTATGTATGCTGTGGTATAGGTGTGGAGGTCAGAGGGCAATGTATAGAAGCTGGTTCTGTCCTTCCACCGTGTGGGTCCCAGGATCAAACTCAGTTCATCAAGCCTGGCAGCAAGAGCCTTTACCCACTGAACCATCTTGCCTGCCCTTGATCTCAAATACTGCACCTTACATCCATGGGACTTTTAAGTTCCATGGCCCTGACTCCTGAAAGTTTTCTTCAAGGCACAGGCTTTTAACTTAAACTAACCAAGAAATTCAGCATGTAATGGGTGGGGTGAAGAGAGGAATTATAAACAAGCTAAAGCAAAAAGGGGGACACAGTGACCCACTGGAAAGGTTTGTCAGACAATTAGATTTATGTGACAAACAGGTCCATGGATATTCAGATCACTGTGCGCCCCTGGGAAACCGTGGCAGTTGACGCTACATCCCTGCTTCCGCCTCCCGTCTCGGACTCATCTCACTTGGATACTGTAAATTCCGACACTGATAACTCCGGCAGCCGTCGTGTGGTCTCAGATACCGCCAAGGTATCACTTTGGCCCTGCTCTGCTTTTCCAGCCTTCTGCTGGAGCAAGTAGAGCAGCTAACGTATTTGGAATGGATTTCGGTTTTTCCGACTGTCTTGACATCATGAATGCAAGCTCATTACGACAGCAGCAAGACATCCACGGCATCTTGGTGGCTGTAAATCAGTATCTCCCCCACAGGTTCCAAAGAGTGTCATCTACGAGGTATACAGCCTGCATGGGCGCCCTTTGTATTGGGTGCCCTCAGGTGCACTCTCCGTCAGCAAGACATAAAGGAATTGCAAGGAGGGGTCATTGTGCTTGGCAGCACATACTGAAAGCAAGAGAGAGGCAGTTATTTCTTGTTGTTACTATTATTGTTTCATGGGTTCCTCTGACGCAGGAGTGCTGTGTCTTCCAGACGTCTCTTAGTACAAATGCTTGCCATCATCAGTCATCAGTGTCCTGCCATTTTGAAATGGCAGAGGTGTCTTCAGCGCATGATGGGGCTATCATCGCCATGCTGGATGCTGGAGGCTGTACCCTTAGAGAAATTGACATTGTGGCTTTTGTCCCCGTCGCTTGCGTGGGGATGGCTGCCACGTTGTCACTTTAACAAACTACCATCCCGAAATGGGGCTGCCCCTTACAGCGCTGTGGAAGAACAAGGTCAGAAGTGCAAGGGACGCGCGTGGGCTGCAGATCACTAGGATTAGTTAAGCTAATATTGAAAAAAAAATGCTCGGCACAACTCTGGCGGTTTTATGTTACTTCTGCAGAGATGTATTCTTTCAGCCGTCCGCCCATTGGTACACAGGCAGCTAAACCACACCAGGACCTGTGTTATGTAATCCTTCCCAGTTATATAATTAAGGGTCCTGTCTTTTCTTGTCCTGGTTTGCATCAGTTGAAATGGGATACGCGGTACACAATAGTTCATGGTCACGTAAACTAGCCGAAATCGTGACTTTAATGATTCAAGTACATGGAGCCTACTGATCCTACTAACGCTGTATGTAACATAAATTGTGGGTAGTTTGCAGTTGTAGAACACAGAGGCGTTTCAAATGTCTGTGTTGTTCTACAGAGCAGTTAAAAAAAAAAACAAACTAACCAACCTTCAGATTCTGGCTTACACGACCCTCCTTCCTGCCTGTACTGATAAGTAGCTAGAAGTCCTGAGTCATAGATCCGGAAGTGTGTGGTCAAGCAGGGAGATTTATGGTCACCAGGAGGTCGATCCCCGTTCCTTTCCCCAGTCTTGGCTCAGGCGCAGTTAGGAAACATTAACCCCTCAGGGCAGATAGCATGCTCAAGGCTCAGCTCTGTCCATGCTGTGCTGCAAGACTGAGTCTCCCAGCTCTGCAGTGGACGCTGCCTGCACCTGCTCCCGTCTTGGACCCTTGCAGCTCTTGCAGATGCCAACTAGGTAGCCACAGCATGCTGTCCTGCCCAGGCCCCAGCCCATGCATTTGCATTTGAGCTGACCTAGAAACTGTTTACCCCTCTGTCCCCAGTGAGCTGGCAGTGGAAATGTGGACGCATAGGTACATGTGTCCAGACCAACGGCATTCCGGAAGGGCACATCCTAGCCAGGATGCCAGTGGCAAAGCGTAGCCTTGAAACTGCAAGTCCTCTTCCTGTCTCCACATGTGAAGGTTCCACGATTGGCTCCTGCAGGATTCTTGAGTGCCTGGCTGGTACCTTTTCAAGAACCCAGTGCTCATGTCCTGCTGTGTCTAAACTTGGAATCAACAGAACTGTGGAGTTCACCTTCTGTACCACCAGGCAGATCAAACCAGAGCTCCACTCTGCCCTGTCCCAAGTTCTTGGCTTGTTAGTTCCTGTCAGCCCCTTCTCTCCACACGCTTGGCCTGCTCTTGACTCCCGGAATTCTCAGTGTGGCCCACAAACCAACTGACACCTTTTTTGGGGTGCAGCTTCACCTCAGTACACTTGCTGGAAGCTGAAAATGGCAAGATGGAGAAATGCAGTGAGTGTTCCTAGCTGCCTCACCCTTCCAGCCTAGCCACACTGCACATTGGGAGAACCAGGTCCTCTCCCGATCACAGCTAGTGCCTGGTATCATGAGCCACAAGAAAAGATTCAAATTCAGAATGTGGTTTCCGGCTGAATGCATATCACGGTCACATCATCCTAAGGTCAAACTGCTGTGAGTCGGGGGCCATCTGTGCCACGTAAAGAATTCTAACACCAAGGTGAGGTTCTAAGAAAATGTAATTCCTTTCTTCACTCTCTTGTTTGTACTTGGTTTCCTACCAAGGGCACAGGCTGCTTTCCTGTGTGTTTGCTGTATGCACGCATGTTTGGGTACATGCACACATGTATGTGTGAAGATGAAGCCAGAGGTTAATGATGCTGGGGTCTTTCTTCATCTCTCTTCATTTTATTTACTGAGGCAATTTCCCATGCTGAGTGCAAGTAGAACAGACAGGCTACTGTGGGGTGCTGGTGACCCAGGTTCTCACCTGCTTGCCAGGTGATTTACCCACTGAGCTGTCTTCTCAGCGTCTCCCCTTTAACTGGAAAGAAAATATTTGAAGATAACATTTTGGGACAAAGAAGCATGAACCAGCTCATCTCTTTTGTTCAGTAGAACAAAGACAATGAAACCACTCAAGGTAAATCAGTCCCAGAGAAATGACATGGGCTTGCTCCTTCTCAGCCAGCAGCAAGGGCCTTTTCACAGGTGTGGTGTGGGCCGCTGTCCTTCTTGCCAGCCATCTCAAGCCCTCGTACTTACGCTGGGCTGCTGGGTCTGTGATGCTGTGGACACGTGGGGACCCGGTACAGGCCTGTGTTGCTCTCAAATGAGAAGTATCTGTGCTCGTTCTTTATCTTTGGTGGCTCTTATTTTCAGAGAAGGACAGCACTTTCCTGTGCATTGAAAAACTACGCAGAACGCTCAAGTTCAGACGTTACAAGTTAAGTTAGAAAAAGATGAGGACGGTACTACCTGCAAACTCAAGATCATCAAATCTGCTCACCGAATAAGTGGCTATTAGTTCTAATATATGCCTGGCGCAGTCTGGTACTTGGGATTCTCTGGTAAAGACAACGGAGAAGTCTCTGCCTTTCAGGAACCGACGTGGTGGATGAGTACTCGGGGCTAAGGAGATGGCTCAGTTGGTAAAGGGCTTGCTCCTACAAGCAGGAGGACCAAAGTTAGATGTCAGGCACCCATGGAAAAGCCAGGAATAGTGCTGTGCATCTCTAACCCTAGCAACGGGGAGGCAGAGCCAATCAAATCCCAGGGGCCAATCTAGCCACACAGTTACACCCTCAAGTATCTGTGAAAATCACAGTAGCAGTAGCTCATGTTGACATAATGCCAGGTGTAGCTCTAAGCCCTTTGTGTGTCAGTGAGTCCTGTATACCTCAGGGTGCTAGAAGGTCTTATCGGCCACACTGAGGGCAAACCCTCAGTAGCGGGGAGGTGGTCTACCCCAAGTCGCAGTGCTAACAGGTGCTGGAATTGGAATTCTGGCTCACCCACTGTGGCCTTCCTGACAGACAGTTTCTGGTGGAAGGCTCGAGGGGCACCTAAGCTGGGGAAGGGAACAGCAGAGGAAGGGGTCCAGCCACCAATATAAGGAAGGTGCATAGATACTTCTCATTTGAGAGTAACACAAGCCTGTACCTGCATCCAGAGAAATAAAAGGAGCAGGACCCCTCTGAGTAGGGATTTTCAGTCTGCCTGGACACAAAGACATGTGGCCACACCTGTGTGTTCCCAAACCATGGGACGATGATGATCCATACATTGATCTTTGGTTTCATAGGACAGCGGCACCACAGAGAGAAAACATCATTTGTACAAGGATGCTGGTCAGGCTGGATTAATGGCATCTATAATGACCCCGTTCCCAAATAAGGGCTCGTTCTGAGGTGCTGCGTAGGACGTGGACATGTGGTAGGGCCAAGGGAGGGAACACTTGAACCCATAACGCTTCATGGAAAATAGTTCAGACTCCCTTGTCCTCACTCCTCCCTGCTCCCCGGTGCACTAATGACCAGGAGCAACCGGCTTCTACCTCCCGCCTGCCACTTGGGAATTGACCATGCCCAAACCAGAATGGCATTTTTGCCTCTTGGACTTCATTTCGGGAAATCAAGTTTCTCTCATTCTATATCTAAAAGTGATCAGTCCTAAACTTACTTCTGGAGTACTTGTCCAGAAGTCAGTTGTCTGTCAGCCTCACCTCTAAGGCGCGAGAAAGTGAAGAGAGAACCAGGTCACTGAGGTCACAGACAGAATTTGCAGAATGAGTGTTTTGGGCTGTGTCTTCATGACCTTTACATGTAATTCCAACAGACACATAGGATAATAGGATCACAGAAACATGAATACGTATAGAATGGAGGGAGGGCAGAAGAAAGACTCACAAGCCGTAAGTTACAAATTCTGAAGCAGGTCCAGTTCTTTCTTTGGTATGCCTTCCTGCCTCTGAATTCCTCTTGCAGTTTTCCATGTCAGTTGTCATCTGTTTTCCAACATAACACTTCCTTATACTATTTCAATCTTCCCTACCAGGTTGCAAGAGCCAGGATCTGTACCTCTTGGTGGTTAGTACAGGTTCTGACACATAGTAGGTACATCGGTAAATTATTATTGAAGACCGATGTCTTCGAATAAAAAACCAAAGTGCTGTATGGGCAGAAGAGCATTTGGGGAGGAAAACAACATCCTGATATTTACTCATTAAAATTAATTTCTATTGAAGTTAAAAATCTAAAGCCTTGCTTTTCTAAGGCTCATAAGAGCTGTTCACAGATCCCATTATTATATTTATAAGCCTAACAGTCTCTAACAATCACTTTTAAAGAGGCCTTTTACAAATGTTTGGTCTAATTTGCAAACTTAGCTAATTAAACTCCTTTAAACATTTTAAGCGGCATTTGTAAAGGAAATCGAACTTATTAAAGTTATAAGTACTCAATTGCCTGACTCAACAAACAAGGTCTCCCGGAACACTCAGGCAATTCTTATAAATCTAATTAAGCTCATAAGTATATGCTACACCTTAGGGTCTTCTAAGCTTTCGTAGGCTGTAAGTGACCTTGGTAAAATTATGACTTAAAGTTCCGGGAGAAGTGTGTTCTGTAGCCCACAGTCTCAGCTAATATTTCAAGGCCATTCTGTTCCGCAGCTGGCGCTACGGACTTGGTTTTCTTAAACACAGATCTTTCCTCCATGTTTCCACATTGTCCAAGAAGAAAAATGTGTCCATCTCGTGAGGATGTCCTTTCCCTCTGCCTTCCAGGGGCCTTCTGTGTTTAATGGGTCATTGGGAATTTCTTCCCGGGACCAGCCCACCCTTGACTGAAATCCCAGACAGGCTGGGAAGGGACATACATGGCAAGTGTTTGTAAGGTGAGAGCAATTCTCAGCAGAGGTGGCCAGGCAAGTAGTTCAGCCCTCATGATTTCTGCATTCCCCATACACTAAGCAGGTAAAAGAGTTGGACAAAGACTGGGGACGAGGCTCGGGCGGCAGGATACCCATCTGGTGTGCACAAAGCCCCCGGTTCAGTTCTCAGCACCACACAAACTGAGGATTGGGGCACTTGCCTGTCACCCCAGCACTGTAGGAGTGGAGGCAGGGGCATCAGAGGTTGGAGGTTATCCTTTGCTACATTGTGAGTTTGGAGCCAGCCGGGGCTACGTCAGGCCCCGTGCACCAGCCCTTTGTCTTCACAGCCACCTCCACAGTGGGTAGGGCAGATACAAAGCGGCGGGAGTCTGAAACGGTGACTGGAGTGAAGGGTCTGTGCCATATACTCCTAAGGTGCTTGCCAGATCTGGACCACCCTCTGCTGCCTTGCCTTGTCCTCTCTCTGTTTGCTCTTGCATCCCCTATGCATAAGATCCCATGGGACAAGAAGGTGAATTCTGAGTGTGAGCCTTGATCAGAATCATTAAGATCACTCAAAATTACTGTAGATATTAGACTCAGAAGCAGAGTCTGGCTTTCTGGTTCATATTTTTAAAACAAACAAAAAACAGCCTGGCTCAGGCCTTGAATCTCAACCCTTGGGAGGCAGAGACAGGTGGATCTGTGAGCTTCTCAATGTGGTGGGGTGGGGAGCGTCTTACTCCTGTGGGGAGGGAGATACTGCCTCCCAGCAGGCCTTCAAGCCTCCTTCTGGACTGGTGGGTGTCAGCCTAAACTCGGCCAAGTGTCTCTGCTCCTGATTGCAGGGACGAATCCCTTTTTATGGTCATTTGTTTTCTTTTCTTTTTTTTTTTTTTTTTTTTTTTTTACAAGGCACTTGACTTAAAGAGGTGGGTTTTAGGCAGCCCAGGTTACTTAGATTTAAGGTAAACATTACTCTTCTGTCTACTCACAGAAGTCTGTATCCATACCCTCTGGTTGTCACTAGACTTGTATCCAAAGACCTTGAAATTCCATGAATATCCTGTCTGATTCTTGTATATTCCCAGTCTCTGGGACCAGGCATGGGTAGGCAGATGTTTTAAAGTGAGCAGAAAAGTGCTAGTTGACTCTGGCCAGAGCTACCAAGTACCCCAGTAGGCGGGCTCAGAGCCACTCCCAAGTGACCGCAATACAGAGCATCCAGTGGCCAGTATCTGAGCATGGGTTTCCATGGTGATGGCTAAGCCCATTGTTTAAGTATTTGAAGTGAAGCAGATAAACTCTTCAAGAGGCAGTGTTTGTGTACTGAAAATTTTCTTAAAGGTGATACTTTCTGCTCTTACAGTATCACCAAGTGTTCTTGCTGTACAAGGCAAACATTTGCAGAAGTCTGACAAAGGCCTTTGATCCAATGAGGAAGTTGGTAAAAGCGAGTTCTTTGTAACAGCCTTGAAGAAAAAAAGCAGAATAATACAGTTTGGTTATCTATTATTTGTTGTAAAATGTTAAGGGATTTGCAAGGCTTTCTGGCTTCTGCTCCCTATATCACAGATCTGACTGTAACCAAAGGTTATATATAATGTGGCGTGGTGAATAATGCATGCGGAGAGATAACAGGCTTTAAAGGGGAGAGGGAGAAGGTGGCTTTTAAGTACAGTGTGGCATTTCCCTTTCTGCCATGGTGATACATGATACAGTGCTCCGTGGCGTGCGAAATGTTATTGGTTGTCATAGCAATAGAACACCATTGGGGAGCAAGGAAGAAACACTCTCTCAGCTGCTCCGCTGAAATAGAAGTCTAGTTATAACAGAATGATCATTGTTAACACTGTATTTACTGTCAGATAATAAAACCCACACTGCACCTCTTTCCCCCCCTCTTCTCTATGGTAATTCTGAGTGGCCTTGCAGCCACTCTGGAGCTTGCATTAAATGCCTGGGCCTCTAACGTCTTGATTGTGAACTTTGACCGATAGCTTTTGCTGCTTGTTGTTGTAAAAATAGGCTGTGTGTTCAATGCCTCCTCAAACTGTTATGGAGCCCCTGGCCCAAGCCCATAGCTTCAGGGTTTGAGCACCTCCTTTGTGGAGCTCTGTAATTAGTTCTCATTGGTTCTCTTCCCTGTCACGGTTACTCGCCTGGGCCATTTTTTTAGCCCTTGTGTTCTGTCATCTTAGACCTTGAGTGAAGGGTCTTCCTGCAGAACCGCTTCGCCTGGACTCTCATCTTCCCTTCACTACTCTTGAGTCACTGCCGGGAAGCTTGCCTAGGGCTGGCTCGCCAACATATCTGTCCTGTCTTTCAAAGCGTGTGCTTGGAAATTCACCAGAGGCAGCCACCGCTTTTGGGCTGCCGGGCAGGTGAGCTGCAGAGGCTCCTCAGGACCACGGCCAGGAGTATGGTTAGTTGGTCCTGGTCTGCCTTGTTTGGTGCATCCTTTCTCAATGTGCAGCCTGTGAGGACATATCCTTGACTGAGCTGTAGGTTAGCAGTGGGCAAAAGCAGCTTGCATGCAGTGTGTGTGTGCCCGCGTGAGCACGCACACTTTAGGTGTATCCTTGTGATCTGACAGTGCGTTGCTTATTGTTAGTGCCAGGGAGTCTCCTGTCTCACTCGGTTCTCACTGTCACCCATTTTATAGATAGGGGAATGAAACAGAAACTCAGGTCACATTGTAACTCAGAAGGGCTGGGAAGTGCGGGAGCTGGGATTTGAACCCCTGTCACCAATCTCCAGAGCCGGCATTCTCTACTGCTACTTTGTTTCATTCAAGGAAGGCCCCAAAGGAATCCCAAGCCCCTGCTCAACCTGGAAGAAGTGCTGCTAGATGGCAGTGCAAAAGGGAGAGAAAAATAGGAGGAAGGGACTTGGGAACTAAATAGGAAAGCATTGCTTCCAAAGAGCAAGCCAGAGCAGAAAGAGCAAAGCACTGCCCTGGTGGTGGTGGCTATATGACACTGTTAGAATAAAAGCAAACACACCAGAAAGCTGTTAGCAGGGCTGCGCGTAGCAGGGACCCCATCTCTTGCTTCTTCTTTTTAAAGTGTAGCCTTCAGCGTGTGTAACCCAGAGCCTCGTAACCCTGCACTCCAGCAATCTCAGGCTATCACTGGTCACCATATCACATGGCTCAGACGGAATACCCAGCAAACCTAAGTTAACGTTAGCTGGCACCTTTCTCGGGGATTGGCAAGTGAACCCTGGCTTAATGGGCCCATCAGTGAAGGAGCTGGTGTTATCCTACTTCCCTGAAGTGGAAACTGAGTCATGGAGAAGCTAAGCTATACCTAGCAAGAGTAGCTAGCCATCACCCCCCTCAGGAGGGGCCTTGGTGGGCGCTCACTGAGTGTGGGAGTGTGGCACGTCTGTGCTCCTGCATGTGGTGATGAGTGAAGACGGGCCCTTCCCTCTTGGTGGGGCTAACGTACAAACGTGTTCACGAAACTGAGCTAGATGCTCCTGAGCACCCAAAGATGGCTGCCAAGGATCCAAGAAGAACGGGAATTTCTTAGGGGTAGCCGGGACTCTATCGGCTGGATCGGAACAGACTCTGTGCTCGCCGAAAACAAAAGGATAGATGTTGTCTTAGAGAAATCTCGAGATCTTAGGGTGCTGAAGTGGCGGTGGAGTGTGACTGTGGAAGCAAAGGCTTCTGAACTGGCCTCGAGGATGCCAAGTCCAGCATGGGAGTTGAGGCACAGTGGACGAAGTCCAGCCTCATCTTACAGACCAGGAAAGGGAAGCCCAGGGCATCTCTCTGAAGCCCCTTCTAGTAGGAGCCACCCATACATGTGAAAATCAGACACATGCCAGGAAACTCAACCCATAGCATTCTTTGTGGAAGAAAAAAAAAGTTGGAAACAACCTAGTCGGGGACCAGGGGAATGCTGGAATGAACTGATGTTTTCAACTGATGCGGAAATGAAAAGGCATGAGCCGCATACCTCCGTTCCCAGATGAGTGGATGCCAAGATTCATGGTTCAGTGAGAGAGAGAGAGGAAAAAAAATCACAAAATAGAAATATGTCTCCATCTATGGAGAACACTCACACTCAGTTGGCACTGCACTCTTTGTGTGTGTGGGTGTGGGTGTACATGAAGGGGATACACAGACACATAAAGTATACAGTCATACAGAAGCCAGAGATCACTCTCATAGGCTGTCCTCCTCTGTTATTTTGGACAGGGTCTCTTCTCAGGACCTAGGGCTCATCTGATGTGTTTGACGGACTGCGCAGTAAGCCCCAGGGATCCTGCTCTCTCTGCCTCCCTAGCACTAGGATTCCGAACACATGCCACCATGCCAGCTGTTTATATGGGTGGTGCTAGGAATTGAACTCAGGTCCTCATGTTTGCAAGGCCAGAATGTTACTGAACTGAACCATCTCCCTTGACACTATCATCAAGGTGCCTGTGTGTGTCACCTTCAGATAAGAAGAGACAAGGTGATAGGATTAAATGATCTGTTTTGTAATGGCTTAGTTTTCAAAATAAGTGACTGATATATTCATGGGTTTAAAATTAAGTGTAACAACAACAATAACAAAGGCACATGCGTTAGCTGGAGTAGTTGTATACACTGAGTTGGTTGAAGATGAAAAGAGAGTCAGAACTAAGCCTCCCAGCTCCCAGGGCCCAGCCAGGTATTCAGATACTGCACAGACAGGTGCCAGCAAGGATGCAAGGTCCCTGTGACTAGCCACATACTGTCAGGAAATCCGGGAACATAACAGTGTCTTCAAACAAAGCATGGTTTTGCTAAATGAGTGGACTTGGTGTCATGAAGAGGGGGTGGGGGGAAAAGAGCCCCCTTTCTGATGGTACCAGTCAGTATGCCAAGGCCTTCCCAGGCTGGAGAAGGGTACAAATGGCATCATTCATGAGCAGATAGAACACAGATGTCAGGCTCATTTTGCCTAAGGGTAGCAGCAACCTGGGAGTAGTGTCATTGAGAGCCAGGCCAAGGATACTACAGGCTCCGCACAGGACAGTCCCCTGAGAGGAGGGTCAGGGCCACTTCCGTGATCCAGGGCAGGGCTTGGCTACTTCCCTCTCAGCTGATTGTGTTTCCTTGGTGAGGGTACAGAACTAACACTTCTTAAGGAACAGCTAAAGCTAAGAGTTCTTCAGAATGTTTTTATTTTTTAACAAATACTTTTCAACCATCATCCTGTTAACTAAGATATGTTTGGTCCCCTTTGGAGAAGAAAATGAAGCCCAGAGGGGTAAAGTAGCTTGCCCAGTATCACACAGCATCTGAATGAGCCAGCAACAGAGCGCAGACCCTGTTGGTACCGTTCTGACCACCAAGTCTGGGTAGGAAGGCAGAGGACATGGAAGACAAGCTAAGCTATGGCTCCTGGTCTTTTCCTACTACAACTGATCCCTTTCTGAGCTGCGTGCAGGACTGTCACATCCTCTGTGAGCTCAGGATCAGCACGTAAGGTAAATACAGACATCCTTTGGAGAAATTGTCAAAGAGTAGGTCCCGGCTGGGAAGGGGACAAGAAATGCTCACATCAGTGCTGCTGGTCTCCAGAAGCCCCTGGCTTGGTTGTGGGGCAGTAAAAATGGAAAGCGAAAGAACAAATGGTCAGGATACTGATGGCTTTGCTGGGTGACAGGAAGCACCCTGGGTTGAAATTGCTGAGACAGATTTTACTTAGGAAGGAGAGAGGGTCACCAAAATTGATGGAGTTGGAGATAGAAAACACCTGTGAGGACAGCCAAGCCTGCCGGGTGAGCGTGGAGCCAGCCCGGATTCGGATTTGAGCCAGAATGGCTGCTGCTAGCCCGATGGGGAACAAACATGTCCTCCTTCCTATGGGGTATGCAGGCTTCTACAGTCACACTCAGAGGAAGGGTTAAGTGTCACCAAGCAACGACTGGAGTTCTCTTTGCTGAGAAGTTGCTGGCCTGTCTGTAAGGTAAAGGGGCCAAGTCTTAGGTACCAGGAGCCATTTCATCCTCGACCCACACAGGGCCAGCAGTTACCACAGTAAGACAGCAAAATCATCGCATTCTTTAGCTGTCTGGTCGGCACCACCAGTCTGTCTGTCTGCCTGCCTCCCCCTCCCCCTCTTTTTCACACACACAGGTCACTGCCAGTCATAGGCTAGAGTCACACACATACACACACACACGTCTCTTGGTTCAGTTTATTCTCCTGGCCATCCCAAAGCAGAAGTTACACCAAGTGGCCACTCCTCTTCTGTCTTGGTCTTGATAGATGTTTGTGAGTGCCTCCACCTTACAGAACACACCTATATTTCTTCCAGAGACCAGCATTGTGCTCCGCCCACCCCCTCTGCATCCCCCTTTCACGGAATCCTGAACCTAGCTCTAGCTTCCTACCTTCGTCAAATGGGGATCACACAACCCTGGTCCAATCCTGCCTCCAGGGTATGAAATTAATTTAGAAATGACATTTTAAGCAGTGGAAGCCTTCGATACAACAGTGTAAATGGCTCTGCTTTGAAAGCCAGCAGTCAGACAGGAAATGACATGCATGGGGCTTTGAAAGAGTCACACTGCTCACCGGGGTTGGCCTTCTCCCCTGCTCCCTCCCCCCAAATATCTAACTCTGAAGAAGTGAAGCAAAAAGGTATTTGGAAGAGAAGGGGGTGTGGTTGTTTCATAGAGACTAGCTCTCAGATTTGCACAGCAGCAGTTCTGTTCTGTTCTGTTCTGTTTTGTTTCTTTTTTAAACTCTAACCCAGACAAGAAACATTGGATGCCTTCCCCAAATAGAGTCTCTGAACTGTACTTAATGAAAGCTTGAATAACTAGTTTGGACTTTGAAAGATAGAAAACCCTGCCCATGGCTGACGACGGTTTAATTGCACAAGGAGGCGACCAATCCTGTTTTTATCTGATTTAGACGCCTTGCAAAATGGTTTTCCACAAGACTCCACCACCCTTGCCTCACAGGCCCTCCCCTTGCTCACCAGCCGTCTACCAGCAACGTCTGTTGGCTCTGAAGAAGCATACATAGCCAACATATTGCTTCCATAAAGGCGCGCTCACTCACCTTTCTTTTCTTTTCTTTTTAAAACAATCTTATGTAAGCCCGGGCTGACTTGGAAGCCCCTACTTGGCCAGGGATGACCTTGAACTCCTGCCTCTCCTGCCTCTGGCTTTTATTTTGCTGGGAATAAACCCCAGAGCCTCATACCTGCTGGGCCAGCCAGCACTTCACCACTTGGGGCTACACCCCCAGCCCCCATGTAAATGCTTTCATGCCAGTCTATCGTGAAAGGTGGCCACATTCATCCCCTTTGTCCCTCTCCTGCCCTCTACTTCCCCGTTATGCTAGTCTCCTTCCTTCCCCAGCTACCCCCTTCTATTTTCATGGAGCATATGTTGATGCATGTATATGTGAAACCTATATTCTACACGTAAGAGAAAGCATACATTATTTGTTTTTTCTGAGTCTGGGCTATTTCTTTTAATTCTCCTTTTTTTTTTCAAGGGGCTTGGCTTTTTTACCCAGGATCGTATTCAGAACCCTGAAAGCGGAACTGGATGGCTCCTGAGGAGCTGGTTGTAGCCCGTGTTTCTTCTTCTAAGAAAATACGCCATGTAGCTAGAAGGTGTTCATTCACCTGATTTAGTTCCCACCGGGCTGGGAAGGAAAAGTGAACTGGACAAGTGCAGGAAATATGGTTGGCTCCCATCTCATCAAACCACCTCCCCAGGCGAGTACAGTGCAGTGAGATTGGGTGGGTGGGTCAGGGTGAAGGGCTGCCCAGAAGAACCCCTTAACTGTCTCCACCTTTTCACAGCCATAATTGAGTTTAGTCTCACCAGCTTGACTTACAAAAGCCGATGTTTGCTTCCTCCTTCTGCCCCAAAGCTAACAAAATAGGCGGGTTCCCAATTTGGAGCTGGCTGGTGGAAACCCTGGGCCTCTGTTTGCTGTGGTGTTGTCTGGGAAGCAGAGCAAAGAGACGTGAAGAGAGATTAGCCAAACCAGATGGCCCAGAAAGGGCAGCTCTCCCATCCAGGCCAAGAAAGGTCCCTGTATTGAGTAGAGAAGGCAGGAGCACATCTCTCCAGCAAACTTATGTACCAAACCTTGCCCTTTCTAAGACAGAAGAGGGGGTGTAACCCTTGAAGATAGCACATCTCCTTTAGAGACTCATCCAACCCCCTTACTAGAGATAAGGAAATTCACTCATTTAGCAGATAAGGAAATAGAAGCCATTTGTGCTGGGCAACCTGCTGGGACCTGTTGCTTGATAATCAGAAAGATACATCACCGGTGTTCCCAGAGTCTTTGCACTGATTTATTTCTTCTAAATCTTTAACAGTCTTCTAACTTCTTCTGTTTGCATGCTGCCCCTAAGGACTTGGTTTAAAAAACAAAAAACCCTTCATGGTTCCCTGGAGAGAGTCAGCACACGGCAACAAGCATGCATGATAGTACCATCCGTGTGAGTTTCGAATATACTTGTTAGCGTGGGTGTGAGAACGTGTGCCTTGTAGGTGCACATGTGTGTGCACATGTATGTGGAGTTGGGAGGCCGCTGTCAGGGGTCTGTCCCTGGTCGTTTGTTGAGGAGTGGGGGGTGCAGGGTTTCTCACTGATCCTGGAGCTCACTGGCTGGACTGGCCTTACGGGTCCACCCATGTCTGACCCCCCAGAGATAGGGTTATAGGTACATGCCACCACACCCAAGCTTTTACCTGGGCTCTAGAGATCCCAGCTCAGGTCCTGTGCTCACACTTTGCTGACGGAGCATTCTCCGCTTTCCAGAACCTTCTCTCCCGTCTCCGAATAACAAATGTGTTAGGGTTGTGTCAGGTAGACACAAACATTTAGTTAAAAACAAACAAACAAACAAAAACCAACCACAGTTCGTGTTACTGCATGTTTTACCACATGTGAAAATCTCACAAAGTCCCGGGACCTTAGAATGGTGTTTCCTGTCACCAAAGGGAAAATGTGCTGTCCCGTTGATCTGGCTCCCTCCGGAGAAGGCACAGCCTCTGGCGAGGGAGTCTCAACCCAGCTCCTTTCTATATGCCTACCTCACGGCACTGCATACGACCCCAGACCCTTCCCAGAAGCACACACAGGCGTTTTCATCCCATTAAACCTCGTGGGCTGAGCAGCCACCCTCAGGTTCTCTCCCTCGCCACAGGCGTGCTGCCTCTGTTTTGTTTGGGTCTTCATCAGTGCTAACGAGAGAAGTAGATGGAGGTGAGAACTGACCAGACCCACAAGGTAGAGCAGTGCCCACAATTGCCAGCAGAGAAGGACTGCGCGAGGTCCCTGGGTAGACCAAACATGAAGACAGCAGTGAGCTTACTCCGAAGTGGAAGCTCCGAAATTGCTCCCAGTTTGAGCTATAATAGGATGGTGTACGCACAGTGACGTCAAGTGGTTCAGTGGGACACTATAGGATGAAAAGTACTGGTATTTTAGAAAAGAATCAAATACATTAACAGTTTTAAAGAATTCACTTGTGTGTGTATACACTGAGTCACAAGCGCAGGTCAAAGGACAACTTGGAGTTTACTTCTCCCATTGTGTGGGTCCTCGAGATCAAACTAGAGTCACCAGGCTCAAAGGCAAACCTTTCCTCTGAGCCATCTTCCCCACATTGTGTGTGTGTGTGTGTGTGTGTGTGTGTGTGTGTGTGTGTGAAATAGAATCAGTAATTAAATCCACATTGGATTCAGTGGCTATCCCGTTTGTTTCTTTGTTTGTTTGTTTTGCAAAGTGCTTAGAGAAAATAGGCAACTAGACATTGTGGAGAAATTATATGCATGTACACTGTTCTGCAGTGTTTCTTTGGAGAATCACCCATACCCCTTTTTTAATCCTAAATCTTGCTGTGTAGGACTAGCCCAGACTGTCCCTGAACTCCAGGCAATTCTTAACTTGTTGTCTGCGATGGGTTCTCATGTACCCCAGGCTGGCACATAGCTGTGTAGCCAAGAATGACCTTGAGTCCCTAAATGTCCATAGTACTGGCATTTCAGAAGAGTTCTACTATACTCAGCTTACACTGTTTTTTGTTCATTTGTTTGTTTGTTTGATTTTCCTTTATTTGTTTGCCTCCCGAATGCAGGGACTAAAGGCATGGGCCACCACGCCTGGTATGTTTGGCTTTTTAAAACATGACCCATTTTGACTTCTAAAGGATGGGGTGGCCCAGTAAGACCCCTGCTGTCACTACTATTCATTGTGCACACGTTATGGTGAGGATGGTCAGGGGACAGCTCTGTTGAGGCCAGGTCTCTCTGGTTTGTGCCACTCCAGGCAAGCTGGCCCAGGGCAATTATCCTGTCTCCACCTCCCACCCCTCCCTAGGAGGGCACAGTTGGCAGAAATACCCTACTGCCGCTGGCCTTTTATATACCTTCCAGAGATCCAAACCCAGGTCATCAGGCTTTAGTGGCGGCAAGTGCTTTCTTCACCACTGAGTCATCTCCCTGGTCTTAATTAACCCTTTCTTTCACAAAGTAAACAAATGGAGTAAAGAAATGGAGTGTGTAACCTCAGTTCCAAACTCTTAACTGAAATGAGGAAAGGTGGTGTTTATTCTGCAGCTTGTCTGTCACTGTGATACTTGGGATTGATATGGCGGGTGCTTCTTTACTGAGCAGTAAGCAGAGACCCCAGGGGACAAAGCCTTCCTTTTAATAGGATGTGATGCTGTGAGCATGGCCTGCTGGATGGTATGTGGAGCCTGAGTCCTGGGACTAACAAGCCAGCACCTGGTCACAGAATCCGTAGCATGTATGGCATTAGACTTCCTGGCCAGTAAATAATACTAAAAATTTTCAATAATTAATGTGCGTTTGAGAATTTTTGCCCCTCTGAAAGTCCCTCTTTACCCACCTGAATGGTTGTACTCCTGGCTCTTGATCTGTGTAGTTTGCATTAGCGGCCCTGTGGGGAGTGGGCTTTGAGATGCAAATATTCTGGTCTCAATTAAATGCCTTTGTTGTGCATTTACACTTAGTCCCTTTGCTTTCTCTTACTGAACCAAAAGAAAGCAGTACTAGGGTAGTATATCTCACCAGTGACATGCCTAGAGAATCAGTGAGGCAATTATTCCTCCACTTAAACTCTAGTTTGGGACACCTCTGAGTAGTGGTTTTATTTCTCCTTACTGAATAAAGCTTTTATAAACACAGAAAACCATCATTTACTCCCAGGCAGTTCTATTCAGAGAGATTTTTTTTTTTAATGTGTTTCTTGGGACCATTTGTTCGAAGTCCATGCCTCCAAGTGGGAATGGCCTCTGGCCTGGGTTGGGATGTTAACAGGACTTGCCTGAGAAGCCCCTCTGCCTCTGCTCTTAGGGAACTTGGGAATTTCCCTGCCTTTTCAGCCAGCTAGAGGCCAGTGAGTTCTGCATATTCTTTCTCTCTCTCTCTCTCTCTCTCTCTCTCTCTCTCTCTCATTTCCTAAGCATTTAGCCGAGGATTTCAAGTACCGTTGGCTCTATTTGGATTGTGTAAGGGGCTGCTAGTAATAGGTGAAGGTGCAGATAGACACTCCTGAAAAGGGCTCCTGAAAATGGGAGAGGAATTAACTAACATCCACTACAAAATAAGTTGCTAGTCACATTTTGATTGTAAAATGTGTTAGATGTATGAGCTAAAAGAGGCACCCAGGAATGATGTTTTGGATTTCCTGCCATCTCCTTTGTACTTGTGGGAAACTCAGCATTGCACATTCCAAATTCCTGGGAAGAGCCCCATGGCTCTTTAACCGAGCGCTTGTGCTCTGTTAAAAAGAGTGAGCTCCTGTCTTCTGCCCCTAGGCGTGGCTGGGATGGAGTCTTTGAGGTTTGGGTGGGTCCTGTCTACTGCTGGAGGCTGTCTGCTGACTCAGCAGGTCACTTTACTTTCACTTTACCTGGGCTTGTCTCTTCCTTTTCATCGGGAAGGTGGTTTCGGAGGACCCGTTCTGAATTCTGTGTTTCTCTGCCCAGAGCTGAGAACTGTCTGTCTGTCTGTCTGTCTGTCTGTCTGAAAACCCAGACAAGTTTAATTTCCTGTGGAATGGTTTTCTCAGTAGCATGATATGGGCTAAGTTAGCTCTATGGCTGGATGGGGGCTGATAAAAGTATAATAAACTAATGATAAATGGGCACTTTTAAGTGACCTGGAGCCTCCGTTGTAACTTTTACAAAATGCCCAAGTGAAAAGCTGATCAGAAATTGATCTTTTCAATTTGGTCATTTCATGGGTAATTAGATGGTAGATGCACAGTAATTACTGGCATATTAATTTGAATGGTTGCTTTGGCCTTTCCCATGTGGCCTGAGACTCCAGCTTAGCCTGTGTCTATTTAAAGGAAAATAAATATTTCTCAGTGAGGAGGGCTAGTTAGGAAACCCCAACAGATCTCAAGTTTGCTCCCCAGGGAGGGAGTGTAGATGCTTGACCTTAGAAGTCTCTGGGGGACGTTGGCTGCCCATTATTGTAAGGCCACTGGGTAGAGGCCCGATCCTCCCTGTTTGTACTTCCCAGCACCGAGGCCAGGCTGCCACCAGAGGTCAATGTGAATATTGTGGTCACATTTTAGAAAGAGAGCTGTAATTACGACTTCTAATTACGTGCAGTTATGCCCACAGAGTTAAACATAGGGGTACCTCCTGCTTGGAAGCCTAAGTTAATTGCCTACAGGGGTCACCGGGTGCTAACATCTGTCCCCTTCCCCTTTATCCTCTCTCCCAGCCCTAACTAGACACGCATGACCTTGGCCCTGCCGGACTCATCCTGCTGTTTGAGTATCCGCTTTGACCACTGGCTAGCACCCAGTACATGAGAAGGTTACATTTAACTCCTGTCCCAGGGAAAAATTAAAATTTGCGTGACTCATGACCAGCCTGCCTTACCTGATAGCCTTAGAATGCAGAATCACCCGGACTTTCATGTCACGGGCCTTATTTTTGTTGAGAAAGAGCATGACCTACCTCTGGACAGGTAGTCTAGTATTTTATTTTGGTTTTGGGGGGTTGGCTTGGTTTGGGGTTGGTGGTGGCGGTAGTGGGGTGTGTGTGTGACTAAGAGACAGAAAAAGAGAAAGAACACTCAATGCCATACCCACCTGTTTTTGTTTCTTTCTGATCTTTTTTTAAAAAATATGCCCCAAACAAGATTTGGCAACCTTTTTTTTTTTTTTTTTTTTAATTCTTCTGGGACCCTGGCTTACCTCCAGGAGCAAGGATGCAAGGATGCCTTGGCCCACTGACTTACAGGTTTCGAGCCTTATTTCCTCTGGTTCCCACAGCAGCCCAGTGTTAACGCTGAGGCGGATACTTTCCACCTGGAGAAGTGGCTTGGCACATGTGCCTGGCTGTAGTGAAGATGCCTGTGAAATCACTGCATTTCAGCAACAGTGGAGGCCAGGCCACTCTGACAGTCTATAGCCAGGGACTCTGAGCACTTCACACAGGGAGGATGTGGTTGGGGTGGGGACGGGGCCTCCAGTAAACGGGGAGTGGTTGGTTGGGGGAGCTGTGCACCGTGGAGGCAAACTGGCAGCGGGAAAAGGGGAAGCCGGCTGAGGGCAGGCACTCCACCTCAGGAGCTGCCCAGCTGTCTGGCACTCCAGTTGTGCTACCAGTTTCTATTCTCACGTCAGGCAGCCTCCTGGTTCCCTTCAGCTTGTAGACTTGACATGGCTTTCCTCCCGGACACTAAGGTAGGCAGTCTGTGAGGGCCTCAGAGCTGTTGTAGAAGTCCACATTTCTGTTCCTGCCGCACAGGAAGCCAGTGTGCGCCTAAGACTCTAGCTATATCTCTGGTTGGAAAACAAAAAGAAAACAAACAAACAAAAAATAACACCAGTAAGCAAGAAGGTTCAGAGCTCAGGGCAGCTCATGGATCCAGCTCCTTTTCCCCTGACCCACAGGACAGAATTCTAACCTGTGCCAAGCCTCTCGCCACCCTCGTCCTTCTCTTCAAATCGAAAAGTCTAGACCGTATTGTACAATGAGTTTCAGCTCATTTGACTCCCAGGCAGCTGGTAGAAAGACATCTGTCAGCTGGTCAGAGGCATTACAGGGCAAGCATTGGTGAAATTTAGAACGCCAGATGAAAGGTGTTGAGTGATTATCCGGACGCAAACCGCAGGCACTGTGGTCTCTTGCTTTGAAGCAGATTCAGCAGAAAAGACATGGAGCACCGTGCCAAGGTAACAAGACATTAGACAGAGCTCAGAAGACACCAGCAGTAAGGTTCTCCCTGCTGCCAAGAGAAGTGCAGGCGGCGGAGCATCTCCCCCGGAGAGCGTCGCTGTTTCACGTGGCGTCTATTTTCTCTAGTAGAGAAACAAGTGGCTGAGGTCCCGCAGCCCAGACAGCCCCCTGCCACCTTGAGACCACAGCCCTGGCATCTGGCTGCCAGGCCTGGATGCACTCTGAGCTCAATTCTGACCTCCCGTGACCTTTTTCCAGCACGGTTTTCAACAGGAAAGCAGAGCTAGAGTGGGTTTGGTTGACACAAATGAGAAAGCTGCTTTGGACTGTGGAGTCGCTTAGATAAATGTTTTCTTGGTTTTCAGAGTTAAGGATGATGCCGCCCTTTGAATCCAGCCAGTCCTTTTTTTTTTTTTTTTTTTTTTTTTTCTTTTCTTTTTCTCTTTTTCTTTTTCTTTTTCGGAGAAAGACTTAGAAGATTTGGAAATGAGAACCTCCTAACATCTAAGCTACATGTGTGGCTCATTGATCCTCCCCTGGCCCAGCTTGCTATAGATTCTTCCCTCTCCCACCACTGGCTGTTAGTTTCGATGGTTTGTTGTTGGTTTTGAACTTGTCTTCAGAGCAACAGGAGTCTGAGATTCTCCTTTGGATGCGTCCTGTGTGGAGAAACAGATTCAGGGGTCTATGTGGCCTCTCTGGGTCTCAGATACCCCACCTCTGAGATGGTACTAGTGTTCATCTAGCGAAGGTGTTCTCAGTGACTTTAAGTCTTTCTCCGAACCCCAAAGACAACCTCCGGGGCCTTTTAATTGTTTTTTTAATTTATATAGCTTTGTGTATGTGTGCCCCTGTGCTTGTGCCACCACCCACATATTGAAGTCAGGACAGCTTTCAGGAGTTGATCTGTCTCTCCAGCTGGTTGGGGCAGGGTCTGTCGTGTCTCTGCCCCTACTTACAGAAGGCTAGTTTGCCCCTTGAGCTTCTAGATCATTCTTCTGTCTCTGCCTCCCGTCTTGCCATAGGGGTGATAGGATCACAGATGTGGGTCGCTCGCAGCTCTTTCTTTAAGGGTTACAGGATTCAAACTCAGGTCACAGGGCTTGCCCTCTCATTCTCTAAGCAATCCCTCCCCCCCACTTCCCCTGCCTTCAGAATACTTTATTTTTAGTCAGGGTGTCACTGTGCAGCCGTGGCTGTCGTCCTGGAGTTTTCTGTGTAGATGGTACTGGCCTCAAACTCATGAACAGCACCCCCAGCTTTTGTTCCCAAGTGCCAGGACAATTGCATGCCACGCTATTAGCCGAGAGGTCTACAGCACCCAGTGCCGGGCCTAGAGAACTGTATCACCAGCCCAGCTGATTTTGAGTCCTTTTTTTTGATGCATTCCTGGTGTGCTCTCTGCCCGTCCCCTGTCGTGGAGGCAGTGTTTGAAGTTACACCCAGCCTTTGTTGGGGGGCTTTGTATTCTCCCTGCTTTCCCTACCTCTCACCCCGTAGCTCTGACGAGAATCCCTCAATCCCTGTGCCCGTAGATCCTTCCCCTTCTTCCTCTTTCTTCCCTAGTGCTCCTCACTCAAGTCTTCACAAGGCTCCAGCAGAGGGCGAGTAGAACTACCAGTGGCAAATGATGTCACCAGAACCGCCTGCCTGCACTACCGACCCCTTCTGCTGCTGGCCGGATCGCTTGCAGCTGTTTTTAGAGGTCTTGATTGGTTTCGAAGTCACAAATGCAGATATCCTATAAGCTGTCTCGGGGAGAGCAGGGGAGCCACGCATCAGCAACAAGGTGAACTTTTATGGCCTGTTTTGATGTGTCCCGTGTAAGACAGTGCTTCAGAAGTTCCTCTCCTCACCTGTGCACGTGTTCGCGCAGCCACCGTTTAACCCTGTCCCTCTCCCTAACGTCTGATGGACTGGATGATGCCCGATCCTGCACACTGTAGAGCGTTAGGCACCGTCCCACCCAGTCATGACCATCAACAGTGTTTCCAGACATCGCCGTGTGTCCTTGGGCAGGGGAGGGGGCCCACTCGAGAAACACGGGCTCCGTTAGAAGTGAAACTGAGCAGACCTACTGGGTCCCCAGAAAACGGGCTGCTTCTCTGCGCATCTTGTTACACGTTTCTTCCTGTTCTAGTACTTCCTGGTCCTAAGAGTTGCTCAAGCCTTTTTTTTTTCTCCATTTTAAGGAATTAAACAAATGCTTCTGGGCATGTCATTTCTCACACATAATCATAGAAAATAGATAAAGACATCTCAGAACAAAATGATGGAGTGAAGTCATAGGAAGGGAAGGCTTTCTCTTAGGTCTCAAACAAATGGTGGACTGAGGTGCTATTAACACCTCGAAGTTGACACTGCCACCAGCATTCCCTAGTCCCTACCTGTTAAAGGGTCCTCCTGGTTGGCATACCCTGCCCCCTACCCTGAACTCTCCATCCCAGGGGTAGGCTACCCTCCCCCCAGCTTTTCTTCCTGTATAACCCAGCCATTTTAGCTACACTAGCCCTTTTTCCTTTTTGGCTTCTTTTGTTTATTTTTTATCTATCTATCTATCTATCTATCTATCTATCTATCTATCTATCTATCTATCTATTTATTTTTACAAGGCAGGGTTTCTCTGTGTAGCCTTGACTGTTCTGGACTCGATTTGTAGACCAGGCTGGCCTCGAACTCACAGTGATTAGCATGCCCCTGCCTCCCTGAGTGCTGGGATTAAAGGCGTGCGCCACTGAACCTAAGCTCCTTTTTGGCCTCTTGGCACTCACCCCAGGCTCCTCTCCCTTCCCCCTCCTCTCCTACCCTCTTCTTGAAGGCCCTTTCCCAGCCTTCTGGTCTCTCCCAGATGCCTCTGCCTGTTTTGTCCAATATAATCCATAATAAACCATCTCCTCTACCCATACCCAGAAGCACCATGTCTTCCTTATATTCCGTTTTTCCATTCAGTTACCTTCCTCCGGGTTTCCTGCAGCCACATTGCTCATAGCCTCTTGCTTCAAATTCCTGCTGCAAAGAATCTTATCATTCCTGTGCATATAAAACTCGGTGCCCCCTGGTTTTTACAAACTAAAGGTCCTAGTGAATTTCCCTGTCCATCCAGAGCCCTGCACCCAGGTGCCATGTCCAGCTGAGGGCTGGGTTCTCTCCACCTGAACAGTAGAAGATAAAGTCATCCATTCATTTATCCCGCATGCTCTCATCTCCATGCTCTCAGGTTCCAAGTATAATCTTAGGTGCCAAGGACAAAACAGCGTGAGGCAAGCAAGGAAGAGCCGCAGCGGCCCACTTGCTTTGTAGAAAGGAATACAAGAGGAAGCCAGGATGCACATCTGATTGTCGGTACCTGCGCTTTCATTTCCAGCATGTGTCACTTCTCCCCGCGTATGTTCAGTCTTTTGATCAATTATGTAACATTAGATCACCATGTAAACACATGAAGTGTAAGGAGGAGCAGGGAAGGGGAACACATTCACTATGTAGAAGCTCGGGTGACTTCGGGAAAGGATCATAAATCTCAAGGTTTTCATCTGAAAAACGTTTGGCTGTTGTCATCTTGGTGAGTCTGTCGGCTCTGAGTTGTCTTTTTTGTTTTTTAATTTGAGGACTACACTAGGGCTTGCTATTGGCCTTTATATCCTGAGGTTGCTTAAACACATGGCCTTTCCATACACTTCTACCTGGAATTCAACCCAAGCTACACCAAAAACCCACAGAATGTCCACCCCGCCAGGCCATGGCTTTTCAGGGACTGGTATATTCTCCCAGCCTTGGTAGCACTGTCTTCTGTCTCCCGAGCTTCAGAGTGGATGTCTCATCTGGAAGGTGCCCCTTGGAGTCCATAGTTCTGTCAACCATGAGTCAGAAAGAGAAAGAGATGTCAGGTGACATTACAGAACGCTGTGGAAGTTCGTGTAGCCTCTGCCCCTCTCGTGCCTACTGTCACCCACACCACTTTAAAATGAGCGAGGACAGGCCCAGCAACAGGAAAGTTCCACGTTAATTGGCTGCAGATCCAGGGCTTGAACCTAGCAATCCTCCTGTCTGCTCTATCTAGGGCTTTTCCCATTCTGCCCACAGAGGAAAGCCTCCACCACTCCCAAAAGGATCCATCTCCCGGTGACGGGAAAGCAAGACTCAATCCTAATCCAAGTAGCTGAATCATCAATAGCAGAAGCTTAGAAGCCTCTGTTTTTCTCAGTGGCAAGGTTAGGCTTGTGTGTACATTCAAGAGAGGAGGATTTGAAAACAAGCCACGCCACCCTTTCTCAGTCCTGTTCTCCAGAGCAGCAGCAGCATGATCAGATAATCGCATCAAAGATAAAAATTGAAATGGGCCACTGGGAACCAGTTCAGAGAAGTCATCCTGTTGCCAGAGCTTAATTAAGGAATCTTCTAATACAGGATTTGAGATTGGCTCAGCGTAGACCATGGCCATAGCTCTATCAAGTGCCCAGTGATGCATGCTGGGTGCCACACTGCATTAACCTGTGCTGAATAACTGGGTCTCCTGTACCAGGATGCAGCGCTAGGGACCACTGGGGAGAATCCCTCGTCCCAAAATAAACTGCCATGCTGTTTTATTCTGCTGAACCCCTCTGCCTCACTGTGGTTTTCTGGGGTACAACAGAAATGCTATTCCTGTCAGTGAGGTCTTCATGAGTCCTGGACAAGATACCATCATCTCTTCTTAGACTGATAAACTGCACTGAACCATGGTGGGAAACCCCTCACCTCACCTTCCTCCCCAGCCCACCCACTTCTCCCCTCCCTTAGCTCTCTTCCTGTAGAATCAGGTGTTCCTCTGGGGCAGAAGAATCCCCCAAGCCCCAAAGTAGCTCCCCAGTTCTCTATACTGGTTCCAGCTCACCCCAAATGGGTGCTCCTATCAAAAAGTATCTCAGCTTCATGAGGTTGGTTCTTTTGAATGCAAACCAGAGGGGGGAAGCCTATGAAGGCCCTCAGTGCACTCATTAAGACAGCCTGCACCCAAGGGTAGCAGTGAGGCTGATCCCCAGAGAAGCTGAGGTGGAAAGGGGAAGGACAGGGTGAGGCTGGCTATCATAAAAGGCACAGGAATGAGGAAAGGAGGCATGCTATCTGAGGGTGCTAGAAAGTAGCTGTGCAGAGGCAGCATGTCCAGGGACCCCGGGTCTGTGGAGTGGAGCTTCATCTCCCCCTTCTAGAAAGCCAGCATCTAAGGAAAAGAGGTTAAAGAGGTTGCTAGTGGAGTGAGGAGGTTTTCTACACACACACACACACACACACACACACACACACACTCATTGTAAAGACTTTCAGTAGTGTTAGCAAACAATTACCAAGATACATTATTAAGTGAACAGAAATTGGGCTGCAGCCAACTGTTTTGTGTATATGGTGGTCTTCTCGTTTTCAGCAGGGTCATCCTAAGACCCCCAGTGCGTGGTGATGCTACTCTTTGCTTTTCAGGCTCTCTCTCTTTTGCCAAGGCCATACTTGTCTGTGCTCCTCGAACTTCCTCCTGATAAGGAATGTGGAACATTGTTTTATCTCCTGATTTCATGTCTGAGCTTCCCCCTTACCCGGGGACCCTCCCCTGAGGAGATGGGGACCACATAACCAGGGCAAGCCAGGAAATGCAGATACTATCAACTTGAACACACACGCATATGTTAGATCATGAGAGTTCTACCTGTTGCACTCCCCCAGAATTCCTAAAGAGGGAGGCGGTGGGGCATGAGTTCTCCGAGAGTATCAAAACCTTAGCCCATGGAGGCATCAGGTGTGCTCCGCTGTTGAAAGGAAAGTGGGGGAGGGGCGTTAGCATCCTGTACTTGCTGTCTTAGGTCTGTCTATTTGGCTTGGTTTGGGTGGGGTGGGGTATCCTGGGGAGATGTTGGATAGCCCCCCCCCCAAGTTTAAGTTCTCCGGTGCGTGGTGATGCTACTCTTTGCTTTTCAGGCTCTCTCTCTTTTGCCAAGGGCATACTTGTCTGTGCTCCTCGAACTTCCTCCTGATAAGGAATGTGGAACATTGTTTTATCTCCTGATTTCATGTCTGAGCTTCCCCCTTACCCGGGGACCCTCCCCTGAGGAGATGGGGACCACATAACCAGGGCAAGCCAGGCCACCTGTTGCACTTGAAATGGCAATGAAGCTTCGCACATATTTGGGCTTCTCCCTGAAAGCAAAGAGTCCTTTCCAAAGAGGGACCACCTCAGATCTTGTCCCTTCCTGCCCATGGGGACCAAGGACATCACTGCTGGGGCAGTAGGGACTCATGTGCAAAGTGGAACTTGAAGCTTTCCCGTGAATCATTGAGCATGTATCAGTGGGGAGGAATTGACTGTTTGAGCAATGTCTCCCCAGGAGTTGCCAAAGAAGCTAATTTACCTGTTTCTCATACAATGCGCTTATTAAAATAAACTTTTATTCCATTATGCTGTGGTAAGTAACAGGCCTCCCGCAGGCAAAATGGAAAAGGGCAGAGTGAAGTTTCTTTACCTTTTTATTTTTTTCCTGAGGCATTGTCTTCTGAAACCAGCATCATCCATATTATTAATGGCTTGTGGGCCTTTATCATGCATTGCATTACTCCCTTGGAATTAAACTGCACATATAAAGTATGAAAAATGTACTTTTTTTTAAACAGTAAAAAAGTAATTTTCTCGCATAATATCCAAAATAAAGTGCCATGGAGCCATTAGTAGTAAATTGAATTTTTTGGTATGTAATTTGTACAAAAACTGACAAGTGCGAAGCCCCCTCTCCCCAGTCATTAGTTACTGGGCTTGGCGGACACCGAGGCACTAATCTGCAAGGACAGGCATTTTGATGTCGACTTCAATTGCACACTTCATTTATTTGGACAGGGGACAGGCGGCAGCTTCTGTCACAAGGCCTCACTGCACTATTAGCGAATTTCGCCCCAGGGCAGCTGGGACGCTGGGCTGGGGCAGATGTTCTTTTCAGCCTATTCAGTGACCATTCTTGGGGGTTGTTTACCGTTGCCATGGTGACCTTCATTTCCATAGCAGCAGAGCTGCTGTTTCTCAGAGGGAAATGAATTTAGTTATAAAGGGATAATATTTTTCTCCGTCTCTGTATAACCTGCCATCTGTCAACCGGTGGATTGGTAAGGATTCAGAAACCTATTAAGATTTATAGCAATAAAGTGATGAGTATTTGGGGAGGGAGCAAATGAAAAGCAATAATAAATGAGAACGTAAGCACTCTGTGCCTTCAACATCAGAACTTTCTCAGTTCTTTTCTTTATATTTTATGTGCTTTAAAAAAAAAAAAAGAAAAAGGTGCCTTCATCACCCCCAACACTGCTGTGCACACACAGAACCTCATAAAATATGATTTCCATTCTGCTGACGAATGGAAATGACCAAATGTCTCCCTTGTATCTGTCTGGATGCAGGTGCATTCGGTGTTTTCTCTTCACGGTGATGCTGAGTCGTCTCCGGCATTAAAGATTCCCAGGCTGACCTTCCTATTGTTACCTGCTCTCCTTCTCCACCACCCCAGAGTTAAAACTGAGGGGCGCCTAGATCTGCAGCTTATCCGAAACCCACAGTGCAGGCAACATTAACGACGTGAGAAGGAGCCACGCTCATAGATTTAAAGAAGAAAAAATGCTAGCATATTCCTTGAATCTCATCTCACCTTGAGGTCCCTCATTTAATTCCTGGATTTCTCCCCCTCTGTCTCATTCATAAGCTGTAAGTTGCAGGGGGAAAAAACACACACACGCACACACCAGCCCCGTTGTGAATAATGTTATTTATTGGTTGATTTTTCCAGATCCTGACATTGACGCTGCCAGTGCCATGATGCTTTTGAATTCTCCCCCTGAGATACAAGCAGGTTGTGAGTAGATGTTTCTATAGCATACAGCCCCGTAGTTTGTGAACTTAACCTTCTCGTTTACACCCCAGGCTATAGGAAGAACTAATGCTGACCCAGCCCTGCACTCGTAGCATCCTTTTCAAAACTAAGCGTGCATCTAACATGCAAACGCACATATACATGCAGCCATGCACACGCGTGAGCCAGTGCGAAGGTGTGCTCCCAGGATGAGAGAGCTCTCACATCCTGTCAGGGCTGAGGAGATGAGAAGCAGACCTGCTGGAGACCTTTGTCCTACAGGAATCATTCCCGGGACTTTGCAGGAGAGCCTCCCTGGGCCAGCTTCTCCATGACGGGGCTGGCGGCACCCCGTTTATAGCCATTATTTTCTGTCGAGGACTTTGATGATGTTAGGGTGTGTTCTAGAAAGTTTGTCCCACCCATGCTTGGCTTAGCCTTAACAGGGACCCACAGTGCCACGTTGCATCCCGTGTGCCTGCCCGCTAGGCAGCCACAGGGTGAAGGGCAGGGCCGATGCAGCTAAGTGGGGCTCCCTGAGCAGCTCTCACTTAATTAAGACACCTCTTTTCTTGCTTGGACTTGACTCTTGCCTGCTACCTGCTTTCTGTCCATTCCTTTTCTCATCATTATGGCTGACCTGAAACGAAAATGTCTGTGCTCTCCGCAATACTTGAGGCCAGCAGCTCTGTCAGGTTACTGCAGTGTCTCTCTGTCTCTCTCTCTCTCTCACACACACACACACACTCGTGTGCAGAAAGTGATTTGACGTGGCAGATCCTCCTACCTGTCGTGTGCCTGTGACTAGGTTTCCAGCTCGTTTGGAGCTCTTGCCTTCTGAAGATACCATGGCCCTCTAAGCAATGAGAATTCCCCCACCTTGGAGACAGTAACATTTTCTACAAGAAAGCACCCGTCCCTAAGTCCACAGTAGATTCATGTGTACTGGTGGGAAATCCAGACACACACACACACACACCCTGTCCATAGCTGTAGGAAATTTAACACCTTCTTTTCTTCTTTGTACCTATTTTAAAAGATCCAAGAGATACCGCCAAGCATTCTCAGACAACCTGGCCCTCTCTGCCTGGGGCTGCCTTTACCTGCCCTGACTGCCGGACTCTGGTTCCCCTTTGTCAGCCTCCATTTCCTGGCATTTGGAACGTGAAGCTGCTCGGGACAGCCTACTCCACTGCTAAGTAGATAGGCAGCAGGCAGAGTTCTGCAACTAACAGTTAGCCTGGCTAGCCCGGAGTATGGCTTTGAAGTGATGTTTTAAGTTTCAGAGAAATCTATACTTAAAATCCATTCTTAGATGGCCTTTCAGGAAAAGTTACAGACTCCAGTCATAATCAAGTCACAGGCTGGAAAGGTCCTTATGAGCAGGTCACAAAACCCGTCTTAGTGGAAACACTTGACCTGTCTCATCAGAGCTGTGTAAGATCCAAACGCCTTCCTCGGCTCGCAGCCACTGTGTGCTGTGTTTGTTACTTTATGTATATATACCCCTGATGAACTGGTCCCTAAGTTGAGAAGGAGAATGGAGAGTCTGGAAGAGGCAGGGGGTGTGGCCTGAGCACTCACAGATCTTCAATCTCTCATTCCAGGGCTCTTGACCACAGATTCTTGTCCTGATTCGCTAACAGGATCATTTTTAGTGTTTTCTCGGCCAGATGACCTTCTCCTCTCTCCATCCATGTAACTCTCCAGCTGTAATTGTCCTGCTGGAATATCCATGGTCCTAGTTATGTCAGAATTCGGAATTGAGGCCTAAAAGTGCTCGTGTGTTAAACGTATAGATTGTTTTCCATTCTTTTTAAGATGGGGTTCCATGTGACCCCGGCTGGCCCCAGACTTGCTGTGTAGCCAGTGATGACCTTGAACTTCTTACCCCCTGCCTTCATTTCCCTGGCATGCACCACCATACCCAGTTTTATGTGAGCTGGGGATTGAAACGAGGACCTGAGACTGGGCTACGTTCCCCAGCTCTGTGGGGTAATTTTAGGAGGCTTTTTTCCCACCAAAGCTTTTAACATTCTTCGAGAAAGTCTGGCCACAGCCGTCATGAGGGCCACAGGCCAAGAAGGCTCTCCGGGGCCCTGGCAGGCACCAACCAGGATGCCCCTGAAGGTCGTGGAAGGAAGCACTCACAGGGCAGGAACAGCAGACGTAGACTTCAGAGCAAGCAGAGGATGGAGACAGTGGCTTCATATTTGCCTTTCCATCTGACCTCCAGTATCAGTCTGGAGGTCAAGTGTAAGCCCCGGGCTGCAGAGCCCCTAAAGATTGGAGCGGTGCCACAGTTAGGGATCGTGCTAAATCCACCATCTCCTAGTGGGCACAGCCAGAGGGAAATGTGTCCAGCTGTCCACCGCTGCTCCTGCCAGCTCTTTCTATCCCACTTCAACTGAATCTTTATTTTCCTTTACATTGCTGGCTTCTTTTCTTTTTTAATTTCTATTTATTTATTTTGAGGCAGGGTTTCTCTGTGCAGCCCTGGCTGTCCTGGAACTCGCTTTGTAGACCAAGCTGGACTCGAACTCAGATCTGCCTGCCCCTGCCTCCTGAGTGGGATTAAAGACATGTGCCATCACCTCCTGGCAACATTGCTAGTCTCTTCCCTTGAGATTTGAGGCAGTGCCTTGCCTCCTCAAGGGAGAAAGACGCCTTGGAGAGACAGGAAAATAAAGCCCCCATTACCTGCCTTGCTAGCATTGCCCCAGGCCTAGGTATGACTCCTCAGTAAATGCATAAAGGCAACAATGCCCAGTCTCCATGACTGGGTGTGGGCAGCATGTATAGTGGTATTCATGGTTGTGTATCCTGGTATGGGAGCACACAGACCTCCTCCCACAGTCAGAAGCTGGACAGCCCATCTTCTGAGCACTCCATATGTTTCCTGCCTGTTCCCTCACCCTGGGGCTGGTTGCTGTGGCCAGACTCTGTTTATAGAGCTTTCTCGTGCCTTGCTATTTATAGCTTCCTGCTTCACTCACCCCTGGGCTGCCCCTGAGAGTGGCAAGCTACCCACCTCATCTCCTGGCACTGTTCACTCCTGGCAATTACAGGCTGGCTTGGTTGCTAGAAAGGGTCCTCCCCCCCCCCTGCTGCCCCCCATTTCATCCTCCTTTGCAGCCACTGCATTTCAGGTCACCAAGTGGCAGACCCTTAGATCTCTTCCTCTCCCCTTTCTTGGTTGGCATCCACAAAGCTAGCTGGGGCTGGTAGACTGGCCACCCCCCCAAGCTCTGAAGCTGGGTGAGATAGAAAAGCATCTGGTGGGAACCCAGGAGCCATGAGCACCCTGCAGTGGTTGCACTGGAGTTTAGAGGGCCCACTACCTCTTGTTTCTTTCGTCTGCTCCCATTTGAATGAGCCAATGAGGTATAGCCTTGGGTTCTAACAGTTTGTCCCCTCCCTGGTATCACCTACATTCTGCAAGGAGGGTCATCGTGTCCTATGTGCTCAAAATGCCACTTCCAGAAGTCAGCAGAGAGCATGGCTGCCGGCTCATCTTCTTAACTTCTGAAATCAAAATCTGCCCACCCACTCCAGTCTCCTCCTAGAAGAGTAGCAACGTGGGCTAATTTCAGCTTCCGGTATCTCCTGAATCACCTGCCTAGTAGCTAGCTCCCCTGACAATCCTTATGAGTCATCTTTAACCCCTGTGGAGAAACCAGGTCACCATTACCCATCTCCAAAGGCTTATATAAGCCCCGGTTGGAATTTTCCCAGAGACGGAACTCTTAGGTAATAAACAGAACAGCAGAATGGAGCGAGAAGGCAGGGGAATGCTGCCTGGAACTAGGGTATATTGTCCGCCATGTCAGGCTCCACGGGAGAAAGACCACAGGAAACAGGCTGTGTCCTGTCATGCCGGCCCTTCCCCAGCCTGCTTCCAAGAAGGCAGGTGGAAGGGGAGCCTTCGGGGGAGGAAGGATGACAGGAATGGCCTGCTGCTCAGCTTATGGCCTCTGATGGCGTTAGCCAGGGCTGCCCTCCAACTGCAGAGCTGCGAGCTCCCCACTGAGGTTATTTTTAGATGTTGCAAAGACTAAGGGAGGCCTGTCAAAAAGAAGGGTGGTTACGTGCTTAGGGACAGCACGGGGCAGGAAGGTAGGAAGGTTTGTTTCCCCGCCTCCGACCTGGAACGAAAATGAGCTTTAGACCCCTGGAAGTGTCTGAGTTAGTAAAGTGGGAGAATGTGGAACTGAGTCCCAAAAGTGTGTGTTTGGGGGAACTGGGGCAGGGGACAGGGGGATACATGCCTGTAATTCCGGTTCTGGGGAGGCAGGGACTAGTAAAGCCTAGCTCCCCACACGCTGACATGGCTTTAGGATGTTGATAGAGAACAGCACACGTTGTCAGCCTCAGTCGATCCTGGGAACCTGTCCATGTGTGCATGCTCACTTCATGCACGCAGAGACAGAAAGGACTCGGAAGGCCTCCCTGTCACTTAAGGCCATAACATCTGCACTGAGCCATGCTGCCTCATTGTCCCTGGTTAGGCCTGACACATTCTATGGCTTAAGTACTGGGGACTCTGGTGCTGAGGCCTGTCCACCGGGCCCAGCAAGCTGTCTCTTCTTCCAGGTTGATGGGAGAAAAGGTGTGTGTGCCGGGTCTACAAGAAAGGGTATGCCAGAGGCTCAGACCTCTTCTAGTGGGAGCACAAAGTTGGCTTTGGATGTGTATTTTCCTAAGTCGATGTTTTTAGGAGGTAGATAGCGCGAGAAGGTGTCTTAGGGTTTTCTGTTGCTTCAACGAAACACTGTGACTTAAAAGCAGGTTGGGAAGGAAAGGGTTTATTTGGCTTATACTTCAGATCATAGTTCATCACTGGAGGAAGTCAGGACAGGAACTCAAGCAGGGCTGGAACCTGGAGGCAGGAGCTGATGCAGAAACCATGGAGGGGTGCTGCTCACTGGCTTGCTCCCCATGGCTTGCTCGGCCTGCTTTCTTATAGAAAGACCACCAGCCCAGGGATGGCACCACCCACAGTGGGCTGGGCCCTCCCCCATTTATGACTGATTGAGAAAATGTGGTACATCTGGATCTCATGGAGGTATTTCCTCGACTGAGGCTCCTTTCTCTCTGATGGACTCCAGCTTGGGTCAAGCTGACACAAAACCAGCCAGTACAGAAGGAAAAGGAAGGTGCTGATTTTAGACCAAGGGTGGGAGAATGGACTCTTATTCCTGCCCAGTGTTTAATGGAAAGGCAGTCAATGATGGCTCTCAGTGTCCTTTTCCACAGAGCCGTGGTATATTGGCTGCACCCCAGTTTCCAGAAACTACATCCTGACACTGGGGGGTGAGAACAGAAAAGGGAAGAGGTGGAGGCACAGTTAAGTGTCACAGCTGGCTCTTGGCAGACAGTGAGCCAGTGATGGTCACCATCTCAGCATAGAGTGTGCTGCCAATAAGGAGGACTGGGAAATGGCAGGAGCTGCAGCTTGCTTGAGAAGAGGTCCTGGGTTCAGAGGCTGAGCCAGCTTGCACTCCCAAGCAGTCTCGAGGGCTCAGGCGCACACCTCTTACCACTGCCAGGTTGCTTTGAAGTGAATACAGTACAGCTCATCAGTCGGAAGATGTGTGAATGCATGAATGAAAGGTTAGGGCGAGCTAACAAAGATGCAGTAGACCAAAAGAATGAAATGTTCTCCTTCCAACCTTGTGCCTTATAGATAATTCATCCGAGGTTTCCGGAGAAGTGATGTGGGCTTGGTCGAAGGACAGTGATGACAGAAATGATATTAATAAGCCTACATCGCCAGCCACTAGGTTGAGCAGTTTTCATAGCCCCCTTAGACTGCACCGTGGGTAGGGCGCCATTCCAACACGCAGCTGCCTCCAATAGGTGTTAGGCTGGCTTCTTCCTGTTTTCCCTTCCTGCTGGGGTGTCCTAGCGCAGGAAGGCTCTGGATATTTGGGCAGAGGACTCTTTGCATGGAGCCTGGACCTCTGGCTGCATTTCCTGTTCCTTGTCAGGTGACTCACGACCACATCAGTGTTAACTGCGCTCTCTGACTCCTATGACCCCTCTTCCCCTTCCAGGGCTACAGGGGTGAGGCTGACATTGTGCACCTGGGAGCCGAAATAATACAAGAGCCATAATTGTTGTTCTAGCTACTCTGTCACTAGAAGACAGCTGAGGTCTCTGTCTCAGTCTGGCTTTCATCTTGTTCCCTCTTAAGGTTTTCAGCTTACTTGAAGCAAGGGAAAGCACAGTGCCTCCTCAGTCTTCCGTAGAAGGCTATCACACCTAGGCTGATGATAACGAATAACTATCATTTGCTTGTTCTAAATATGCGTGCTTCTCTAACCTCAGAAAACCTCCCCCCTAAAGATCCCTTCAGTGGTTTTATCGGTTCTGAGTGTACATGCTGCTTTTCCTCCTTTGAGGTCCAGTGTAGACAGCACTTCCTCTAGCAAGTCCCTCGATACTTAGAGATTGCATCAGGCATCTCCATCCTGTGTGGCTATAGACACACACACACATTTTAGACCTTATCCTAGCATTTCTTCCTCTCTCCTCCCAATTCTCTTCTCTCCCATTTGACTATAGTTAACCTAGCACACAAGAAGATACTAATTAGTTGATCCTAAGTAGTTTTCACTGATGATTGGACCCATGGTGCAGATTTTCAGTTTAAGTTCTTTCCTGACATGGCCGGTCGTGTCAGATCCATTTACTGTTCTCCGCGATGTCCTCAGTGACACATGCGCAGTGTCAAGAGTAAGCCCGTCCAATGGCTATGTGGCCCAGGGGCTACCATCAAAAGCCCTCTCCCGCAGTCTCCGGACAGCCGGCGGAAGCCCATAGTCTAGACCGCAGCAGCCTCCAGCCAAGCTCAGCTCTGCTCTTCCCATGTCTTCCCCCTGTGAACTGTAGCTCTGCTCATGGTTAAACTTCACATGCGGTATCAGGTAAGGGTCAAGGTCTGTTTTCATCCCAAAGGCTTGTCCTTGCTGCCGTAGTCTCCTCTCTGCCACTCTGCAGTCTCGATACCCGCCTTTCCTGGAGCTCAGTGGACCGTATTAAGTGCAAGCCTATTTTCTGGGTTCCATTTTGTTCTGGTGAAGCAAATGTCAGTTCTCAGCCCAGTCTCACAGTGCCTCAGTCCATATGGTTTGATACGAAGTCTTGATATCAGATAATATAAATTAGGGAATAAAGCTTTCAGACGCTGCTTCCTCGTAGAGTACCTGGCTGAGTATTGGAACAGTTCCCGTGCTCTTAGGATACTTGGTTATCCTCCTGCCTCAGATCACCTCATCCGTCCGTGAAGTCAGGCTGCTAATTGGGAACGGGTGAGGTTTCTGGCCTGGCTGTGCGTCTGCACATGAGTAGTTACAGTAAGAGACCAGGATGTCTCTGGACACGGGAGTGTGCTGTGACTGACGTAGGTAAGAGTGGCAGTCTTAGTCTTCATCTTGCCTTTTGGAAGAACCTCTAACAGTGAGCTTGTACAAACCTAAAAGAGAAATGTCAAAAAACAAATGATTAGCAAGAATTACAGAAGGCCCAAAGAAATGGACAGTCGTTATAAAAGTATTCTGTATCCAGGTTGGCAGGATGACCCAGCCGGTAAAGGCATGCTGTGTCAGCCTGCCAACCTGTGATCCCCAGGCCCCACGTGAAAGTCGGAAGGTGAGAGCCAACTGCACAGGGTAGCCCTCCAGCTTCCGCGAAAGTCATGGGACGTGTGCCCCACACACAAATGGTGCTCACACACAATCATGTAATTTCTAAGAATGATTTCATATTGAAGAATGGATGTTTACCCTACTTGAAGCACTTTCAAACCCCCTCCTGAATCACCGTGTGGCCGAGGATGACTGGACTGAACTTCTGCCTGCTCCTCCTGTGGGCTGGGGTTCCACCACCGTGACTGGTTACAGGGGGCCTTGTGTGTGACAGCAGGCGAGCGCTCGAACGACGGAGGAGCACCGGTCTCGGTTCTGAAAACGTATTCCTCGAGACCAAAAAATTATGAAACGTGTGTGTTAGTAATTTGTTTCATGAAAGTACTTAATATTTGCAAATAACAAGGCTTTTAAGTTTTGACATCTAGACTGGTTTCCATTTTTAAATGTTTTAATTTTCTAGTATTTCACTGATGCTTGCTTGAAAGGGTACTGTTCATTCACCTCTCTCCAGTATGGGACTGTGCTGGGGTTACGGGGAGCAGGAGAGATCTGGAATATCTTTAGAGAGTAGAACAAACATTTGGGGACTTCCACAGCCAGACACGTAGGCCGTGTCTGTAGATGCCACAGGGGCTAGAGGCTTACCGTGCACCAGCTGAAGCTGCCGTTTAGGAGGTGACTAACAGTCAGATGTACAGAACTCCCTGTTATGTAAATCCTTGGGGACATGGTGGGGAGGGTGGCATGCCACACAGGACCTTTGTTGCGGGTGGATCGCCGTTGAGGGCTACTCCAGGGGTCAGTGTGTGCGGAAGAAAGCGGAGGAGTGAGGAAGGCTGGAAAGGGTTGTGGAGAAAGACACACAGGGCACTGCATTCCGTCCAGAAGCCAGGGCTTGAGGCCACCTGGGGGAAGATGAAGATCCCTGTGTGAACATGGGAGGTAGAGGGCCTGAGTCCCTCGGAAAAGGACCTGACTGTGTTGTTTAGCCACATTTCCCCCCTTTCTGGGTGAGGACAGATAACAGATATGAGAAATGTGATGGTTGGGTCGCCCGCAGCCCCACTGTAGTTTCGGTTACATTAAATGTTCCTGGAGAAAGACCAGAGAGGAGAGGTTTTACCAATAGGTATAGGAAATTTTGTTTTGTTAAGTGTTGGGGTGTCTGTGCATGCGTGTGTGCCTTCACTGCATGGGTGCTATTTGGGCAGGTGTGCCTGGCCATCGTCCTAGAGAAGCAGGAGCAGGACATTGGGACATCCTCTGTCGCTGCCCAGTGCTAGGGTTAGGGGCAAGCCCAGCTCTTTTCCGGGATGCTAAGAATTCCTACTGTGGTCTCTGCTCATGGAGCAAGAACTCTGAGCCACTGAGCCTTCTGTCCCCAGCCCAGAGCACCCCACCCTGCTTTGAACTTGTGTCTGAACTTCTTTCTTAACAGAAGCATCAGTAATTTGTCAGCTCTTGATGACCCTGCTGGCACATCATCTTTCTATCTCGTTCTCTGTGCCCCTTCCACTCTGTGTGGGCTTGTGTGCGCACACTCGTTGGGCACCCTCTTCTCTCTTTCAAATTTGCTAACTTCTTTACAGTTGGATTCACCTGTGACGTCCCTTTTTCTTTCTCTTTTTCTTTTTCCAGTTTCTCCAGGAGTGATACAAAACGGAGCGAGGGTGCTGAGCCGAGGGCTGTTTCCAGGCGTCCGCCCATTGCCGATTACTCCCATTGGGGTGACAGCAGCCATAAGGTAAGGGAAGAGCTTGCTGGGCAGAGCCTGCCTGGGTGGTGGGGGAAACTCCCCTGTATGCCCCAGGGTCCTCAGAAGGCGGAGAGGACCTCGTTTGGATGTTCCACAAAGCCAAAGGCACTGATAGCACATCCAGATGCCACCATCGTTTTGTTCTCCTGTGAGGAGATGGGCTACAAACTAAGTTTTCTTAAAGAGGACGAAATGGACTAGAAGGCAAGGGTGGGCAGTTGCTGATTGGGCTTTAGGCCTTTTTCATGCCTGTGACCCTGCGATGGTGTCTCATCTCTCTCTGGACCTGCCTCAGTTTCCTCATCTGTGAAACTCCATGTCTGCATGGAGGGGTGCAGTAAACCGTGCAGGATTGCATGTGAAACGTGATTTGGTAAGGACTCTGTGAACAGCAGGGGTGTCATTTCCCGGCTCCTGAGAGTCAGGTCGAGGGAGACAGAATGAGCTCTTCTTTGAGTGATTTCTTTCCCCATCCTCCTCCTCATCCCCTCAGCCCTAGGGTAGGTCCCCCCTATGGCTTAGAACCCCCCACATGCTGTGTGGCAGCCTCCTCTTGCCCATCTGTCAGTCACCACCTGACCAGTTTGGGCTACTAGAAGCTCTTTCCGTGACTCCCTCTACCCCCGACATCCCCCTGACATCCCCCACCCTGCGCGTCTCCAAGCCAGATGCGTTCAATGGTGCCTTAGTTTCTTTTCTTTTCTTTCTGTTTTTAAAAAATATATTGACAAAAGCAACTTGAGAGGAAAAGGCTGGTAGTTAAGGGATGTGGTCCATCATGGCAGGGAAGTCAAACAACAGGGACTCGAAGCAGCTGGAAACATGGCAGCCAGGATTTAGAGAGGTCATGGTGCTATCTACGGTGGGGGCCTTTCCCCCTCTGCTACTCAAAGCCTACCTCTCAGGTATTCTGGCTCTGCCTCCTTGATGGCTCACACTAGCCACCACAGGCCGATGGTCCATGACCTGTGTGTGCATCTGACGCGTGCAGCGTCTTCTGTAGATCTCCATCACTGCTCATATGGTTCCTGCAGAACACTTCTCTAAAAAGGCACACTAACATGAACTTCAGCCGTGGCCCTTTTTTGGCATGTAGCCATGTTTTGATAGTATTTCTATGGGTCCTGTTTTCTCTTCTCAGTGGTTTGCTTTTTGTGGGTGGGGCTAGCCTTTCTCAGCTGACTGATCAGGTTCAACTTAGGGGCAGAACAAGCTGCTTGTTGCTAATATTCTGCTCTTTCTTTCTTTCTTTCTTTCTTTCTTTCTTTCTTTCTTTCTTTCTCTTTCTTTCTCTCTTACTCTCTCTTTATTTGTCACATTGGTGGTCATGGTTGCACCTTGTCCTTTTCTGTTACTGTCATAAGATACCATGACCTAAAGTAACTCAGGGAAGAAAGTTTTATTTTGTCAGAGTTCCAGAGAGGATACAGTCCATCCTGATAGGGATGCATAGCAACGGGAGCAGGAAACTGACTGGTTATACACACACACACACACACATGGCGGGGAGATGCTTGGGAGGGAGGCATTAGCAGAATATTATCCAAATATGATCTTGTACATACCCAATTGGCTCAGTTTTCCAAAAGACGTGTCAAGAGGGGGATTGTAAACGTGGGGACATTTGCGTGTGCTGTCCGCCCTCTTCAGAAGAGCGAGCATATAGCTGTGTAGGCATTGCAGAGTCGGCATCGCCTAAGACCCAGTGAGAAATCTCATTCTGCTCACTCCCATTCTCCGTAAATTTTAAGTTTGGCCCCCTGCCAGTCCACGGACAGCGTGTGCCTGAGGGTCCGGCACGTGTGCCAGCACTCACCTGGGAGAGCCGTTGGTACCCACTACAGGCCGGTGCCCGCCTCTCCTGTGTGTGACAGGTCTTCTATGTAATTCTAATCACTTCCCAACTTAAGTGAAAATATTTATCTTTCAGGGATTCTCTTCCCCCTCTGCTGAGTGGCAAAGGCCATGTTTGTTTGTCTTGAGTCTGAAACTGTTATTGACATAGATGAAGTGTTACTTTTATTAGCTGATCATTACACAGCTTGTATTTGCTGGGTTCCTTTGCATATAATTATGATGCGAAATCTCCTCGTTAAGAGCATCTGTCAATAGTGTAATTGACTTGACCGTGTTGACTTTTTACTCAATAACCTCCAAGATTGGCCCATCCTTAGACATTGGAAACCTGCTTATCTTTAAATTTGCCGGGACTCAGAATGCTCAGGATGCTGGGTCCTCACAGTGAAGGCTCTAGGAGCACAGTGCGCTCTGCCTGCTGCTGCTGCTGCTGCTGTCCCAGGGGAAATGCCCTGCAGAGCTTCCATGGAATGGATGGAGCTGGAAATGTATGTCAGTGAAAGAGCGCCTGCCAATCCATGTGAGACCCTAGGTTCAATTCCTGATGTGAGATAGGTAGGTAGGTGGGTAGATAGATAGATAGATAGATAGATATGGAACATGTGACCACAGTCCTAGGAGAAGAGGGGCCAGTGTTCTTTCCTCTGGTGCTGTGTGCTGTAGGGAGGCCACAAGTCTGTGGGCTCTGAAACATCTTAGTTTTAATTTCAAGATCTTTCCTTAAAGAAAAAGGATTTAAGTTTTCATTTTATGGGTATACATGTTGCCTGGTGGAGGCTAAAAGAGAGTTATCACCTCCTAGAACTGGGTTTAAGGACGGTTGTAAGCTGCCATGTTGGCACCAGGAACTGAGCCGTGGTCCTCTGAAAGAGCCGCGAGTGCTCTTAACCATTGAGCCATCTCTCCAGCCCCAAGAGCTCTGTTTTAAAATGGTATGTTTCTGGGAGCAGGGAGCATAGAGGTCAGAGGAAAATGGGCAGGAGTCAGTCTTTTCTCTCCACTGTGTGAGTCCTGGGGATTGAACTCAGATTGTCAGGCTGAGCAGCAAGCACCTTCACCAGCTAACCCCCCCCCCCCTCACTGGCCCCTCAGGGCTGATTTTGCTTCCCTATGTGTCCACCGTGATGAAAAAGAACTAAATGCCCCAGTTTTCACAGAGGATTGAGGAAGTGGGTATGAGGTGAGTGCCCGGAAACTATGCAGAGAAGGCCGGAAACAGTCTCCAACCACTGAGCCTAACCTGCTTTGTCTTCTGTGCTGGGTAAATACAATCCAATTCTCTGCGCTGAACAGGGTTTGGTATGCATAAACAATAAGTGTCTTCTTCCGACGTGCTTGACGGTGTTTATTGGCTTCATGTGGCTCTAACTGAGTCATGCTGCTGTGTGATGCCACATTGTGTGAGTGTCCCCCAACTGAAAAAGACTTTTGGGTCATCGATGCTCATCTCCACAGCCCTTGATAGTAAATTTTTAGAAAGATTTTGGCATTGTGGCACACACCTGGAACCCCCAGCAATCAGGAGGCAGAGGCAGAGACAGGCAGCTTTCTGTTGTAAGACCTAGGGTCTCACAGCTCAGGAGTTCAATCGCGCCCTTCCCAGAAACTCCCCCAGACCAAGACTCGTTGCAAAAGCAAGAGGTTTATTAACCATTGTACAACGGGGTCACCCCTGCTGGTCAGCAAAGAGTGGCACCGGGAGACAAAGGCCTTTAGGTTTTTAAAAGAAAAATTGCGGGAGATTTGAAGTTCTAGTTTTGGCAATTTAGGATTGGATGAGGAAGCTATAAAGTAAGATAATTGGTTAGTCTTAGGTGCTCAAGCTTGGCCAGTCCTGCCAAGTGTGGATGCAGCTGCAATTGAAGGTGGGGGTGGTTAGCTCATCCTTGAAGATTAGGGCTGCGGGCTCTTGGCTGGAGGTCAAAAGCTACTCAGAAGAAGTCTAGGTTCGTTGCTAAGAAACGCTATCTCAAGGACAAGGGTCTGGTCCTTCTTTTGCTGAGTGAAGGTCATTGCTTGCTTGCCCCTTTTTTTATATCTGTCCTCACAGATAGGGTCACATTTCTTCACTCTCTGGAAAGGTACTAAGAGGCTTTAGCTTAACCTGGACCTAAAACTCAAAACTATAGGCTTTAGAAGACATATAGGTTACAAAGTTAGCTTAACCCTTTCACTGTGAGCTCAAGGCCAGCTGAGAGAGAGTGAGAGAGAGAATCAAGTATGTTATTATAATAGCAAAATTCTATCCAATCCTACTTTGCTGTATTTTGTCATTAACCAATCATTGAATTTTATCCCCATAAAAAATTGTATCACCTTAAACTTGCTGAAGTTTTTCTTTTTCTTTACTCTGGTGAGTTGCATAGTAAATTTGCCAACTCTGAACAACACTTTTATTTCCCAGTGCTTCTAACCGTTGGCTCACTGTGTCCTGCTGGAGTTGGTGAACTGGTATCTTAAGTGTGGATTTTGCCATTTCGTTTATATAGCCGTCTCTCTTGCTCTGTCCGTATCTAGTTTTAGTGTCAAGATTATATTAGGCCCATAAATTAAATTGAGTATTCACTCTCATTAATCACTTTCCCCATCCTTTTCAATATGAAACCTAATGTCTTTATTGCCTGATAGTTCATGGAACTCATTTGCAAATCAGTGTGGTGCTGGCGTTCTCCTTACAGGATGATTAGTTGTTAGTTTAATTTGTGTAGTGATTACAGGCTAAGTTGGGCTTGGTATTTCCTGTTGAGCTCATTTGGTAACTCTGGGAATCTGTCCATTTCACCTAAGTGTTCAAGTACCTTGGCATAAAGTTGTTCTCAGTATTTATGATTTCTTAAAATATCTTTTATAGCTATATTATGTTTTTCAGTTTTATCTTTGTCTCCTTTTTTTTTGCTTTCTTAATATTGTCATTTTTTTCTTCCAAAGTGTCATTTACTTGAAACGCCCTGTTTAAATGTATTTTAATTTACGTGCCCATGTGTGTATGTTGACCATGTGAGTGTAGTGCCCACAGAGACCAACAGAGGGCATCAGATTCCCTGGAGCTGAAGTTACAGGTGCTTGTGAGCCACTGTGTGGGTCTTGGGAAGAGAATTATGGACCTCTGCAAGAACAGCCAGTGCTCTGCGTAGCTGAGCCATCTCTCCAACCCCTTCAGTGATTTCAGCCTTTTGTTTTCCTTTCTTTTCTCTTCTATTTTTCTTTGTGCAAAGTGCATACCTTTTTAAAAATCCTTTTTCTACAAAGTTTAACATTTTTAATTTCCCACAGCCTTGTTGCATCCCGCAGTGTCACTGGCTTTTATTCTCACCATTGTTCAGCACTAAGTATTTTCTAATTTCCACTTTGATTTCTCCTTTGACTTGTACATATTTTTGGAAGCATATATGTGACTTTCCGAGCCAAAGAACGAATAGTAGTTTCTTATTTTCTTAGCTTCTACTTCAACATTCACTGTGAACTTGGATGCATGGTGCTATAAGACTTCTTGGGAATTTGAGACATTTACGCTTAGTCTTAAAGCCCGAGAGATATATTGTCATGTATAGATAGATAAAGTAGAGTTTAGTATAAATCAGTTTTTAAGTGTTCCAGGTGTGCTTTAAAAATATCTTTTCCATTATTTATTTGTTTGTGTCTGTGTTAAATCCAGTCTGCACAATAACCATCTGTGTGTATTCGCGTCTTATGTATGAGAAGCCTGATTGATTGGCAGAGTGATGAGTTAAAATTAAGATCCCCCATCATACTGTGGGTTTGATTATTTCTTCTTGTAGCACCGTGGCTGGAGGAGATGTACTTTGACGAGGTCTTTCTGGAAGTACTCACATTCAGAGCTGTTTCATCCCCTGGCGAGTGGAACATCCGTAGATTAGACTATGTCTGTAGTAATGGCATTTGCCTTAGAACCTGCCGTTTCCATGCCTGTGGCTGCAGCCACGTGATAACACTCTTGGCCTTTCTTTATCCTTTTGCTTTCGGTTCACCTCTTCTTAACAGCATCTTTTTTTAATCCATACTGCTAATGTGTGTGCACTTTTCAGTATGAAGGTTTTTCGGCCCATTTTTATTAACATATTTGGATTCACTTCTCTCTAATTTTGCACAAACGTATTTATCCCCAGTTTTCAGATCCTTCTATGTTCCAATCATTCTTTAAGTTGACAGGAACTCTCCATTCCGTTCCCTCCTGTTTGCTGGTTTGGAAGTTAACACCATATTTCTCTTTTATCGTCAATTCTAGAACTTTTGGCGTGACTATCTTAAAATGTTTGCTCAGTCTCCTTAACCTTTGATCAAGACCAAGCTTTTTGAATGTTTTCACTCTGGGAGTTCTCCACACACACACACACACCCCAAATGGTGAGCTGATCTGCCCAAATCCTTGGCTTTTGTTTCGCTTTTGTTTGTTTTTAAGTCCGTCAATCATAACTGTGCAATTCAGTCGCCATTTGCCCACCTCTTTTTTTGCTAATCGTTTCTTCCCAAACCCAAGGCCTTCCTTTTCAGATCATGTTCTTGTTTCCCTAACATTCTTAAGAAGTTCCTGTAGTGAGGGTTTGTTTGTAGTTACAGCCTTGAGCTTGTGTCTGCTCCTGGGGTCAAGGTCTAGGCTGCGGGTGTTTCTCTTTCACCTTGAGAATGCTGTTCATTCTGTTTGCCTCACAGCTGTGTGCTCAGCTGGTGCTTCTACCTAGCCAATGCTATGTTCTTCCCACCACTTTTAGATCTCTTCTTTTCCCCCTCCTTGAGTCTTGAGACTTCCAGCAGTTGTCCTGCCTCTTGTTCCTGAGGAGATGGACTGCCGGATGTGGTGCCTGTGCTCAGCCGTCCAGTGTGGTTTTGATTGATTGGTTACTTTATGTTGGTTAGTTGGTTGATTTCTTTGGGGATTTTGTGACCTTTGTTGTTTATGTTGTTTATGTCTTGACCTGCCTCTTTTCATTTGATAGTTATAGGTACGTATGGATTTTCTTCTTTGTCCTGATAGCATTTATTGGCTTTTTGGATCTGAAAGTAGGTACCTTTCTTCTGATCTAGAAATTTCTCAGTCATTAATTCAGGTATTACATCTAGCTCAATTTATGTGACATTTTCTTGTGGGATGGTTTTTTGTTTTGTTTTGAGACACAGTCTCATATAGCAAAGTTTAACCTTGAGCTCTCTATGTAGGTAAGGATGACCTTGAATTCTGATCCTTCTGTACCTACCCAAGTGCTGGGATTGTAGGCCTGTGCCTACAGGTATTTGAGAGCCTGGAACTTGGGCTAGACAGTCTGTCTAGGAAGCCTGGAGGAACCTCCCATGTCCACCTCTCCAGCACTGGGTTCACAGACTCCAGGGCTCCCAGTTTTTATGCTCAGTCCAGCCCTTCCCTCGTCCTTCCCTCTTAACTATACTACATAGTGTGTAGTTGGTTCTTTGTTGTTGTTTTTTTCCAGTCGTTAGGAGAGAGTCTTAGCCAGGCGTGGTAGTGCACAGGAAGGCAGAGGCAGGTGTATCTGTGAGTTCGAGGCCGGCCTGGTCTACCAGGAGAGCTTCAGGACAGCCATGGCTGTTACGCAGAGGAAAAAACCCTGTCCCGAAAAACCAAAGAGAGAAAGGGGTGGGACTTGTGGTGTAGCCCAGGCTGGCCTCAAAGTCACTGCCTCGGCCTCCTGAGTGCCAGGGTTACAGTGGTGTGCTCAGTTCCTGTGGCTCTCTTCCTGATCTTACATACTGACCCCACACCCTGAGTCAACTTGTCTTCTTAGCATGTGCAGTCTTTGCAGGGTGGGGTCTGTAGTTTCTCTCACTCATAACAGTGTATTTCCCTTGTGCTTAATGGTTTTTAAAATGATGAGCCTAGGTTCTGTGCACGCTAATGAGTTGAAATTCTCTGTAGCTGGATTTGAAGTACACTCTTCCAGATAGGAATTGCTCTTCAAACTCTCGGACACCTTGGGGCACAATGGGCTCCAGTCCATCTGAACTCACTTGGAGTAACCACTAAATCCACGAAACTGACAGAATCTGTTTTCCATCCCTGCTTCCCTTTTCTCCTCCATCAGTCTGGGTTCTCTCCCCGGACCTGCGGTAGGCATTTGTTCCAGGGAAAGCCTGGCCTCCTCATTCACCCGTTGCTCACATTTCAAGTTATTTTTAAAATTACTCATCTGTGCGTAGAAGTTGGGATGGGTGGGTGCATGCTTGTCTCTGTGGGCCACCAACAGTTCCCTTGTCTTGTTTTACGTGTTGTTTTTGTCACGTGTGAAGACGGGTGTGCATGAGGAAGGCGCCCATCCAGAGGACGGCTCTGGTTCTCAGATTCCACCAGGGTTCCCGGGATCAAAGTGGGCCGTCAGGTTTGCACTGCACGTGGGTTTTGCCAGCCCTCCCCTTATCTTCCAGTGAACTCGGGGTGCTGCGCCGCCTCTGACACCTGGTCAGGAGTGCAAGCCTCTCCCCTGGCCCTGTCTTTCTTCTTGTGGTCACTTTTGCATTGCAGTATTGCATTGCCTCAGGTTCCCTCATTCCGGGACCCTTACATTAATTCCGTCTGCTCTTCACATTTGCCAAGAGCTCAGTCTTCAGGTCAATACCTTGGGAAGGCGGCTCTTCCCAATGACAGCTAATCGGTTCCGTAGAGAACCCGGGGGTACCAGGGAACCTACGCCACTTAAATAGGCCAGAGCAAAGAACAAACAGCAGAGAAAAGCAGTCGTCAGCCTAGGCCTGCACCTCAGCTTCTTAGCTCCAGATCTTGATCATTTGGGGACTTGAACTGCTTCGAGAGAGCACTCTCCTTATGCCCCCAATGTAGCTGACAAGAGAACAGATTCCAGGTTTGAGATTCAGAGCACATGGCTTTGTTGGGCCTGTGGTTTGAACTCCTAGGGGCCCGAAAAAATCAGGTGGCTTTCACGTATGCCAATCTGTGACGGTTGTAGAGAGCATGACTAATAAACTCAGCTGACACTGAGGAACTGCAGGCATCTCCAGTGGTGTTTAGGCTGGGTTTTGGTCTTGAGGCGGAGTTAGAAATGCCCCTTCCAGCACGTTCAGGATGGCTGGTTTTCGTAAGCATTTGGTGTCCTGTAATGGCAGCCCTGCAGCAGGAGGCGTTTGACACCGGCCCCCCACAGCCGGCCTATACCGTCTCGAGTCGTACTGCACCAAGTGAGCAATAGCTGGAGGAACTTGTCCCTCCCTGAAGTGGCTGGTGTGTAATTTATGGATGGTTAACCGGTGCTGAAATCTCAGAAAGTTCATGTCATTAAGTCGGATCCGGCCATATTCCAGTTCTCACGCCCTGAAGGTGCGCCAGTAGGCCTGTCTTCAGCCAGGAAGTTAGTTCTGCCTGTGCTCGTCCAGATTCTCTGTCTGCACAGTACCCATACTGAGCTAGGGGATGTTCCAAGCTGGGCGTGGAATATTGTCGTAGACAGACTCTGGGTAGACCCCACCGTAACACAGAATCCACGATCCTCTCCCATGTCTACACGGGTTCTCCCGAAGAGCGTATCTACTTTAAGCAATAAGTTCCCAGGCTTGAAGTCTGTGTTTCTTGGCTCCGTTTCTGACATTTCTCTATCCACCTTCAATCTTTTCATGGAAAGAAAGAGGGGAGAGAGGGAGAGGGGGAGGCAAGGAAGGGAGGGAGGGAGGGAGGGAGAAAAACACAGTGAACACCTCCCCTTAACTAATAAGTTGGTGGGCCCTTGTCCTGCTTCCTGCCCTCTGACCGCCACATGTGTGCCCTCACACACAAACGTCATTCGCACACACAATGAAAATCTTAAAATAAGAGTTCGTAATGGAATTGATTTGTTCAAAGCCAACCATAGCCCAGTTCACTCATCCAAATGTATTTGGGTTCCTTAAGAAACTGTTTCATACTTTAATAGAAGTTTGGTTTTTTTATTTCATAGTATCTGTGCTCAAAAAAAAAAAATGTCAGGGAAAGAATGTATAGGCATAGATTTTTATCTGTTTTTGGTAACTCTAAAGAGCTAGCTATACAATTAACTGTGTTTGTCTGTATGTCCTCCTCCCCAGTGATCTATGCCAGCCGTGTTTATGAACCCAGTCCACAGCCAGGAAAGGAAAGCCACAGGGTAAGGGTGAGGAGGGCAGCTCTAAAGCTCAGGGCTGTGACCTGAAGTAAGCCTGTGATGGTGTCTGTCCTAGCACTTACCTTGTCTCTGTGCTGGATCCCTTGTCCTTCTGAAAGAAGGAGAGGGAAACTCTCCGAGATACGTACACAGAGACAAAGACAGTAAGCAACCCCAGAGAACCTGAGCCAGCCTGGTGCACCATTGCCCTTTTTGCCAGAATGCTCCCTGGCCACCCAGGTCCTTCTCCCCTTGGCTATAAGCAACCCTTGCCTCTTACATTCATCCATTCTCCGACTTCCGCCTACCCCAAGTGTCTGCTGTATGCCACGCACACCAGGAAGGCAGCAGAAGGTGGGCACAGTCGCTCTCCCTACCCACCAGTGGGGACACATAGGGTGGCCAGTGACCTCCCAGACATAAAGGTACACAACACAAAAGGTGATCCAGGCCAAGAGGGATGCTGGGGTACCTGATGGAAGGTCTGACAGGGAGCCATATCACAGGGAATTACAGGAGAGAGCTGCTCCAAGTGGTGTCACTGAGGGCGTATTTCTGGCTTCAGTCCCAACACTGTCTTGCTAGCTATGTGGCTTATTAAGTCCCCAAACTTCCCAGCACTCATTTCAGACTCCATAAGGAGTTAAACATGATTAGGGCTCAGCTGGGCATCTGTTGGGTGTGGACCTCAAGGAACTGTAACTTCCCACCCTCTCCTCCACGGTCCAGCCTTGACTCATGTTTGGCCAGCAGCTAGCGTCTTCACTAACTGCTCCCCTGAGCCCTCTCTACGGTGAGGCCCCTGTCTTGCATGCTCAGCGAGCACTGGCAGATTGAGTGAGTAGGCTCACGGGGCACAGCTCTTTGCTGCAGGTTGTTTTTCGCCCTCTGATGAATACCACCTAATGCAGAAGTTCCAGAAGAGATTACGCCCTTTTCCCTGAGGTGCCCAGCCAACATCGGCTGGTGGTGCCTTACTTCACGGTGCTGGGGCTGGTGTGTGAAAGATTCTCCTGCCTGTCACCTCAAAAGTCTTGTTTTGACAACTCAGGCACACACAGGTCAGGTGAAGGTGTCAATGTCAGGACTGGGGAGGTGATAAGTAGGAAAGATAGGATGGGGATTGGGGCCCCATCTGCAAAGCACACGAACCTGTTAGCTGTGTCTTGGAACTGCAAGCAGAGTTTGCAGGAGCCCAGCTGCCCCGTGTCTTCACCAGAGGAGATGTAATTTGTTGTCCCCTCTCTGCCTGCAGGAATAGCATCACCAGTTGCCGGATGCGGACTGAGAGCGAGCCGCCGTGTGGCTCCCCGGTGGTCAGCGGCGACCCCAAGGAGGACCACAACTACAGTAGTGCCAAGTCCTCCAATGCCCGAAGCACGTCTCCCACCAGCGACTCTGTCTCCTCCTCCTCCTCAGCTGACGACCACTACGAGTTTGCCACGAAGGGGAGCCAGGAGGGCAGTGAGGGCAGCTTCCAGAGCCGAGAGAGCCACAGTGAGACAGAGGAGGATGACAGGAAACCCAACCAGAAGGAGGCCAAGGATGCCCTGGGGGACAGCGGGTACGCATCCCAGCACAAGAAGCGACAGCACTTCGGCAAGGCCAGGAAGGTCCCCAGCGACACACTGCCCCTCAAAAAGAGACGCACGGAAAAGCCGCCCGAAAGCGACGATGAGGAGATGAAAGAGGCGGCCGGGTCGCTCCTGCACTTGGCAGGGATTCGGTCCTGTTTGAACAACATCACCAATCGGACGGCCAAGGGGCAGAAAGAACAAAAGGAAACCACAAAAAATTGAAACAAGTCTCTGATTTGTTTTGAACTTAATGGCCATTTGGTTTCAGCATGTCAGGAGATTTCTAATGATTTGTGGCAATATCAGCAATTTTTTTTTCTTTTTCTTTTTTACTTTTGTTGGTTTGGTTTTCTTTTCTTTCTTTCCTTTTTTTTTTTTTAATTTGCCCCCCCCTTCCCAGTCCTTTGTTTTTGGACCCTTAAGAATTTTCTGTTTAAAGGAGATTGAAGCCATAGAAACTCATTGACACTCAGCCGTTTTACAAAAGCTTTTCTTTATCTGAAGACAAAAACCGAAAAAAAAAAAAAAAAAAGCCAAAATTAACCATTGCTTCCTGCAGCCTGTCAGAAACCTGCGGCCAAACCCACAGGGATGGCAGTGTTGATGCCACAGGAACACTCAAAAACCACCTGGGCGGCACACATGCAAGGGCATCACTCCTCAGGCCCAACCCTTAGGTTTAAAAGTCAGTTGTGTTCAGAGGGAAGCTGGGAAGCGACTGCAGATACTGAAGAGCCGGCGTCCCCTAGGGTAACCCCATACCCTGTCCTTGGCATCCCCCTGTGCCAGAAAATGGCAGCGGCATCGCCGTGTGGTAAGCCAGGGCTCGGTTGCCAGTCTTGTGTGCTTCTTAACCCTGAACCTGGTCACATCTCACAAGTTGACTACTGTTCAGGTATATCGGGTGTCTGTGACTGAGCTGGAAAAACAGGGGAAATTCTTAGAGCCATTGCTAACCACTGAATTCTGCTCTATCTTAAGAGGTTCCAAAAGCCATAAGCCTGAAGGTTGGCCCTGTGTACACACACACACACACACACACACACACACACACACACGCATGCACCAGTGCAAAACTCAACAGTGATGCAGAAAACAAGCTGTGCCCTCTTAACTGCCCAAGTGAAAAGCAATCATGTTGAAGAAATGACAGTAGCTGTTAAGAAAGGAAAAATGGTACAGGATTCTTTCCCATCTATACAATCTGATCCAAGTCGGGAGGGGGGTGTGCTACGGAAACTGCCATTAGTATTACGGTGTCTTTCTAAGAGGTTAAAGGCGCATTGATGGACACGAAAAGCAAAATCATGGCAAAAAATACAACTCCTGTTCTGCCCTCAAAAAGGGTTTGCAATTAATGTCAGGACTCATTTTTTTGCAAAAAAGAAAAAAAAAATCAGTGATTTTTCACATTCAGCCAGTTTAGCCAGCAGAAATTTCCGATCCACAATGCATGGATTCCTTCGAAGAAAAAAAAAAAGAAAAAGAAAAAAAAATCACAAAAACAAACTTTTTTTTATTCAAAAATAACAAAGTTCTTGTAAGGTAAATAATGTATTTAGCATGAAGCATGAATTATTTTCATATAAATATAGAAAATAGAGAGAAGGCTATGCCTCTAATTTTTAAGCCCTTAGGCTTAGAGGTTCTTTTTTTTTTTCCTTTCTTTTTGTTTCTTTTTTTCCCCTTTTTTCTTTCCTTCCTTCCTTTTTTCCCTTTTTTTTTTTTTTTTTTGTTGTTATTTTGTTTTGGTTTTTTGAAGCAGGTGTTTAAGGTTTAACCTTCTTCAGGGACAAATTCTGACTGTTGGGGAACTTACTCTGCAATATAAATTATTCTCACGCTCTGGTAGGGCTTGGATGGTTGAGCTCTATACTGCCTTGTCTGCACTCAGCCCCGACCCCTCTGATTCTCTATTGAAGAGTGTGTCCTTCCCTTTGTCTGTATGTCTTTAACATGACGCAATAATTCGAGGGCAAACAGTAGTGTGTATGATAGAATCAAGAGAATTACGGGACGCTTACTTGAGAAGAATCATTACCATGATTTGGTTCCAGGAAAAAGGCAGTGAATAATTATGCAAATTCGCCAGAAGAAGGGGAAACATGCTAATGGGCCTTATTGGGTGAGGGTAAGAGATAGGGTACATGGGTAGGAGGAAGTAGGTGATAAAGGGGTCAGATGGGCCTACTCCTTCCACTGCGACTGCGTGGTTTCCCAGTGAGAAGGGGTCTGGCCGTCTCTGCCGCTTCAGCACAGTAACCACCTTGGGACTAAGACCACCTAGATTGCAAGAGCTTGAATAAACAACCAGACCATGTCACACAAGCCAGAAACTCCAGTTACCTTTGCCAAAAACAAAAAAAAATAATAATTTTTTTTCCTTGAGGTCTAAAGAGAAATCCCTAAAACAATATGGCTTCCCATCCAAATGGAGGGATCTTTTTTTTTTTTAAAGAACCAAAACACTACCCGGGCTCAGGGTCAGATGTTTGGGAGAAAGAGGAAACTGAGGTGACCTTGAACCTTTGAAACAGGGCAGTAGTGGGCCTTTAAAGCTTTGTCCACCTGTCAGAACCAGGTATCGTAGCAACGGCAACAGCCTGGAAGGACCCATGGTCATCTGGTGCATTCCCCCAACCTAACCTGAGTGCAGCTTTAGAAAGAATGGGGGGCTCCCGCTTTCGAGGGGGGCACTAGATATCTCCCCCACCTCACCCAAGCCTGGGCTCTCTCAGCTTGGGGGTTCAGGGTCAGATGAGAGTGTGGCAAGTTCTCCAGTGCTCTGGGCCCTCTTTATCCACAAACCTCTGATGACCCACAAGCCATCCACAGCTCTGGAACCTGAGCCCCACTTGATTTCTGTTGTTACCTAACCAAGCCCAAAAAAGGCCATTATACCCCTACCCACACCCCGCCCCCAAGATGTTCAAACTCAGACCTGAAGGTAAAGGTGAGCACTCAGCACTGTTTCTGGCAGGGGACTTCTTCCGATGAAAACCCCACGTGGGCTGTCTCCCCTCCTTTCATTTTTTTCCCGAAGGGGCAGAGGCCTCCTTCAGAGATAACAAGATGCAGTGTGTGTGTGTGATTTACTTTTCTGATCTCGCTGAGATCTGGAAAACTATCTTATACAAGTGTGTTCTGAACCCCAGAACCACTCTTTTTGCATAAATACCTCATCGGGCAGCTTTCTAAGTGTTATTTTCCTGAGCCTCCCTTGGCACCTTCGTTGGAATTTTCTGGAAGACTTGTTGGGGAAACTTTAGTAAGGGTACTTTTTTCTATTTTCCTTCTGTTTTGGGAGGCATACACATGATGCACAACCAAAACAATGGCTCAATTGTGTTCAACTCTGTATTTTGACTGTTGAGGCGAAAACAAAGTTATCAATGTGTATGTGGCTGTTTGTAGCGAAGTCTGCCGAATGAGGCTGTCCACGTCCTTAACAAGCCAAGGGGCGGGAGGCACCCTCTCTTTCCCCTCCCCCAAGAGCAGTAGAGAATTTAAGCACAAGCCTATTTGTGAAAGAATATTTTGATTAAGTGTAATTCACTTTAGTCTTGGACTTTTCTTCCCAAACGTCAGGTGTTCTTTTAGCTTTCAAACTAGCCTGTGTATCCATTAGTCTGACAGATCACCTGAGCAGTGTTAAAGGGGCGTGGTGTTTTTCTTTCTTCCTTTCTTTCTTGCATTTCTCCTATGGGGAGAAGTGGTGATTCATGTGTCATTCCGGTATATCACATACTCACATTGGGGAGGGGGGGAGGGGGCAAACGGGGAACTATAGCAATATTTACAGATGCTTTGGAAACACATCAGCACCGTGATAGAACAACTACTGGCTGTCGGCCCTCGGACACACCTAAGAGAAGAGGTTCGCTTTCTTCTCTTAGGTGAAATACACATCGTCATTTTTATCCTAGTCTTGATAGTCTCTCCTCTTTCTCCAGTACTTTGTGGAAAGGGTTTGCATCATAAGATTTTTCTTTGGAATATATCGCCAAACTCCTACTTCCCTCCCTCTCTCCAGTCAGTATATTTTTCAAGAGTTCTTTCAGTAAAGCTGGCTCTATGAAACTAAAGCTGAAGCAAACCCGCATGCGGATGGTGGCGTAAGGAAACCGTGGTCAGGATGCCTGAGGCAGGTCTCCATCTCGAGGCTGAGTCTTTAAGGAGGAATGGGTTGGTGCCCTTTCCTGAGAATGGGTTTTTTTTTTTCATGTCCAGTGCTTTCTCTTCATAGCAGTTCCTACCACGGGGCATTCTAGGAGGAGTATTGTGTTTGGTGGTACCCAGGCAAGAGATGGGGTGGCTTTGGTGCCTAGCCTAAAGTCCACAGCAGGCCCATTTGCAGCACCCCAAGCCACCAATCTGGGTTTTAGTGGTGCCACTCTGGGACCTCTGGCCTCTCCCTGCAGGGAAGGGGCCTAGGACATGATGCCAGAGTTCCAGACAAATGACCTTCATGGGAGGCTTTTCCATATATGAAATTAGATTAAATTCAATGTGATTTCTTTTTCCCCTTTCAAATCGCATTCAGGTTGGGACTCTATTTCTTTCTGGTGGATCACAGCTGCCCAGATGTTGCAATTGGTTTCTGTGTTTCTATAGAGAAGTCCTTTTCTTTCATCTTCAGGAGTTCTTCGATTTTTTTATTTTTTTAATTTTTTGGCCACCAAAAGAAAACATTGGAACATATGCCCCCTCTTGATTGTGACTTACCAGTGTTGACAGTTCAGTCCTTTGTGTTGTAGGTCCCAGCCCACCAGTACTATATCAAACACTGTTAGGCACATGATGCAGCACTGTGATCTAATTTAAATAATACTTTTTTATTATTTATACTACTATATATAATATACATCAACACTTTTGCTATATAACCTAAGTGATAAACCCTTTTAGTTACCTGTCAGACTCTAGACTTTGGTTTCTATTGCAGTTAACACAGTTACAGAATTGTAATGGTGTCTTGTTTTTTCATTTTTGTTTTCCTTTGTAACGGAATGTGTAAATCAAAGTATATACATTGTGTGGTGTTCCTGTTTCTTGGGATGTCATGAGGAGTTACACACGGCATTCAGTGTTCTGTATAGACCCGCCCACCTTTGTGAATTCATCCGTTAAACTCCTCTTCCTTTGAGAGCGCGCCAGCCGTGGTGGCTAGCTCCCAGCGTCCTCTCTCCTGCTGGCTATTCTTGAATTAAGCACAGACTCGTCCACTCGGTTGCTTTATCATGAATAAGGGGTGTGACCTGGTCACTCTTCCACCCTTCAGCAAACAAGTGCTAGCTTCACTGACCAAAAATTAAGGAAGGAAAACATCACCTTTGAAACGATCCACCTTTTCATGGCCGAAACGGATGTTAGTCTATGGTGCTGCCTCGTGCTGCCGAGCTTCTGGAACGAGACCGCTGTGGAATGACCATTTCTGACTTGCTGTGGGATGCTCGCCAGCATCCTGCCTGTCTCCTTAGTATTGGAAGTCGAGACTCTTTATCTGGGATCTATACAGCAGCGTTGCTCCACTGTTTCTCACTTGCAAAAGCGGAGAATGCGCCTTCTCCGCCCTTTTGCAAAGAATTGATACTCCATATTGGATTCTCTAAAGACTTCGATATGGTGATCCTGTCAAACCTAGAAGCTGTATTTTATCTTTTCATACCTGGTTTTCCCATTTTCCCCGTTTTAGAGAAAACAGCACACTTTTGGTTGTGGACACATTCACCATTTCTTGAGTAGTATGTGTGTTGAAGCCATCCAAGGTCATAGCTGGCTCCGCCAGTCTCGCCATTGTCCTCACTGCCTGTACTGCCATGGTGGACACTGGGAGGGAAAGAGTATCTGTGTGTGTCTGGGAAACGGCTACATGGGCATTTGTCTAATACTCTGTAACATTTCTGAGTTTTGTTATAATTTTTCAGAAAACAAAACAAAACCACCACGATGATAAAGCAGAAGACCACAGGTTTGTGGCCGGATCTTAGGGTCGCCTGACCTTTCCTGGCCAACAGGTCAACATGGCCAAATCAATTTACAAGAGTAATAATTTCATCAGAAGCCAATTTTTTTTTCTGTGTTTCTGTACGAAACTGCCAATATCATGAACAGAAGGGGAGAACCATGAAGGAGAAAGAGAATGCTGATGGGTGGTGGTTGCATTAACGTAAAGAGGCGGTGTGGAGATGGCGCCATCAGCCAGGCTCAAGGGACTTGCGTTGCTTGGGAGGGATTCATACAACATTTTGCGTTCTTCATGTGTAATCATATTGCCAAAGACAAACTACTTCATCATTTATTGTAAATAACACTTCCCCCAGACCTACCATAAAGTTTCTGTGATGTATTGTCTTCCAGTTGCAATAAAAATTACTGAGTTGCATCAATTGAAGATAAGTGTTGGGTGTTGTGTAAGCAGTGTCTCCGTGTGCAGGCAAGGCACTGTTCCATACAAGTGTTTGGTGTGTGGGTGGAGTGCGTGTGCCTGGGTCTTCTGGAAGACACCTTATGTTTTTAGACAGGGTCTCTCACTGAATCCAGAAGCTCACCAGTCGGGTAGGCTGGCTTGCCAGCAAGTTCTAAGATCCCCGGGGTTAGACTCGTATGCTTTCAGCACCTAAGCCGTCTCGCAGCCCTGAGAGATTCCAGCCTGTTTCTGGCCCCCCGTAGCAGGTGTGCAGTTTTCAGTCCTGTTCTAGGGTCTCGGCTGCAGGTCACACTCGTCTTCACCCATGCTTGTCGTCTGACAGGAAGCCTCTCACTGTTGTGCAAAGCCTCTAGTGCAGGCAAGCACCAAGGCTCCGATGGCCAGCCCTGGAGCTCGTGGTTGAGGTCACTGGTGGTGTCTGGAAGTTGCCAAATACTGAAACAAGCGTGTACTTCTGGAGTCTGCTCACCTGTCCTGTGATGGCATCCCAACACTCACCAGGGCTTCATGTCTCCACTGCTGAAACTCCCACTCCAGGCCCCTAACGCGCTTACCCTGTGAGTCTCCTGTTATAATGAAAGAAACCCAGCTGTATGGGGTAGGGGCGGGGGTTGGACGTCCCATGGCAAGGCCGGAAGGGAGCGATTAAGGGCTAAATTTGCTCTTCATAACAACCCCTTGTCCTGGGAAATAACCAGGTCCTTTGAGGACTGCGTTAGTATCTGCTGAGTGTGATGTCCCTTAGGACCTAATTATCTTCCATCAGGTCTCGCCTCTTAAAGGCTGTGCCACCATTCTGGGAGCCGGGGTTCCAGCAGCTGAGTCTCTTTGGCACACACCCAAATCGGGTGATGCTCTTTCTGGTCCCCTTCGTGGTTTTGGACCCGTAGTGAATTCGTTTCTGCAGGTTTGCACAGCAGGCCTTTCTCCTAAGCTCTCCCCACAGCCCTGAGAGAGTCCAGCCCTCTTTTTTAAACCTGGGCTTCACCAACAGGAGTAGGGCTAACCTCAGGCACCAGCACCCCTGTAAGGTACCTTTGACCCTACGAATCTCAGGTTTTAATCTCTTGCCTCCTATCCTGGGTCCCAGTCCATCTGCCCTGGAGGGGTGATAATTCCCAGTATCCCTCTCCAAGTGGCCACCTCAGTGTCCTGCTTGTCCCAGGTTATGTTCTTGGAGTCTTTTTGTGTGTGTGTGTGGTTTGTTTTTGTTCTTGTTTTTTGTCTTTCGAGACAGTATTTCTCTGTGTAACAGCCCTGACTGTCCTGGAATATACTTTATAGACCAGGCTGGGCTCAGACTCACTGAGATCCACCTGTCTCTGCCTCCCAGTGCTGGGATGAAAGGCGCACACCATCACGCCCAGCACTTTGGAGTCTTACTTTCAGGATCACCTTAAAAGTCACAGGTATGTCCTCCAGTGTTTGAGGAGAGACATTGTTGGGACAAAGCAGCAGTCATCCACTCTAAGCCAAGGTTGGAGAATTCATCAATTTTCCATGTTGGGTAATGCCTGAGGCCAACTACAAGGGGGTAGCCTCAGGAAACAGCACATATAATTGTGTGTACATGTTCGGCTCATGTATATGCACGTACAGGTATGTGTGGGTGTACACGTATGGCTGTCTGTGAGTCAGGTCCACAGTGGATCTCCATCTTCTTTTTTGAAATTACCATTGATTTTATTTATGCGTGTGGGTGTTTTGTCTGCGTCTATATTTGTGCATTTCGAGCAAGCCTGGTGCTTGTGGAGGCCAGAAGAAGAAGGCCATTGGGATCCCCTGGAAGTAGAGTTGTGAGCCTCCATGTGGGTGCTGAGAATTAAACACAGGTCCTCTGAAAGAGCATCCAGTGTTCTTAACTGATGAATCATCTCTCCAGCCCCCATCTTGTTGTTGTTGTTGTTGTTGTTTGAACCTGTAGCTTGCCAATGTGGCTAGGCAGACTGGCCAGCGAACCCAGACATCTTGTATCCCATCTCTTTTTCATTGCACCTGGATTTTTTTTTCTTTTTATTTATTTATTTATTTTTTTTCTAGACAGGTTTCTCTGTGTAGCCCTGGCTGTCCTGGACTCACTTTGTAGACCAGGCTAGCCTCGATCCCACACAGATCTGCCTGCCTCTGCCTCCCTGAGTTCTGGGAATCCAGGCATGAGCCAGCACACCAGCTTTCTTTCATACTTGTTTTTTTTTTTTTCTTTCTTTTTTTTTTTCTTTCTTTTATGTGAGAGTAGATATTGCTTGCTTGGCAAGTACATTACAGACCGAACTGTCTCCCCAGCCACCATTCAACCATTTTTGAAATTTTCAGAACCACTGGAAGTAAAGACAGCCATGTGGACAGCCAGAATTCTCAAAAGTATAGTGCGTCCAGGCTTCTTCCTTTTTCATTATTGTTGAAAACAGATTCTTGTCTCATGTCCTACATCCTGGCTACAGTTTCATCTCCCTCCACTTCTCCCAGTCCCCATCCCCTCCCTCCTCTATCTCCTAGATCCACTCCTGTCGAGACAGGATGAGGCAACCCAATAGGAGAAAAAGTCCCAAGAGCAGGCAAAAGAGTCCGAGATACACCTGCTCCGGCTGTTAGGAGTCCCACAAAACCACCAAGCCAACAGCGATAACATACACACGAAGGACCTGGTGCAGACCCATGCAGCTCCATGCTTGCCACTCCAGTCTTTCCGAGTTCCACTTAGTTGGTTCAGTGGGCTGTGTTCTCCCGATGGACACCCCTCTGATTCCTACAGTCTTTCCTCTCCCTCTTCTGCGGGATCCCTCAGGTTTCTTCCTAGTGAGGCAATTCCCTCCTGTAAAATTCTCAGCAATGAAACATCCCCACATACATGTCCCTCTAGGAAGCTGGGGGACACTGGCCCCTCAGGGGTTTAGCATGCCAGAATCTCATTCGTTAGAGTAATCGGGCAGACAAAGTGTTATGAACAGCCATTAAGCCCCACCCACAGAGTTGAGAAAGGGCTAGTCTGTCAGTGCTGTCCACGTCAGGCCAGTGAGGGTGGGTGCCTTGAACTTGCCCAGAGCCTGCCTGTGCCCCCGACTCCGAGTGCTGGGATTACAACCCTATCTCATCATGCCCCCATCAAAAATACAAGGTCAGGGAGGGGTTCATGGACTGAATGGCTTTTTAATTTTGGAGAAAGGACAGATGGGTTTTTCTTGGGGGGGGGTATTTTTTTATTTTTTATTTATCTTTTTCTTTTTATTCAAGCAGAGAGTGAATGCATCAAGGATGTTGAGCGTTTACCCCTTGCACATGAATCAGCCTCCCTAGAGCAGCATGTTTGAAATAGTGCTCAAAGCAGTCATACCTTAATTTGAAATCATTCCTGGGCATTTGTGGATAAAGCACTCTAATGACTTGAGAACTGTTTTATGCTGCTCTGTAATAAAGTGCTTCGGGAGCAGACAGCTAAATCTCCCTCAAATACAACTCATTCGAGGGGGAATGAGGATTCTGCTTTTCTCCCCATCTGCTACACATTTCAAACTGATGTCTAAAAAAATGTGTAATGCAGGAAGTACCATATGATGGAGAAAATCTGAAAATATGATAGTGGCTGCTTCTGTAGATCCCATGGAACAAAGCTTCTTCACTAAATGGGTCTATTCTGTTCACAGCAGAAATTTTAAACAGAACAGGGACATTAGAGGTCACTGAATCTAAACTCCCCAACTCATAGACCAGGTATCTGAGGCCCAGTAAGTGTAAGGGATTTGCCCCAAACAATCCCACTGGGTAATGGCAGAATTTGACTTACAAGAATGGAAATGTTCCATCCTTTAAACTGTATTCACTTATTTAATGTGTAATTATAATCACTGCATGGGCAGAACGTGCCCACCACACATGATGCCATGTGCATTTCACACTTAACTATGGTGAAAAAACAAGGACAATCTTTTGGAATGATGAGAAAACACGCCACCTTGCTTCTCAGTGTCTAATGCGTCCCCACATAAGCTCCATTACAAGGGGCATCTTCAGGCAGGATGTTCAACTTTATTAAATTTCATCTTGTAACTGGTTCATTGTTTGAAGCCAGTTCAGATCAACATTGGAGTAACAGATGTGCAGTCTTGATTTTTTTTTTTTTTTTTTTTTTGTCAACCCGAACATTTGTTGCATTAAACCATTTTCTATTCCCAGTAACAGTGTCTCAGTGCTGTTTGTGGTCGCACTCACTTGTGATCCCAGCACTGGGAGGGTAGGCGAATCAGGAGTTCAAAGCCAACCTGGGCCTAGTGAAGGAAAGAAGGAGAGAGGAGGGGGCCAATTCCACAGACTGGGGGAGAGTTATTTTAGCTGAAAACTCTGGTTTGAGGCCAGAGGGCTTTCTCCTGGCAGAATCTGAAGCAGCACCCTTTACCAGCTAATAACCGAACTGTTGTTGTTGTTGTTGTTGTGTTTCTATTGCGTGATAAAATACATAGAAAGCAACCGAGGAGAGAACTGGGTTTATTTTACCTTAATATTCCAGGTTACAATCCGTCATTGCAGGGAACTCAGATCATGAGCTTGAGGCAGCCGGTCCCATCACCTCCACAATCAGGAGCATAGGGCAGTGAATACACGCATCCTCTCCTTCTCGCTTGCTTGACTTCAGTCAGCTTCATCTCGTCCCTCTTACACAGCTCAAGATCCCCTGCCTAGGGAATGAGTCTACCCTGGGCTGCATGTTCCCACAGCCATTAACTGACAATCCCCTACAGACAAACCCAGTGTACAAGAAAGCCCTTCATTGAGACTCTCGCGTCAGGTGGTTCTTGGTATGTTATGTTGTCTGAACATCACAGGGATCGTTTTCCAGGGTTGTTCTCAAAGGACACAAACCACATTCAAACCACAGCACTTGCCTGCTTTCCAGGTGTCATTCCATTCAAAATCTGGAGCGATCTGACAACCAGAGCAAAGCTGTCTGTTCTGGAGGCCCCTCTGCAGGTCCGCTTTGACCTCACTCATCACTTTCAAGATCATTTGTTCAGCTAGATATGCATGGACTTGGCTCTCTGAAGGTGCTAGCCGCATTTTAGTTTCTTCAATCAAAAGTTTGTCCTTGGGTGTGTGGGGAGGGTGAGGGGTGGCTCAATGGTTACGAGCACTTTCTGTTCTTGCAGAGGCTCCAGGTTCATTTCCCAGCACCCATGTGGTGGCTCACAAGCATCTGTAACTCCAGTCCCAGAGGTTACAACACCCTCTTCTGGCCTCTGTAGGAATGCACACATGTGGTTCACATCCACACAGGCTGGCAAAAATACACATATAGATAAACACTTTATGAAAATAGATAAACACTTTAATGTTGTTCTTTTTGATACAGAGTCTCTCTGTTTAGCCCAGACTGGCCTCAAACTTACAGAAAGCCACCTGCCTCTGCCTCCCAAGTGCTGGGATTAAAATCATCTGCCAGCCACCACTCTTGGCCAATAAATAAGCCTTTAAAAGGTTTGTGCAAATATAAAAATAAACACACCATTGCTATGGTTTAGAAACCTCACATTAAAGATTTATGTCCCCAACTGATAGATCTAGCCATTAAGAGGCACTGAATTACCAGAGCTCTGAAAATTAGATAGCATTCTTGTGAGTAATAGAAAACCTTGGGCTTTGGCATACACACTCACACAGGCATATATGAACCTGCACACAATACACACACACACACCCCTCTAGCCACAGCACAGATCCCATTCCTCCCATCTCCTTTCCTCCACCCCTCCTCAACATCTCCTCTCTTCCTTTCCTCCTTCCCTCCTCTCTCCTTCCCTCATCTCCTCCTACCCTTCTCTCTGTCACTCTCTGCCTCTTTGTTTGTCTCCCTCCCCTCCCTCTCTCCTTCATTCCTTTCTTCCCTTCCTTCCCCCAATGCACTGTCAGTGAGCTAGGCAACCATGGACGAAAACCTTGGAAACTGGGGATCAAAATAAACCCTTCCTCCTTAGATCTGCTTCCTCCCCAATGTTGTCACAGTCAGAAAAAGTGACTAACCCGAGCCCCGATCTCCAGGTCCACGGTCTTCCTCTAGAAGAGAAGGCGTGAAGCCACATTCTCTGCTACTCCGAATTCTACAAATTGGAAATTAGGCGAAGGGAAAGAAAGAGCCAAGTCTCACAAACTGTAGAACACTAGAGGTAGTGTCAATCCTGATCCGTCCCTGTGGGGGAGCTAGTCTCGACTCATGCAGGTATCATGAATGAGTTCCTCAGGAGCACATCCCTCGCAGAAAAAGGATTCGCCATTCAGTCACTCACTGCGTCTGAGCCCATGCTGACACCCGTGCCAAGACTCACAGCCGTATTCAGAATACGCTTCCATTCATAAAGTGGTTGTCACGCAAGTGTGGAGACCCGAGTTTGATCCCCAGCACCTGTGTGGAACGCTGAGCATGACAGCACAGGGTGTAATCTGAGCGCTGTGGAGGAAACAAACCTGGAGCTGGGTGACCTGCCGGCCTGTGTGCCTTAGTAAGCTCTATGTTCCGTAAGACACGTCAAGAAACAATGTTGTGAACACACACAACACACACACACACACACACATACAACAACAGCAAAACCTCTCCTGTCTTCCACGCAGGAGATGGTGCTGCCAGGGCTCCACAGCGCACAGCCTCTGTCTGCTTTCTATCACCACCAGGAAGCTCCAGCGTGGTGCTTCATAGTTTTCTCTCTTCACAAAGTTCTGTTTATAGGACTGCGGTCCCTAGTGTGTCCTGAGCCTCTAACTATAATTATATGCACTCAAAATAGTGGGCTTTCTTAAAATAAATAAATAAACTCGGAAATTGAGTTAGGTTACTTCTGGTACCTAGTTATTTTTACACTCTTGGGCCTTCACCCAGCATGGATGTACAGTTAGGCATCTGGAGTTTCTGTCATTCAAAGCTGTCCAAAACTGAAAAGACAGAGAAAATGATCAAGAAGAAACAGACGGAGAAGGTTCTTAAATAGATTCCTACCTTCCTAGTCATAGTCAATGCCCTTGATTTTTTTTTTGTTTTTGTTTTCGTTCTTTTATTTGTTTGTTTGTTTTCCTTCCCTTTTGTTTTGTTTTGGTATGTGCCAAAACCAACTAGTTGCTGGGAATGTCAGTTTAAAAATGTGTCTTTGGGTTCCTCAGTCTCTACTGCTGCCTTGTGTGGCTGGCAACTCTCTACTGGCAACCCTCTATCCTGAATTTTCCAGGGCAGGGGCTTCCCCTCCTCCTCTTGACCACGTAATCTGGACATTTTGTTGCTATTATTGTTTTCTTTCTCTCTCTCTCTCACCCCTCTGCATGAGAACCAAGAGCTGCTTCCAGTGAACCTACATTTATATACTTTAACTTGCCTTACATGAGAAGCAGCCCAAGCTCCTCATTTTTTAATTATAGAAAAAGGGAGGAATGTTAGTGTTTAGGCAGCCTGCTTCTGGGTTGCTTAGCAACCTATGATGTCATCATATGTCATCTGCCAGGTAGCCACACCTGGCAGGCATGGTCAGTTGCTCCATAAAAGGATCAACCCGTCACTTTCTCTCTTGTCCTCTTGCCCTCTTACTCTCTCATTCTCCTGCTCTCCCCCCTTTCTCTGTCTGGGCACCCCCTTTCTTCCCCCATCATGTCCTGCTCTCTCCTCTCTCTCTTTCATCTCCATCCAATAAACCTCTTTCATATTAAAAAAAAAATCTGGTTTTGGGCATGAATGTGTCCAAATGTCCAGCTGTGCCAATGACTGAGCATCATGCTGGCAGCTGGCAGCCCACTCCTCAAACTTCTCAGTAGCGTTGGTCTTTTCTAAACTCAGCCTTTGCCTTCTTCTAGCTCCAGTATCTCCTCTTCTCTCCACAAGCCAAGGAGGAGTTGAAGAAGAGCCTGCTTGCCCACTACAGATATGTCCGTCCTTTCCCAGGGGCAGATCATTTTCCAATGAAATAATTCTTGTGCTGTGGTTGAATTTGAATATGAGATGTTTCCACGTTGGCTCACTTCCACATTTGCACACTTGGTCCCCGGCTTGTGACACTGTTTGGGAAGGTCACGGAACCTTTGGAAGGGGAAGCGTCGCTAGAGGAAGTGAATCACCACTTTGAGTAATGTTGTCCAACATGATACGGAAGGTATGGGGGCAGGATGAGAGGCTGGTGGATGGATGAGAGGGTAAATATGTGGATGGGTGGATGGGTGGGTGGGTAGGTGGGAGGATGGACGATGACAGAGTTAGCGAGTGGACGGGATGGTAGGTGAATGGAAGGGTTAGTGGGTAAATGGGTAGAGAGGTGGATGGGTGGGTGGATGGTAGGCATGAGCTCTGTAGATTCCCTCTTGGGGCTCTGCATGAGCACACACCTTCTCCAATCCCACAATGCTCAGGGCAGAGAGGGGATAGAAAGCAAGCTGGAAGCTTATGAAGGAACAAGATCTCCCCTTGGCCTTCCTGAGGAAAGTTCCTGGGGGGAGGGGCAGGGGAAGGCCACTTGGAAGCTTGGGAATCCATGGCCAATGCTTTAGCCTGGTTTGTTCAGGCCGCATGCCGGGCCAGCCTCCTTCAGTGAGCCCTTGCATCCAAAACGTCACAACTCTAAAGACTCCTCAGCTCCCAGACAAAAAGGACAGGAAGGTAAGGGATAGCCTCGCCACAAGCCCCACGGGACCTTCTTGTCCCAAGGTCAGCAGCCCTTGGGTGGGTGGAGACTGGTTCTCTCTTACCCTAAGTCTGTAGGAAATGGAGCCTGAGCAGAACGAATGCAGCAGGCCCAAACTATACAGGATGTGACTTTACTCTCATATGCTCGTGGGGGCCATTGGCACACGGGATCTCTATCCGATGCTCTCAGCACAGCCAAGTGGAAATTCTCAAATCATCCTAGGGCTGGGGGTCAGCGATCGATGATCTGGTTCCGCTCTTAAGGATGGCCCATTCACGGTGGCTTTCTGCCAAGTGTCACCTGTGAACCTGGCCTCCAGCTTTGACTTCGCAGCTTCCTCATGTTTCTCAAGGCTGCCCTGGTGGGTCTCAGCCATTCACACAAAAGGCTCAGCCGTACAGCGAAGGTTCACTTTGGTCTGCTCTAGTGCCGCAGCTCGGCTAATCAGACAACAGAGGGAATCCTGGCGCGAGGCCCCTCGGGGATGACTGGCTTCTTCGCTAGCCGAAGAGACTGAGACAGGATGGTTGACAATGGGCCTTGGCACCTGTGTGGTCTGGAGCAAGTTCCTCACCCTCTCTGACGCTGTTTCTGCTTCTGTAGGATGTGATTTTCCTCTGTCCCCGCTGTGCAGTTTTTAATATTAAATGGCTTAGCGACATGAGGGGATCATACCTCACGTCTGGGAGCGACTGTTGTCAGTGCTGCTGTTACTATTATTAGTTTGTGTCTGTGCGTGCGTGTGTGTGTGTGTGTGTGTGTGTGTGTGTGTGTTCTCAGTGCATGCCGGCACGTACAAATACGTGGTGTTCGGAGGAGCTTGTATGTCATTCCTCATGTGTCACTCTTTTTTTTTTTTTTGAGACAGGGTCTCTCAACCATCCTGGATCTTGCCATGTAGGCTAGGCTGGCCAACCAGTGGGCTCCAGACAGCCACCGTCTCTGCCTCCCTGGGCTGACAGGCGCTACCACCAGGCTCAGAATTTTTATGTGGACTCTAGAGCTTGAACTCAGTTCCTTGTGCTTGCAAAGGAAACTCTTTGCCGACTGAGCAGGTTTCAGACTAACTATGAGAAGAGGGAGTATGGAACATCCGATACATTTTAAGATTGGAAATGGAAATAATATTTTGGATATGCTGGGCTAAAATACATCCTTAAAGCTAATTGCATCTGCTTCACCTTACTTGGTATAAATCAGCTGTGAGAAACGGTCAGGTTACATACTTGACTCTTCCACTGAGCCGGACTTTCCCATACGGCCTCACTAAAGCCGAACACGATCAACTTCAAAAAGACGGGGTGGTAGTTTGAATGAGAATGGCCCCCATGGTCTAGCTAGCCACTCTGCTTCAGACATGCTCTGTCCCTTCCGGTCCCAGCATCCTGGAACTACAGGCAGGCTGCTGCCCCTGCCCACAATTCACTCAGGTCAGGTTCTGGACAGCCGACCTCTGCTTCTTACGCTTGCACAGCAAGGACTATACACACCGAGCCGCTTCCCTGGGTTATGTAGCCCAGGCTGGCCTTGACCTGACTATGTAGCCACAGCTGGTCTTGAACTCCTGATTCTCCTACTTCTATGTCCTAAATGCTGAGGTTGCCGGTGTGTATCGCTGTGCCTGGCTGAAGTTATACTTTCCCACTAGTCTTTTTTTTTTTAAATTAAAGAAATGATTGGATTTCACCGCTTCAGCTGTACAGTTCAGGGGTATACAGAACACGCCCTCACCGTTAGTGAGGGGTCGCCTTGTGCTACACGTTGAGGTGGTGTTACTGCTGGATCTGCTTTATAGGCAAGGAGCGTGAAACGTGGCGTGTGACGTGTTCAAGGTCTCAAGGCGTTGGTGAATGTTGTCAGGATGCTGTCCTCTGAGTCCAGGCAGGGAATGTCACTGCTTCCCCTGCCTGTGCTGTCTGCCCTGGAATGCTCTCTGGGCATGATGAGCAGCGCCGGGACTCCCACTTCAGCTCAGGCTGCGGGAGTCTACCCAGCCCGACCCCAGAACAACACTGGGGGACAGACCAGTCTCCGAGGGGCAGAGTCTCTTGTCCCACCTGTAAGGCAGGACAGAATTGGGCGGGGAGAGGGTGGAGGGAGGGGAGGGGTCCGTTCAAATGTGTTTTTGCAGGACAGCGAAGCACTCAGGGACCATGAGACCGCGATTCTGTCAGCCACTTGGAGTTAAATGCCAGCTTCATTTGAACCAATGGCTTACCTTAAATTACAATTACAAATCTTTGAAATCCCCGTTCGGCTTCTTACCAGCTCAGAACAGACGGGCTGGCAACCATTGATCCTGGGCACCAGAGACTGCCGGCTTCAAGGAGCCGATCCCTTTTCTGTATGTGAACAAAAGCGAGACTCTTGTCTCAGAAATATTCCCGCAGCCTCTTAGCAAAGGCTGTGGGTCATTCACTCCGGGCCCTTCACAAGAAAACCCTAGAAGCACGTTCCTTTGTATGATTTTGGTTTGTGTCAAATGCACTTTAAGCGTCACAAGTGGGTTTTTTGTTATCTCTTTCTCACTAGCGACCTATCCAGCTTGAACATTTTATAGACGCTCCTTTTGTAGACAGGAGTGTCAAGGGCAAGGGACACTCGCTCTCTCACAGCCTCTCCTGTCAAATTGGGACAGTCTGAAGGCCACCTGAACCTCTCCTCCCTCTTCATCCTCCCATGAATCTTTGCTTGCCCTCTCTCAACTATGGGCGGGGCTCTACTGATTATTCTTTCTCTCTTCCTCTGTAGCCCAGGCTGGCCCCAAACACCCAAGCCAAGGGGCATCGTTAGAATTACAGTCACACCTGGCATACACGGTGCTGGGAATGGAGTGGCAGGCTGTGCCACGTGACCCCACTCATTCTTCCTTCTGTCTGGACGCTGTGTTGTCAGTCAGCTTTTCCCCCACTAGCATGAACTGCCTGGTGCAGGTAGCTCTGAAACAAGAAAAGGTTTATTTAGTTCTCGTTCCATTTGCTCAAAGGCGCGGTACGCATGACGAGTGGTGGACGGCAGTGGCAGAATTAAGCAGGTCCTGGAGAGAATGATTTCATCTCAAAACATCGTCTGAAAAGGCTCCAGCCCGTTTGTCACCTGGCAGATGGGAAGCTGCTCAGACACAGAGAAAAACAATTGCCTCGACGCTTCAAAAATAAAGTTCATATTGTTTAAAAAAAATCAAGTTTGAGTCTAAAAAGCGAGCTACAGGCAAGTTAATCAAGGTGCGTCTGTGATTTTAAAACTCTAGTGTAAACTCGATCTGGCAGCGCACAGCTTTAGTTCCAGCATTAAGTCCCAGGAGGCAGAGGCAGCGAGATCTCTATGAATTTCAGCCAGCCTTTTTAGCCATCTAAGTTACGTTGTGAGACCTTGTCCAAACTGTCACAAGAACAGCCAAAGAGAACCGTGAGGTCATGTTTCCAAGGGCCTAACCGTCTTAGCCCTAAGCTCTGCCTCTCTACAGTGCCACCACCCGGGAAACCAACCCTTTAATCACAGTGGACTTCTCCAGGGGGGACCTTGATAATACCTGTCTGCACTTGGACATGGGTTTCTGATGCCGACTGCCGCAACTTCCTCCTCAACTGCTGCATTTTGTGGCCTCCGAGCCATCTTGGGTGCTTTCCTGCAAAAATGGCACCCAAGAAATCAGGAGGAGAAATTTCACCTCTTGTTAACTAGCAGAGACTCAGCATAAAAATCCAGCCCCAGACTTTACCAGAGTGGAGTGATAGCTGTTCACCTGCCCAAATGCTGATTGTGTAGAAAGATCTGGAAAGAGGATGGTTCTCAGCCACGAACTTCTGTAACAAACCAAGGTCTGTGCATGTCCTGGTGGTGGTTAGCTTGGGAGGTTGAGGTTGGCTTATCTGTGATGGACTCTGGAGATTCTGAAGGGCTTCCATGAGCCAAACCAACCATGCTGGGCACAACGCTCCTCTGAGAGTTAGGGTGGGGATGGGGGCAACAGGCAAGCCGCCCTATGGCCAGGAAAGGAAACCCACCAGGAGACAGTGGTATTCTCAGAATGGGCCACACTTGAGCCAGGGCGAGCCTGTGGGCATGTGACCTGCCTGTCTGGAGGCCCTTTCCCAGGAGTGACCACTTGGTTGTACCCGTGCTACTGTCATTCACTGGGAAACACTTCATTGATGGAAACAGGGTCCCTGTCCTAGGCCTCTGAAACTCCAGAGCCAGTCCTGCCTGAAACTAGCCTGTCCTCTCACCATTGGGTAATAAAAGTATTCTTATAAATAGTCAGGAAACGAACAAACAGTGATGGTGGCACAGTTGGACACGGTGGCTCACGCCCTTAATCCTAGCACTTGGGAGTCAGAGGCAGGTAAATCTCTGAGTTTTAGGCCAGCCTGGGTCTACATAGTGAGTTCTGTGCCAGCCCGAGCTACACAGAGACTTTGAATTAAAAAAGTAAAAAGCACAAAGAACAAACAAATAACAAAAAAAGGCAATGGCCAGGGTGTAAGGGTGTAAATACAGACACTGAACTTTCTTTTAATGCATTTTTAAAAAAATACATAAAAACTTTTTTAAAAAGATTGTTTAAACTTTTTAAAAAGTGCATGAGTATTTTCATTTGCTTGTATAGTTCGTGCGTGGTGTCCACAGAGGCCAACAGAGGGCGTCCGCTGTCCTGGAACAGGAGTTACAGATGACTTTGAGTTCCCATGTGGATGCTTGGACAGAAACCCAGATCCGTAACAAGATTAGCCATTGTCTTAACCTTTGGTCCATCTTTCCAGCTCCAAGAACTTCTTTTTCATAAAAAAAAAAAAAAAAATAACCATTAGGGCACAAAATGGGGGATGGAGAAGGTTGCCCAACTATACATTGAGCAATTTTTAATGTTTAACTTGCATTTGAGTTTGGTTCCTTTGCTTATAATCTTGCTTGACTTTTTTTTATGTTTTCCCTTTATTTTTATTTTATAAGTCCGTGTGTTTTGCCTGCCTGCGTGTCTGTGCACTGTCTATATACATGGAACTGGGCTCACAGATGGTTGTGAGCTGCCGTGTGAGTGCTGGGAATTGAACCTGGGCCCTCTGCAAAAGCAGCCAGTGCTCTTAACTGCTGAGTCATCTCTTCAAAAGATGGTGCGGGATACCCTCGGACTGACTGGAGTTAGCTCTAGACTGTTGTGAGCTGTTGTGTGTGCTGGGAATCAAACTTAGGTCCTCTGCAAGAGCAGCTAGTGTCTTAACCTTGGAGCCATCTCTCCAGCCTCAAGAATGTTTTTATAATAAAAATAACTATGTTAGCATAAAATGGGGGTGGCATGAGAGGAGGCCCAACCATATACTGAGCTTTTTTTTATTTTTTTATTTTTTACATTTTCTTAGATTGAATTAGGTCCTTGTTTATAATCCTGTTGCTTTACTGTGTTCAGAATTCTGCAGCAAAATGTCTTAGCCTGGCTAGTCGTAACTAATAGAAATTATTTCTCACAGTTCTAAAGGCTGAGAAATCCAAGGTCAAGGTGCTGGCAAATTTAGTGTTTGATAAAAGCTCATCTCTGCATTCTGGGGTAACACCCGTTACTGTGTTGTACCTCAGTGGAAGAGGCACCGCGGCTCTCTCTGCTGCCTTTTTTAATAGTCACAAGTCCCACTCACACAGGCTCCTGTGACCTAACTCCCTCCCGAAGCGGCCGTCTCCCTATCCCATCGCCTCGGAGCTAGCACCCCAGCACCTGAATTTTAGAGGAACCTGAACTTTCAGAGCACAGCACTAACCTAATAGCTATGAAATACATTCCTATGAGAATAATTACACATTACACAGTAATCTTTGTGCTTTATTCTCATAACTAATTTTTTTAGGTTTTGAACTTTCAAACAAATTTAGAAGAATGAGTTTCAGTTTTAAAGAGTCCATTTAAGCCTGGTAGGTCATCAGTAAAGCAGGCATAACTAGAATTTTCACATTCAAAATGAAACTTCTGCCCTCGGAGCCAGTACTGCGTTGTTTTAAATTTAGCAATAAATAAAAACGTACAAGTAAGTGGTCACAGAGAATGGAGCCATTTGTGTTCTGTCTTCGCCGCTGAGATGTCTGAGCTGTTCTTACTTACGTCTGACCACTGTTTGCTTCAGCGTTCTGTTTAGATGCGACCATCTGTGGCTCTGCGGGAAGTTGGGATGTGACCTCTGCCCTCTGTAAACTGGACGCTTTTAAGCCCCCATGAATCCGTGAAGAACCTGAGTGGCTGTACTGCTCGGGCCTTGTGCTGGGGGGAACCAAAGAGCTGGGAGTTGGCAGTGTCCACGTGGAGGAAGTAATAAGTGCTCACAGATTTAAGGTTCAATATCTCTTGCTACAACTCGGCCGTGACAGCTGTTAAAAACCTGGAGTCAACAAACACGTGTCTGGATGCTTCTCACTAACAGTGATTAACGACGCCGACACATATTACCAACACAAAGAAGATGCTCTTTGGTTTCATCCCTGGTTTTGAATTCTGTACAGGGAATACACCCTTTGATTGCCAACATTCAGGCAAGTGTGCCTCAGGGCCTGATGATGCAATTCTTCCTTCCTTCCCTCTCTCTTTTCCTTTCTTCCTGCCTTCCTCCCCTTTCTCCCTCCCTTTTTTCTTTTTCTCTCTTTCCCTCAATGTCTTTAAGTTTTATTTTGTGTGTGTGTGTGTGTGTGTGTGTGTGTGTGTGTGTGTGTGTGCAGGTACCTGCAAAGGCCCGAAGAGGTCTTTGGAGCCTGGAAGCTGGAGTTACAGGTGCTTGTGTGCCACCTAGTATGGGTGCTGGAAACTGAACTCAGTTCCTCCGCCAGAGCTGGAACTGCTTTTAGCCAGCTTTGGTAGCACATGCCTTTGATCCCAGTACCGGGAAGGCAGAGGCCAGTGGATGCCTATGAATCCTAGGTCATCCTGGTCTACGCAGCAAGTTCAGGTTGAAGTCCATCATCACGGGCGAACTTAAAGATTTCAGAATAAAATAACTGGAGATGTGGATGTTTATCGCCATACCACTTACAATAATTCCTGCACGTGCTTGGGTAATCTGAGTTGAGGAACCTGTGTTAGAACGCAGCAGGCCTTCAAAGCCATCGTAGCTAGGGGTATTTAGTCTATGGGTGAATTTTCGAAACTTACTCTTATCTGAAACAATGGGGTTATAAAACAGTGTGTCATATGCCACCTCGTCTTTTCCGAAATATGAATATGCATATTATTAGCACATGCCACCTACCTCCCAGATGGAATGCCAGTGAGTTTATGTTTTCTTTTGTATCCAAATTACATTGATTCCAGATCCTCACCACCACCACCAGGATCCCAGGGAAACTCATTTCTCTAGTCCCCATCTGTGATGGTTTGTGTTGATGGTCAACATGAAAGGATCTAGAAGCACACCTCTGGCTCTGGCCCTGACGGAGTTTCTGGAGCAGCAGTTCTCAGCCTTCCTAATGCTGTGACCCTTTAACAGAGTTCCTCACATGTGGTGACCCCAACCATAAAATGATTTTGCTGCTACTTCATAACCAGAAGTTTGCTACTGTTATGATCCACAGTGTAAATATCTGTGCTTTCCAGTTGTCGTCGGCAACCCCTGTCAAAGAGTCTTTCAACCCTCAAAGGGGTTGGGATCCACGGGTTGAGAACTGCTGTTCCAGATATAGTTAATTGGAGGACTAAGACTCACTCTAGAGGCTGTTGGCCCCATCCCATTGGGTCAGGTCCCCATGTAGAGTAGAGGGTAAAAATCTGGCTGAGTACCAGCAGTCACTAGGACAGGCCTCTGTTATGGAGTACCTTCCTTTTCACATCAAAGCTGGTTACTGCAGAAATAACACTGAAAATAGGTTGGCAATATGCAGTTTCTGGAGGCGGAGGCATTTTTCTCCTTTGGCGCAGACTTCTATTGTTTTTAGAGAAGCCTTCGGTCTCAGGAACACAAACGTGAAACCTGAAAGCCTGAGAGAAAAATGGCAGTCATTGCAAACATGACCTCGGCTGTCTGACCTGTCTCAGTGACAGGGTGATGGAGGGGAAATGGGTTGTTCTTTCCCCTGGCTGTGCCTTTCCTGACGTCGAAGGAGTTTCTATCTGAACAAGGGCTGGGTTGGACTGCTGTCTGTCCTTGTGTGCCATTTGCAATGCTGGGACTGCCTTTGAGAAATGGGCTTTTTGAATGTGGTAAGATCAGGGGTAATATTAATTTGCATTCCAGGGCTTCTTTTGCTTGGATATTAAGCACAATCTGAAAGTGGAATAGGGACAAAGCACACACACACAGTTAAATTTTGATGATTTTTGCTTTATTTCTGTTTTTGAGACAGGCCCACGTTGGCCTTGATTCCTGATCCTTCCTAAGCCCCTCAGAGGCTCTGTTTGCAGGTATGCAGGACCACACCCAGCTTTGCATTGGTTTTAAGCACGTCACAGTTTATTTTCCTTTGATTTTTTTTTCCCTAAAAAGACAGAGACCTCCACAATCTGATTAATTAAGGTTTTCAGCTAATCATGCTTTACTTGATGGTTTTGCAAATTTTATAGACAATTGTCTACGAACCAGCCTGATTCTTGGTGGCAGATGGGGCCTGAGATGGAAAAGTGAAGGTGTTTGTTCATTTGATGCAAACTGGCATCTGACAGCTTGTTCTTGTTTTAGCTGGGCATGGTGGTGCATGCCTGCAATCCTGGCACTTAGGAAACGGAAGGAAACAGGAAAATCTCAGGTATGCCGCAAGTTGGAGGCTAGCCTGGGCTACATGCAATCCTGTCTTCCAAAACAAACAAAACACAAAAACCACCCACTCACTGTAACAACTTATTCAATTTAAGTGAGATTTATTTCATTCTATTGTGGAGGGGTTTGTTGTTTAATTTTCTTTCTTTTTTTAGCTGCCCTGCAGCTCACTATATAGTCCAGGCTAGCCTCAAACTCACAAGACTCCACCTGCTTCTGCCTCCTAAGTGCTGAGATTAAAGGTATGTGCCAATAAGTCCAATTTACCATAGAATTTTTAAGCCACAGAGACACCTTAATTAATTTTCTTGCAGCTCACTCTTTAAACTCAAACTTGTTTTTTTTTTTTGTTTTTTTTTTTTAACAATATGAACTTTACTTTTCAAGCTTTGAAGCAATTGTGTTTTTCCCCCCTGTGTTTGTGCAGCTTCCCATCTGTCAGGTGACAAATGGGCTGGTGCTTTTTAAGAAGACACTTTTAAAATTTCAAATTACCGAAGTAATACATATTCATCGATGAATAAATGATAAACACATAAGATCCCAGAGGAAAAAACACTCAAGCCGGAATCTCACCACGCTGTTTATGAAGAAGCTGCTCACTTAGGCTCTGCATCGCCACGCTGTTTATGAAGAAGCTGCACACTTAGGCATGCGTGTGCGCGCACACACCACACACACACACCGCACACGCATACATTCATATACACACATGTACACACGCACATCCGAGCACACGCACCCCACAGGCACTGACCCAGTCACATTCATGAATATGCATGATGTCCTGACCATACCTCCTTGTGATCTGCATATTGTTACTCTCAGGTAAGTCACTTTCTTACTGTAGTGATACTGCAGCAGGCACCCGAAGCACGCTGGCAGGAACAGGAGACTGACTGGCGCCATATCTGCACACACGAAGCAGGGAACAATGAGCGCCTGCTCGGGCTCAGCGTGCTTACTCTGCCTAGCACAATCCAGGCTCCCCTGTTCGGGGAATGACCCTGCCTACATCTGAGATGGTCCTTCTCATATCAAAGTCATCTCTCACAGGTGTGCCCAGAGGCCATTCTTCCAGGTCATTTTAGAGTCTGTCAAGTTGGCAACTGACATTAATCGCCATAGCAATAGTTTTCTGCTGTTGTTGTTTGGTTTTTTGTTTGTGTTTTTTCTTCCTTTTGTTTGTTTTTTTGTAACAGAGTCTTGTTATGGAGCCCTTTTCTCTCTTCTCTCTCTCTTCCTCACTTTCAAACTCTTCAGCTGCCTGCTCTGAAGGGAGGAGGCAGCTCAGCTCCCTGCCTGCTTAGACTCTGCCCCTGCTGCCTCTGAGGCCTCATCCATCTCCACAGCTGTGGCTATCTCCCCCAGCCCATGCACCAACCTATTTTAACTTTCAACATTTCACACATGCGTACAACACGCTATAATCATATTCACCCCCATTACTCTCTTTTCCTCATACCGCTACTGTTGACCCTACTCCTTTTCCCAACCAGACTTCCTCCTACTCTTCCTCACCGTGTGTGTGTGTGTGTGTGTGTGTGTGTGTGTGTGTGTGTAGATCTCTCATAGGTCATCTCATATCCAGATGACCATGCTTTGCAGGACACAGCCTCATCCTTCAGCTCTTACATTCTCTCCCCGCCCCCCCCTTCTGCAGTGTTCCTTGAGCCTAGAAGGGAATAGATATAGATTGACCTGTTTAGGGCTGGGCACTCAACAGTCACGTGTTCCCAGAACTCTGCCCAGTTACAAGTTTCTGCATTACCCATCACTCCCTGCCAAAAGAAGTTTCTCTGGCCAATGCTGAAAGCACCAATCTATGAGTATAAGCAGAAATTCTTAGAAGGCACTTAGGTACATGTCCAATCAGCAGAACATCAGTAGGAGAGTCCTCCCCTTGGGTCTGTGATTTTTTTCCCAGACGTGAACTTTGGGCCAGTTTTACTATATACCAGGGAATGGATTCCCTCAATCAGAAAGCAGTTTGTTATCCACCCCAGACAGCCATGCCGCTGTCGCAGCAGTGGCATATCCTACCTGGCCTGCTAGTGGTGTAGCAGTCCACAGCTCGGTCAGATGGTTGGTGGCATTTCTCCCCAGCGGCCTGTACAGTAGCCTCCAGCACTGAGAAAGCTGGCCAGCAAGAGAAAGCTTTCAGCTCAGTTCCAGCTTGATTGCTCTGTGTCCTGCACACAAAGTATGCAGTGCCTTCAGCAGTAAGGCTTTTCTCTAATTCTGGTAGGTAACCAGGGGTAATGGTAATAGCCTGAGGTTTTGGGTGGAGGGCCTCTTGGCCGTCCCTGGCTGAAAACTCACTCTTAATGTTAGCCAGCCTGTACTGCCACTGAAAGCAGACTCCTCCAAGAAAACCTTTTATTAAGCCTACTGTTGCAACACCAGGAAAGGCAGCAGAGGCGGCCATCTCCTAACACACTTGGAAGTATGTATGTATTTTCAGTTTTGAATACACACTGACAGATAAAAAAAAAAAAAAAAGGTTGTACTAATTGCCTTGTAAGCATGAACACCAAGTTCAGATGGCCGGAACCCAGGCAGAAAATACAGACACAGCTCTGCTTATTTGTAATCCCAGTGGGGATAGTAGGATCCCTAGTGTCCATTGGCCAGCCAATTTAGACAGATCAGTGAGCTCAGGGTTCAGAGGGAGGACATGGCTTGAATAACAAATTGAAGAGCAGTTGAGGAAGACACCTGTAATAAATCTCTGGTCTCCACATACATGTGTACCTGTAACAACATACATCCTCCCATGTGAACACACACACACACACACACACACACACACACACCATTGAACTAACATGTATCTCCTCCAACCAAAGAAAGAAGTAGGGGTTTCCCTTACCACAACACACACGCAGCAGTCTTTGCTGATAACTGCCAGCCATGCGGTCAGTCAGTCCTTCTTATTCAGACTCCACCTGATCACAAGCATTTGAGAAATAAAATCCCACATGTAACTGGCACACTTAGACTTTGTCCTTGTCACTAGCATTGGCATTGTGTGGTGACCCAGAGATGACTTAAAGCAGGCTTCATGCGAATATGAATGCTATTTTGTGTGAGACACTGAAGCATGTGTGGATTTTAGCATCTGCCCGGGTCCTGGAGCCACGAATATCGAGTGATGGCTGTATGTGGGGTAAAACCTGTTAAGGCACAGTTCTGGCCCAATGGCCCTACAAAGGGAATGTCAAAAGTCCAGCATGTATGTGCCCGCTTCCCTGGCACATGTGTGAAGCCGCTTCTCTTCATCACGGCTCCCTGGATAGCTGGGTATGTGGCAGTGCTGAGCACAGCCTAAAAGACTAAAAAATAAGGTTATCTGCATGCATGTATAGACACACACATACACTGATTTGAGCAAAATATATGTGTGTGTGCACACACACACACTCATGTACACCTGCCTTCTAGATATATATATGTATATAAAACAAAAAACCTGTGCTCCGGAATGTTCACATAGGTTATCTTTGGGAGGTGGAATTGCAGAAGGCTTTGCTTTCCTTCCTCGTGCTTTCAGATGGCTTTGAATTTTCCGCAGAAGCCAGCCATTGCTTTTGAAATCTTACTACAACCAAACAACAGATGTGGATTTTTCCCTTTCCTTTTTTTTTCTTTTGAAAATAAACTTTGTTGTGTATGTTGAGTTTTGCAACATGGTATTACAGAATGCATCAAGATGGCTGTGATTTTAGTCATCTTGGTGTTCTCAGCACCATCAACCTCACACCGGCCATCGCCAACCCTCTGCCCACGTCTTCACCCTTACTGGGCCCTCAAGTTTGGAAGCCACTGTGGGGAGTTGAAGCTCAAGGCTCAGAAAACCTGAATACAGAGACCAGCCTGCAGGTGGCCACTTGAGGGACCCTGGGGACACCAGTTTCCTCCTCATCAAATAAGAAATTCAGAATGGCATTCGGTCCTAGCTCAACAAGGCAGCTCCACTGGAGTGGGGCATGGTGTAGAGGATGTTCGGAGGGCCAGAACTGAGTCTGCATGATTGGAAAGACTTCTCTGATTGATGTGTCATGTCTGCCATGGGAAGAAAACCAGCAGCTGACTAGTCATGGCTATCATGGGAATGCGGACAGAAATACTCACACCACGGACAACATAGCTGCTGTGCCTGGACTGGCACTGACAGCATCCACTCCTAATCCTATGCTTGCATTTCTTTATTCATCTTGATTTTTCCAGATTTCAATATCATTCTTTCTATTGAATGCCCTTCTTTTAAAATACTATAAAAACTAATTTGATCATCAAACCAAATATTTATAAATATCTACTTTAAGAAGGGAAAGGTAAATAGGAGTTTGTCTGTACCCCTTAAGAACCTTAGGCTTAGGGTTTTTCACTGAGGATTTTAAGTTCTGGACAGGGCTGCAGGGAGCCTATTGCACTGGAAAGAAAGGGAACCATTCTGAGGAGGGGTGGGGCATGTGCAGGCTGGCACGTGTGTGTGGTCCTGTTCTGTGTCATCTTCTCCATCCACCTGCATGAGATGCTAGGGCTGGTGAGGAGCCTGCTGGCTCTCCATCGGGCTGAGCACCTGCAGCCTTGCCATCCTCGCTAATAATAGACTGGAGTGGAAGGCAGATCGAGGGTTAGGAGGAGAAACAGGCTCCTTTCTGTGCACAGAGAATCAGTATCAGGGTAGGCGCCCCTGCCCTCCTCCCAGGCACTGGCATAGGGACATAGGGACACCTGCCTACGTCAATGATTCTGAGCTCTTGCTGGAAGTTGGCCTTGAACCTGCTACCTAAGTAAGTGCCTTCCTGCTCTGCCAGTGTTTATGGTCTTGTATGTTTCCTTTGCCAGAGGACAGACTTTCACTGAATAGAAGCCAGGAATTACTGACATGTAAAGCCATCTGAGATGGAATTTGGAGCCCTAGAAGAAAACGAGTCCAGATACTCTCATAGTGTCCTGAGTTCCTCCTGTTGGGGGGGTCTTCAATCCTGAGACTCTGCTCCCTCAAAACTCTAAGTGTTACTTAGGAAGTCAATACTCGGTTTTTGGTTCTTGGCTTTTTCTTTTCTTTTTGGTTTTTGGCAAGATTTCTCTGTGTAACAGCTCTGGCTGTCCTGGAACTTGCTCTGTAGACCAGGCTGGCCTTGAACTCACATAGATCCTCGGGCCTCTGCCTCCTGAGTGAATACTTGCTTCTTGAAAACGTTTTTTGTTTGTTTGTTTGTTTGTTTTTTGAGATTTCCCTCCAGCCCCATCTTCTCTACTCATTGTCAACACAATCATGACTGTCTCAGCTTCTCCAGGTGCTAAGTAAGAACACATCAAGAAAGCCAATACCAAATACTAGTGAGGACACGCACAAGGGTACTTGTGTCTGGCCACTAGGGATGACAGTACAACATTTCCTCAAAACCTAAAGCTACATCTGCCATGTGCCCCAGCTGGCTCACTCCCGGGCATTCACTCAGTGGAGTCCAACTCAACACACCACAGAAATGCTTGCACATCCATATTTATTGAAGCACTAACCCCAGCAGGGAAGTTACAGAACCAACCACGGCAGGCAGCAGCAGGACGGGTAGAGAGGATGTTGCATGTATGCTCAATAGAAGCTTTTTTCTATCATAAAGAAGAACGGCATTGTGTTGTTTTCAGGAAAATGGTGGCAACTAAAGATAATCAGATTAAGCGAAGTAAGCCGGTCTCAGACAGATAAACTGTGTCTCCTCTTATAAGTGGTTCCTATATTTATATAGATAATCAAGTCTTATATGTGAATGGCATGAAGTTACATACTGTGTGTGTGTTCATACTCATAGCAGCACTATTCAAAATAGCTAGAATATATATATTCTATAGATATAGATGATATAGATATAGATAGTGAACAATTGTTCCACCATAAAAAATGATGAAATGATTCATGGCGTAACATGAATAAACCTAAAAAACATGCTAAGGGAAAGAAGCCAGGCAAATGTGGTTACCTGAATGATCTCACTCACATGTGCGGAATAGATAAACGCACAGTTTCACAGAGTAGACTTTATTTGCTATGGGCTGTGGAAAGGAAGAATGGAGTGTTTTGTTGGGCTCTTCGGTGTCCCCTATGCCACTGTGACGTTAATTCACCTCCTCTTCCACACATTCCCCCATAATGCTATGCTGCCTTGTGTGCGAGAATAGGCCAAGAGACACAGCTGCCTCCGAGTTCAAGTTCTTCCCAAAAGACCGACAAAGGATTGAACACCCAGGGACCAGAGAAGTAAAGACTCAGGGTGGAAGCTGGTGTTATTGAAGAAGAGAGCACCCCGGAGAGCAGGGCCACTAAATAGACTTACAGGACCCTCGGGGCGCTCCTTCCATTGATTTCCACTCCCTGCTTGCTGCATTGCACTAGCTAGGACAGAAATAACCCCAAACACATGGCCTTGATTGATGGAGGGCTTTGATGGATGGGTGGCCTTGCTTGTCGGACACATTCTGGCTGTGGTGTGGGGCTGTCATCATCACTCTTCCTCTGACCCTTTTCCCTGGCTGCTTATGCCTGACTGCACAGACCCGAAGCATCAAGGCCCAGTGAGTGAGCACGGACTAAAGCTCCCAAAACTGTGAGCCAGGAGAAACCTTTCTTCCTTGTGATCTTGACTGCATTTGGGTACTGTGTTTCACAACTGATCGCTGATGGCAGCAACTGCTTAACAGGACAGATTTTTCTTTGGGGGGGGTTGATGGTCAGAGGATACATTAAGGGAGAAGAGACCCATTCCATGGTTTGAAGTAGGGTATATATGCATCTCCACGCAGGGTCTTGGGATTCTAGATGCATTGTTAGGAGAGGGCGGAGAGCACGGCCTAAGCCAAGCCCTCTACTCTTGCCTGCCTCAAGGAGACTAGAAGGAGCACAGAAGAGCAGATAAACTCACTGATGGGACCCCATCTGGAATGGAACCACAGGAGGCAGATTCATTCTAGAATGCTCATATTATAACGAGGCAGAGAGACCAGGAAGCTACAGTCTGGGCACAGCTCTCTACAGACATAACGCAGAACCTCGGCAAATCACGAGGCACGCCAGGCTTCCCTGTCTTCGTCTTGCTAATGGGAGGAGACTGTGAACTAGACCCTGCCCGAGGTTCCATCTGGTTTAGACAGTCTAGGAAGCGCCAAGGTTAAAATATAACTCACTACAGCTGACTTCTGGGAGGAAGGAGAAAGGACACCTCGGTAATAAGCAGGGGAATTTGGAGAAAAGATGGGGTGGACGGTGATTAAGGAAGCAAGGGGCGGGGCTCGGGACAGACTTGAGCCTGGGGATTTTGGACAGCTCTGTCTCCAGTTTTCCCTTTTACCTGGAAGCTGCCACCGAGATTGTGAGGCAGAACATGGCGGTGGTAGCAGCTTCCACCGGGTTTCGAGGAGCTGGTTACCATGGTGATGGCAGGGCAGTCTGATGTGTGCCTTTGAGCTGTAACTACCTCCCTCTTTGTTCTCATCCCAACTATACCAGAGCCATGAGAAAGGGCCGAGTAGGGTTTCTGTGCTGCTTTGACTCTCACCTCAGGAACAAATCTCCTTCTCCCCTGTCAACCTTCCTGTCCTGTGAGGAATTCAGTCCCCTCATTATAAATTCTGAGGCGCTTGGTTCCTGTTTCTTGGGGGAGGTAGAGACTAAAACCTTTGAAATATAACATTTACTAAATGAAAACAGAACAAAGTTGGGTGTGGCCCTTTACTGTTTCTCACAGTCTTAGGGAAAGTAGCTTTCCGGGAAGAACACAGTTTCCTCTGCTAAAGTCAGTCTCTAAAGGTTAGGGATGTGAGTCTTTTCGGCTTGCCCCATAATAACTCATTCTGGCTATATCATTCATGTGAGCTCCTTGAAGCCCTTCTGGAACCTATTTATTCTCTCAGACTTTATTGGATTCTGAAGGGTGGAGGCAACCCTGAAGACGGTTGAGTTCTGCCCTCATCCATCAGCCATGGACTCCAATGGGGATGTAATGTTCTCCATAGAAGATTCTCTGCTGGAGCTCTTTCCTTGGCTCTGCCACAGGAATCTGTGACCCTGGAAAAGTCATCCAATCTCACAGTGTAGGTTTCCTCGACGAGCAGACAGAAGCAGAGGCATCTGTCCAGCCGCAGGACAACAGAAACTGAATGCAGGGACTGAAGCTCATTCATCATCGTACCTCCAGGGCCTGACATGGTCCTTTGCATGTCACAATAAGCCAGAAAATGGCTGTCACATGGAAGGGAGAAAAAAAAAAAAAGACAACAGGGCCACCAAGCCCGATGACCCAAGTTTGACACTCAGAAGCAAACACTGCAGAAGGAGAAAACCATTTCCCGCAACTTGCCCTCTTATCTCTGTGTGTGCTGTGGCACATGCACACACACTAAATATATGTTTAAAAATAGTTTTTTTAAAGAATAAAAATATTATTGGTAATACTTCCATACCAGCTGGAAATCTTGACAAGTGACAGACACCAACTCAACTGAGCGAACAGGGACTCTGCAACTTTCATCTCTGGAAAGTCTTTGTTTTCAGAGGGACTGGATTCCAAGGACTTGGGGAAGTCACCCGGGCAGAGACCATTGGAGTTTGTTAGGGGCTCATGATTCCTCAGGGACATATAGGAGCTCTATTTCAATATAAAGAAAAATAGGGGAAGAGATCTGATGTTGACTTCTGGCCTCTAGCACATGTATGTACCTGCATACATACATCTACATGTGGACATATCTATCACATACATACATCTGCATGTGGACATATACATATCTATCACATATACACACATTATATATGTAGATTTACATGTCACCCAGGGCTGTGGATGGTGTAATGAGAATTTTGTTTTCTTTAAGAACCCAGTTATGTTATAAGGATGTTTTTGTTCCAATCCCAGGTGTGGGATATAGGGCTGCTTCAGATCGTCTCATGCTCTAGGAAGTGGGTAATTTTTATTAGTTGCATATAGTTTACATTTGGAATTCTGGGGAGTCAAAAGGGTAGAAATTAGAGAGCCCCAAGAGGGCCTCTGGTGGCTGCTGCTTCCTCTGATGCTGGTGGTGGTGGTGGTGGTGGTGGTGGTGGCAGTTCCTGCTGGTTCCTGTTGGTTCCTGATGCTGCCTTTGCTGTTGCTGGATTGCTGGATTGCTGATTGGAGATATTCTGACGATGAAGAAGATTGGACTTGCCCCAAGAAACTCGATGCCCCTAATTAACAGGAAGTGATCTAGACAGACCTATATCTCCTTTTCCCTCTAACTTTTTTCCTTAACTACCTAGTGTTGGGGGTTTGGATGGGATTGGGGTAAAGAAGGATTGTAGATATAAGAATCCAATAAACTAGCCAAAAAACCTAGGTATAGAGTGGAGCTGGATTTGGGAGGTGTAGTTCAGACATAGAATGCCTGCCAGCATTCACAAAGCCCTGTGTCTGATCCCCCCGGCACTGAATAAACCAGGATGGTGATATATATCTCCCGGTGAATGTAGGGGGAATCAGACATTAAAGGACAGCCTTGGGTACATAGCAAGTTCAGGGCCTGGACTACTTGAGACCCTGTCTCATAAACACACACACACACACACACACACACACACACACACACACACACAGGCATACACCTACCTGGGTTTCTAATCAGGTCCCAGTCAGTCTCCAGGTTATTTGGCCCTATGCCACTCACTTTTAGCTAAACTCTGATGCCACACTTAGTTTTTTGGTTTGTTTCTTTGCTGGGTCTTTATCTTTAAGGTAGATTCTGGGGCTTGAACTCAGGTCCTCAAGCTTGCAGGCAAGCACTGTAACACCCAGATCATCTCATCAGCCTTATAGTATTGACTTCTCATGTTCTTAGGTCTAGATTCTAAATCTGGTTGAGTGAGAAATATCAGTATCACCCACTGTTGAAAAAGGTAGTGAGTTTCCCAAACCCTGAAAGGGGATTTAGATACCTTACAGGGCTGAAATGAGCATCTCTGAAGCAATGTGATGAAATGAGCATCTCTGAAGCCTAAGTGATGTTTCAGAGTTTGTTTCCCCGACTCCTTCCTGAGAAGCTGAGAAACAAATTCAGCGAGCTCTCTGCCTGCTCCTTGAGTCCAGGGTGTATCCTTCTGATTTCTGACGTGTGTCCTTCCTGGAGTTTAATGTTGTGTCCTGTTTCTGAAGTCTGTGTTCTGCTTGGCTCCTCTGTTCCCAGAGGCCCTGGAACCCCTGAGCTCTATCAGCAGCCACAAACTGTGGGGGCAGAATATGGTGACAGGCAGATAGCCTCAGTGGACAGGTAACAAGAGGCCATCTCTCTTCCCCACTGCTAGTGGTTTTTTGTTTTTGTGTTTTTCTCCAAATGTCCTTGGAACTTCAGCAATGCATGCTTGTAACCCCAGCACTTGGAAGGTGGAGGCAGGAGGATCACAAGTCCAAGCTCATCTTTGGCTATGTAACAAGTGTGAGGCCGGCGTGGGCTACATGAGATCGTTTCTCAAACAGACACATTGAGCTCCTGGAGCAGCCACCGGCACACAGTAGGCATGCTGCACAGGTTATTTCCTCCTCTTAGTCGTTCTGGATGCCTCTCCGGTCCCTTGCAGCTGACTCACCTTATATTAGAGATATTGTCAGTTCCTGTCTCCAGAGCGCAGCAGGTCAACCTCCTCATTAATCACAACGACTTTGATGAAGTGCCAGCCTGTCATCCTAAAAACGTCATACTATTTATTTGGACTTAACAAACTCCCTCGACTGCAACCCAGGGATTCACCCTCCAAATAGACAAGAAAAACCCCAGGTGCCGTACACAACAAGGTTTCATAAGCAGCGACTGTCACCTTTCTTTACCCAATTTCTCATTTTCAGGGCTTATTTATGCACAAGGCCTGTAAGTCAGCATCCCAGGCTTTCCCCGGGTGTTGACTTGAACGACTGCTCCTTCTCTCTCCTTTCCTCCCTCTCTGCTTTTTTTTTCTCCTATAATATCTCATTATAGTCTTCAGAGCTATCTGAAGCATACGGCACTGTGAATGCAACAGAGTCTGCCTCTGTGGCGACACCGCTCTTAAGCAAAATATATTGATTGCTGAAGCTTTGTACCCACTTTAATCAAGTAATCTAAACAGGGATTAAGCTTCAAAAGCCAAGCAATGTGCCCAGTTTCAAAGCACTTACTCATACACTGAATTAATTTATCCCGGATATACTAATGCTCCTTTCGGCCCCATGGATTATAATGTTAGAGGTTGCAATCCTAGCTTTGATAAGAGCCCGAAGTCCATCCTCTATTGATTGTCGCACAAAAATGCACAAAGAGGAGTGGGGCGGAGGGGAAGAGGGGACGAATGGATTGGGCTGGGTTGGGAAGGCTGACACAGCCCAGTGCAAGCTGGGCCATGCTGGGCAATGAAGGACGAAGAGCAGTGTAGCCTTGCTTCAGATTCGACTAGGACTGGGGTCGGAGGCAGAGAGGAGCTATGCTGATCAGAGAATTGCTTTAGGAGGCTCCAGCTGCGACTCAGATGTGGCCAGCGAGGAGTTAGCTTGTGTGCTGCAAGGAATGGGGAGAGTTGGACATCTGTGTTGGAGGCCAAGTTGGAGGCCATCATATACCTTCTCATAGCTGCCCCTCACTGCCCCTCAGGGCACACGTGTCCACAACCTCCATCCTTTCTCACCTCCCAGAGCTTGAACCTCGAACCTCACTGTTTATCTTCCAGTGATGTACTGAGCACTTGCTATGTAACAGACTTTATTCTAAGGCCTGGGGATGAGACAGTGAACAGGGTGGGGGAAGGCTTTGGTCTTGTGGAATTTGTTTTGCACTGGTGTGAGAAGAGGAAGACTAACGAGTTATCGTCTAATTGTTTGATTACCGTCTGGTGGTGAAATGTGCTCTAGATAAAACCGAAAAAGGAGGAAATATTAGGGACCATGTATGTGTGCAGAGAGGAAAGCATTAGTGTGAGGTCAATCTTAAGATTCAATTATTTTTATTTTGTGTGTGTGTGTGTGTGTGTGTGTGTGTGTGTGTGTGTGTGTGTGTAAGTACACCATATACATGCAGTACTTGTTAAGTCCAGAGGAGGGCATCAGATCCCCTGGAACCGGATTACTTGCAGTTGTGAGCTGCCCTGTGGGTGCCGGGAACTGAACTCAGGTCCTCTATAAGAATAGCTGATGCTCTAAGCCACCAAGCCTTCTCTCCAGCCCTGTGAGTTTACTGTTAAAACCAGTGCTTGGAGGAGGTAGCATTTGGTAAGGAGCTGAGGAAAGTTTGCCGCACAGAGCTCGATGTGAAGAGCCAGGGCAAAGGCCCTGGCCTTGAACAGTCGCAGAATGTCTAAGAAACAAGGAGACACATGAGCCTGGGACAAGGCAAGCAAGAAAACAGATGAAATGATGCAAAACTAAAGCATGTAAGGGTCAGATGAAGTTCAAAGTGTGTTTAGTTTCCCTGGCCACAGTGATTAGCTCGGGGGTGGGCTGGGGACAAAAAAAAAAAGTGAAGGATCCAGGCTGAGTGATCCACAGCCAACTTGTCACCATGAAGATCCCATGGATAAAACCATAATAGAGAATGAAACCCAGAGATGAGGGGCAAAAGTTGAGACCCTAAACCTGAAAAGCCTCATATCCCTTGGTACTTGGACTTATGGGATCCAATAAATCCTCCTTTTTGACTAAAGTTTTTTTTTTCCTTAAGAAAATAAATGCTACAACCACCAAAGCCCTACCTCTTGACACCCCACTCCAGAGGCCTTCAAAAGCAATGAACTACTGTATTTGGCAGAATAACATTCAGGCTGTGCCACAGTTTATGTTCCCCACTCTTGTGAGATCTACAGTGACAAAGAACGACAAGCAAGGCAGAACGGTATTTAAAAGGTACAGTTCGGTGAGGAAAAGAGTAGTGACGAGTTTAAAGCTGCAGCTGAGGCAATGATGAAAGAAAGACTGTAATTCTTAAAGGGAAAAGTCCCATCTTGCATGGGGACAACAGGAAAGATGCTCTCAGGACAAGACCCCACCCATCAAAGGCTCCACCTCACCAAAATGTGGATTTATCTGAGAGAACCTGAATTGAGAATGCAGCTGAAAGGATCCCCTATGCAGAAACAGTTGCCTGGGAGCAGAGGGTGAGGCTGAAAGACTTGCCAGTGACTAAAACTGGGAGATGTCCAACAAAGTAAGTGTAAATACCATCATATTATAACCTGTGTAACTAACTTTTAAATCCATCAATCACCACTTATATAAAAAATACCTAAAGGGGAAAAAATGGTTGCCTAGGAAACAGATTGTGCAGCTCCAGCCATCAAGGCACACAGAGGCCCCTTCATCTGTGGTCCAAAGGGGCCAGGCTCCATCTGTAGCTGGCAGCAGATACTGGCAGCATCATCCATATGGTACTGATTTTGTAGGAATAGAAAATGCAAGCACGAAGGGGTCATGGCATCTTGCTCCATGGTTCTAGAGAGCATCTGAGGCCAGGCAATGTGATACAGGGTCTGTGTCAGAATGATTTGTATCCGTGTAAGTCTGTGTTCCAGGGTGCAACTAAAACCTTAAGTGTTAAGATGCTTTGATGAAAAGAATAGCAAAGGGCTGGGAAGGTGGCTCAGTGGGTATGCTGGTTTGAATAGGAATGGCCCCCTAGGCTCAGATACTTGAAGGCTTTGTCATTAGGGAGTGGTGACAGAGATTAGGGGGTGTGTGTCCTCACTAGAATAAGTGCAGCCTTGTTGGAGGCACTGGGGGGGGGGGTGGGCTTTGAGGTTTTGCTCCAGCCAGGCCCACAGTGTCTCTCTGTCTCTGTTTGTCTCTCTCCTGCCTGCAGATCTGGATGTAGAACTCTCAGCTACTCTCCAGCCTCATGTCTGCCTGCATGCTGCCATGCTTCCTGCCATGAAGATAATGGACTAAGCCTTTGAAAGTGTGAGCCAGCCCTAAGAGCTGTGTGGTCCTGGTGTCTCCACGCAGCAGCGGAACACTGGCTAGGGCAGTGGGTAAGAGCCCTTTGCTGCGCAAACACGAGGGCCTGAGTTTGCATCCCCAGCATCTGTGTAGAAAGCCAAGCGTGGTTGTGTGAGTCTGTGTAAAACAACACTGCACAGGAGGGAGAAATATGAGGCTCGTGAGAGTGTGCAAAAGGGGTGGTGAGCTCTAGTTTCCGTGGAAGACCCTCTCTCAAGGGGATAAGGTAGAGAGCAATAGAGCAGGGCAGCTGATATCCTTCTTTGGCTTCTACACACACACACACACACACACACACACACACATATTATGTATGTAATAATGTACATAATTCATACACGCACACACACACACACAGAGGATGGTAGGCAGGTTTTAGCTGATGAAACAGCTGGAGCTGAGAGAGCACTATGGTAGGATCCAGAGAGCACCATGAGAGAAGCCTCCACAGCACAGAAATCAAGGCCTAAACTTAGAAGAGAGATGGAAGCATGTGGGATCCCCGCAGCCATGAATTCCTGTTGATTGACTTTGGGAAGGAAGAAATCAGCTTCTCCCTGTAGTGTTCTGGAGGTCCTCGAGGAGGTCCAGAAAGGTCCTCATGTACTGGTGTGTCAGCCACAGCCACGCAGGAAAGCAGGGCATGCCTGAAAGCCAGGTGATTGGAGGAGACAGGCACAAGGCACTCCTTTACAAAGGCGTAGGGAGTGCAGAAAGCAACACCTTTCTTTCTGGGGTATCTGATGAGGAAGTGCCTCTTCCCCCAGGCTCTAAGGGGACAAGGGGGACAGTGGCCAGAATGCACACTCATGAGACTTGGCAGAGAGGGCTATCCGGCAGGGAAGCTGCCGGAGTCTCCACATAGGGAGAGAGCTGGCTTCATTCTCTTCCTACCCTCCTGCCCCCTGCTGCCCCTGCAGAAGCCAGACTCCAGAGAGAGAGGCAGAAGACAAGACAGAGAATGCTGTCCCTAAGAAGATGAGGACAGAACAGAAAAGAGGCTCAAGACTGTGTTACCCACCCAGCTGCTCCTCAAACGCTTTGTTTCTTCCTCAGCTCTGAATGGAACTGCAAGCCAGAAGGCCACAGGCTTTGTCACTTAACTGCAAATAGGTCCCGCCAGTGGCCAGGCCTGCAGGCCTGCTTTCACCTGGGGCAGAGGAGGGAGCCCGCAGTTCTGTCTGTGCTGGCCATGAGCCAGACCCTCTTCACCTCCTCATTTTTCTTGCACTGTTGCCCTTGCCGGAGCACCACCATCTGGCCTCAGCCAGTCTAAGGAAGGCATTGGTGAGCAGAGAACCTGGGGTCCGTCCCCTGCTGCCTTAAGAGATGATTAGTGGCTGCTTGTCTGGCAGATGTAGCTCAGTGGCATTTTAATATCCAAATGTCCCTCCTGCCTCGTGAGGGAGGACATGAACTATTGAAGGCGGTTCCCACAGAGAGCTCTGATTGCTGCAGCAATAATTTCCTTCAACAGCCATTAAAACACTTCTGTCTGTGTGTGTGTGTGTGTGTGTGTGTGTGTGTGTGTTTAAAGAAAAGGCAGAGAAAAGGTGGGGGTGGGTGACGAAGACAACATCCTTCCAACTTCCTACATCAGTGTACATGGGGTAAGCTTTAACTAATCGGCCAGGATGCTCCTACCGGCTGCTCCCAGTTATTAGCAGGCTGCCAGCAATGCTGCACATCCTTAGCTTTACCTGGGGATGTGGGTGGGGCAGCCCGGACCTTGGCAAGGGCCACCAGCTGCCCTGACACCCAAAGCCTGGCCTCCCTTGGGGAAGTACGTGCCTGGGTTGCTCACTGGCATCCTCTAGTGCGGTGGCTCTCAACCTTCCTCATCCTTCGACCCTTTAAGACGGTTCCTCATGTTGCGGTGACCCTCAGCCATAAAATGGTTTGGTTGCTACTTCATGACTGTAACGAATCTTAGTGTAAATACCTGATACACAGGATATCTAATATGCAACCCCCGTGGAGGTCGTGACCCACAGGCTGAGAACAACGGTGTCTGGGAGAGCGGCTCTCTCCAGTCCTGGAGAGCCATCACCGTTTCTCCACTCGACCTCCTCCTCTGCAGAACAGCCAGCTCCTCAGCTGGGGCCTGGCTCACCGCTTGCATCCTTCCCTCAGTGTGCGCTCTCTCAGCAAATGCACCTGGGAGGGCTTTGCGTGTCCAGCACAGCCCGAGGTGCTGGCCTGTGGCCCGGCCGATCATCAGCTGCTGGGCTCCAGCATTGGCACAACCAGGGGCCATTGTGTTGAAGGGAGCTAGCGTGAACCCTTCCTCTGACTGGTTGGTCTCAGGATTACTGCTTTGAGCAGCACCTGCACATTTTTTTTTTTTTTTACCAGTGTCTGACATGAAAAGATCGTCTCCCTTGTAGAGTTTACTTTCTCACAAGCCGGGAGATTCAGTGAGCTTTCCTGTTCTAGCCTCAAGGCTCAGGGGGCTTCAGGAGTGTCTCCGCTAGGCATATATGTATTTGAGGGGTTATAGTCCAGCGTGCATGAAGCCACAAAGCAAGGTGCACTGACAAACACCTATAATTCCAGCACTCCTGGGTGGGTCGGGGCAGGAGGGTTAAGAGTTTCTCAGCTACACACTGAGTTTGAGGCTAGACTGGAATGCACGGGAACCCATACTAAACCCAAGAGCCGCCTGCGCTGCTGGCGACCAGGCACAGGGACTGTTGCAGACCCCTGGTCTTCGCTGAAGGGAGGCTGAGGAGTGACACTGAGAAGCATTCTGTCACCAAGACCCAAATAATGTCAGTGATGTTAGTCAACCATGATCTCCCATCGTTGCTTGCCATGCCGAAGGGCTGGGCTCGTTTGTTGGACTGCTGTCTGATTGGGAAGAAGATTCTCGTGGGTATACGCAGAACCCTGAGGTGGCTCCCTTGGGAAGGGCAGCTAGCTTTGTTACTGCCAAAGAAGAACCGTAACAGAGTTCCTGTCTAATGGCCCAGGCCTGTGGAATGGTCTTGTGAGCCCTTGGCAAAGCCATCGCTCCATTTCAGCTCTGGAGTCCAGGCTGTCCTCTGAGGAATGCCAGTAAAAACGTAAAAATGGAAAGAAAGGATGAAAGTGAGGACAGAGCACAGCTGATCATTTATGAAGACAGAAGCAGAAACGTTATTTTTCTGGAAAAAAAAAAAAGTGGCTATCTATTTTTTTATGGGGTTTCTCTCCAGTCAAATCTGCCAAAAGTTGCCTTAAAGTCTGTGTGTTATGATGCATGCAAGTAAAAAAAGAAAAAGTTACTTGCAGAAAAGCAAATACGGAATCATTCTGCGTGTCCAAGTCACACAAGGAGCCTGGCACACAGACAACAGCGTGAGGTCCCTCGGACCTTACAGGCAGGAGAAACACTCCCACCTTTGAGGTAATGTTAATATGGAACTCACCAGGTCCCCTCTTTTTCCTTTAGAGGCTGGGAAGCTCTGAAGGAGGCCTTTATTCTCATTAATGACCGTAGGCCTCACTAGTCCGATGTTTCTTAACTTTTTGCTGCTACCTCAACTCACGTGAACATCTTTTAGAAAAAGCCGGTGCCCACGCCGTACCCCCATCTATGGCAGAATCTGGGTTAAGGACAGACTCAGACAGAAAATTAGTCTCCATTGCAGCCTGTGTGTCTGCCATTCCCTTGCTTTGCTCCGTTTGTTGTTGTTTTTAACCACTTATTTTTGTTTACATTTACCTTAGATGTGATTCTTATTTACATATGATTTTTTTTTCTATTTGCTATCATTTGTTCTTGTAAACCAGATCTTGGGGCAAGGTATGAGAGAGTGAAATGATAACCTTTTGTCTACCCACGTGACATTCAGAACGTGGCTGCCCGATTCCAGCTGGGAAGAAGACTCTCCACAGAGGACAGGAGGTGTGACTGGGGGGTCACGGGGGCAGACATGTCCACCCGTGAGCCTGTGCTTGGGGCTGTGTCTGCCTTCAGTGGACAGGAAGATTCCCTGTTGAGTGGAGAATTCCAGTTCTCTGTGAAGTAGCTTCCAGGACCGCATCTCTCTATTTTCGTCTTGATCATGTGCTCTGGTCTCTGGCTGGGGAAGACAGATCTTGACCCCCTCCAGTTGGGAATTGCTAAAATGCTTCTGATGGGAACCACAGTCAGTTCCTGGAGTGGCCGCCCGGTGGCGCTAATCCTAGGGTAATGGGAGTAGCTCGGCGCAGCTTCCCTTTGCTTCCCTTTCCCAGGCTGCCCCATTTCAATCTGTACCCTTCGCTTTTGCCTCTGGCACTTTTTAGTGTAACCAGAGTAGGTGGCCAGAAGACTGAGTCTTGTCTGAAACCCCAGTTAGAAACTCAAATGTTGATGGGGACAGAGAAGACCAGCAAAGGCTGGAAGAGAAACAGGGGACAGTAGGGACTGTGATGCAGAGAGCATTTGGGGGCTTGTACATTGGAAGTGGGGTGAGTGAGTAGTTTTAAGGTAACAAGCTGAGGCGCTGGGGACAAGATCCAGAGAAAAAGGGTTCCCTCAAGGTACATGATGCCTCCAACAGATAACCTTATCTACACTGAAGTTTTGAGCAAGGATATCAACCTTCACCTGGTTCAAACAGAAGCTTTAAACTCGGTATCATTGCACTCATGTAGACCACGTAAGGGTATGCTGGCTAATAGTGGACAGTGATTTAGAGAAGTCAAGTCAACACTTGGATCTTGTTCTGGTTTCCTTGCTGTTGATGTAACAAAGTACCCTAACAAAACCCAACTAAGAGGAGAAAGGGTAAATTATTTCGGGTTATGCTTTCCGGTCACAATGCACTGTTGCGGAAAAGTCACAGCAGCAGGGGCTTGAGACAGCGGGATATGTCACACCCATAGCTGCAAGCAGAGGAAGAATGATTGCGCGCATGCTCAATCCTCAGGCAGCATCCTCTACTCCCCTGTAATTCAGGGGCTGCTGCCTTGGGAATGTTGCCACCCGAAAAAAGGGCTGGGCTGTGGTGCTTTGAGGACGGCCGCAGTAGTTTATTTATTTATTTTATTTATTGTTATTATTTATCACAGTTTATTTGCTCTGTATCCTGGCTGTAGCCCCTTCCCTTTCTCCTCCTGGTCCTATCCTCCCTTCCTCTTGGTACCCTATGTCCCTCCTCTAGTCCACTGATAGGGGAGGTCCTCCTCCCCTACTATCCGACCCTACCCTATCAGGTCTCATCAGGGCTGTCTAGATCCTCTTTCTTTGTGGCCTAATTAGGCCACCTATCCAGCCCCTGGTAGTTTTAAGCATTGGAATACTTGGTCCCTAGTTGGTGGCACTGTTGGGTGAGGTTTAGGAGGTGTGGCCCTGTTGGAGGAAGTGTGTCACAAGGGCGCAGACTCTGAGGTTTCAATGACTGGCACCCTTCCAAGTCTGCTCTCTCTGTTTCATGCCTGCAGTTCAAGATGTGAGCCCTTGGCTCCTTGATCCTTCCACCATGCTTCTGCTCTGCCATCAGGGGCTCTGACCTTCTGGAAATGTAAGGCAAAGTAACCTTTTTCTTCTATAAGTGGCCTTACTTATAATATTGCATCACAGCAATAGAAAGGTACAAGGGTCTTCTTCCCACATCAAATGACAATCAAGAAAGGTGCCTCCCTCCTAGGACCTGCTCACAGGGCAACCTTATCCCTAAGACTCTCTTCCCAAGGCATAACAGGTTGTCTGAAGTTGACAGTCCAAACCGACCGTTACAGTCCTCTATCTAGATTTTTGTTCAGGTCTGAGAGCCCTACCTCAGATTTGGAGTGCCGTGTTGCCCCATACCTCATGCCCGTGTGAAGAGCGACTCCCCATTTGGCATCTAGTTTTGGTTAAATCCTAGGCACAAGCCCCTGGAGGTACCTGAGTGAATCAAGGCTCACACTGGTGGCGTAGAAGCTTCTGGAGCCTGTGTAGCTGAAATTAGCCAGCTCACTGCCCGGGGAACTATACAATGGAACTTAAAAATAGCATTTTCTATAATTGCCCAAGTCTCTGGGTGTTTAGTAACCGTGTCTGGCAGCCTATACCCTAGACAGACTGGCTGTGGGGAAAGCCATTGTTAAAATAAAATCATTAGCTTAATAGGCCTGATGAAAAGGGTGTCGAGGTGGGAATTTCCTCTTGCAATATGTTCTCCATGCAAAACAATCCCTGAAACCATCAGGGCATGTTAATAATTGACAGAAATGCCCCAGTATCTTTTTTTTTTTCATTACCTCTAAGTATTACCTCCAAAAACAGAAGTTCTAGAATTTGCTACGTCAGATAGATCTTCTTATTACCTGGCCCTCAGAGGATTTCTTTCTTTCTTTCTTTTTGTTCTCCAGTGACTACATGCATGCTCAAAAGTACACCTGCATGTGTACACACACTCACACAGCTCAGACACACACACACAGCACACACATACACACACAGAGGCATACACAGACACACTGACCATATGCAATACAATAAATACACACGTTTTGCCTTCCAAGGAGCAGCTGCAGCAAACAAACCAAAAGTTGGGATGCTGACAATGGTCAGCAAGGCCACACTCAGCCATGTTCATACACTGGAGGGCCCAGGAAGAGCACACAACCAACAGAAATGTGCTTGAACAGCAAGGAACCAGGATGAGGCGAACTCTGAAATAATTCTTTTCAAATCCTCCCTCTGCAGAATTAGTGTTGTCCAGAGCCACGTATAGTGGTACAAGCCTGTTATCCTGGCGATCAAGACGAATTTGAAGCCTGCATGGGGTGCAGAGTGAGACTCTGTCTCAAAAAGCCTGAACAAACAAACAAACAAACAAACAGCAACAAAAGCCCAACAACAGCTGAGGTTATTTGACCACAAGGCCCACAGAAGTCTGGATGTGGGTGTAGTCGGTCATGGATGGATGGGGAAGAGGATGTACCAGTTGGATTTTTTTCAACTTAAACTACAGTCACCTAGGCAAAGGTAACTTCAACTGAAGACTTGCCTCCATCAGATTGGCCTATAGGAAGGTATGTGGGACGTTCTCTTGACTGGTGATTGATGTGGGAGGGATTAGCCCACAGTGGGTCATGCCCCCCCCTTGGCCAGGTGATTCTGAGCTGTCTAAGAAAGCAGGCTGAACAAGGCAGGGGGAGCAAGCCAGTAAGCAGCACTCCCCTGGCCTCTGCTTCAGTCCCTGCTTCTGGCTACCTGCCTTGAGTTCCTGCCCTGGCTTCCCTTGATGATGGACCACAACCTGTAAAATACACCCTTTCCTGCCCAAGTTGTTTTTGATCAGTGTTTTATCACAGCAGTAGAGAAGCTAACTAGGACAGGGTGACATGGTATGGGAGGAACATAAAAGAGGGTACGGGGGGGGGGGGGAGTTCCATGCATTTATGAAATCATTAGTGAAGAAGATAAGTTCTTAAAAAGACCAGACAGCCAGAGCCCCTTTCCCTGTCCCCTCTCCTCACTCCTCCAACAGGACTCTAAAGTACCGGATCAAAGCACCAGCCAACTAAACGAGAATCTTCTTGCCCTTAAGTGCTGTCTCTTGCTGTGTGCTCTCCGGTAGAGGGAGCAAACAGCTCCCAGAGGCCTGTTTCATAGGAGAAGGGATCTTTCCCCAAAGGCCTTGCCTCTCACTATATCACACTGGGGCTGGACTTCAACACATACCTTGGAGGACACCAACATTCGATCATAGTGGGAAGTGCCCCATTCTGCTTCCCAGAGGCCCTCACCTGCCAAGGTGTTAGTCCCGGCTGCCTTCCCGGAGATACCCATTGGGAAGGAGACCTCGAACCCGGTGGAGAGGGAAGGCAGCCCAGCATTCCTCAGCATCCTGCTGGCTCTGCTGCCTCTCCAGTGTCCTGCCGTCTGGCTGCCAACATGACCAGCAGGGAGCTCCCCACTGACTTGGCAGAACTGAGAGAGAGAGAGAGAGAGAGAGAGAGAGAGAGAGAGAGATGACGGTCACTGTGCTCAGCTGGCACATTTTGGGGGTGTTGGTCATGAAGAGTTGTCTAAAACCCCAGTTCTGCAGAAGTGGTCGTCCCCCCCCCCCCGCAGAGAGCTGCTGGCCCCGCAGAGGCAACTTCAAATGTATACTGTTTGCTTCGGTGAGTCTTCAGCTAACTTCAGATCATCTTTGCTGGGCCAATGTCTCAAGACAGGATTGAGCGGCCTGATACAAGTTCCTCCTTAGGAAAGGAGCATTATGGAACCATCTATGGGATCAAACATGGGACACAGACATTCTCCCATGTGCCGTCTGTGACCCTCCTACAGGGAGGTACAGGACCACTAAAGTTGGCTCTTACTTGCTTGAAATCTTTACTTTTTAATCTATAGTTTTTAGCATGAACCTTGAGTCTCATGTTATATTCATCTTCACTTAGTCCATTTAAAATTTCAGATAGAAGGAATATGTCAGAAATAATACAAAGACAACCCAAGAGTGGGAGAACCCACTTCGAGTATCATTGCCTTTGGTAGAAGCGGCCCTGTAGCCACATAAATGTTTGAATGAGTACATTTTTCCCTTTTCAAATATGAATGTTCCGAGAGGCATTTAAAATACCCTTTCTTCTGGAATTTTTTTTTTATTCACATCTCACCCTGACATCCGCACAGCTTCAGCATAAAGATCACAGTCAACTGTCCCCTTCTTATTTAATAAGGCAGGGCTCACGGCATCGATTGTATTTGAATACACTGAAAGCTCACAGGCAGAGAGAGCAGAGAGAGAGGGTGTGACTTCTAAACACTTGGTTATTGTCAGTCTATAGAAGAATTGAGCATCTGTCACTCACGGGCACATAGAGCTGGTTTGAAGGAAATGTTTGTGGTTGGGGGGGCCTGCTGTTTTCTGCGACTACTGGAAAAGATGTAAACCGCTAAGAGATGAAAGGACCTCTCATCTCTGAGACTTGTTAAGGACCAGCCCCGCACTTGACTGTGGACCGAACTCTCTTGGGCACGTGTATGTTTTCCAGAATGGTCGGAGCACGGTACTGTTTGAAGGTAGGAATTCTCAGCTTTGTTGTTCCTGCTGCACTTACTAATGAATCACAATTCCTTTATTTTTGAGAGGAGCTATAAATAGAGCTGAGACCTGTTTCCAACACCATTTAGACTGAAGTATCTTCTTCTCATTCTCTTTTATAAATCACTGCAGCAAATAAAGTGTCCTCCATGCTTTGAATCTCATACACACACATTCTCCCCCACTCTAACTTTAAATATCCCACTTTTCAAAGACAGTATGGCTGGTCAGATGTGTGTGTGTTTGTGTGCATGTATATGTACGTACATACACATATGTGTACCTATATATGTATTCAAACAAATATGAAGTATAAAGTCAGGATGTGATAGATTGCCTTAGTTCAAAAAAAAAAAAAAACAAACCTCGCGTCCTCTCACATTTGCACCAAGACTCTCTAGAATAGAGTTGTTTCCCATTTAATACAGCCTCACCAGCCGAGAGAACATGAGTGCTGGCGATCTTGCTGGGACTCTATGGATGGGTTTGTCCAGTTGCTTCTGTCTGGACTGTAAGAATCCAGCTGAAATAGCCTGAAGCAGTAGCTGATCTTTTAGATGGGTCTAGGCAAAACATACAGAAGGTACCTATAGTCATGAAGTGACTGCGGATTGACACCAATGCACAGTAGCCAACTCACCAGCCTTTGAGTGAAACATGGCAAGTCATTCAGCTTTGGGGCCAGGGGATGATCATTACTAAAATTATTACTAATAAACTAATTATTAATAATTACGCAAATAAGTATGTTTTTAAAGACACACTCTTATGTACAAGTTCAAACACTGTAGCCCAAGCTGGGCACAAAACTCACTCTGCAGCCCAGGCTGGCCTCAGATTCTCCGGAGTCTTCTTGCTTTAGATTCCTGAGTGCTGGGATGGCAACTTGAGATGCCTTGCCCAGATGATTTTCTTTCTCTAGGTCTACGTTTTCATACATTTTTTTCTACCATGAACATCCTTGTTTATTCATTGCTTGTACATTGAGCCCTTACTGTAAATTTACCCCTGTGCTAGGTACAGGGAATGACGTGGTGAGAATAAACAATTGTTTTCCCTCCACTTACAAAACTCAGAGGCCAGCAAGAGGGATGGATGTTCACGTAATCATCACACCTGAACTGTTACACGCAGGACATGTGTGGGGCCAGGAGTGTATACAGAATGGACTGAAACATCAGGAAAGCGTCCCCTGAAGAATGGATGAGTTGAGACCCAAAGAGAGACAAGGAGCTACCCACAAGGAGCATGCTGTGCTGGAAAGTGTTTGGGACATTTCCTTGGTTTCTATTTTCAAAATTGATGTGTGTGTGTGAGTGTGTGTGTGTGTGTGTGTGTGTGTGTGTGTGTATGAACGTGTTTTAAATTCTCTACCTGACTGTCCCACTTGGGCAGACTTAGCCTGAGAACAAAGCTACCAGCACTTGACATTGACTTTCCATGCATTAAGGAAGTCTGGCTGTTCGTTGCATTCCTCTCTGCCTCTTTAATAATATGGGGCCATTTTTGGAGAAATGGCTGCCTAACCAGAGACTCCTTTCCTAGGCTCCTAAGGTAGTGTTAATTGTCAGCTGGACAGATTCTAGAATCACGTGGGGTATGGGCCTTTGCGCACACTTGTGAGAAATTATCCTGATTGCATGGATCAGGGGTAGACTCCTAAGGGGGTAAGACTCCTGTTAGTTGTGACCCCTGGGCAGGAGATACTGAGCTGTGCATGTGACTCGGGGCTGAGCGGTGTCATGGAAGCATTCATAGCTCTCTGCTTCTCATCTGTGGATGAAACGTGGCCAGTTACTTCAAGCTCCTACTTTCCCAGCAGTGATGAGCTGTGCCTCTAACAGTGATGTAAAAGAAACCCTTTCTCCTTCATTTGCTTTTGTCAGAGTGTTTTTACCACTGCAACTAGGAAAGAAACTCAGACAACCACCTGTCTCGAAGTTCTACTGTTCTTGCCAATGTGGTTGATCCTGAATGGTGGGTATTATTTCTTGGCCAGGTTCTTAAGAAGCAATTATGCCAGCAGGCAGTGGTGGCAAGTGCCTTTAATCCCAGCACTGGGGAGGCAGAGGTAGAGTGGATCTCTGAGCTTGAGGCCAGCCTGGTCTACAGAGTGAGTTTCCGGACAGTCAGGGCCACACAGAGGAACCCTGCCTTGAAAAAACAAACAAAGCAACATCAACTATAAAAAGGAACAAGTATGCCACCTCCACACCAACAACTCTACCTTATGTCAGCTGACAAATATGACAACAATGGATTCTCCTTGTGATGGGCTTAAGGCTCAGCAGGTGAGAAGCCCTGCCTGGTAGTGGATTGTAGCCGACTACCTGTAGCTAGTGAGGTCATGGATCTCTGCCCCTTTATGCCACAGCTAAGGTTCATGGAAACATCACGGAAGAGGAGGTGGGGAGATCTTAAGAGCCCCCTTGTGAGGCTGTGGTTCCTGGAGATCACAGAGAAGGCGCACCTGTGAAACCTCAACAACATGGCCGCCTAAACAAGACCGGGGCAATGATGACACCGGTGGACATACATACTTACGTGGAAGAGGGGAAATTTCACAGGGCCTCACCCCTGGATGAAGAGCTACAGGCAGCTAATGAAGAGGGAGAATTAGTCTTTCCCAGGGATGAGCCCCTAATTGGTTAACTAATATCAAATGGACAACCCTGAAAACGTATATATAAGGAACACTAAATGGATTCAGCAGGTTGTATTCATGTAGTGTGTGTGTGTATGTGTGTGTGTGTGTGTGTGTGTGTGTAACAATAAAATGGTACCGTGAAGGCTAGTCCTCAGAAGGATCCAGCTCTATTCCTCTAAGTGCTGTGTCTGAACTGTGTGGTGTCTTCAGCAACAGGGACTTACCTTCAATTTCCGGGAGGCAACCAAGGGCAATACCATTAGCCTATACTGTTTGGGGAGTCTTTTGGACTCCCCGACCAACAACCGGAAATGATGCTTATTTTTGTTTTTGGATGATCCATGACTCTTGGGGAAACATAACTTCTCTTAAACTGTATACATACGTACATATATACTAGTACATGTTTAAGTAAATATGAAATAATGTAACCCCTATGGCCTTCAAACATCCTTGACGCTCTAAATCCCTCCTCTCCCCTACTGTATTAATGGCCTTCCTCCTTCTCCAATGAAGACAATCTCTCATTTTCCCCATGTATCCCTTCATCTCACATCTACCACAAGGGTTCCCTTTCTAGCCCTCCTCTCTACCCCAGTCTCTTTTTACTGTCCTGGTTTTAACAGAACGTGCATTTAAGAAACAAATCCGGTGCTCTCCAGCTCTCACATACACAGGCAACATTTCAGTGGGGCGAAATATTTCATTTGCATGAATTAACCTTTGGGTTCAATTTTCCTTTAGCCCATCCTAGAAGGAAAGGAGCTTTGTTGTGGGTCCTTCCTGACTGGTGAGTTTGGTGGTGTTGTTTGTTAATTTTCTTTGCTTCTCCACTTCCATGGGATCTCATGGGTGACGCTGACATTTCCGGAAGGAGAAAGGCTTTACACAAATCAGGGCTGCTCTGCTGGAACTCAAAACACATTTGCCTTGAAGGAAATACCCAATTCATTCACACAAATGGCCATTTTGGCAAGGGTGGAGGCCAGACCGAGGAGCCTGATTTGGGGGCCGCTGGGGAGCTGTTGGCAGGTCTCCAGCAGGGGAACAGTCATGACTGAGGAACGGCACTAGGAAGATGGATCTGAGAGTAGCACACAGACGCAATGAGAAGTAAAATAGCTCAGAGGCAAAGGGACCAACTGTTGCAATAATCCAGCCGTGAAATAAAGAGGACTAGCCTTGATGGGGCCGGTGGGAATGGAAACAGGTGGACATGGAAAGCTGAAGAGATGAAAGGGGGATACCACTTGACCGCCAGCCACAGCTCAACTGCTCCCACCAAGGCTGGGAAGTTTCCTCAGCTGTCTCCATCAGCCTAGTGACGACAACAATGTTGCAGGATTGTTAAGGTAATGGCTTGCATAAAGCCGCTCCAATGATTAGAAAGGAGACAAATTAACAGCTCTCCCAAATCATTTTCAGAAGTTGATCACAGCCCAGGGAGGAAGGGACTGCATGTCTTCGTGGGAAGGGAAATTTATTTCGATGCACTTTTTTGATGGAATATGGGGGGTCAGAGGAGAGACTAGCGTGAGGTGAAAGAAGACAATGTCCTTCGGCAGCATTGCTAGGGTCACAGTCACACTGTGGAAGTTGGGCCTGGCTCTGCAGACAGCCAGCTGTGCGTGACTCTGGGACAACTTGGTTCACTGGCTTTATTCCATTTTCTTTTCTGTAACATGGAGCCGGAAACAGTCATTCCTATACCGTTGAATTGTTGGGACTAAGGAAGAGAATTCTCATCAAGTGATTAACTAGCTCAATGCCTGGTGCACACTTGTAAATACAAGCTCTTCTCTTTACCCCCTAGTTATAAACAAAAGTGAAGTTCTTTGTGAAGGAAGACTTATGTAGGGTTTCTAAACAGCCCAGCTTGTGGAGAACCTGTGCTGGTGATGTTTGTCCTACAAAGGTGGACAGGGCTTAGCAAACTGTGACCGGAAGCCGGACTCGCCTGCCTACCGCGTTCACTTTTGAACCACTGTGTTGGAACACAGTTACGCCTATTTGGTGGTGCATTGTCTCTAGCTGGTTTTGTGTGACAGAACCGGTGCTGAGCTGACCACTCAGATCCTCTTGACTACGGAATCTGAAATACCTACCTCCTCTCTTGCTTGAGACAGGGTCTTTCTATGTGGTCTCAGCTGTTCCGAAGCTTGCTTTGTAGATCCCCCTGCCTCTAACTGCTGAGGGCTGAGGTTAAAGGTACCACCACACCAGGCTTAAAATCTGTTTGGAACACTGCTAATGAGGCTATAGCAAAATGGCACACCCAAGTGGTCTCTGAGTTCTGAAACCTGGAAGCCTGACCTCAATGCTGGCTCCTCCTGAGGCTCTGAGGGAGCCTCTCCAGTTCTCTCTCTTGGCTTCTGGTAGCTTGTTGACAATCACTTTCTTTGGCCTTGCCTTCAGCTTGAAGTGACTAAGGCCACTGTTTTTTCCCGACTCCATTTTGTGACTGCTTAGACCACTGGTTCTCAAGCTTCCTAACGCTGCAACCCTTTAATGCACTACCTCACATTGTGGTGATCTCCAACAATCAAATTACTTAATTGCTACTTTATAACTGTAATTTTGCTACTGTTAATGAATCATAATATAAATATCTGATATGCAGGATATCTGATACGTGACCTTTGTGGGTGTCTTGAACCACATGTTGGGAGCCATTGAGAACTTCTCAGGCCTCTACACCCCACAACAGCCACATCTGCCATAGCAACGCATTTGCCATTTCCCAGTCCCTGACCATGGTCTGGATGTATTAATCAAAATATATTATTATTTAAATCAAAATTAATTGTCATGTTGTGTCTGAAATAACTATGTTACAAGGCTCCTCTGACCCTCCCTTACCATTGATGGGATTATGGATTTGGCCTTTAAAACTGCTGTATCCCTGAGGTTTCCTGCCACAGACCATGAGGCAAGAGCCTCCTGCTCCTGGTCATGAGCCAAAGTAAAGAACTCATATACTCTTAGCTGGGTTAATAGCTCAGTCTCTGTCTTCATCCTCACACGATGTTCACCCTGTGCCTGTGTCTGCGTCCAAATTTCTCCCTTTCTCAGAACTTGTGTGGTACTGGATTAGAGGCCCACCCTACCCTAGGACAGTGTGTGTACTAAGTGTGTCTAAAATGACTCTATTTCCAAATGACATTCTAAGGTAGTGGGGGTTAAGGCTTCAACGTATGATGCTAGGAGGGTTACAGTGGATCCAATAATGGGCTCGTCGTAGAAAAAGAAGCCACTCCTGTGGAGAGAATCATACAGCGTTGGGAGTTATCTGATGAGATGAATTTGGCTCTAAGGAACAGGAGCTGACCTCGGAGAGAGGGTGTGAAGCCTCTCCTCTGGCAGGGTTACTAAAGCTTGGAGCCAGCAGAAGGATTCTTTAGCTCACACAGGCAGGCTTCGTGCTGAACAAGATGGTGTCATTCCTCCACTCCAAAACTCCAGTGTTTTTCCTCAAGTTTGCTGCAGGCACATTTCTTATCTTGGCTAGAAGGGCCTGTGTGTGCTTGGGCCTTATCTTTATCTCTGTCTTCACCCACCATTCCCTCCTCTGACACTGGTCTATCCACACAGGGCTACTTTCTGCCTTTGAAACTTATGTGTTCAGTCATATCTTGGAGGTCTGACTCAGATCTCACCTTGAACTTGAAAGGCACATGAACCTTTAAGAAGTGGGTCTCTTATAGCCCATTAATTGAAAGTTTGGTCACCAGTATAAACAACGCTTGGTAGAGGCTTTGGGGAATTGTTGGTTCCAGGGCTACACCTTCACCAGTGGCTTAACCCAAGTGTTGATTCAATATGCAAATAAATTATTAGAAAGTGGTAGAATTATGAAAGGTGAAGTCTAGTTGGAGGTGTATATATTGTGTCTCTGGTCGTTTCCTGTCTCTCCCTCTCTATCTCTCTGCTTCCTGTCTAACCTAAGGTGAGCAGCTTGGCTGAACCTTATGCTCCCCTCTAGGATGGCCGGCTTCACTTTGGGCCCAGAGTATGGATGAAAATATCAGAAAACGTGAGTCAAAACGATTCTAACTCTTTTCAAACTGTTCTAGCTATTGGCATGGCTGTGAAGAAACTAACGCAGGGCCTAGGGGAAGGTGATGGAATGATGAGGCCCTGCTAGGGTTGCTATGGAGACAGTTCAGCAGCCTGGGCTCTCCTGCTTCCCAGCTCACTATCTGATCTTTTTCTCTGGTAACCATTCTTGTATTGAGGTTGTTTGCTATGTTGTGACACAGGCAGAAGGCCTTCACCGGAGCCAGCCAGATGCCCCATTCTTAGGCCTCCATATTGTGAGCTAAATAAACTGTTTGTAGCACCCCTGGAAAGCCTTTCCTCCCCTCCTTGAAGCATTCCTTTCTCTGCTCTGACAGCACAATTCACTTGACTTTGTAATGCCTCCACAATCTCCTTTTCAAACACTCCATAGTTCCTCAATGAAACAAATAAAATTAAAACAAAACAAACATTTTAAAAAGTATATGTGGGTATTTGGACAAACTTTAGAGGCCACCTCAGTCAGCCATGTTTCCCAAAATCAGGGATCTGTGTCTTTCTGCACAATTTTTTATACACTAATAATTCTTATATTTTTCTACAGATTGACCTTTCTAATGCATTCGTACATTGGGAGTCCATGAAAAATTTACATCACAGTCATAACCGAAATCTACCAAGGATTGCCATAAAGTAGAAAGCAACAACTGTCACCACACCAGGCTTAAAATCTGTTAATGAGGCTATAGCAAAATGGCACACCCAAGTGGTCTCTGAGTTCTGAAGCCTGGAAGCCTGACCTCAATGCTGGCTGCTCCTGAGGCTCTGAGGGAGCCTCTCCAGTTCTCTCTCTTGGCTTCTGGTAGCTTGCTGACAATCACTTTCTTTGGCCTTGCCTTCAGCTTGAAGTGACTAAGGCCACTGTTTTTTCCTGACTCCATTTTGTGTCCGCTTGGACCACTGGTTCTCAAGCTTTCTAACGCTAAAAACTGGTACAAATGGAGGCTTGTCATGAAACCCCAACTGGGAGTTAGGAACTCACCTGTGCCTCTTTGGGGTTCCCACCCTTCCCTCTGTGCCTCAGAATGTGACTGTATTTGCATGCAGGACCTCTAAAGAAGTGATTAAATTACAATGAAGTTATTAGGGTGGCTCCTAATCTAATCAGACCAGTGTCTTTACAAAAGGACATCAGGATGCGGAGGAGAGACCGGAAAACACCAGAGGGGCTGATGAGGAGCTCAGTGAGTAAAGAGGCTTGCTGTCACAAACCTGGTGACCTAACCAACCAAACAAAAACAAACAAACAAATAAAAACAAGACAAAACAAAAACTCAGTGTCTTTCCCCATTAAAGGTTTGTTTCCCACTCAAGTTACCGGCTGGCAGGAACTTTTCACCAGTCACTGACGACTGGGGACATCTGGGAAAGCTCTCCTCACCTTGGACAGTCATCGTCTGGAACACAACGAGGCCCCTGTGGCCATGTGTGAGGAAATCTGGTGACTTGCCCCTCCGATTTCCCACCATCTCCAACTGAAAGAGACACCACACACAATCTCCTTTCTTCAGGCAGAGCATGTCATTTGTTGCAAACAATAATGAAAACTAGAAAATGAGAAATCGGATTCTTGGCCGGGGTTGGGGTCGGGCGTGCTCATCTCTTCCAGGACATCCAATACTATTTAATGTTATAGTACAATCTTGAGTATGTCTCAAAGATCTTTTCCATGATTTGGGGGAACAAATAGATATGAGCTGATATCGATCATCCATCTATCTATGTATCTATCTATCTAACTATCATCTATTTGTCTATCTATCATCTATCTACTATCTATCATCTATCTATATATTTATCTCTCTATCTATCTTTATCATCTATCCATCATATCTATCTATCTATCTATCTATCTATCTATCTATCTATCCACTATCATCTATGTATCTATCTCTGCCTCTCTCTTTCTGTCTCTCTCTCTTCTCTCTCTTTCTCTGGCCTGGAACTCACTACAGAGATCAAGCTGGCCTCACATTCACAGAGATCTACCTGCTCTGCCCCTCAAGTGCTGGAATTAAAGGCTGGCCTAGATTCTTTGGCACTCCCCCTTCCCTTTCTTGCTCTTTTGCTCTCTCCATCTCTTGATCCCGCTAGATCTTTTCCTCCCAACAATTGTATCCTACTGGGTTTCACGGATTACGGGACTCAACGCAAGCTGAGCCTCTAACAGCTTTGTTATCTGAGACAAATTTAAGCCTAAGATCACATGACTTGACAAGCATTGTACAAATATTTGTTAAGAAGGTACCAAGCTGTCAGTCACTTATAAAAGTTCTTAATTGCATAGCTGAGAAGCCTGAAGTCGGCAGTGTGAGTGTTTTCCGTACTGTCGCCTGTTCTTCCTCATGGAAACCCCACCAGGTCTCCCTGCTCCGAGTGACTTCCACTCCATCCTGTGAGCACAAAATGGCGGCAACCCAGATAATGGGGGGGATGTTCGTTTCTGGTGTAAGGAGCCTTTCATTGTTCGTTTCTAGTAAGATCCTAGTGGGAGACTGTTCTAAAGGCCAGCGCCGATTCTGAAGAACATCATGGCAACTTGTCCCACTTAACATTTACTCCAGAACACGAAGAAACCTTTTCTGCTCATGTCGGAGGCAAATGCATCTGCAGAATCAATGGAGAAAAAAAAAAAAAAAAAAGGAAAAAAAGCCTGATTTCTCAGTGTTGTCTGGTTAGCATCCAATTATGTACAGTATATTTATTTTAAATTTAGAAGACGCACACAAGAGATTTCCAGGAACAAAACAAGAAGAAATTGGCAGTGCACTGAATGGAAAAAATTAATGACTTGAATTACATAGCCTGTGAGTCGAAGCTGACGAGAGTGGGAGAGGAGAGAGAGGAGGCTGCAGCCAATATCCTGAGCGGTGTTTGAAATGCGGTCACTGTCCACACAGCTGTCACATCCTTTATCTTCATGGCGAGGCCCAGCTTTGCAGGTCACCAGTTTCAGGAGTGCAAAAGCAATGCCCCTAAGCTGACTTCAGTGGCAAACTTCCTCCTAGAGAATAGATTCAACCCTTAGGTTTGAGCACAATCACTTTGTCAACTGTAGTGGGCAAGAGGGAGAAGAGGAGGGAGGAAAGGACGGAGCAGAGAATGAAGGCCGGGGCCTGAGACGTCCCACTGATGGCTCCTCAGTGTTTGTCAAGCTCCTCTGTCCGAGGGTGGTCCGTGCAAGCACCTTCCCTTACAGTGTCCTGCTTTTCTTCACACTTGTCTCCAATTTTAAAGGTAAAGAACTCGGGGTCTGGGAAGTTGATTATCTTGTCTTGGTCACTTAGGCAAGGGTTAAACTGTGACCCCTGAAAGTTCAGGAATCTTAGTGTGTTCTAGAAACCTGCCTCTCAGTTCCTCAGAAAGCACCCAAATGAGTATCCAGCTTCCGCCCTGGAAAGATTTATGAGTGTCAAGGCGCGTCCTTTGATAGACAGTAACTGTCCTAATTCACCAGGAGTCGGCTGTGAGCGTCTCTTAAGCTGCAGTCTCCTCACCTAAGGTCCAAATAAGATTTGTTTCGAGTTCTTGGGCTCCATGGAGTCCAGAGATGTGGTTTCAATGTGAATGTAGCCCACACGGACTCGTGTGTTTGAGCGGTTGGTCTCCAGCTCGGAGTGCTGTTTGGGAAAGGTAGGAACCTTTAGGAGAAGCAAGCGTGCTGGAGGAAGTGAGCCACTGAGGGCAGACCTGGATGTTTTAGAGCCCCGCCCTACTTCGTGCTAGCTCTCTGTTACCTGACCAGCAGTCTCCTCTGTGGTACTTTTCACGTACGATATTTTGTCGCAACACAACATTAGTTTTGTAACAAATGCAAAACCCATCTGTAAGATAGTGAGAATTCAGAGTCCCAGCCTCAGGCCATCTTACCCTCCTTACAGAGGCGGAGTCTGGAAGTGCAGGCTTTCCCTGGATTCCCAAACAGAAATGCCAGTCAGGTAGGGCAAGCGTGCGCACGAGGAAGACTTCATCAGCGGCTTCCGGGGATGGAGACACGGGGGGGGGGGGGGAACTGCAACAAGTTCAGACTGAATTAAATCTAAACAACTGTTCAGATCGAATATTTCTATGACATATTCTTGTGGCCATTCTGATGCAGGAAGCCATTTCTACAGGGGCCCTGGCTGCACACCTCCTATTGCTCTTTCCCATCCCAACCCCAGGACGTTTTGCTGCACCCAACTCCATCCTGCTCTCTTCAGCGCAATCCCTTTCTCCTCTGCCTCTCCACACCCTTCCAGGACCCTCTCTTAGCTCCTGTCTCGGGGAAGGCGAATGGGCTCTCCAGTGTGTGGCTACTGTATGTCTCGGCTGCCTCAGGTGAAGCCTCCAGAGGCAGGAGAAACAGTAGTGGTTCTCATCCCGTGGGACGTGACCCCCAATGTGCGAGTCGCATATCAGATATTTATATTTATGATTCATAATGGTGGTAAAATTATAATCATGAGGTAGCAATGAAATCAGTTTATGGTTGGGGGGGGGGTCTCAGCACTAGGAAGGTTGAGAACCACTGCAGTAGGATTGCAAGAGAAGGGGAGCCTGCCACAGCAAAGGAGCCTGCGCGGACCCAGTTCTGCTCAGTGCTGTGCTGGCTTCTAGGGTTTTGTTTTGTTTTGTTTAAGACAGGGTCTCACTGTAAAGCACTGGGTGGCCTTGGCCTGGAACTCAGGCTTTGTAGACCAGGCTGGCCTCAAACTCAGATGTGCCTGCCTCTGTCTACTTCAGGAATGCTGGTAGGAACCATGCCTGGCTTTGTTTTACCTTTTATGGAACTATAATATATACACACACAGAAATGCATCTTTCATAGGTGTATAGCTTAAAAAAATTCTCATGGCTAAGTAGGCTTGAGTAAGCGGTATCAGACCAAGGAACAGAGTAGGATAATAGCCCAGAACCCCCTTCTTGTCGCTACCTTCCCCAGCATGGTGGCATGAGACATAATTGACCTTTTGGCTGCATACATTTACTTTAGAGGGTTTCCGATAAATAAACTCCTTTAGAATAATCCTCTATGTCATCCTCTTTGTTAAGTGTTTTGAGAAGTGTGCTTTAATTACAGATATTTGATTTATTCCATGACCCAGTGAAGTCCTGGCAGTGACCTTTCTTCCTGGGGAGGAGGGGAGTGGCCATTTTGGGTGGTCATAAATGACCATCAGGCAAATGAATGGGCCTGGATAGAAATTAGCTTGTAGAAGGATTCTCTCTAGGATCTGAATGAGCTGGAAGAGCAGGCATTTCCTTGAGACAAAGTCCATCCAAGTGTGTCTACAGCCCTTAGTCCGCTTTTCTGTGCATAGTGATGAAATTCAGTCTGAAATGGAAACAATTTTGAGCTCTCTGTGAAGAGCTTGTGAAGATCAAGGAATACCAGGATAAATCATATAATGACCTCCAGGGATCTTTAAGACAATTAGCATAGCATGCTGCTGTGCTATGAGGTGAAATTCCCTCGTACCTTCAGCCTCCTCTACTGCTTTTATCATGTGACTATGCTTGAGTTGACTTATTCACTGAATCATTCATGGATGTATGGGTTATTTTCCAATCTAGGGCTATGGTATGGCTTCCAAACCAGATGTTGGCAAAACATGTCATCCTGAAAGAGAAGCTAAACCCATCTATCCATCCATCCATCCATCCACCCATCCATCCATCAGCTATCCATCCATCCATCCATCATCCATCCATCCATCATCCATCCATCCATCATCTATCCATCCATCCACTCATCATGCATCCATCCATCCATCCATCCATCATCCATCCATCCATCCATCCAGCCAGCCATCATCCATCTATCCATCACCCATCTATCCATCCAGCATCTGTGGAGTGCCTGTGATGTTCCAGGCATATAGGCGAGTATCAGCATAGGATAGTGTAGAAAACTGATATGTCCTGGTCCCCATGGATCATCTGTCAAAAAGATGACATGTAGATATTTAGGGCGCAGAGAACTAGGAAGTGCCAAGGGAGGAGAGGAACCCAGCAAAGTCAAGGCTTGAAGTTGTAAGCACTAGGGGCTTCAGGGAGGGAGTTCAAGGTAGTAGGAATAGGTTGTGCAAATGGCACACTGCAAAACTCAAACAGTCCTGTTATTGGGGCCTTGAGGATGGACTGGAAAGAGGGTGAGATGATGCTACAGAGGTAGGTCCAGCAGAGGTAGGCAAGGGCTGGAACTTTACGGGCCAAAGCCATTTTTAAAGACTTGAGACTTCTTTTAGAAACACTACTAATTACCTAGAGGACCGATATGTACTGTTAGGTCACCAGAAAGACCCTCTGGCTGCAGAGTGGGTGTTTGGAATGGGGCGCACCCGGAAGCAGAGGTTCAGGAAGGCACAATGCATAATCAGCGTAGAGCTGCCGTACCTGAGAGCCCCCGCAATTGTCCCGGTTGGCCTAGACCTCACACCACACCACAAAGAGAGCAGCTTACCATTCAGCACGCCACTGTCCTTCTGAGGGACTGTCTGCTTAGGGAACCCCGCATTACCTTCCACGATCTCCCAGCGCTGATTAAATCTGAACCCAGACTAGACTCAACATCTACCTGATCCCGAACCCCATGATCTTAAATGTCACACTGCATCGCTTCTGGCTCTGCAGTCCCTGCTTCCATGCTCTTCCCGAAAGGCACGGCGTTATAGCTCGGGGGGTAGTCTATCTCCCACGGCTCATGGTCTTCAGTCAGCTGAGCCTTCTTGTTAGCCCACAAGAGGCAGATGTAGGTTAGAACAAAGGAAACTTCATCCTAGCTGTCTGGATTACCTAAAGCTAAAGACAAAGAGCCAGGCATATCCCTGGAGCCCAGGTCCATTTGCAAGGCTTCACATAGTACTCTGATTGTTTTTGTAATTTGCGGTGTGCTGGGAATCTATGTAGGGAAACAAAACAGCTTCAATCATCATCAATAAATTAATGCTGTCTTGTAGGATTGGATCGTTTTGTGGAATCATACCAACTCTCATGAGTGCAAGCTGTCATAAGTCTTATGACACAAGGTGAGGCCACCCCAGATGCCTTACTCCTCAGCGTGAGGTCACTTTATTTCTCATAAGGATGCTGATATCATGCTACTTGGACCTTCCAGCCACCAGAAGCAGGAGCCAAATGAACATCTTAGCTTTACAAGTCACCCAGCTTTGGCTGTTTTGTTACAGAAGCTCAAAATGGCTGGGCATGGTGACACTCACCTTAATCCCAGCGCTTTGGAGGCTGAGGCAGGTGGACCTTCTGAGGTTTAAGGCCAGCCTAGTCTACAAAGTCAGTTCCAGGTCAAAATAGTTAAATGATTTTTTTTTTAAGGGAAAAAGCTGGGTGAGGTGGCGCACACTTTTAATCCTAGCGGAGGCAGGGGTATCTCTGAGTTCTAGGACAGCCACCGCTACACAGAGAAACCTTGTTCTGAAACCACCCTGTACCGAAAGAGAAAAAAGAAAGGAAGGAAGGTACAAACATCAAACAAACAAAAATTAGACCAAGATAGGAAGGAACACATCTGATGGAGTGGGATGGGAGACTGTGGTAGGATGTCCACTGTTCTATGACCTCTGACCTCTACAACACCAACACGTTTTATGGGAAGAGTGAATTTTTCATGATGCAGTTACTCCTAAAGTCACTCTCCTATGTCAGCAGCCTCATTATTTCCACATATCCTTTTCATTCTTTCACCTGTGTTTTAATCTTTCTGTCTAGCGCTCTACAGCAGGCTCCCATTAGCACCGAAAGCTGTCTACCCACTCAGTTGAGCCTGACTCATGCACCATATGTGCCCCAGTTTATCCACGTGGCTCCAGACACACACTTCCCTCCTCCAGGTCTCCTCGGCAGGCCTCCTGGTTGCCTGCAGCGGTATCCTGAATTCCCCCAGCAGTCCCACCGCGGCCTCCGCCCCCTTTCCGGCTCACAGCGCTCAGCCTGCTATAATTAAACAAACAGCGTTATTTGTGACATCCCGGTTTACACATCAACAAGTTATTTTCTCTGATTTTGCTATGGATGGATTTGCTCTGCTTACATTAAACAAAAACAGCTCACCCAAAAATGCAGAATAAGCAAGGCAAAGGAAACATGGCCCAAGCAGCTGCCTCTTTCTCCGGGAAGCAAAGAGTCTTCCATCTTAACGCATGGCTTTGTGGGAGCTGAGCCAGGAGGTCTCAAAGCCATGGTCGAGAACCTTGACCCCACATGCATCAACTTTTCCCAGGGGAGTTGTGAAAGACAAAGCGAAGGAGCGATTCCACTCAAGTCTGACTTGGTGAATGTGTTATCGGGCATCCTTACGGGGTGTTAGTTAGGGTTTCTTGCAGGACTTGGTTGACCCACACACAGCAGCATCATGGAAACAGTCCCAGGCCAGCATGGATGTCAGCTTCCGCCGTGACTGCGGAAACAGAGTCCGCCACTCTTCAGTTAACTTCCTATCTCCGGAGAGTATGCACAGATGAGGCAGGGCTCCACACAGCTAGGAGAGGGTGCAGGAGGGAGTGGCTAAAATAGCAGGTGATGGTCTAACATTTTCACTACTCCTTCTAGAGGGGACACCAACTCACTGGACTTTGCTGAGGGTCGCTTGCAGATAATCAGCTGCTCTGATTAAACTGATAATGACTGTCATGCTCAGAGTACAGTATCCTACAACAACCTTCCGAACAGTCAAAGAAGGTCAGAACCTGGAATGGAAAGAGAGAGCTTTGGAAATACAGAAGGCCAAGTAGGAGTTTATTTGGGGGGGGAATTCCAGATTAAGAAGCATAAGGAAGTAGTTAGTTCTGGTTAGTTTTGACTGTCAATTTGACACAACGTAGAATTACCTGGAAAGAAAGTTTAGACTGAGGAACTGTGCTAGCTCAGATTGGCCTGTGGGCCTGTCTGTTGAGGACTATCTTGGCTGTTAATTGCTATGGAAACAAGCAGCCCACTGTAGGCAGCACCATTCCCTGGCTTTGGGTCCTGGACTACCTAAGAATAGAGAGGGCTATCCGACTGCAAAGCAGACAAAGACTGGCACCTTTGTTTCTCTGTGTTCTTGACTGTGGATGAGATGTTCCTAGCGGCCTGAGTTCCTCCCTTGACTTGCTCTCACTGATGGACTGTGGTGTAGAGCTGGAAGTGGAATAAACCTTTTCTCCTCAAAGCTCTTTTTTTTTTTTTTTTTTTTTTTTTTTTGCTCTGTCAGGATATTTTATTGCAGCAACAGCAATGACGCCAGAGAAGGAGTACGAATGTGGGATTCCTTAAGCAATGTGTCTTTCTTTGGGCACATTAATCACAGGCTACATCACTGGCAGACAGAGCTGTGGGGATGCTGGGAGGGACAGTCTCTGCCCTGGTTACAAGTTTTCCTTGACAGGTTTTGCTTGAAGTCCTGCCTTCAGGCGTTCCCCATTCTAGTCACCCACTCTGCAGCCAGAAGGGCTTCCTATCACTCTTCTAAGTAGTCAGACTCTGTCTTCAAGAGAATCCACAACGTCTCTAAGGTCTCTGGCCCATAAAGCTGCAACATCTACCAACCTCTGCAGCACTCCTTTCCCTCACCCCTTCTCCCAGCTTCCCTTGGGGGCTGTCCTGCCTCCTGAGGAATCCCAGTGGCCATGGGGCATTGTCTGAGCCAACTGGAGAAGCACAGACAGGCTGTGCCTCTAACAATGGATACATTTGTGGGGACTAAGAGATAACTGCTCCCCAGAATACACCAAACATCTCTCTCACCTGCCTCACTTCCCAGTTGGCTTCCTCAATACATTTTCTCAGGAAATGTTTATTTACCTGACTTGAGACCCTGTTCCCCTGGGGAACAGCACAGTGATGAGCTAAGGTAGCACACCACTATTTGTTTCTGCAGGCATCAGAACATTCACTCCCAGAACCAGGAGGAGGGCTTTTGGGGAAAGAGAGCCCGGACCAGACTACCTTAAAAACTTACATACATGGAAAAATTGGTTTAAGCCACATTTGCTGGTATCTCCCTCTTTATAAAATTGTACTATATAGCTATAAAAAAAAAAAAGATGGTTATAAACAGGCTTGGATTTGTAACATTTTTACTGTTATTTAAGAAATTCTGTTTTCTGCTTCTTATCTTTATTTTATGTGTATGAGTGTTTGCCTGCACTTAGGTCTGTCTACGTACCACATGTGTGTCCGGCACCTGTGGAGGCCAGGAGAGGGTGTAGATGTAGATGCCCTGAGATGGGAACTACAGATGGTTGTGAGCAAGTTATGTGGGTGCTGGGAGTTGAACCTGGGTCCTCCCCAAGAGCAGCAACCGTTTAGCCATCTCTCCACTCCTTTATTGTGATTTTAAAGTAAGTTAATATTAGCGTATGCTTGCTTCCTTTAGGCACAGTTCTGTGGTCTGTGAATTAAGAGTAAGGGCTGGAGAGATGGCTCCTGGCTTATAGAGGACTTGAGGCTTTTGCAGAGGAGCTAGGCTCAGCTCCCAGCATCAGACTTCGGCTCACACTTGTCTGTAACTCCAGTTTCAGGGCATCAGAAGCCCTCTTCTGGTCCGCACGGGCACTGGGTACATACACAGTACACTTACATACACTTAGGCAAAACACTCACACACATAAAATAAAAATAAATAAATCTGGTTTTTTTTTATTTTTTAAAGAGCTTAAGAAGTTGATGTTGGGTCAGGATGTAGCTCAGTTGGTAGATTACCTGCCCAGCCTGACAAAGTCTTGTAGTTGATGCCAGGCACTGCATACAATGGGGTATGGTGGTACATGCTGTGGTCCCAGCTGGCTTAGCAAGGGGCAGCAGGCTTTTATTGATTGCTGGGGTATTTGGTAATTTGCCATTAGTCATATGAACATAGTTATTATAGTCTTGGATACAATGTTCTATTTTTTATTGTTTTGGGGTGTGTGTGTGTACACACAGATGTACATACATCTATATATGCTGACCCATTTGTCAAGACTGCTATCCATCAAGAAATCTTCCTGCCTCTGCCTCTCTGGAAGTAGGATGACAGAGGCATGCTTTGCAGCATCTGGCTTTATCATGGGCACTGGAGATTTGAACGCAGGTCTTTGTGTTTGCCTGGTAAGCTTTAGCAAACTGAACTGTCCCCCACTCCAACCTGAACAAAACACTCTAAATGTCTACACCCACCACTGAATGCAGTGATTTGCAGGTTAAGGCAGCCACAGGAGGTACAGTGTGAGGAGAGAGAAGCAAGCCTTCTCCTCCCCGTTAGCCTTTTTCCAGGTAGCTGTGCGATCCAAGAATGAGTTTTTATTGGTAGCAATAGCCGTCTTCAACTTTTTGCAAAGTAACCCGGCACCTGTTATCAGAGCTCACACACCAGAGGTGTTGCTGTTAGCAAGCTAGTAGAAAGCGAAGATTGTACTGCTCAGCCACGTGACCTCCGAAATTGATTTTCTAAAGTCTGTTAAGAACAAGGGAGGCTCAGGGCTTATTCAGGATCTTTGTGGTATCAGCTCCCTCCTCCCTCCCCGCTGGTTTTTGTTTGCTATCAGTGCAGCCACATCAAACCCCACAAGTCAGAGTCAAAAGGGGCTCCTGGTTCACATGCATTTCGGCCTTGTGATGTAATCTGGCATTTTTAATAGCCAAGCTGCTGAAAGCACAGTTTCAATGGGCCACGGGTTAAAAGCTCGCTGTTTGGTTTCTGTCTCTTTGCTGTGATCCACGCCTACTTCAGGATGGCTGGCCTTCCCTCCCAGTTTCTGCTGCTGTAACTTTTTTCCTAGGATGAGCACAGTCTGAAGAGTGCAGTACCCATGATGAGCATCATCCAGAGACTCGTTAGAGATAGAGATTCATCCATTTTCCTGAAAATTTCACGACATCCTTCTTTTTAATAGCCGAGTAGTATTCCGTTTTGCAAATGTACCACACTTTCTTTGTCTACTCTTTGGTTGGCAGACGTCTGGGATGTTTCCCGTTTCTGGCTATTACAAATAAAGCTGCTATGAACATACATAGTTGAGCATGTGCCCTTGTGGTATGGTGGAGCATCTTTTGGGTATATGACCAAGAGTGGTAGCTGGGTCTTGAGGTAGAACTATTCCCAATTTTCTGAGAAACCTCCAGATTGATTTCCACAGAGGCTGTACAAGTTTGCACTCCCACCAGCAATGGAGGAGTGTTCCCCTTGCCCCACATCCTCACAAGCACGTGCTGTCATCACTTGAGTTTTTTTTTATCTTAGCCATTCTGAAAGGTGTAAGATGGAATCTCAGGGTTGTTTTGGTTTGACTAAGGACATTGGACATTTCTTTAAGTGCTTCTCAGCCATTAGAGATTTCTCCGTTGAGAATTATCTGTTTAGCTCTGTGCCCCATTTTTTTTAGTTGGGTTGTTTGGCTTGTTGTTGTCCAGTTTCTTGAGTTCTTTATATATTTTGAATATCAGCCCTCTGTCAGAGATAGGGTTGCGAAGATCTTTTCCCAATCTGTTTTGTCCTATTGACGGTGTCCTTTACCTTGCAGAAGCTTTTCTGTTTCATGAGGTCCCATCTGTTAATTGTTGCTCTTAGAGCCTGTGCTGTTGGTGTCTGTTCAGAAAGTTGTCTCCTGTGCCAATGAATTCAAAGCTATTCCCCGCTTTTTTTTCTATCAGAATTAGTATATCTGGCTTTATATTGAAGTCTTTGATCCATTTGGACTTGAGTTTTGTGCAGCGTAATAAATATGGATCTATTTGCATTGTTCTACCTGCAGACATCCAGTGAGACCAGCACCATTCATTGAAGATGCCATCTTTTTTTTCCCATTGCATAGGTGTGTGGGTTTACTTCTATGTCTTCAGTTCAATTCCATTGATCAACCTTTCTGCTTTTATGGCAATACCATGTGGTTTTTATTACTATTTCTCTGTAGTACAGTTTGAAATCATGAAATACATCGTGAAATTTGCAAGCAAATGGATGGTACTAGAAAAGATCTTCCTGAATGAGGTATCCCAGACCCAGGAAGATAAACATGGCGTGTGCTCACTGATAAGTGGATGTTAACCATAAAGTACAGGACAACCACGCTGCAATCCACAGGCCAAAGAAGCTAAGTTTCAAGGGAGACTCAAGGGGAAGGGGTCCCTTGAATCTCACTGAGTAGGGGGATTAGAATAGACATTGGGAGTGGAGGAAAGGAGGGAATTTGGTGGGGGAAGGTTAGGGAAGGGAGCAGGAGGGATTTAGTGGGGGAGGAGGGAGGGAGAGGGTCCTGGGAGACAGAACTGGAATGGGTGGAGAGCATCTCTGAGAGGAGCTAGAAATCTAGGACAATGGAAACTCCCAGGAACCTACGAGGGTGACCCTAGCCAAGACTCCTAGCAATGGGGGATATAGAACCTGAAAAGACTTCCAATGAAGGGATGGGGACACCAACCCAGCTACCAAACCTTTGGCTCACAATTTGTCCTGTGTAGGGGTGAAGATGGAGCAGAAATCGAGGGAAAGGCTAGCCAATGACTGGCCCAGCTTGAGACCCATGCTACGAGAGAGCGTTAGCCCCTGACACAATTAATGATAATCTGCTATACTTGTAGACAGGAGCCTAGCATAATGGTCATCTGAGGCTCCAGCAGCTGATAGGAACAGATGCAGAGACCCACAGCCAAACATCAGGCAGAGCTTGAAGGATCCTGTGGAAGAGGGGGAGGAAGGACTGAAAGAGTCAGAGGGGTCAGGAACACCACAAGAAGACCTACAGAATCAACTAACCTGGGCTCATAGGGGCTCACAGGGACTTCGCCTCCAACCAGAGAGCGGGCATGGGATGGTCCTAGGCCCTCTGCACATATGAAACAGTTGTGCAGCTTGGTCTTCATGCGGGACTCCTAACAACTGAAGCAGGGACTGTCTCTGACTCTGTTGCCTGCCTCTGGATTCCTTTCCACTAACTGTGCTGCCTTGTCTAGCCACAAAAGGAGAAGGTGTACCTACTACAACTTATATGCCAAGGTAGGTTGATACACATTGGAACCCTCCACTTTTTTTCTACCTATTTACAGACTTTCATAAAGTTGCCAATTTACATATTTTCCAGCTACTGCCAAAAATTTATAATTTTATTTGAGTCTACCTTTTCTTTTGAGTTGTTTGGAGCAGGCTTTGTAGCACACACATGTAAAATTTTACATAGATAAACTTTTGACCTTTGCAGTGCTTGAATTTTATGCTTAGGAAAGCTACCCCCTCCAATTAAAAAGCGAGCAACTATTCCACTGCAATTATGTTTTGATTTTATTTGATACCCTTTAAAGCCTTAATTCTTAGCCTGGGATTCATTTCTGCCTGTGCTATAAAAGGGATAATGTATATTTTCCTCCAACAGGTAATCGATTTCCCAAGTTAAAAAAAAAAAGGTATTGATGTTAGCTTCTTTTTCTGTTGCTATGATAACATATTCTGATCAAAGCAACATGAGAGAGTGTTTATTTTAGCTCACAGTTCAGGATATAATCCCTCACACCTGGGAAGCCGAGACAACAGGAGCTTGACACAGCTGGCCGCATTGCCTCGCTGGCAAAGGAAGAGGGCAATGAATGCGTGCTAGTACTCGGCTGAGTTCTCCATTTTATACAGTTCAGAATTCCCTGCCCAGGCACGGTCTCATCCACAACTAAGACTGATCTTCCCACAACAATCTCTGGAGCCTGTTCTTCCGGGTTATTCAGTTTGTCAAGTTGACAATGAACAGTAATCACCACAGGAGCCTAGGAAATGAGTTCCTCATTGGGATTTATTGGCACAGCACCCTTCCTCTACTCATCTTAAGCATGGTCCTTGTCATATATTGAATTCTAGACTCCTAATTCATCCTCTAGAGCCATCATTTCTGTAATAATACTAGTTTGTAGAGTTTTCCATAGGGTTAAGTGTTTGGTAAGGCTTTACTAAAAAAAAAAAAAAAAAAAAAAAAAAATTGGATTGTCTTGTGCATTCATTTTGTCACATGAAATTTAGGGTCAGCCTTTAAAGTTCCATAAAAATTGGTATTAGACTCTGATAAACTCCAAGGAGAGGTAGGGAGACAAATTTGATGTCATAGGCAGAACTTACCTCTCCATTTGTTCACTTTTCCTAAGCAAATGTTAATTTTCCTTGGAAAAGCCTTACACATTTCTGTTTGTTACTATTAGGCATTTAAAAATACTTTTCTATGATTGTTGCTAATAGGCTTCTCACCGATTAGTGCTAGAGTGAAGGAAAGCCATTTTCCTCTACATGATCACATTGTATCTTACTTGCTTCTGTTATTACCATCTATGAGTTTTCAGCTTACTGCCCTGGATTTTCTAGATAGACAATCATATCCATAGTATTTGTTCACATGTATTTGAAGAACTAGGTTCTCAACCAATTCAGCGCTTTTAAATCTCTATTTTCAGTGTCTAATTTTTATCTTTATTAATCACTTTCTTAATTTTTCCTTTGATTTACTCTGTTCTTGTTTCTGAGTTCTGGGTTCAGAACTCACTAATTTGTTTACAATTTTTAGATTACGTTTATTTATTTATTTTTGTTTGCAGATCAGGTTTGTGGGAGAGCACATCTCCTAGCACCAGGTGCGGATGATAGAGGACAGCTTGCGGGACTCAGGTCTCTCCTTCCCCGGGGGAAAAGCTCGGGTCAGCAATCTAGTGACACCTGCGAGCTTTCCCCTAAGCAGAGCTACCTTAGCCTGCAATGTTACTTTCTGAACCTCTGAAGTCTTGACTGGATTCTGCTCTGTCTGTATGCCACGGGGCTTGTTACATAGTGTTCTCATTTCTATTCACTTCTGTGCCCGTCTTCTGCCATCCCTCAGTCAGTCCTAGCTTTCCCTTTTAACATTTCCGGCATAAATAGGATCACACTAGAATTTTCTTTCTGAAATGGACTCTTTTCACTCACCAGTGAATCGTGTGACACTTGCTTAGATTGTTGTATATCTAGTTCATTCATTTTCGCTGCCACGTGACAGGCCATTGCAGGAATATGTTCAATGCCTCTATCCCTCCCGTTGATAGATATTGAAATTGTAAATTCTTTTGCTATCAGCAGCAGAACGGCAGAGAATGCAACGTGCATGTGTTTGTTCCTGGCCATGATACTTCAATAAAAATTAGAGAGAGCCTACTGAGCTGGCAGCATGGGAACACAGTGGCTCTAAAGTACCCATTGCTCGGCGGCATTGTGTTTTTAAGAGACATTTATGAATGATGTGCTGTGTGGCAATTTATTTCAATGGTCTGGTGCTTTCTAACTCCAGCTGCCCATTAGAATTGTCTGGGGGTGTGTTTTTAAAAATACTGCTCTCTGGATCGGCTTCAGAACAGCTAAATCAGAATCTCAGGAGCCTGGGGTTCAGTGTTAGTATTTTTACAAATCTCCTCGATGGTTTAAATGCATAGCTTCCTTTGGCAACCACCGGTCTTGAAATGGAGTCATTTTGACCACCTCTGTTCTGTTCAGATCTGCAGAGCGACTTTGGGTTGGGGGGAGGGGGTGGGAGTGGGGGGAGAGTTGGGGGAGGATAGTCAGTTTAGATCCACTGCATCATTTGCAGCAATAAAAATGCAATTTGGACAAGAATTATTGTTTAACCATGCTGGAGAGATGGTGCAACAGTTAAGAGCACATATTGCGGAGGGCTGGGTCCAATACCCGTGTCTCAGATCTTTTGTGGGGCAGACTCTGCTTCTCATTTATAAAGCCAATCTTCCTTCGGGAAAAGCCGGCTGCTCGTAGGACAGAAAGAGAAAGAAAAGTTTATCTACTTTACTGCTTAAAGGAACAAGGGACGTAGGGCACTTATCAAAACTCTGCTGGATAAAGTGTCTTAATACATTCATTTAAAAGAATAGGTGCACTTTAAACAAATATTAGGCCACATTAACTTGCCAAGAGGGCAAAAAGGACTCATGACCCTCTTGGATTGATGATGTTATCTTCGCCGCTTCAATTAACGTGCCAAGCGTGGGAGAGCGCGTAATGGAATCCCAGCCACCCTTAGCAGAAAGGCTGCTGCCAAGCCCGGAGCAGCCTCCTGTGGACATTCGCAGGCTCGGGAGCCTCCTGGGAGCCGTGGCTTCATATCCTGCTCTTCTTCTTCAGCAGCAGAAATGTTGTCTGCAGGTAGATGCCTATGGCTGCTGTTATGGGGTACAGGGGAGGTCAGCAAAGGCTAATGTATACCGGGGTCGAGCATCTGTGCTCTAAAGCAGCTCCCTGTCACCCCCCGTTTGCACACTGGGGTTACAGATCTCTTTAACAGTCCTCATTGCTACCTCTCATCCGTGTCTGGCTCCCTGTGTGAATTCTAACTAAAACCCTAGGGAAGAGGGCAATGGGCTTGGTCGATGTGGCTATGGATGTTTGCATTCATATCTGTCTTCCTCTCTCATTGGTATGGTAGGATGATGAATGACTCCCCAAATATCAACTACTAGTCTCTCGAGCCTGTATGTGATGTCTTCATATGACTTTAAAAGAATAAAAAAAAAAAAAAAAAAAAAAAAAAAAAAAGGAGTACGATAGACTCTCCGTGAGGTTATTTGCATTCCTCTGATGGCCGGTGAGATTTATGTAGTCACATAAAATCATGCACATATACGTCAAATGAAGGAAGTGAAATTGTGCCGGGGAATAAAGGAGACAAACAGTTCCCCGGAAGGGTGAAGAAGGGGAGGGCCAGAGGAGCCCGGCTGGAGCGTGGAAAGTATTCAATGCACAACAGAGACTATCATGAGAAGTTATGAGAATGAGTAGGCAGCTGGGGGAAATGGCTTGGTTGTTAAAATGCTCACCATGCAAGCGTGAGGACCAGAGTTCAGATCTCTAGACACCTGGGTGAAAAGCTGCTGAGGCAGAGACAGGTGGATTCCTGGAGCTCCTGGACCAGCTGCTCTGGATGAAGAGGTGAGCTCCAGGTTCTGTGAGAGACCTCTGGCCTCTAACACATGTACGTACCTGCATACATACATGTACATGGGGACATATAGGTATCTGTCACATACGCATACACCATATACGTATATTTATATGTCACTTTGGAGGTTAGGAGATTGCCAAGCAGATCTTCAGGGAGAACTCTCAGTGTCATGGCAGCCATCTGAGAGAAGGCAGCGTGATCGCGAGACAGAGCTGGGAATGGTGCAGGTCAAAACACGGTACCCAAAGGGCGGAGCTTTGCTCTGAACGTACTTTGAACTAAACAACACTGGAAGGCCTTAGAGTCAGTCTCAGAACCAAAGCCTTCCTGACCTACTCCTGCTACCCCCTCCCCCTCAATTTCCCTCCAAAGTGAGTCACGGACACCAGGATTCCTCTCCCCCAAGGTGGGCCATAGAAACCAGAACAGTTTTCCCTATAGTCAGCCCAACTAAAATAATTTTTTTAACTTTTAATTGGCTCTTTGTGAATTTTATATCACATGAATTTCATATCATGCATCCCAATCCCACTCATCTCCTCCTCCCTGCCCTCCACTCTTGCAAGCTCTCCTTCCAACAGAGAAAAAAATAAATAAATCTTTTCTGACCCTTTCCTTTCCCAGTGCTTTTTTGTCTGGCCCTAAAGAGATTCTGATCGGGTAGTAGTAAGTCATTGTGAGGGTTTGTTTTTGTCAACCCGAAGCAAACTTAGACTTTTCTGGGAAGAGAGAATCTTAAATGAGAAGATGCCTGTATAAGATTAGAATGCAGGTGAATCTGTAGGCCATTTTCTTGATTAACAGTTGATGTGGGAGAGCCCGTCCCACTGTGGGTAACACTGTCCCTGTGCAGGTGGTTCTGAGGTGCATAGGGCAGCAGGCTGAGCGCATGCCAGAGCATGGGCAGCAAGCCAGAGGCAGCATTCCTTTATGGTGTCCGCCTGAGTTTCTACCTCCAGGTTCCTGCCTTGTGTTCCTGTCATCCTGGCTTCCTTCCATGACGGACTGTGATGCAGAACTGTAAGCTGAAATAAACCCTTTCCTCTCCGAGTTGCTTTTGGTCATGGTGTTTTGAAACCGTAACTAAGACAGCTCTAGACCCTTCTCCCAGAAGGCTTGTGCCCCGCTGGGAAGGAAGGAGTCCTGCCAGAGAGAAGACAGAAGGAATCAGAATGGACAAGGCCTTCTGGGCTCCCTGTCTCAGATTTTTACCATACCACATACCCTTCTAGTTCAACCATGTTGCTACACGTGCTATACAGTTGTTTGTATTTTTTTTTTTTAATCTTAACATGTCCTGTTCCTTGAACCTTGTCTTGAATTCTTAATGCTGAAGGTTTCTGTACCATGGTTACATAATTCTAAAAGTTTTTTTATTAATCTTTTGTGTGTATACTTATGTGTGATGTACGTATTCATACATGTATGTGGTTGCATGTGTATGCATGTCTAGAGGCCTGAAGTTGACTTTGTGATGTTGTGTGTCTTGCTTGACCGCTCTCCACTTTTCTTACTGAGGCAGGGTCTCTCACCGGACCCAGAACTCATGATTCTGCCTAATGTAGCTAGCCAACCTGTCTCCCCCTGACCCCCCGGGCTTCTCTTGATCCTGCCTCCTATGTCCTGGGGTTGAAGGCAGGCCAAACAGCTCATGTGGCTTTCACATTGGTTCTAGGGCTCCCAAATTCCTTAACTGAGCAGCACCTTAGTCACCTAGCCATCTCCCCAGCTCACTTTTCTCTTGTAAACCTTGTTACGGGAGTGTGGGCTGTGACCCTGGCGGAGGTGAGAAAAAGTACCATGAGTGACCAGGGATGGCAGGAACCTCCAGTGGCTAAAAGAAAAGACATGGGTGTCTCCTCCATCTCTGCCGACACTGGGAATTCAGTCCAGAGTCATGGGTGTGGACATCTGGCCTGCAGAATTGTCAGAGAATGAATCTCCACGTCTTAAGCCACCAAGTCTGTGGCAATTTGTCATACAAGCCTTAAGAAACACGAATACATTTGTCACATGGCTGAGAAATAATGACATATGTTATTCATTCATTTGACAAACATTTACTATGAGGCAACTGCACTGGCACAGGAGAGGCAGACAGGAAAGGGAACATTCACTGTCCCCAGCTCTAGCATATGCAGTGCTTTAAATATGCATATTTTTCCCAGGGAAATTTTAGACTCTGAACCACGTTGGGTGGAAAGGCATGTACTACAAAGATTGAGTGAGCATCCTTGTAAATGCTAATATGGAAAGTTTCTTCCCAGGCTAAGTGACTGCTCTGCATAAAAGCTCAAGGGCAGCATTGACCCAGGCAAGAAAGGTAATGGCATGAAGCAAAAGCTCATCCTTTGCTCTCTTGGAAGCACAGACAGAGATTGTGATCCGAATGTTGAATCTTAAGACCTAATCTTTTTTCAGGATTTATTTATTTATTATGCGTATAATGTTGTCTGCACGTACACCTGCACACTGAGAAGAAGACGCCAGATCCCATTATAGATGGTTGGGAGTCACCATGTGGTTGCTGGGAATCGAACTCATGACCTCTGGAAGAACAGTCTGTGCTCTTAACCTCTGAGCCATCTCTCCAGCTCCATGGGCTAAGTTTTAAAGACCACAGGTGTTTGCTGGGTGCTTGGTGTGTGCCAGTTACTACTCAACCTACTGTGGAGGCCATGGGAGCAAAACGAACCCCAAATTCTGGATCTCTCAGAGCATGTATTCTAGCAAAGGGGGCAAAAAGAAGCCAAACCAATTTATGGCAATTCGGTGAGATTGATGTGGAGGCCAAGGAAAGGAGACTGGTGGGGCGGCTTTGAGGATGTGATTTCTTGATGGAAAGGTCAGAAGTGCTCTGCTCAGGTAAGCAGAGATCCAAAGGAAGAAAAAGAACGAGTCAATCAAGATCCAAAGGACAAGAGGGTTCTAGGCAGAAGGAAAACCGGTACAAAGGCCTGGCGAGAAGCAAGCAGGGACCAGCAAGTGGCAAACTGGCTTATTACTTAGCTGGCCAAAGGATTAGCAACCGAGAGAGGGAGGCTTCTCCAGGCACTAAAGTGTCACAGCAGCCACAGACACTGTCACGTTCCCTGGAGCAAGGGAAGGCTGCTAGCCTGTCCTACGGGATTTTTCTCAGAGAGGTAAGATACACAGGTGTGCACAGCACACGCAGACACAGCAACAAAATGGACTAACACGACTCAGAAGTCAAGACAAGATTTTCTTCCTCAGGCCCGTGTAAGGAAATACTGAAGACTTGATACAGGAAGTGGGATAGTGGATAGACTTTTTTTGGATTTCGGAGATTTTAGTTCTTTGTAACGGAACCTCCAGCCTTTTCCAGTTTGCCTGTTAATCATTTGTATGTCGATCATACGACACAGCTCACATTTTGGAGTGTGAGAGGGAGACCAGGTTCTTGGAAATGGTACTTCCCAACCATGGGTACTTAACCGTGGTTTGGGTACTACTTAACCGTGGGTTAGGTACTACTTAACCATGGGTTGGATACTACTTCGCCATGGGTTGGCTGAGACAGCCAGTCCCAGGGATCCAGAGAAGAGTGTGAAAAATGTTGATCCCTGGAGGGCTTGGACCAGCAGAAATGAGATTTCCAGAGCTCCGGCCCCTGAAATGCTGTTAGGATGCTTGTGCCCAGCAATTTGAAGGTAATAAAACTCTGATTCAATTCCACAAATGGAGACAACCGAGAGTCAGTGAAGGGAGGTAATAGACCATGCTTTGTACAGAACAGGCTTGAGCTTGAGTCCCACCCTTCCCTGCAACCTTGGGAGAATTGCTCTTCCCACCTTAGTGTTGTGGTGGGGTGAAATGTAGCCCCAAACTCATGTCTACCCAGAACCTCAAGCTGTGACCCTGTTGCAGTGAGAGCTTAGAGGATGCGCTTAGTTAAGGTGAGGCTACACTGAATTAAGGCGAGCCCTAAATCCAATGGCTTGTGTCTTATGAAAAAGGAAGGGACTGAGATACGGAGCCACAGACAGACACACAGGGAAAGAGGAGGAACTGAAGTCACAATGGCCGGGAGCCGAGCCTACTAGCCGGCTCTCTGCTGCTATGACAAAATGCTCGAGAAAAATCAACTTAGTACAGAGAAAGGGCTTACACTGGCTTCCCAGTCATGGAGGTTTCACGCCATGGTAAGTTGGCCCGGTGCAATATGGCAGGAGCACACAGAGAAGGAGGCTGCTCACCTCACGGCACTTGGGAAATGGGAACAAATGAACAGAAACAAACAAACAGAAACAGAAAGGAAGAGGACAGCGTCCCCTTTCAATGGCAATCCAGCGCCCTACCTTTCTTCCTCCAAGTCCCACTCTCTAAATGTTCTGTCTCCCAGCAGCGCCACAGCCAGAGAACCAGACCTTCACTCAGCACAAAGGCTTTGGGGTGATGTAAAAGAAGCTCTGTGCCAAGGCATGGAAGGCTTCTCCCCTCACACCTTCAGTGTGGCCTCGTGGACCTTCATCTTCGGTTCCTAGCTTCCGGGACTCTGGGAGAAAACATGCTTTAGGCTACTACGCTGCTTTCTATTGATGTGATAAAAAGCCTTTTGGGGGGAAGAAGGGGTTAATTCAGCTTACACATTCTAATCACAGGCTATCCTGAAGGGACGTCAGGGCAGTAACTCAAGGCAGGAACCTGGAGGGGAGAGCTGAAGGAGGCCATGAAGGAATGACGCTTGCTGGCTTGCTCTCCATGGCCCCATCAGTTTGATTCTTTTATAGAACCAGGACGGCCTGCCCAGGGATGGTATCATCTGCAGGGGGCTAGGCCCTTCTCCATCCATTATTAATCAAGAAAATGCCCCCTCAGACTTTCCTCCAGGTCCATCTGACCGAGGCAATTTTTTTTTTCAGTTGAGGTTCTCTCTTCCAGATGAGGATAGTTTGCATCAAGGTGACAGTTAACTAACAATCATGCACGTATGCACCCTGCCGTGGCACTCCTGAGGAAACCAACACAGTACCTTCATCTCTACATGCTTGGTCATCTGTGAGGGAGTCAAAGCTCCAAGTTGCGCTATCCCTTATTTCACCGAGCCACGGGGGTGCAGACTGGGAGCCACTGGCACAGGAGGCCACTCCTCTGATACATAATGGATTCCTGGTCAGTATTAGCCCAACACATGCAAACACAATATTGCATCATTAGTAGCAGACCTGGGGTCCAGCTGCCTGGGCCAGCAGGCTCACATTCTGGTGGAATATTATGACGCTGAAAGATAATTATATGTGCCAGTACGAAGGCTCCGTGATTAACAGCGCTTCCAGAGGTCCATTCCCAGCACTGGCATGGCAGCCCACAACTGTCTCTAACTTCAGTTTCAAAGGATCCAGTGCCCTCTTCTGACCTCAGTGAGCCTTGCACGCATGTTGTATACAGATATACAGGCAGGCAAAATATCTATATACATAAAACAAACAATAAAAATAACTAAAAAAAAGAAGGAAAGAAAGAAAGGGAAGGAGGGGGGAAGAAGGAAGGAAGGAAGGAAAAAAGGAAGGAAGGAAGAAAAAGAAAGAACTTAGTCAGAGGTGGTGTGAACCAAAGGCAGGTGGATTTCTCAGTTCAGCCTTGTCTACATAGTGAGTTCCAAGGCAGCCAGGATTACACAGAAAAACACTGTTTTGAAAAACCAAATGGTAGTAGTAATAATAATAATAAATAATATAATAATAATTATTATAATAACAATAATAATAAAAACATTATTTGTACTAAATCATGAAGAAATGAAGATGTAATAAGGAATAGTGGTGGAAGGAAAACAGAGACTATAAGCTGTGGTGTGTGTGTGTGTGTGTGTGTGTGTGTGTGTGTGTGTGTGTGTGTAGGCCAGAAGTAAACCTCAGCATCATTTCCCAAGTACAATCCACCTCTTTTATAGAAACAGGATTTTTTGTTGGTTTGGTGCTTGACATTTGACATTTTGGCTAGGCTGGGTGGCCTTGAGTCCCAGAGACCCACCTGGCTCTGCTTTCCTAATGCTGGGATTACAAGTACATGTTAGCATATCTGGATTTTACACGTAAGCTCTGGACCTCGAACTCAGATCCTGATGCTTGCGCAGCATTTCACTGGCTGAGCTATCTCCGTAGCCTCCTAAGCTATTTTTAAGGAAGGTGGTCAGAGGGAAAGCAGCTCTCTGGACAGGTGCTGAGGGAATAAAGACCTAAAACTCAAGTGGGTGGTGTCTCCAGGTGTTAGTGAGCCTCGTCGGGGTTTTCGCTTTGGCTGTTCGCAGGTGGGTGTAGCATACAATGAGTTCCGATCCATCCTTTGTGCACACAGAACGCTGTGGCCTTCCCCAGGACTCCTGAGCAAGGAGATGAGAGTGATGGTATCTCCCCACCAAAAATTGAGGTTAGGGTTTGGTCCACAGTGTGACAAACCTGAGAAATGGTGGCATTTTTAGGAGCTAAGAACGAGCGCTTCTAACGAAAGTGAGTTATTTGTAGGAAGAACGGTTTTTTTATAAGCTCAGCTGGCCACTTCCACTGTCTCTTGTCACGAGACCTCCACTCACATCCCCACTTTCCACTTCCTTGTCTCCTCCTCCCAAGGCCATCGCCCGGTGCTAGATAGACACCAGTGCTACTCTCCCAAAGCTCCAGCATTCGGGTTTTTTTTTTCTTTTTTTAACATTTTTTTATTTATTAGTTATTACAATTTATTCACTTTGTATCCCGGCTGTGGCCCTCTCCCTCGTCTCCTCCCAACCCCTCCCTCCATCCCTCTTCTCCTCCTATGCTCCTCCCATCGGGCGATTATTAAGCCGCTCCTTTTTATAAATTATCCAGCCCTAGGTACTTTGTTACAGCAAAAGAAAACTAAGATTATGGTGATGTCTCATAAATTAAGACGAGCAATCAAAGCTCGTCCATCAAGCCTGAGGTGGAAAGATTTTCTGGTGTAACAGACTTGGGCTCTTAGGCTGATGTAAAGGAGAAATGAACTGAGAGAGTAAATGGTGCAGTCAGATGTTCAGGTGGATTTTGTTATTGTTAATATCTTATACGTGGGAGCTGGAGAGGTGTCTCAGCAGTAAGGAGTATGTTCAGCACTTGCAGAGGGTCTGCGTTCAATTCCCAGCACCAACCTTACACAGCTTATAACCACCTATAACTCTGGCTTTCGGGGGATCTGATACCACTGGCCTCTGGGGACATCTGCCCTCATGTGTACATACATAGTAGACACATCCATACAATTTAAAATAATAACAGCAATTATTAATCAACATCACTGTGATGATTAATAATTCATGTAATGATAAAGGATAAATAATTATAACTATTAATAATTGTTATTATTAATCTGTTTTGGCAGTGGGCATACACATTTTTTTTCTTCATTAATTTTTTTATTTGTTCATTTTGCATCCCAATGGAAACCCCACTCCTTCCTCTCTTCCTAGTCTCCACCCTCCCACCCACTTCCTCCAAACAATCCCCCCCCACACACACACACTAGGTACCAACCTACCCTAGAGCATCAAGTCTCATCAGGGCCAAGTGCCTTCTCTTTCACTGAGGCACAACAAGGCAGCCCTGCTAGGGAAACGGGATCCAGAGGGAGGCAACAGAGTCAGAGACAGCCCCTGCTCCAGTTGTTAGAGGACCCACTTGAGGACTATGCAGCCCTCAGCTTCATATCTACAGGGAGCCTAGGACCATGCATGTTCTTTGGTTGGTGGTTCAGTCCCCCATGAGCCCAGGTTAGTTGGCTACATAGGTCTTCTTGTGGTGTCCTTGACCCCTCCAGCTCTGTCAGTCCTTCCCCTTACTCTTCCACAAGACCCTGGGGCTCTGGGTAATGTTTCCTAATTTCCTGCTAAACACCCAGCCACCACTGGTGGGCCACTGTTCATATTCGGGACTGTGAGAAGCGCTACACAAGAGCGGTCTGAAGCTCCCCCCGCTGCCGTACACCATCTGACACCATTGCTCATGAAGGCACCATGAAGAGTAGATGAGAGAGATGGTCCCTGTGATCACCCTGCCCCACAGTACCCCGGGCTCCTGCTCCTTGATTCTGAGAAGCATGAAGTCCCCTTAGGAGATATGAGGGAACTTGAAGGAATTTATTCCCTAACCTCTGGCCAACACATGTTGCTGGAGAGCTTTGAAGTGCTACTTCAGGAGAGGACTTCTCAGAGGACTCCAGAGATAGAAGCTCATGCTGCCAAGAATGCTTGGCAATCCCCGTTCTGCTCAGCAGTCCCTCCGCCATCTTGGAGCAGATCACCAGATGGCTGACTGTTGGAAAGTCAGAAAGCTTTCCTGAGCCCTGGGGTACTCATATGCAAATAGAGAGGGTGACAGCCCATCTCTTTCAGTTGGAAGCTTGGGTGAAGGACAAATATCTATTAAGCAGCATAATGTGTCTGATATTAATTATACTAGTTGGGCACGTGCGTTGAACCAATTCACGCACCCTTGCCCACAAGTGCTATACAGTCTAGTGAGAAGAGTGGAGTTTGATACGTTACAAGCCAGGGTTAGTGGAGGCAAGGAGAAACACAACAAGAGTCTGGCCAGCTCTTTGTGTCTAAGGACTGAAAGGTGCAAATGAGCCAACTTTTGCTACTTTAACTAAGAGTATGATTGCTGGCTATTTTCTGTTTCTTGTCATCTGTGATGTAAATAGTTCTTCTCTGCCACATGCTCCTGCCTCCTTGATGCTCTGCTCAAGCTCATGAGGCTAAGAAGTCACGAGCTGAACTCTCGAAAGCATGAGCTAAAGTAAATTTTCCCTTTCCTATTTACTATCCCTTTCCTATTTTCTGTCTGCCAGGCTTTGGATCACAGTAATGCGAAAGGACTTATATGGAAGGTTTGGTCCTGAGGATCAGGGTCACGTCTATGACTAATGCTGACCTTGTGGGTCTTAAGTCTTCGGAGCTGATTCATGAGAGGGATTTGGAAGTTTGAAGGTGCAGGCATGGAAAACCCCAAAATGCTATAAGCAGAGCTGACATGGGCAGTGCTTGTGGGAACTCAGATGTCAATATGCCGGATGAAATGCAGGTAGTAAAGAGCTCTCATGAGGTTTCAGATGGGAATAGGATCTATTGGTCATTGGACTACAGGATACTTCTGTTACATTCTAGCGAAGCATTTGTCTGTAGCTTGCCTGTGTCCTGAAATGTTGAGTGAAGCTGAAATCAAAGCAAAATGGACTCTGACCTGGCAGAGGAACTTTCAAGACAGCTAGCATTTGGTCTGTGGGATGCTTATCATCCTCTCTGTTTAGCCAGATTTGCAGTGAGAATTGAGAGTATGAAGCAGAGCAAAAAAGATACCTCAAGGGAATGCCAGGGACTTGGCAGGATCTCATCCACCACAGGTTCCAAAGTATAAAACATCATAGCAACATAGAAAGCTGGCTAATGTGCTTGGTTCCTAGCCGTTATCACTTCATTTTTTTTTCCTTTGAATAAAAGATAGACTCCCAGGTAACCAGCTCCCAGAAGAGCCATTGTAAGAATGTCATTTCCCAGATTCAACTGCCTAGGCAGAGGCGGCCACAACCATGGTCTGCAAAGCCCTGGCTAATTGCTAAGCCTGGCAATAGAACTTGGTATCATCCGCTTGATGGTTCTGGTTTTGCAGACATGCAAAATACAAGAGTTAATAAGGTCATGGAGGTGTCCACCAAAGATTCTGAGGAAAAAGTCCTTGTAGCCAGGAAGGGGGGGGGGGCTACTGGGAAGAGAAGGGGGAGGAGGCACCCTTGGGATGTAAAGCAAATAAACCGAAAAAAATAAAAAGTCCTTGAGGCTAGGTAATATGTAATGGGGGTTAAATCCCTGCAGGGAACCTTCAAGAGGACAATACGTGAAGCCACAGTGGGGATCATGGGATGCTGAGAATGCCAAGAGCATCAAATGTCTGCTGAGGAATCTCTGAGCAATAAACGGAAGAAGCTTTGCTCAGCAAACAGCAGGGTCACAAGGGTGGAAATGGTCCCCATAGGCTTTAGCATTTGAAAATCTGGTCCCGAGTTGGTGGCACTGTTTGGGGAGACGCAGAAGGTATGGCCTTGTCGGAGGAAGTATGTCACTGGAGGTGGGCTTTGGGAGGTTAATGACCCACACCATTTCCAGTTACTCATTCTCTCTCCCCTGTGCCTTATGCTTGCGTTTGAAGACGTGAACTCTCAGCTTCTGTTCCTGACATCATGCCTGCCACTTGCTGCCAGGATGAACTCTGGAACCAAAACAATGCTACCATTACCCTCTGTTTTGGTTGTAGGGGCCATTTTTAATTGGGTCCTTCTCATTCTTCTACTTGAATTATACATTTTCTCTGCAGGCTGCTTGACGGGCCTTTTTCAGACATGTCTCTTGCAAATGTTTTCTTCCCATTCGTGACTTGTGTTATTCCCCTGACGGTAACTCTCAGAGAAAGAGCTTTAGCTTTAGTGAAGTCCAGGGTACCAAGTCTTTCTTTCTTGGATGCTGCCTTTGATTTGTTTCTAAAAAGTTATTGGTGAACCCAATATTATCTGCGTTTTATCCATTCAGGGTGTCTTAGGGTTTCTTGTACTGTCATGAAATCCCATTTCCAAAGCAACCTGGGGAGGAAATTTAAAATTTGTGCTTTTAAATTTTCACTCATTAGAATTTTGTGTCTTACATATCCTGAGTCACAGTCATTGACAGAAAACAAGGGAGGGCTCAAAAAGCTATTACAGGGGTCAGGAAGGAGTGCTGGCTGCTTACTGGCTTGCTCTTCATGGCTTGCTCAGCCTGCTTCCTCACAGGGCCACCAGCCCAGGGATGTTCCTATCCATAATGGTCTGGATACTCCTCCGTCAATCACTACTTCAGAGATTGTCCTACAGGCCTGTCTGCCTCCAGCCTGAACTTGTGGAGGCATTTTTTCAGCTGAGCTTCCTTCCTCTCAAAAGACCATAGCTTGTGTCAAGTTGACAAAAACTAGCAAGCATACTAGGAGTTTATAGTGCATCATTTTTGTGTCTAAATCTGTGGCCCATTTTGAATCAGTTTTCATGAAGGAGAGAGGAAGGCCTGCATTTAGACTATTTTTTATTTTTTTTAAAGATATTTATTTATTATTTATACAATGTTCTGCCTGCACACCAGAAGAGGGACCATATCTCACAGCAGATGGTTGTGAGCCACCATGTGGTTGCTGGGAATTGAACTCAGGACCTCTGGAAGAGCAATCAGTGTTCTTAACCTTTGAGCCATCTCTCCAGCCCACATCTAGACTCTTTACCTTCTGATATCCAATTTATTCAAGCACCAAAGAGTGTTCTTTCTCCAGTGTGTTGTCCTTACCTCTTTGTCAAAAACTGGCTAATTATATTGAAGTGAATCAGTTCCTGGGGGTTCTATTCTGTGGCCTGGATTTATTTATCTATGCATTTATTTTATATTTTAGGAATGAAAATTGATGTTGCTTATCATGAAAGGGAAGTACTTCTAGAAACTGGCCTGGGCCAGTGAGCTGAGGTAAAAGCTCTCAAAGGTCTTTTCTATTTGATTTGGCCACTTCCATGGCCCTAAGTACTATAGCTCTACAGTAAGTCTGTGTTGACGACTGCTCTGGCTCCTTTGTCTCTCCACGTAAAATTTTAGAATAATTTGTCGATGGCAGAAAGGTTTGCTGGGAATTCTGTTTGGCTTACAATGAATACATGTTTTGAGTTGGGAAGAGGCAAGACTGAGTTTGCTCATGTTCCTCATGCTTTTAAACTTTTACTCACTGGAGTTTTGTAGATTTCCTCGTAAGACCTTACACAGGTTTGGTTAGATTTGTACCCAGGTATATCCTTTCGTGTATGTGTGTGGTGACAACTGATCTGGCATCACATTTTTAAGTTCAAACTGTGCTTTTCTTTGCAGGTATATAGGAGAACAATTGGTTTTTGTATATTAACCTTGTATCCTGCGGCCTACTATAGTTAGTTATTTGTTCCAGGAATGGTTTTATTTTTTGTTTTCTAATCCCTTTGAATTTCTACATAGACAACAAAGCCATCAATGACTGAAGACATGTTTATTTCTTTATTCCCCATCCCTTTATTTTCTTTCTTAGTCTTGCTGAGTCTGTCAGGACTTCTAGGATAATATTAAAAAAAAAAAAAAGAGGCATGAGAGGGAGCACCCTTGGTCTTGGTGAGAAAATGTCTCCCCACTGGTTATGATATCATTAATATCTATACATTTGTTTGTAGATGTTCTAACCAAGTAAAGAAAGCTCTCTGTGTCTAATTTGCTGAGAGGTTTCACTATGAGCAGTAGGGATTTTGTCAAGTGCTTCTTTTAAAAGTGTGTGTGAGAGAGAGACACACATGTGTGTAAGTGCCTGCAGAGGCCTGAAGGTGGCGTTGGATCCCATCGAGCTGCAGTTACAGGCAGTTGTAAGCTGCCTGATGTGGGTGCTGGGAACCAAACCCTGGTCCTCCGGAAGTGCAGAGGTTTGCAGAAGTGCTCTGCAACATTGAGCCATCTCTGCAGCCCGTGCATTTCCTGAATCTATCAGCATCACCATGCAGTATGTCTTCCTTGACACGTTAATGTGATGGATTTATAGCCATTCATTTTATGTTGAGCCAGCCTTGAAGACTCAGGTTCTAAGTTCCTTTTGGTTGTGGAATGTTATTCTTCTACTATGATGCAAGATTGGACTTGTTACTATTTGGCTGGAGATTTTGAATCTGTATTCATGAGAGCTATTGGTATATCCCCTTCTTTTTTTTTTTTTTTTTTTTTTTTTTTTTTTTTTTTTGGTAATGTCTCAGTCTTGTTTTGGTATTAAACTGATGCTAATATTATAAAGTAAGTTAGGAAGTGGTCTCTCTGTGTCTGTATTGAAAGATATAGTTTAAAAATGGCATAGTTTCTGCCTCAAGAGGAAATCTAAAATGTGTTTTGGAGGATTCACAAATGAGTCAGTTGGGCTTGCTCATTCTATCAAATTATTTAATAAGCCTCGTTAAATGACTTGTTTCTTATGTGATTTTGACATACTGTATTTAAGAAATTATTCCATTTAACATATATTACAAAGTTTATTGGTACAGAATTACATTATCATGCAGCTATTCTTTCAATGTCTGTGGGTTCTGTAGTGATGTCCTTTTCGTTTCTGGTATTAGTAAACCGTGCTCTGTCTCAGTTAAGCTGGCTAGAGGCTGATAAATTTTATGGATCTTTTCAGAGAACTAGTGTTTGGAGTCATTTATTTTCTCTATTGATTTCTTGATTTCTGCTCTAATTTCTCTCTTTCTTTTCTTCTGCTTACTTCAGATTTAACTTGTTCTTTTTCTAGTTTCAGGGGATGGAAGAATAGATTATTGATTTTAGATCTTTCTTCTCTTCTAATATATCCACTCAGTGCTAGAAATTTCCACACAAGCACTGCTTTTACTAAACAAAAATTTTGGTAAAGTCTGTTTCCATTTTCATCACATTAGAAGTATCAACTTATTTTCACCTTTCTTCTTGGACCCTGTGTTCTCTAGCAGTACCTTGCTTATTCACCACGTATTTTTTAAATTGTAAATTAAGTAATAAATTTTTCCTGTTTCCCTCCAGATTATTTTTTATCTTTGACTTTCTATAGTTGAAAAATGATATGCTTGACTGCAGTGTTTTATAGTTATTAGGTTTTTTTTTTTCTTTGTGTTGGCATTTGTCCTGCCTGGTGCTCACGGAGAGTCCTGGATTTGTCTGTGGTTCCTGTTATATACCTATGTCACACCTTTCTTAGTTTTCCCTCGGGTCTTAGAATTCTGCTCTGTGGGGTTTGTGTTTGCTTGCTTGTTTTCTTTTTTGTTGCTATTTTCAGTTTTTGATCCTTTCTGTTCTCTGTTTTTGAGATTTCTCCTGATACACGGCTGTCCTTGTGTACCTCTGAAGCACTGGTTCGGGTCTTCTTACGGAAATGGATATCTACAGATGCTCATTTTGCATATGACCAGTTCACTCACCTATGTGCTTTAAGTCCTCTCCAGGTGGCTTATGGTACATAAAAGAGTATAAACACTATGTAAATAATTGTGTGAAATATTGTTTAAGGAATATTGACCAGGAAAAGGTCTTTGCATTTCAGTGCAAGTGTAATTTTCTCTGGTTGTTTCAGTCCACAGTTGGCTGAATCTATAGACCCAGAACCCATTGATATGGGAGGCTGACTATACACAAGCTCAGAAATTATTTCATCATACCCCATGTCTGGGGTATGAGTGAGCAGTTACAGGCATTCTTTGTTTATGTTACAGTGGCTTTTCTCTCTAGCATAGTGGTTCTTTTTTACTCTTAGGAGTTCCATTACTCTGCTCATGTATCCATTTTTAAATTGTCTATTTACCCATTCTTAATCTTAAACTATTGTTCATGGTTGTTTTAAATTCTGTTTCTAATAGCACCAACATCCTGACCAAGTCTGGCTTTTGTTTTGTTTATTCAAACTGTTTCTTTATCTCTTAATTTGCTGTAACTTTTCCTGATTAAGGCCATTTGTAGTGTTCCCGACACTGGCTCCTGTGGGAGTTTTCTGACCTGTTGTGAATCTCTGTGTTGGGGGGATAGCAGTTTGCCCTAGATCCCCATTCCTACTACAGAACTAAGATGAAGAGATGGTTGTTTACAGTGTCTCTAGATTTTTTTTCTTGCCATCACATTGATATATTATTTTCAAGATTCTCACTTGTAAAACTGAAGGTCATTTACATTAACTTTTTTTGAATTTCATATAAATACTATTAGAAGGATATCACATACTTTCTTTGACATTTGTTTTCTATAGATAACACCTGCAAATGAATGTAGGTGTAGATGCCTCTATTTTTTCACAGCTGCGTGATATTATACTTTGATAACATACCACAATTTTTTTCTGTTCTCTACTGACAGTAGCATGAGTTGGACAAAGACTCCTGATGAATATATGCAATGATTTTTTTTCCTATAGCGTTTATCTAAGCTAGAACAACTGAGTTCAGAGTATGTATATCTTCCAGCATGAAGTTAATGCCCGTGTTCTTAACTAACAACAACAAAGACAACAACACACACAAACCCAAACAACAAACAAACAAACAAAACCAGTATCTATTCCCAGTAGAGGACATGAAAGTTCCCTTTACATTGCACCTTTGTATCGCCAGACATATTTTTAGACATCTCCCCCTTTGATTTGTGATATCAACATTTCAACTAATCGGGCTTCTATACAATGATCCACGTATCCCTGGGCTCTGTCTTATTTCTATATATTCTGTGTCTGGTTATTGATCTACATAAACAACTTTTCTTAACTATGACTGGGAGAGGAAGACACCGCCTGACAGACCTGCCTCCTCACTTTTATTGGTTCTCTTTGGCCCTTGGCTTTTTTTTTTTCTTCTCCAAGTTGCAGAGATTTATTGATCAGTGTGATGAACTCCCCCAAATCAACATGACTTCATGCGCTCAGAGGAGCTTTATGGTGAGCCTTGTGGGTTAGAAGCCGGGGAGCCTTCTTTCTTCTCTTTGCTGTAGTCCACATTCACAGGGTAGAGCTTGTATTGTTCGCTGGGACCCAGTTTGTTTCAGGCTCCGGGTTATTCTCCCTGACCCCACTGACATCTGGATTGAGCAATCCCAGGCACATCACGCACAGTGCTGCTCCGGTACCTCCTGCTCCAATAAATATGAAGAGAGGAAGGAATCAAGCTGGGCTGCCTCTTGGCCTGCTCAGTGACCTGGCAGAGCATGCTTGTGGCATAGGCCCACCTCCACAGAGACAGGAGAACAAGCCCTGGACACACACTGAGCAGCTTCTGGCCGTTGGCTTAAAAAAAAATAAAAAATAAAGTGTCTTTAATAAGCACTTAGCAAATCCCACGAATAGGCTTATTGGAATGTTGACTTGACTGGGACCACAGTGGATCTACAGGTCATTTATTAATAGTTTTTAATAAATACCATAATTTTCCCATTAAAATTCTTTTTATTAATCGTTAGATCTATTTTTAATTTTTTCACTGCACTCTCCCTAACAAGAATTACCGTTGAAATTGTGCGTTTTACAATTATGTTTTATAACTTTTTGTCAATATGTAGGAAATTACTCACTTTATGATTTTGTTCTTTTATGCTTCAACCTTACTAAGCCCACTTGCTGATCCTCGACATCTCTCTGTAGAGTCGTTAGCATTTCTCTGAGAATGCTCACATCCCTTTTAGCGCATGTCTACCTTGCTTCTTCGCTTTGTGATGGTCAGTGTTGTTTGCCGCCTTGACCAACTCTGCTGCCTTACCCGAGACAAGTCTTGGGGCACCTGTGTGGGACTGTTATTTAAATCAGGTTAGCCCGTGAGGGAGTATCTTGATTAGCTAACTGAGGTGGGAGACCCGGGTACAGAGGGCGGCATCACTCCCTAGGCTTGGGCTCTGGACGATGTACCAAGAAGAAAGCAAGCTGGCTCTCGGCACCTTCTGCCCCCTGGCGGCGGATGCAGCGTGTAGAAGCTTCTGCCGCCATGACATCCCGCCACAGTGGGCTTCATCCTTGAAGTGAGCCCAGATAAACCCTCTCCTTTAGGTTGCATTTGTCAGAGTACTTTATCACCACACCGACCTTTCATTTCATTTCCCCTGCACCTTTCATTTCATTTCCCCCATTTCATTGCTAAGTACTACCTCCAATGCAGTATTGAATAAAAGCGAGGATTCCTAAATATAAGGTTTATTACGCACCATTGGGAGACACCTCACACTGGGTCAAAGAAAATTTCTTGTATCCCTAGTTTACCAGTTTCTTTAAACCGTAAGTGGATGTGACAACAGGAGTTGTTGTTTCTATTCCTCAACGTGTTAAACATATGAGAACATGTACAGAGTCAGTGGAAGAGACCCTCTAAGCAGAAACTGAGAATGAAAGAGAGAACTTGGCGCACTTGAGTCTGTTAAAGGGCTGAGGGTGGGTTTTACATACTTCTCTGGAGATAAATATAAACAACACTAGCCTATTAGTCCCATCCCAACTCCTGCTGGAACAAATTAGCACAAGTTCTGTCTCCTGAAACATCACAGACAGAGTCTCCTGCGGTTACAAAGGTCAGGATTCTACCGTTGCCTTCTCTTGGCTAAAGTCAAGATGTGAGGAAGAATGCTTTTCTTGTGGAAGCTCCCAGAGCAAATGTGTTTCCGACTCTTCTGGGCTTTGGAAACTGCTGCACTCCTTGGCTCACGGCCCCTTGCTCTATTTTTTTTAAAGCCAGTAGCCTGGTGTCCTGAGAGCTTTCTCTGCTTCTATTGTAACATGGCCTTCCTTCTCCACGAGAACCTTTGTCACCAGTTGGGCTCACCCGAACAGCCTGGATTTATATCTCAAAAGCCTTAATCTAATCTCGTCTGCGAAATCTTTTTGTTGTATGAGGTCATGGTAGGACTGAAGATGTGAACACCTTTAGGCTTCACTATTTACCCTAGTGTACATGGCATGCACTGAATCAGGCCATATGTGTTGGTTTTTAAATTAAAAAAAAAAATTGCTGTTGGCAATCTCATGTGATTCCACCGAAAACGCCTCAGTGTCCACCAGTTCCCATGGATGCTGATGGCAAAAGGATGCCTAGGAGTGGAGGCCCACACCCCTCATCCCAGCATGGAGAAGGTTGGTGCGGAAGGACTGTGAGTTGGAGGTCTGCCCCAGCCTCACAGTGAGTCCTTGTTTGGAGAGCAAAGGGAGGGGATGGTTTTGCCATCAGCTGCCAGCCCTAGGCCCGGCCTGTTGTTTTAGAGTGGTGTATCTGGAGTTTCCAGCTGACTGTGTCTGTCAGCAGAGACTGAGGTTCTTCCCTGTGACTGCCCTGGAAGCCTCAGTGGGCTTCTCTCGCCAAAGCCACGCACCTCACTGCAGTCTCCAAGGCCAGCACGAGGACCGCAGCAAGAGGCCCTCCACGCTGCATGAGGCAATCCTCCCTCTGGCCAGCAACAAGACCTTCTAGCAAATCCCACCACACTGTCGCGCAGAAAGGGCAGCCTGGGGCCCTTCTGTGCTGTAAACACATGAGGGACTGGAGAGAAAAAAAAAAAAAAAGTCACATGCCACATTGGAGGCCAAAGAGGAGAAATGGCTTTACGTTTTTCTATTGAATTCACTATAGATTTGGGGGGCGCCCATTTGGTTTTCTGCAACCATTACTTTTGCCTATAAATCAACACATATGGTCTAATACAGTGCCAAACATGCAGACCCTAAAGATGTCTATATTTAATGTTACATTCAATTATTTATCCTGATTAGTGGATTTGGGAGCATCCCTAACCTTCTTGTTTCTAAGACTTCATTGTCCTCAACCTCATTTCCACCCTAATCTGTGGGTTTGCATTTCTAAGTATTACCTCTAATGACGATTTTGGAGGGACACTCCCAGCCAAAATTCAAACTTTACCTGTGGGGGAAAATCACTAGGCGGGTGAGGATCAGCAGAGATAGACAGAAAGGAAGTCACCTTCCTCCCCCAACCTCTGTAGGACCCCTCATCCAAGGCATTCTCTTTGCTGCCAATTGGCTTCTCCAAGTGAGAAAGAATAAACTAATTTTATACCTATTCAGTCCAATAAAGCTCATTGTCCTACTTCCACCTCCAGCGATAAGAGGCAGGAACAGTTCATTTTCCATTGCTAAGCAACAGCAAAACCAGCGCTCGGCATCTGTGCCGGGCCTCACCGGCTGATAGGGATCACTGTCTAAAGTTCTTGTTTGCGTTCTGAAGTCAACAGTAATTGTGGATCCCTATTAGTCTTCATTAGGATGGTTTATGGCTGGCCTACCTCCAGCCTCCACTCAGTGGTCTGAATGGACCGTCTTCCTAGGGAAAGAGGTATTTGGCAGTAAAAACCCTGCGTGGATTTCCTCTACTCGTTTCCCTTCCATGGGCTGGGAAATGGTCCTCACCCATGCTTCCCTTGGCCTGGGAGACAACTAGGCTACTGTTGAGGGCATTGGAGGAGAAGGGCGGAAAAGAGGGCTGTGTCCTCGGGGGCTGGCCTCCGTCTACTCTGCGGAAAAAGTAGGTCAGTGGTGCACAGGTCTGTTTGGTGAAAGAGTCTTTGCAATTTGGGGCCGAAAGCACGACCCTTCTTTCCAGAGCCTTTTTCCAGATTCAGGACGCGGTCAACTCCTGCCTGGCTGGCTCAGGGATGGGCGAAACAGTGGCCTTACTGTAGTGGCGTGGTCTCAGCCGGCTTCAAAGAGCCGCCCTGGGCCACCAGCTCCCAGGTGTTGACTCACCCTGAGGTTGGGAGCCTGCCAGCCCGGCCCAGCAGCAGCCCAGGGCCTTACATAACTTGTCCTTTGGCCCCGGCTCCCAGTTCCAAGGCTGATCCGAAAACAAATACAGGATACGGCTTCAAGCAATTAGTGAGAACGTTGTCCTCCTTTTCAGATCCCATCCCCAAACATCTGTATCCCCTCACCACTTTTCAGAGAGCAAGGTTCCTGACAGCCCTCTTACACCCCACTGTCCCCCTAGGTTGCTGAGGATTTCTTAGGGCCATACTGGAAAACAAGCCTGCTTGCTCCCCCTAGTGTACACGCGAAGCGAAGCATTGCAAATTGAGTACTGGAAAGCTCAGGGTCAGCAACAGACTGGGGCGGTCCCATTCCTGGGGAAGGGTGTGGGGAAGAGGCTAGAAACTGTCCTTCTGTCCCGTCCTCCACCCTACCCTCACCCAGTCCTGCTCTTCTTGAATCCTCACCTATACTTACTTCTGCTTGTGATCTAAATCAAGTAGTCGAAGTACCCCAAGCTCATGGAGGGCAAGGAGAAAGAGCCTTGCTAGTGGTGGACAAGCGCCCAGGCCCAATGTCTGTAACAGACTCTATGGAGTAGACTTGCTAGGTTGCTCCCTCGTCTCTCTTGGGTAAGAGACACCCTGGGGTAATGATCCCCCATCAGACAAAGCTGGAAGGCGAACTCTGACTGCCATGCATCTTGGATCCTGATCATCCTGTACACCTGTCTCTTCCTGCCCCCAAAAGACAGGAGGGAGTACAGGAAAACACAGAGGAACCTGTTGTCAGACTCTAAGGCAGGGCCCTGAGGTGTGAGGAGGGTACCAGAAGCTGATCGGACACAAAGGACTGAAAACCACCTTCTGAGGGGAAGTAGGAAGACTGTGGCGAACCGGAAAGCCTGGACCCTCAACCGAAGAAAGATTTTCTTGGACACTCTTCCCAGGCTGGCTCCCTTGATTGCCGTCGAGCACAGGCTGGCGAGTGCGTTCCATGTCTGTATCAACCTCAGTGAAGTATGAAGCCTAATCGTGCTTGGTTAATAATATCTGTCATGAGCATAGAACCTGGTGACCAGACAAGGAAGCAAGAAGATATGCAAAATTCCCCTCAGTGGTGTTGTTAGTGGGACTAAATTGATGGGGTGGCTTTTTCCAGATTCCCAAGTTTCCTGGGGTCCAGAGAACTTATCCTCATCATTCCCCTTGTTACTTTGCAGAACCCTATGGTTGACCAAAAGGCTGATGTGGGAGAAAAACAGAACGGAGGTGAGAATGTGCCCACACCTCTCCACTCCTAAGATACAGACTTATGGCTCCGCACAGGTACTAAATGAATGTTCCTGCACGCCTGGAGAGGCAGTGCTTTGAGCACGTGGGGAAAGGGGCGATGGTGGTGGGGTGGCGGGGTGGGGTGGGGTGGCCTGGCCAAATACACTCTTGTTAGCGGCTCAGCGCAGAAGAGCCCACTGGAGGACAAGGTCATTGCCTGCACGTCATAAACACAAGAAATGGAAGAGGCGGATCCAGGGTGAAGCTGTCACCTCCCTCCAGCTCTGTAGACTCCTGTACAGCCACAGGCCATGGGGGGGGGCATTGAAGGGCTGGCTTGTCTCTAACACTGTCCATCATAGCTAGAGGGCCCCTGCAGACTGCCGCAAAGGACCTGGATCTCAGTGTGTTCTCCTCAAAGTGCACCCCGGAGCTTTTCTGCTTTTCGTCTATGCCTCCACTCTAGTCTTAGCCACGGTCACCTTTTCCTGGAGGTAGAGACAGAGATACACTGGCCTCCGCAGTAGTCAGGGGCTGAGACAGGGTCTCACTGTGTAGCCCAGGCTGGCCTGAAATTCACGATGGAAGGCAGACTTCAAACTCACAGCAGTCCTCCTGCCTAAGTGCTCGATTCTAGGCACGCGCCACCACAGTTGACTATTCTGGCCTCTTGACAGCCCTCCCTGCGTCTTCCCTTCTGCTAATCCCTTCTGTCTAGTCTCTGCTCTGGCGCCCCCTCTCCAAGCAACAGTCAGCAGCATGACCTTCTTGAGCACAGGATTCTCCCTATAGACCCCTCCTTTTCTCCCAAATCCCCACAGAGCACCCATGGCTTCTCTCTCTTTCTCTCTTTCCACTCCTATTTCCCTTGCCTCACACAGCTGCATTAGTCCTGCATTAGTCCTACACCAGACTCTCACAAAGGCCCTTCTCTCTGAATCTGCCTTTTTTTTTTTCCTTTTTTATTTGGCTAATGTCATCTCTGTGCTTGGTTGCCACGTCCTTAGGGAACTCACTTAGCACCTTAGACCATCCCCATGGCACCGATCACTCATAGCTCAGTGTTTATAAAATGATTTGCATATCAGCTCTTCCCTGCTGGCCTCCGAGGTTCGAGAGAGGTCCAGAACTTTTCTGTCACCGTGTCTTAAGGACCTCTCAAAGCACTAGCACACTTCCTAGCACAGAGCAGATAATTGATAAATTAATCAACTGGGTGGGGAGAGGGTGGGATGGACGGACGGATGGATAGATGATGGGAAGAAGCTTTTAGGCATTAACGACTGCTTTCGCTATTTGCCAACCACACTGGAAGAGCCAGAGCCTGTGGCTGTGGTCCTACCCAGCGAGGGAGATGTGAGAGGAGGCCAGAGCCACCACAGCAGAGGGGCGGAAGGGTGGTGTGGGATCCCAGCTTTATTTCCCAGGGATCTCAGGTTGGCGTTTCCAAGACAACCAGAAATAGGGACCCAGAATTCTACTTCCCAAAATGCAATTTAAAAAGAAGAGAAACCTAATGGAGAGCTGACTACGGCAGGAAGTTAAACTTCAAGCCTCCGTTCATGTCGCTGGGGAAACCGTACAAAGAGCCGGCCGCATTTCTGTACTTTTTGAGGCAGCTTTGAGCCATCCTCAACAGCCGCAGTTACCTCATTGCCAAACAGCGTGTTGCTCTGCCATGGGACCATCCGAAATCTAAGAAAGCTGATGTGTCAAGCAGTTTCCCAAAGCTTCTTTCTGTTTAGAAGGCAGACTCCAGAGACTCTTACCCACTAATTGGCCATGTAAATTGCTACCTCATGAGTCAGCTACCACACAAGGGAAATAACGTTGGTTTGGGGGCTCCTCAGTGTCTGTTCAGGGCCCTTAGGCCTGTGCTGCCAGTTGCTTTAGTGGACAGACAGACAGGAAGTAGTGCTGGGGTGCCTGTGAAGTAGGGAAAGCCTTGCAGAGTCTTCCAAAGACGGACCTTGGGGTTAGTCTAACAGATTCAAGACCTCGGCCGTGGGGCCGGAGAAATGGCTCCAATGGCAACATGCTTGCCCTGTAAAATTGGACACCTGAGTTTGAGCCCCTGAGCACATGTAGAAAACCAAAGGAATGAGATGGCGCACACTTATGACCTCAGCCCCAGGGAGGCAGAGACTGGCAAATCCCCGGACATCCTCCTCTAGTCAGCAAACTCCAGGGTAAGGAGAGACCTGAAAACATGAAGAACACAAGGCCTGGGGAAATATCTTCTGCAGCCGAGGACTGTACTATAGACGAGGCGTAGCCTATCCCCAGCTAGCACAGAGGACAGCTCTCTGGGAGAGGAGCCCACACCACATTCCCATAGTGCCCTGCGAGTCCCTACTCCACCAAGTGCTCCAGAGTGCATTAGGAGTCCTGCCTCTGCCACACAGACAGTCACGCTTGAAGGCACCTTGCTGACACCTGCATCTGTGTCAGTTTGACCTCAGCTGGATCAAGAGCCCTCTTGAGGCAGGGGTGTGAGTTGCCGGCAGGAGAAGAGGGTGATATAGGGAGGGGTCATGATGATCCAGGAAGTAGGAGGGAATCAGTGAGACATACAGAGAAAGAACGAAGCCCACAGAGGGGCTGTCAGGCTCCTGTACACCTGGACAGGGCAGGGCGCATGTACGCTGGACTCCCAGTGGAGCATTTCAGAGGAATGGTATGGCCCACACATCAGATTGTCTGTGGAGAGTGTGAAAGGCCAATAACTCTCCCCTACCTCCGTCCTCATCCTTCAAGGCAAACTCCCCTCATCTTCAGGTGCATCTGCTGGTTGAGAGAGACCTTCCAGTCAGAGGACACTAGAGAGGGATGTTTTCCATCTCTGACATAGCTACAGTCACAGCTAGTAAAGGCGGTCAGGCCCTAGGTAGAGAACGCAACGGGAGCTTCCCATTGGATCTGTCAAGTCCATAGTCACTCAAGACATAGATTTGAAATGACTAGGTAAGGATTAAATAAAACAGCATCCTAAGCTGTCTAACCCAGACCCTCAGAGTTCCAGGTGCTGCTTCCATTCTTAGTAATTGCTCTTCATTCATAGACAATGGTGCGCTTTACAGGGAACACGGCTCATTTGGGGTAAATGATCCTGGGCTTGCTTGGAAGTCTCAGCAGCTGGAGAAAGTGAAGTGTTTTTCACCTTGACCCACAGTGGGGGAACTTTGGAGGAGACACGCCCTCCTTTCAGACATCTGGGTCTCTTTCTGAGAGATACTGATGGGGTTCTAAAGCAAGAACCAAGGCTTGTGGCAGGGCGAATGACCTGATGACGCCAGATGTTGTCATCTGGTTTACCGGGGGGCAGGAGCATGGAAAGGGAGATTTGTGAAACACATATGGAAAATGTTCTGCAGAAACTTCCACGGTTTGAGCTCAAACTGCACGCCAAGGTGCCCAAAGAACGGCTGCGTAAGGTTTTCACCTCATGATTTTGTTCCTGCCACTGTCTGGACCATGTTCAGTTTCCCAAGTGAAGGCAGAGCCTGGCGTAGGAACACAGGAGACCTGACTGTCAGGCTTCCTGTTCTCTTGCACGACAATGAGGCCCACAGCATAGCCACCTTTGGAAATCTCTAGTCCTGAGCCGAAGGTGTTCCCTGAAGGAGGTCTGTTTTCACTGTGAACAGAGTGTGACCTTTGGGGGATGGGGGTGGGTGGGAAGCAGAGCTGTCTCCTGGGGGCTCTGATGAGGAGAGACGTCCCAAGGATGTTGACGTACATCACTCAGGCAAGACGGCTCGCACATAGCTGTCCTTAGCGTGACTTTCCCCAGGTTGGGGATTTCCGACTGACAGCTGCCTTGCTTCAAACCCGGCCTTATGAGTTAGAGCCCTTCCTACCAGCTATTTTCTAGTTTCAACCATCACCCAGCTGGGCACCTGTCCACCCTCCGCTAAGTGGCCACCCTGTAGGCTGAAGGCTTTTTCCTTCAAACATCTGATTTCAGGTCTGGAGAGCTGGGTGCTGGAGGTCACTGTGTTCTTTTTAAACCTGTGTCACGAGGCCTATCGTCTCCCTCCCCCAACTGCAGCAGATACATCTGGCTCTCACTGGCTCCATGCAGCCCCAGAAAGCGGCTTAAAAACACACCACTCCAGCCGCCTTGTCAAAGCTAATATATTCGGAAGCTGAAGGTGGCTCCCAGGACAGCTATGTCGGGCCTAGCATTCAAACATTTAGTGGCCGAGTAATTACTGTAATAATTAATTTCTGTTGCTTAATCTAGCAATCAGGCATGTCTCTTTACACATGGGAAAAGGCTGGTCCCTATAGAGGTGTGTGTGTCTGTGTGTGTGTGTAAAATACAGAGCGACATGTGCGATGTAATTTAGGTAGGTCTGGAGATAGCTTACGGAATAAATAAGATGCTTTTGTGGATGGGAGTTTTTCTCAGCGGTGGAACACATGACTGGCATGCCAGAGACTCCTGAGTTCAATCCCCAGCACACACAAACAACATTTTTTAAAAAGCTGCCTTTCATTTTGTTTGTAGTCATAAGTTTGGGAGGAAAAGAAAAAAAAAAAAAAGCAAATATGGAGAAACAAAAATTAAACATGCCTAACTTCAAATGCCAACTTTGTGAGAATTTTCCCTGGGAAGGATTTGGTCAAATGCTATAATTTGCAGCTTTGTCAGTGAAATGTAAGAGCTGCTAATCTTACCCAAATCCACTGTAGGCTTCTAGAGGCGTGCATGGGAATCTGCTGTAAGCCATAGGTTAGCTTAAATTTTTCTCGTACTACATTTCTTAAAAGTCAAAAGAGCTGGTAGAATTATTTTAAAGTATAAACTTTGCTTAGTTCACGGTATTAGAGACAGTGATTTTGAATGCTAATAAATAGAAAAATGCTAACAGAATATTTGACAATGCCTTTTCTTTCTACAGTCTTGGAAACCTGATGCATGATATGCATTTATAGAACATCTCAATTTAATTACAAATTAAGTTCCTATGCCCGTGCAGGGTGCCCTTCTGAGGGAGGCTGAAGCAGGAGGATAAGGTCCAGGTCAGCCTGGGCTATATAGCAAGATACTGTCTAAAATGAAATACGTTCAAATCTTTGGTCTCAAAGGCTGTGTTTCACGTGTTTGGTGGACACAGATGACTAGAGGCTTCTAAATTGGACAGCACTCAGACAGATACAGGCTATGGGCACCTCTGTAGTGCTGTGACTTACCCAGAGATGAGAACACGGCCATCAAACAGATACAGATGTTGCTTCATGTGTCCTGGCATTTCTGAGAAAGCCCTCAGTAAGCCTCCCAGCCTGTCAACTCTTAGTTCACCTAAAGCAGCAGCTCTTAACCTGGAGTCTCATCCAGCTGTAAGATATCCTGCACACCACATATTCACATTACAATTCATGACAGTAGCAACACTATAGTTATGAAGGAACAATGAAATAATATTATGGTGGGGGTCACCACAACACGAGGATCTGTATTTAAGGGTTGAAGCATTCAGAAGGTTGAGAGCCACTGACTTAAAGTCATCGGTGTTGGAGCTCACTCCACTGGACTCCCATTAGTTCTGCCATAGATAACTCCTGTGGTATGTTGGCAATGACAATGGGGCTTGCTTGGCTTACTTTCGGACACCTGAAGTTCACATGTACTGAAGGTACCAAGTCCTCCCCTGCGTCCGAGACCTGTCTTTTGGGTAACTGGAACGGGGCAGAAAGGCTGCGCCTCTTGCTCTTCCTATTGTGTCTGTCCGTTTTCTCTTGAAGACTTTGGGTGAGAGTCTTGGAGCAGACACACATCCTGTGTGTAGACATGCTGATGATGGGAGAGACATTTTATGCAGAGCAATAATACAGAGCTAACTTGACCTAGATATTCTCTATTCTTTTTCTCTCTCTCTCTCCCACCCCTTCTCTCTCTGTCCTCTTGTTAAGAGTAAAGGTACCTATGAGCCAGCATCACCCTAGAGGCTTTCTGCCCACTCCTGGAAAGAACACAGATGCCCTCCCTTTCGTTAGCCAGACCTTTCATTATTCTTATTCTATGTCTGCAATTCCAGCTCCCCTAGAGTCCAGAAGCTGATATGTGAGCGAAGTACCCCCTTTTCTTTGGTCATTGATAAATCCTTTCTTTCCCTCCAGAACTCATTACTCAGACATTGATTGTTTTTTCCCTTAGAAGGAGCTTGCAGGGTGATTTGATTCAATGTAAGCATGTATTGGATACCTTGATAGAGTCAAGATGGGACCGTCCCTTTCATATCCTTCTACCTCTTTTTGCATTTGTTTCATGTGTTGGTTTTTTTATCCTCCTCGTGTTGAGGACCCTGTAAATACTGAGTCAGTGCTGAGCCTGTGTGATGGGGAATGCTGGGAAAGAGTTTAGGTTGACTGTGAACCCTGTGGTCTTGTCACCAGGAAGGAGAGGCTACGTCAATACAAAAGTGATGGAGACCATCAGAAAGCAGAGTGTTGTGATACGGAAAACATGATTCCATGTCCAAAAGAAAGGGAACAGAGACATCCCTTTCCATAGGACACCTGGCTGTACTTACCATGGGTGGCTTTGATGGAGCAGTAAGGCTGGATGGGATTGGGTAGCCATGTGGTTTTTATCCTCAGCTCTCCTTGGCTGTTGGACAAATGGACATAGCAATGGGTTTCTTGGCTACCCAGAAACCTGCTACCCAGGACGCCTAGAGAAGGGAGGAACAGCCCTGGGGTGCTGCGACAGTCCGTATTGTCAGGTGACAGGATCCAGAGTCACCTGGAAGACAAGCCTCTGCGCATGCGTGTAAGCGATCGCCTGGGCCTGCTTACGCAAGAGTGAAAGATCTATCCTGACTGCTGGACGGAATGACAGAGAAAGGGGAGGCGTGCCGGGATAGGATGTCTCAGCCAGTGAAGCACTTGCCATGTAACCAATGTAGGTGCTGGGCAGGCATGGTGGCTGCAGTTTATGGGGGGTGCAGTGGGGTGAGTGAGCTGGGTAGTTAGACTAGCCAATCTGGGTTCAAATGAGAGTGATCAAGGAAGAAACGCAGTATCAACCTGACTTCCGTACATGCAGGGGCTTGAGCACCTACACATATGCACGTGCCCACATACATGTAAGCATGCAAACACACACACGTGCACACTGCACACGCATACACACATCACTTTTTAATATGAAGAGGAGAAAAGAAAGCCGAACACAGGGATGCAACTCTTTCTGCTTTCTGATTGTAGATGCAATATGACCCCAAAGCCCTCCAGCCTTGACATCCTCACCATGACAAGGGTATACCCTTGAACTGGGAGTCCCACAAACCCTTCTCTTCTTTTTCTAAGTTACTTTGGTCGGTATTTTGTCACAGCAACGAGAGGATGAACGGAAACAGGCGGGTCGTTCTATCCAAGGCTAGCCAAGGGTCAGAGCCATTGTGTTTGAAGGGGCGGTCAGCACAGCCCTATTCTCAGAAAACCTCCTTTCCCCCTTCGTGACAGACTCCCTTTTGGTCTCCCATTAATTAGTCCTGAGACTGTGCCTCAGGATTCTAAGTTCCCACCTTCTGCCAGGATCGAGATTCCTTGGATTAGGCCCCTCGTATTTGGGTAGGGCCATATGGCCAGTTGCAGCCAATTAGCTGTGAGTAGTCATGAAGTGAGTCCTAGCCCAGAGCGTTCCCTCTTCAGCACCAGTCTCTACGAGCTTTCCCTGAAGGGCCGGCTGCTCCATCCACCTGGGCTACCGTAGCACTCAGAGCCGTTAAGCTGACCGATGTGGACAGTCACAGGGGACAGGGCTCGAACGCCATGTGGTTTTTATCCTCAGCTCTCCTTGGCTGTTGGACAAATGGACATAGCAATGGGTTTCTTGGCTACCCAGAAACCTGCTGCTCATTTTCCTCTCCAGCTCTGCAGCTTCAGGCTGTTTCTTGGCCCTTCCTCCTCTTTCTTTGACCCTTCCAAGCTAGTCTTCCTGCTTGTTTGTTTCCTGTGGTGCTGATGTAGGATTGAACATGAGCCCTCATACTTCCTAAGCAAACAGTCTACCACTTCTCCCCAAACTACTCCTTAGGGTCTACCTTGGTAGATGAGCATTGGATCTCACACTTTCATTCAGCCACTTAACGAAATGGTGTGTGTGTGTGTGTGTGTGTATGTATGTATGTGCGCTTAACCACTTATAAAACTGCACGGTGTGTATTCCCGCCCCAGAGGAGCACCAAGTGTGGACAGGAGCCTCTCGCCATCACAGGCCACACAAGAAGCAAGAGATAGGTCCGAGCCTGGAGAGCCAGCAGCCACTGGGCAGAGTGAATGAGGAGAGAGGCTGGAGGTCTCCACAAGGACAGAAGTGTGAAAGGGCAGCAGCGATAAGGAGCTGAGCTGGGCCCCTTCAGAGAACACCCAAGTGGCTGGGTCTGAATAGCCGGGGTGGTGTCTTGGGCAAGTGGTAGATTCCTATGAAATGGAGGGGGCAGAGGCAGGTCCCCAAGAGCCTGGTAACCATAGCAACAGAGATGTGCACAGGCCATCGAAGAGATGCTCAGAGATTTCAGCAAAAGGAATGCTCAGATCAGGCTCGTGTGAGGTTGGAGAGAAGAAAGGAGCTCTTTTTTCTTTCTTTCTTTTTTTTTTTTTTTTGTTCAGACAGAAGGAGAATTTCTTCATGTGCTTCCCGTGTATTTGTGTGTTTGTTTACATTAGGCATAATTCTCTGGGGGAAAAATAAATAAAGGGAGTGGTTCAAAAAGGAATAAAAGGCTCTAGAGCAATGGTTCTCAACCTTCCTAATGCCATGACCCTTTAATACAGTTCCCCATCTGTGGTGACCCCCCCCCGCAACCATGAAACTATTTCGTTGCTATCACATAGCTATAATTTTGCTGCTGTGATGAATTGTAATGTAAATAACTGATGTGCAGGATGTCTGACACTCAATGCCCCTGCCCCCTGGTTGGGGTGGTAGTGGGTGGCATCACTACCCTAGAACGAAGCATAGAGTGAGAGTAGAGCAGTGGTATACAGACACTGGTTAACGCTTGGGACCATGTGGTGAGGGGAAGACCAGACTGCAGGTGGAGGCGGGCATGGTAGAGAGAGGGAGAAACGGTAAGATGCGCAGAGGGTGAGACGGGAGGGTGAGAGGGGTCGGCGAGGAGGCGAGGGAGCCTAGCTGGGACAGACACGGACTCGGGCAATGTCCCGGAGCGAAGGGCTTCTGCAAGCAGGGTGCTCGGCAGCAAAGTTCTAAGTACTCAGCAGCACTGTGGAGCTAGGTCATCCTGGCCACGTTGGTGCTTTCCAGCCCTCACCAGAAGGCACTTGGCTGTAGATTCAGGCCAGAGGGTGGGAAGAGCAAGAGGCATGAGGTCCAGTGCGGAACTGAAGAAGTTGGACATGGGAAACAAAGGCATGTGGTGACGAGGGTTCACTGGGTCCCCTCAAGGGATGACTGGAGGTGTGATTAGGACTGAAGTTTGAGTCTGCCCTCCCTGATGCAATAAAGACATCTTATGGTAGACCCCGAGCTTTGAAAATCGCTTTTTAAGCCCTTCCCAAACAGTTTGCTAAGAACTGTTTAGGCCTGCTTTTCTTGATGAAGTGGGTGGCGCTAACGGTGTGCAGGTTGCAAACGCACAGACACGTGCATGCACACGCACCCGCACATGTCTAGGCTTGCAGGAAAGCAGCTCGGAATCTAATACCTTGGGTTTAGAACTTGGGTCCTGGCATCCTCTTCCTCCTTCCCTGAAGCCTCCCTTCTGCTACCGTGTTAGACACTCTATCGCTCGATAAAATATCCTGACAAAAGTAACTGAAGGGAGAGCAGGCCTATGGTGACTCACAGTTTGGGGGTACGGCAGGGACGTCATGGTGGCCAGGGATGAAGGTGGCTGGACACAGTGCATTTGCAGCAGGAAGCAGCGGAGTCCGGATGACTCTGCTCAGCTAGCTCTCTCCTCTATGTGCAGCCCAGAATCTAATGCCAAGGAACGGAGCGGCCCACCCTTGGGGCAGGCCTCCCCACCTCAGTTAGCCTAGCAAGATACTCCCTGTGAGCACGCTTGGAGGCCCGTCTCCCAGGCGATTCTACATCCCGCAGGCTGACCATCTAAACCACCTGTGAAACCTACTTAACCAAGGATCCTGTGACGAATCAGGTGAAACAGTTAGTTGATTCTGCCACCGGGATTTTGTTGCAATTGCCTTAAATGAACCTAAATCAATCCTGGTACTGTTCCAGACCAACATATGATCTTCTCCCTTGCTAAACTTTTTTTTGGACCATTGGTGTCTGCCAAAGGTCCATGTGTTCAAGGCTTGGCTCCCGACCAATGTACTAATGGGAGGTAGGGACGATAGGAAGAAGTTAAGTCATTAGGGACATGCCCTTGAAGAAGATATTGGGAATCAGCTTCTCCCTTCCCCCCTCCTTCCCTTTCTCTCTCCCTCCCTCCCTTCCAGAAACCAGGGGGTTAATAGGTTTGGCCTCCTATTTTATGTGGTTCAGGGATCCCCGTTCCTTCCACCTTGCTGCCCTCACCTCCAAAATCATTGCCCTTGTTTGTCTTCAAGGACTAAGTTACAGGCATTTCCACTTTCCTAGGAGTGAGGAGGGAAAGAAGGGATTTGGGGGCTTTCTTTCCCTTCTTAAAAGAAGATGACTGAAAGTTTGGAAGTAAGGGACTGTGGCGGGATGTCGCACCCATGGGCCGCAGACCATGGCCATTGATTGTCGGCTCCGCTCACTGCTGTTAGGGCCAATAGTGAGCCTCCCAGGCTCCCTGCAAAACGGTTTAACTTTGATCTCTCAGGCTGTGGCAGTTTCCAGGAACCCCTGGGAATAAATCCCAAGGGGGCTCTCTCCTTTTTCAGCTCCCTTCCTTCCTGGAAAGGGCCTTGCCAGAGTTTTTGCCATTGGAGCTAAACCCGGGATTCCTAATTCTTTCAGCCTCGGCTTCCCCGTTAGTAAACGGGGACCCCTTTGCCTCCAAGGCCTCCAAGAGGTTCCAGGGCAGGTTGGCGAAGGTCCCAAGGCATGAAGATGGACGCTGTTCCGCACCCTGGCTTGTCCTGGCTCGGGGCATCCCTAACCCTGAGTCCTCTGCGGGAGGGCGGTGCGGGAGCGCCACCGTGTGGCCGCGCGACATCAAAGCGCCGCCGTTCCGCCCGCTGGGGTATCGCGCTGCTCAGCCAGGAGCCTGGTTACTCGCTTGGCTTGCCGGGAAGGGCATCTCCACCGGGCCCCAGCTCCATTTTCTTGCACTGCCCCCTGGCGGAGCCGTTTCTATCCCGAGGTGCAGTTAACTTCAAAGGCTGCGTTCTAGCTGCCCGCGTGTACCTCAGTGGTTTGAGGGCCCTGGTCTCGAAAATGCGGAAAACAAAAGGCAAGTCCCCAGAGAGCTTCCGGCCAGGTCATGCGTCTACCCCGGAGTCGGGAGAGGAAGTCAGCGTACCCTGCAGCACCCCAGGGAAAGTGCCCACACTGACATGGACGGGTGACAGCGGCAAGAGGCATCCTGCCTTTAGGCCATCCAACGTGGCACCCTGTTCCAAGCTCGGTGATCCCAGGAATCGCCCTCCCCAGGTTCAGGAGATCCCTGTGTAGACCAGGTCCTGGATGCTGGAAAGAGACTTAACAACACCCTGGTACTTCTGTCGCTATGGAAACGCCCCCCTCCCGTTAGGTCTAAATGCGGGTTAGACATTTGGTGAACTCCCGGGATAAAAGAGCTATAGGGACCTTTAACTTAGAGTGGGAGAAATTGCTCCAGGTCGCTCAGTTAACAAAGGCGGAAACCCAAGCCATCCATTCTCCGTTAGGAGAAGATGGGGCCTCGAACACTCTTTGCCTTTCCACCCGGAGACCTCTCCACAGAGCGAAGAGCTTTACCCTGAGCAAGACCCAGGAAAGATGGGGATTTGGGGTGAGAACGCATATCCAATCTGAGAACCTTGATCTCTGCTTCTTCCTCAAGCCGTTCCCAGCTGCTCTCCTGCACGTCAAGAGGGTTCCTGGCACCTGTCCCTGACAGTGAAAGAGGAGGCCGCCCAGTCTTAAGGGTCTGCCCCTGCTAGGGGGCATCCTGGCGGGGTGTTGCAAGTCTCTTCCAGCTTCCTGAATTCATTCTGCCTTGTAATTACGGACAGCTATTGATCGCACAGCACACTTGCCAAGTGGTAAGGGAGATCCGCGAATGAACACACTCGCTGTTTACAAAATATGGCGAGCCTTGCCATCAGCATCATTGTCCACGCCAGGAAACGGGAGAGCAGGGAAGTCTCGCCAATGGCAACTCAGAGAGCACCCACCCTTCTCAAGAGCAGGTGCTCCAGCAGCCACCATGCTGAAGAGATACAGAGCATCTCAGTGGCGCTCGGGAGGCTGGAGAGAACAAGCAACCCCCCCCGCCCCTCCCCCCTCCCGCCCAAACAGAGCTTTGCAATCAAAGCCCTGGGATGATAGAACCAGGTTTTCCTTCCTTATTTATGAGAAGGAAAGATGTTAAGATCTTCTGTGCTTGTCTCTCAACGTTCTGTGCGGGAGGAAGGCGTTTTCTGCCTCTGGGAGAAATACAGCCTGATCATACACAGAGACCCACGTGAAGACTTCAGTACCCTGTTAGAGACATCCTTCTCATCTGTGGAATTGCACTTCTGTTTGGAGAAAAGATACTTGCACCTTTACAGATTTTTTTTTTTATGACAATAACGGATAACATGTTTTTGTTGTTGTTGATTTTGGTTTCTCAGTGTGGTCCTGGCTGTCCTGGAACTTTCTCTGTGGATCAGGCTGCCTTCCAACTCAGAGATCCACCTGCCTCTGCCTCCTGAGATTAAAGGAGTGTGCCACCACCGCCCAGCTTTTTGTTTGTTTTGTCTTGGGGTGTGTGTGTGTGTGTGTGTGTGTGTTTGTGACCTATGCTTTGGATAGTGGAGTGGCAGCTTGTGTTTTCTAAAAGCACCTGGCCCAAATGTGTTCCATCTCACACTTACGTAACTGAAACACTCTCTTCGAAGATTCCTAACCGAACTTAGGATTCTTTCTCTATGTCTGCCTTTCCCAACCTGGGCAACACCTGAGCCAGCTTCAGCTGCTGGATTGGGATATCACCGGAGGCACATAACTTCTGAGATAGATGATTAAAAACTCCCTGCGCATCTCCCTTGCTGTCTCAGGACATTTACCACCATGTTTTGAGGTGGTCAATGGCTGTAGGGGAAAAAAAAGACACATATAAGTGCCCTACCTTCCTTTTTTTAAAAACTATAACCGAATGTGGGTGTTATGAAAGAGTTTGGCAGTGATGAAAGGTTTCCGAACACACAACAACCCCAAATCGGTTCAGATGCGTAATGAATGCAGAGCGTTCTGGGCTTTGTTCTTGCCCGTGCTGCGTCGTGGGACTTCACTGGTTCTAAAGACACAGCACGAGCACTACACATGCCCTCACCCCAGGCACCGCCAGAGAATGCAGCCGGGGGCTCAGGGGCTCAGGGGCTCAGGGGCTCAGGGGCTCAGGGGCTCAGGGGCTCAGGGGCTCAGGGGCTCAGGGGCTCAGGGGCTCAGGGGCTCAGGGGCTCAGGGGCTCAGGGGCTCAGGGGCTCAGGGGCTCAGGGTCCAGACCTGCGGCCTGAATCGCAGCGTTCCGGTCTTTGTTGTTGTTGTTTACTGTACGTTTATTCTACCGTAGAAACATGACGGTTGGATTACAGGAAACAAAGACACTTAATACTTTCCTGCATTGTTCCTGAAGAGGTAAAGTATTAAATTACTGTATCTTTAGATTGCATTGTGTTAGATTTGTTTTGTTTTGTTTTGTCTTTTTTGTTGTTGTTGTTTATTTCCTTTGTGAGACAGGGTTTGTCTGTGTAGCCCTGGCTGTCCTGGAATCAGGTCCGTAGACCAGGTTGGCCTCAAACTCGGAGATCTGCCTCTGCCTCCCAACGGCTGGGGTTAAAGGTGAGCACCACCAGCCTGGCCAGTGCTTGATTTTAAAACCCGATTTTTGAATTGAGTTTCATTAAAGATTGTTAAATGAATCTTACTTTGGGATTAGCACAGGTATTTCCAATTCAGTTTTTATTCTGAAATGGCCCTGCATAGTCTTTGTCATGGACACTGAATATCTATGTGAGGCCACAGTCACAGCATTGATAATTCTAAAATCAAAATATCAGTCAGCTCTGAAAATCATTGAAGAACTCTATATCCTGCCGTGTCAAGATTTTATTCTTTATACAAGAATAACCAAGCACATTCATCTCAGTAGTGTGCAAAATTGCTCTCCTGTTTAGTAAGTGGTAAAAACTGTACATACGTATTTCACAAAATTGTTTTAAAATGAACTTCTCTGCGATTTATTGTCAGTAAATGTTTGACTTATATACCTGTCTTATATACACTGTTTACCTATATACGTAGGGCTATGTAAAATTATCTAAGGTGGAAAAGGGTCATAAATGACTAGAGATCATTTGTTGGGGGAGGGGAGGGCTAGATTTTGAGCCACCTCAGCGTATGATGTGGTGGACAGAGCTGGGTTCTGCCCACATTGAAGATTCAGAAGCAGAAGAGCTTATTGCCAATGATTTAATACACCAAGTGTCTGTAATGACACTTGTATTTTACTGTTATCATCTGCTCTTCAGTGAAGTTCAGGCAAATCTACTTCCAAGCCCACAGAGGGATTGCCCTAGGGAGAGCTCCAGACTTAGAATCACTAGAATCTCAGTCTCAAGAGGGCGGGGGGGTACCACCAAAGCATTGGGATGGACCTCCAACACTGGAGATACACCTTGAACCACACCAAGCAAGTCATGTGAGGCATACAATGACACAGTTCAAAATTTCAGTTTCCTAAAGTTCAAAGGACACTCCTTTAAGAACAAAAGTGGTGAGAAGGAACGAAAGTGGTGTGTCACGGGAACGGAGAGAGATTTGAATTGGGTGATCAGTCCCTCAAGGGCCGTGAGAATCCAGCCTCTGCTTAGGATACAACGTCTTCAGAAGCATCCGCTCCAAGATACAGGCCTGCTCCTGAGGCGTTGACTCTGAGTCCCTAGCTGACTTCCTGGGCCAGGCCCTGTCACTGGGAAGTGAGCTGACGGAACAGCCTCCGAAAGGCATTAAAAAGAAAGCCTGCTTCTGCCAGGCTGTTCTGACTCTTCTCTCCAGAGACCATGCCACGCTGCCTGTCTCTCTGGTCCGTCTGTCCGTGGCGTTAAAATCTTTTCTAATAAATGTTTCCCCCAGTGACCCGCCTCAGTGTCCTCGTGGACCCCCACACCCTGAAACCCAGCTTGTTTATTAGATTGTGAATGTAGCCAGCCTGTACACTTGAGCGGAAGTGATACTGACGGGACTACAGCCGTGAGACCGCAGCACAATGGTAACATTTTACCAGAAAGAAACAATCAAAGAAATGAAGAAAACAAACAAAGAAAGAAAGAAACTGAGAAAGCCAGCCTCCCAAACTCAAGGTTCAAAGCAAAGCCTACAATGTTGATGTATATTAGATTTGAGTGTGAAGAATATGTGAACATTGTTATTTAATTTTTAAAAAGAGTCAGTGTGCTTGCTATGTATTAATACCATGTTAGTACAAGTATCTGAATCTTTTTTGTTTCTTTTTTGAGACAGGGTCTACAAAGCCTACCTAGTCCTGGCTGTCCTGGAACTCACTATGTAGATCAGGCTGGCTTCAAACTAGTGGAGATTCCCTGGCTTCTGTTTCTCGAGTGCTGGGATTAAAGATATGCACCACCATGCCTGGGTTTTGAATGTTTTATTCCTGCATGTAAAACTCTGTACCTTTTCTTGTGAATGGGTTCTTCTGTAACTGCCATTTTGAAGACAATTAAAAAAAAAAAAAGACTGGCTTAAAAGCTATTTGCTTTTATTTTAACAATACAATTTCTATTGTTTTTCCTCAAACCTTTCATGGCAGAGGGAGACTGAACCACGTCATGGTGGAACTACACCCTTGGCCTTTGGGTTGTTCTGCTCACTATGAGAAAGTTGTTCTTTTTATTCTCAAGTTACAAGTAAAGAAAAAGACTACAAGAGTGTTTCTCTCTCCTCTCTAGAAGAATTGTTCATTCTTCTAGACCCACTTGAACGCCATTGAGGTGGGAAGCTTTTTTGCTGAGGCTCTCAGGAGACCAGCCCACATCCTGGGACTCATGCTACCTGCATTTTCTTCCTTTATCAAGATTACTAATCATTCATTCACTGACCTACATGCCTCGTGAAAGGATGCTGAGTTTTGTCAAATGATTTGCAGCAAACTCCATGGCACCATTTCTTAGAACTCTCTCATTGTTTCTCTTAGGGAGAAACGTTCCTGGACCACTTGACTCAGCGCTCATTAGGGAATGATTCTCCCCTCGCCTTCTCAGCTGCACAGAGCCAAGCTTGGAGGCAGAGAATGCCTTCTGCTCGTTTGCATTAGCAGCATCAAGGAAAGCACCTGACGTGCTTTGGCCACCTGCAAGGAATCCTGACTGGAAACTGCTGAGAGGAATTCCTGAGCCTCACATATTCCCATCGGTTCTGATAGCAGAACATCTCACCTGAGTGTGTGATGTCACCCTTTGTGCAAAATGGCTCTCGGTTGTCACGGTTACTCCCATAAGACAAAAAAAAAAACCACCTTATGAAAGAGACTAAGCCCAAGCACTGTCTGACTTGAGTGCGTAGATGCATAGGACACCAGAGACTCCATTGACAATGATAACAACAGTGGCAGCTGTCTTTTTTCTGCAGAGCCATCTTTACTTGCCTGGATGTAGTATCCTTGCTCAAAAGCTTCGTCATGTCATCATCGGCTTCTCAGAGACAAGGGTTGCCTCAGGTCACCAGTGTGAAGAACTCCCGGAAAGGAGCCATGGGGAAGGGTAGATGACATTACCGTTGACTGATGTATACCATGGTGTAGTGTGCCAATAGCTCGTTTCAGATTGCCTTGGTGGGGGCAGGCAATACTGTGTGGAGTGATCTGATTAGTGACATGAGACACCAACGAAGGCCCTGGGACCAACCCGGCTGTTCTCAGGAAGTGTTGAAAGAGTGTTGTCATGACTGTGTCCCTTCTCTTTCGACACCACATTTGAAACCAGGACAGCTGAAGCCAAGTATCCAGGTGACCTAGCATGTGTGTCTCAGTTCCTTGTCTTACATGAGTATTGACACCATTCTGCCCTGCTTCTCAGTTTCCTCCGTACACGTAGGAACATGGCAATGGACAGTCCAAGGTCCACGTGTGACAATTTAAGGTAGGTGTCAAGTGTGCGTGTTTAGCCTGTGTGGTGGTTACCATGTTCTTTGGTTTTCTGAGTGGCTCAAGAAGAATTTCAAAACTTCATCTCAAAGGACTTAATCCTCAGCTGCATGGACAAAATTATGAAAAATCTTACGAACTTAAAATTGTATAAATTGTCAAGCTTATAAAAAAATCTCACAAAACAGTTGAGAATGTTCCATATGTCCAGGTTCAAATGTGAGTGAGTAGAAACAAGAGAAGGATGTTCAAAATGAGAAAAAAATTTCTATTCTAGCCCCAATCCCCAAAGGGTAAAGAAAGAATGCCATTAGGTTGTCATGAGACTCAACTCTTGAGTTGCAAGGCCCTGACCAGGCACCATAACAGGAGTCAGCCTGGAGCCTATAAAGCCATTGGAGGATAGTTCACCTGGGTCTACGTGGGAGTTCTGCTGGAGTTAGCAGTGTGAAGGAAAAGGCTTGCCCCTCTCCTTTCGGATCTTCCAAAGTCAGCACCATGTAGTTCCTGGCCTAAGGGTGGAGCTGAAATCAGTGAAGTGGTGCAGGGACTTTTCTCCCTGGTAGAAACAATGAGAGAGCTCTAAGAAATGGTGCCACTGAGTTTACTGTACGGCATCTGACAAAATTCAGCGTCCTTTCATGAGGCATGTAGGTCAGTGAATGAATCATTAGTAATCTTGATTAAGGAGGAATATGCATGCAGCATGATCTTGTGAGGGAAAATCCTAAACAACCCACAAAAGAACCCAGAACACCACCAATAAACTCAACCCATGCCTAAATGCAGCGATGTTTCATTTGTAGACAAGCCATGCAAGAAAAGCAACTGCATTTCTGTAGGCTAGCAATGGATTTTGAAAACAAAATTAAGAAAACAATCTTATTTACAACAGCACAAATAGGGACAAATTAACAACTGTAAACTTTATAAGGATGAAATCTATAAATAATTTCTGAAAAAAAATAATTAAATGGGAACTCTGCCCTGTGCTGAAGGATTTAGCATTGTGAATGTGATAACACCCCCTAAGATGATCTAAAGATTCAATGTACGCTCTAACTGAATCCCAAATATCTCTTTTGCAGATACTGGGAAACAGATCCTAAATTTCAATGGAAAAGCAAGAGCCCCAGAATAGCCAAATAGCCGCAAGAAAACAAAACAAAACAAAGACTTTTATTTTCTGATTTTAGAAGCTAGAGTAATTAAATTATGGTACTTTCTACATGAAGAAAGCCCATAGGCAAGATGAGATAGAAGGTCCCTAAAGAAACCATTGCATGTGTAGTCAATTGATTGTCGAGGAGAGTTCCGAGACAATTTACCTGTAACAACTAAATATCCACTGAGAGCAGTGATGTCGGGCTCCTGCCTCAGACTACATAAAAATACTACTTGAAGCAGTCATCAACCTAAACATCAGAATGAAAACTCTGGGAGTCTTAGAATAAAAGAAAACTCTCATGCTTTATTTATTTTGACATTGCAGGCAAAAGCAATAAACAGGAAAAATAAAAGTAAGCTGGACACTATCCGAATTAGCATTTGTGATTCGAAGGACACCAAGAAAAGGAAGAGACAGTCCATAGAATGGGAGAAAACATTTGTAAATCAACTATCTGGTAAGATGCTAAGGGCTGGGCAGATCCAAAGCTTTCCCTGAGGCCCTGATCTGTGGAGAATATAACTCCTTCTCTAAACCAGGAACATGCTTGGCAGAGTCAGGAATAGCCTGGGGCCAGAACTCTGGGAGCTTTCCCCTGAGGCCCTGACACATAGAAAGGGAACACAGTTTCTTCTCTAACACCAGGAATATACTTGGCAGAGTCAGCAATGGCCTAGGGCCATGGCCTCGGGGGAGATGCGACTTTAGTTTTTGGTTCCTGAGAACTGACTCTGCCCACCTTATGGGGCTATGGTTGTCACTACCAAGATTGACGCGCACTGTCTGTGCCTCACTTGGGACACTCTGTGTTCCCTTTGTTCGACATTGCTTGATTAGCTTGCTCTTTACTTTGTCCCTTTGTATGATAGCTTTCTGCTGATGCCGTCCCACTTCGCCCCTAAAAACTGTGTGTAAGACACTGTACTTCTTATTAAGCATGCTTGACCTACAGTGTGTACAAGCTCTCCTGATCCCAAACTTGCTTCCTTATCATCTGACCTTCTGGCCCTATCTCTCAGGAACCTGTCCCTGAAGAATGACCTGTTGGTCCAGGTCATTAAGGCACTTCAGTCTAGACTATATAATGAACTCTTATAATTAAACAATAAGCAATGATATTCCAATTTCAAATGGCAAAGGATTTGAACGATACCTTTCCAAATAAGATACATCAATCACCAACAGGCAAAGACGGTCAAGATCACTGACATCAGGAAAGTGATATCCAAGGTGCAGAAAGACACTACTTCAGTCTTGGTAGAATGGCTGTAATAGAAAAGCCAGATACCGATGGCCATCGGGAAGGATATGGAGATATTAGAGTTGGCACATGCTACCGACAGCACTGTAAGACAGTGCAGTCACTTTAGATGGACTGGAGGTATTCAGAGAGATCTGGCTGTGGATCATGTAGCTACCTCATAAAATACTCCTGTAGTTCTGCGAAGTAATATACATGTAGTTTCCAAAGGAGCTGGTAGTTCTACCTCTAGCTACGTAGCCAACAGAAAAGAAAATGTGATTCCCCCAGGCACTGTTCATAGCATTGTTTATATATATTTTAAAAGTATATATATATTAATATATATATTAATATATATATTAAAAGTATCATGTGACTTTTCCAAGCTGATATGGACAAATGTCCACTCATCCTAGATTACGGTATTTGTGACAGATCAAATTAAAAAATTACAGCCAAGTGTAGGTTGAGTTTATTGGGGGTTGGTTTCAAGAGTATAGGTGATAGGTTACTAATGGGAGCATGGATGACCCAAAGGCAGCTAGCCTGGACAACAACTCATGATCACTCAAGCCGTGTTGCTCCCTGCATGACTTGTATGTAGCTCCCTGTATGACTCCCCTGGTCAAAGAGTTTTCTCTAGGCAGCATTTGTTTCTGCTTGGGGAGAGAGGCTTTGTGAATCTTTTACAGTCCGTGGAGCTTTCGGGGACTGTAAGATTTGTTTACTTCCTGAGTCTTGTAAATTTCATTTACTTCCTAACTCTTGAAGAGGGAGTGAGTGCTTCAACTCAGAGGAAATAACCACACAACAAAAAAAAGGAAGGCCAATCCTCAGTGGATGAATGGATAAATAAAATGATGCATATTCGTATGGCAGAGTATCAACCAGGCCAAAAAAGAAAGGAAGCGCTGATACCTGCTCTAACATGGTTAACATGGATGGGCCTTGAAAACATGACGCTAAGTGAAAGACACGGTATATGATTCCTTTTGTACGAAATATACAGAACAGGGAAATTTAAGGAAGACAAAGAGCGACAGCTAATGAGCATGGAGCTTCCTTTGAGGGGTTATTACGAAGGTGATTTTGTAGTGATGGATATACAATTCTGTGAATACATTAAAAACCATTGGACTGAGATATTGAAATTGGTAGATTATTTAAATCACATGACTCACGCTGTGACTATTAATAATGGTATTAAAAATATCAGTGCTCTTTCCACAGCCTTCCAAGATAAAAGACGTGACAAGATATACGCTCAAACCAATAGGCTGAGTTCAGAAATGCTGCAAAAATGCCACTCTGGGATTCAGGAAGTCTGGTATTATGACCATTTTTTCAGGTGGAGAAATTAAGTCTGAGAGACTCTAATTGCTCAAAGCAAGGATTCAGGTACCAACTGCAGGGAAAGTGACTTTGGTTTTTTTCTGATATTGTTTTTGTTGTTGGTTATTTTGTTTGAGACAAGGATTCTCTAACAGAGCCCTGGCTAGACTTGCTTTGAAGACCAGGCTGGCCTTGAACTCACAGAGACATGCCTGCCTCTGCCTCCCAAATGCTGGGATCAAAGGCGTGTGCCATCATGGCTGGCAGGAAAGTGAATTCTTCACTTCAAATTTAGCCTGAGGAAGTAGAATGAAATGTGTTTCTGCAATGCTTTGGGGACAGTTGTCATACCCAGCAGGCTTCTATGTTCCAGCCTGGTAGACACTTCTGCCTGCTGGGCATTCTACCAGGACAGAGACAATGTATTGCAGTGATGAGGTCCTGGCATCCCCGGTTCCTGCCTCAGGAAGCTCCGAGTCTGTCCATGGACTATCACAAAGCTGGTTTGACCATCGAGCTCATGCTTGGTCTGTGACCAGTGAAAATATTATTGATGCCCTCCCTCTCCTGTGCTCTGCTCTTACCTCGAAGCCACTTTTGTGCTAGTGAAGTCAATCTTTCTTCCAAGGGCTCCCACAGGACCCTAGGGAGAGACAGGAGACCTGAGCCTGTTGGGGGTGTCACAGGAAGAGAGACAATTCCTTTCTTTGGTGGTAAGAGAGAGGAAAATGGGGAGACAAGACCAAACAATATGGGTAACTTGGATGGGCTTGTATCTCTCCAGCTTATTTAGGATTTTATGTCCTTATTTCATTTTGGTTTTGAGACACAGTCTCATGTAGCCCAGGCTGTTCTTGAAATTGTTATGTAGCCAAGGATGACCTGAAACTTCTGATCTCGCTGCTGGAATTGCAGCTATGTACCTCCACTCCAGTTTTATGTGGTGCTGGAGACTGAACCCAGGGCTTCTGTGAAAGCTAAACCTGTACTCGACCAACACCGTGCCTGTCAGCTCTTTTAAGTGGAGGCTCCTTCTGTTTTGTTATTAAGCTTTTAAATTAGTAATGCAATGCATGCCTGTGATGATAATGTAAACTCACCTCCACTCCATATCTCAACCTCTCAGTTACCCACCAGAGGAGACAGCCGATCTTCTGTGTCCGTAGGGACGTTTGCAGGTTCTCCTGCTCTTTTCTGTCTTCTCTTTTCACTCATCTTCACAATGGTAACACACTCTGTGTGAAGTTCCCAGAGAGGAAAAAGCCACACCTATGTTAAAGACTTGGCAAGGATGGGGCTGGCAAGAAGGCTGCAAAGGTAAAGACATTTACTGTGTAAACCTGGATGCCTGTGTCTGATCCCCAGAACCCAGGTAAAAATGGAAGGAGAGAGAAACTACAGAGTTAACCCCTGATCTCCACATTGCACTGAGGTATGTACACACACAGACACACAGACACACACACACACACACACACAAAACCAAACCATTTAAAAAAATACATTCTTTGAGGCTGACTGATTAGGACATTGTTTCTGTGAAGAATTGGAATTTGAAAATCTGAGAGCCGAATTTTCTTGGGCTCTCCTCAGTCCCATTAACTGCCCCTCATTGCTCACCCTTATGCTTGACCTAACATTCTTTCAATCAACAGGTAAAACTTTTGGCAGGTGACTAGCTTCCACCCATCCAAAAGCTGAAACTCATCAGACTATACCTGAAGTCTATAACAGAGTTTCCCCGGCTTCCCTGTAGCTTCCCTACCTGGATTTTCATAGTGTATTTGATAAATGCCTTGATTTATGAGTTAATTTTGTTTTGTGACCAAAAAAGCTCCCATTAACAGAAATTGTTTTTCTCGGCCAACCACAACCTGTGTCCCCAGGCTGTGGCCCTTCATTTGGCACAGGCTAGACTGTCTTAGCATTATGACACAGCATCTGCAAGGTGCCTCACACCCTAGTACTGCCTCTTGCCTTACAGACTTTTTTCACACCGACTGTCTCACCCACTTGACACAGCATCTCACGACGTGGAAGCCCCTTCGAATATCCACCTGGCCCCCATAGCTAGGCTGTTTGCAAATATAGCTGCTACCAACAGTGCCAAGAAACCATCATTGCCCACCCATTGTCAAGAATACGAGGGAAACATGACCCAAATATATTGTGTGGGAAAAAAAAATCAATTTAAAAATACCCTATGATGAATTCTTAGAGCTAAGTTGATGAATCCCTAGAAGGAATTGCTGAACCCAAGAGAAAAAACAATTAGTTTACCTTCAGGAGAGATTGCGAGGTGTTCCTGACTCAGTCGGGGCTCTTACTAACAGGCAGCGTGTCTGTTTGCACTGGTCTGTCAACACAGCATCACTTTCCAGTCTGAATTAGAATGTGGCTGGCTCACCCGAAACTCCCAAAATGTGCAGGGCCACTCTCTCGAGTACGGCAGCTGGCTAGGGGTGGGGTCAGCTCTCCTGCTCCCATAGCCCCCAGGGACAGCTCTCCCCAGATGCCCGGGTGAGACGTAGGGTCAGTTCTGCATAGTCCTCAGACAATCAACACGGCGGCCCAGACTAGGGATACCCACCCAGCCTTTGGCGGTAACAGACCCCTGCTACTGCAGGCCCACAGTGGCAGCACAGGCCAGACCCCCATCACGGTCCCGGGTGGCATCACCAACTGCTCACTGTTCCTCACTCCCCTGGAGTCTCCAGTTCTGGCTCTCTTCGTTGTGCACACTTCTGCTCCTCTTTCTCTTCTACTCGTCACCACTTGCTTGCTCACCTTAGTGGCACCTTGGGTCTCCGGGTGCCTGGGGTTGTCTCTCAGGAGTGCTATGCCCCTCTTGTGCATTGTGGCACTGAGCAGAGGTCACTCTGGCATGGCCTGACACCCACAGGCCTGTGCTGAGCCAGACTGGGGGTTATCTCAGGCTAGCTGTCCAGGCCCCATAGCACCTGTCTAGTGGTTGTCTCCTCCCCTGACCCACCCTCGTGGCCCCTTGTGAGGTGCCTCAGGCTCATTCCTGTCTTGGGCTCACTCTAGCCTGGGCCCTGTGGTCCCAGGCGGGTTCTTCTAGTTTCTGGCTTGCTCCCCATCCTGGCAGTCCATCCAGGCCTGCACAGCGCCAGACAGGTATCGAGTTCCCTGATGGTGGTCACCTCAGGCTCTTTTTTCAGGGAATGTTGAGCTAGTAATCCTTCAAACGTCCAGAGGTTGGAACACTGAGCATAAACATAGCTTCTCCTCTCTGCCACCTCCAGATTCGCACCTGACATAGCAGCCACACCAGCAATGCCTCCAGGGCACTCTTTTTTATTTTTTAACATTTTAAAATTATTATCATTTATTACAGTTTATTCAATTTGTATTACAGCTATGGCCCCCTCCCTCCTCCCTCTTCTCCTCCCATGCCCCTCCCCTAGTCCACTGATAGAGGAGGTCCTTCTCCTCTTCCCTCTGACCCTAGCCTCTCAGGTCTCATCAGGACTGGCTGCATTGTCTTCCTCTGTGGCCTGGTAAGGCTGTTCCCCACCCCCACCCTGGGGGGGGGGTTGACCAGAGAGCCTGTCACTGAGGTCATGCCAGAGAAAGCCTCTAGGGGCATTCTTAGAGACGCCAGGTCTTAGTCTCCGTAGCCTATTAATGTCACATGATAAAAAGTAAAGATCTTTGCAGATGTTCACAAAATAAGGAATGGGTGAATTATCCATGTGAGCCTAATGTAAGCACCGGTGTCCTTATGACAGACAGAAAGAAATCTGACAGAGCCAGAAAAGGAGAGGCTTCTGTCATAGGACCAAAGGCAAGAAGGAAGACGCTGGGACTGGAGAGGTGCCTCGGTGGTTAAGAGCACCGGCTGCCCTTTCAGAGGCCCTGGGTTGGATTCCCCGCATCCACAGGGCAGCTCACAGCCAACTCTAACTCCAGTCCCAGGGCAGCCCACATCCTCTTCTGTCCTTCGTGTGCACCAGGTACAGGTGTGGTACACAGACGTACACGCCGACAGAAACACCCATACACATAAAAAAAAAAAAACAAACACATAATTTAAAATTTTTTAATAAGATGCTATAATGCTAGCGTGGAAAGCGAAGAGGAGGCCACGAGCCGACGAACACAGCTCAAGAAACTGGAGAAAGGTAGAGGAACAGGCGGTCCTCGAGACCCTGCCGGGGAAGCTTGGCTCTGCGGACGCTCGCCTGGCCTCTAGACACGTAGGGGAAAACAAGCTGCTGTAAGCCTCTAGGTCAAAGGATGGTTCCCCGTGGTGGTAACAGCCAGAGCGGGAGAGAAGGCTTCGTGCTGTGGGGGAGGGCCGCTACTTCCTGTTAGCCTCTTATAAAGCCAGGGCGGGTAACTCTCATCCCATAGCACAAAAGCCTTCCTGCTCCCTGGCCTCACCTTCTTGGAAGGGGGCTGGTTCGATCGCAAGTTGCAAGCTGGACGCTAAAGTGTTTCCTCAACCCCCGCCCCCCCGCAGGCCCCTCCAACAAGATGCCCGCCAACAGCATCTTCTTCATCTCAGTGTGCTTCCTGCATGCTTACTGGGCCGTATCCATTGCCTTGGGGACCTCACGTGCATACGGACATTTTCGTAGCGTTACTTCGCTCACAGTGGTGCACTCAGGGCCCTCTTCCCCGAGGAGGATGTGGGAGGGAGGGGCCCAGTTCTGTGTGAATTCAGTCACATCTCTGTTCGGTCTCCGAGAGCAGAGTAGCATCTTTCACTGGTACTCTGTTGGCATCCCGGGTGAGAAAGGCATTCAGTGTTTACAGAGGAGGACGACTGTGGGTCGCTGGAAAGGGGTTTAGGGAAGAATAAAACCTGAAAAGGTTCAGCTCCGGAGGGAAGAGCAGGAAGTGTCTGGTGGGCAAATTGTCTGGAGCAGTGGTTCTCAACCTTCCTAGTGCTGCGACCCTTTAATACAGTTCCTTCTGTGGTGGTGACCCCCAACCATAAAACTATTTTGCTGCTACATCATAACTGCAATTTTGCTCTGGTTATGAATTGTAATACAAATATCTAATATGCTGGATATCTGATATACGATCCGCTCTGAAGCCTCTTGAAGGCAGATGTGCTGTAGAAGGAGGTGTGAGGTTTACGAACACATGAAGATGCATAGTGGAAGCTCATCTTAGCCATCTTTAGATATCAGAAACACACACACACAATCACATGTGCATACACACACAAACACACAGACATACATACACAGATACATGCATATAGACACAAACATATACTCAGACACATACATATACAGCGACACACACTCAAACACACATACGCCCCAATACACACACACACACACACACACACACACACACACACACGTCTCCATGCCTTGGACCAAGCAGGTGAGAACTCTGGAGTATCTGCTCCTTAAGTCACCTGCTAAAACACTCCTGGACTTCCTCGCATTCCTTCTGGCAAGCAGAACTGGCCAGGCAGCCGATGACTAATTATCCCAAGGATCAGAAACGTCCTCCGTGTCTTTGACTTACCTTGACGATGCAGTGGCTTGTCATTGGGAGGCCTCTTAATTGGCTGCATGACTGACACACGTGCGAGGGATTTTTATTTTAAGAAGTGAGGCAAGCCTGTGCCTTCAAAGTTACATCAGTTCTATGATGCCAAGAGACCTGGTTTGCACCCACCATGGGCTAGAATGTGACTTGTAGAGTGACTCTGATCCTACGTAGCTAACAAGGATGACAGCGAGAAAGTAAAGTCTTTTTTTTTCCCCCTGGGGTTAGTATTTATCTCTCACCAAATGATCCCCCAGTCCTAGACTGTCCTGATCTCCCCTTGCAACAGATGCCACTGTGAAAAGAGCTCTTGAGTCTCTCGGGCAGATGTGACCTGACACCTTGTTTTGTCTTCATCAGTCAAGTCTGTTTGGGCTGCAAGTGATAGAAATTTAATATTTTTCTAGAGTATCTAACTTAGAAATCCAAGTGTTGAGCTGTTTAAACTCTAGCTGTCTACCGGTGCACAAACAGTCAAGGCAGCCCATCATTTTCTTTTCTTCTTTACCTCTTCCCTCCTTCTGGGAAGTATTTCTGTTCCTGGGTTGGTAAAGATGGCCTCCAGCAGTGCCGTTCTTACAGAACCCTAATTACCCATCATGCAAGAAAATAAGCATCTCTCTCAAGGTTCCTGTGATCACAGCATCCATGGACGGCTCTTATTTGTCCTGCTAGACCCAAGCATGCTTGTCTTGGCACAGTCACTGGAGGCAGGACAATGGGGTGAGTTCTATGGTTGGCCAGACCCCAGCCATGGGATCAGGAGGGGCCAAGATTGCTCTGTTTGGCAGTCCCAACAGACCGTGTGAGATGGGAAAATGACTTCTCTCCGTGACCAGGGGTTGGGATGGGGGTGGGTAGCAGAGCAAGACATCATCTTCATAGGCAGCAGAACTGAAACTACGTGGAAAGGTAGTTCCTACTAGATCCTGCGTCCGGACTTTCTCCTCTGGGATCTCCTCTCTTGATCTGGCAGTGTGGCCAGCAAGGGTGGGGAGCTTTGAATTGTCGGCGTGTTGGTTCTGAATGTGTGGGAAGCTGGGGTTGCTTTGGTGTAGGGTAGCCTGCTGGGGAGGGGGTGGTCTAGTTCTTTGGATTAGAGTCGATGAATGGAGGGCAGAGCAGACCTTTTGTAAGCTTCAAAGAGAGCACTTCCTCATATGAACTTTCCCCCCTTTCCAAACATGACCCCACTCTCTGCTGCGAGTGTTTCGTGGCCTGAATTGGAGGAGGAATGAAGGTCCTTTGGAAGCTCACTTTTTCAGTTAAAATGGGTCCTTGATTGCTGGGCTAGCACAGCTCTACCATCCTCAAAGAATGTTTGACTGTTGGTCACTTAAAGCTTCCTTTATTTATTCTGCAGAGAAGCTGGCTAGAAAGACCCTGGCAAGTTACTGAGCCACATCCCGGCTTGATGCTGAGAGTTTCGGTTTGAATGCCCAAAAGGGTGGTGTTTCTCACTCTCCCACCTTTTTTGACAGATTCCATTGCCAAGGGACAGCCTAGAGGTCAGAATGCTCTTTATTTGAGCATAAATCAGTCTTTTGTGGGCTGGAGAGACAGCTCAGCACTTAAGAGCGCTGGCTGTTCTTCCAGAGGATACAGGTTCGAGTCCCAGCACCCACTTGGCAGCTTATAACTGTTTGCAACTGTAACTCCAGTTCCAGGCGATCACACAGACAAAACACCCAGGCACATAAAGTAGAAATAAAATAGATTTAAAAGAAGACTGCTTTTGTGCTCCCCCCCTCCTCTCTCCTCTCCCCTTTCTATCTCTCAGCTAATATTCTCTAGTTTATGCTAATTTCTTTGCATCCTCCATGTTCATCTATTCGTCAGCCTAAGACGTAGGCAGCAACATCACACACATTTTGTAGGCGAGAAAAGGGTGACAGAGTTATGGGGTCAGGGTTCAGATTGGGCTGACACCAGAGCTCATGCTTATGACCTCAGCTGACCCACAATTTATTTAACAAAAATGTACCCTATAGATGCAATATTCAGAATAATCCAAGACGGTCGATATGGCAGTAATAAAGAAGACCAGCATTTTAGGGACAATGAAGAGGAAGTATGGAGGAGGCCTAACTGTGCTCCGACGGACCCAGTTCCTAGCTCTAAGGGTGCTGCTGAATATCCTGGCCCGAGAAGAGGGCTTTGGGACGCAGGGAGCAGAAGTAAAAGCTCGGGGACAGGCCTGCATTTTATTCTAGACCGTACCAAAGAATCAAGGTAGATGTTGTATCTTTTGAGAACTGGGGATACCCTTCAGCCCCACCCACCTTAAAGAAAAGTTGTAAGAGCCAGACGGGATGACAAAATAGAAATTGCCAGAAATTGAAGGTTGTGGGGAAAAAAAATCAGTAATAGAAAATACCCAATTTTGCTTTGTCATCACATTTTCCAGTTTCTGTGGGCAACACAGACTCCTGGGACTCCCAAGGCCAAACCAGAAACCCATGTGATGACAGGACACCCCACAAGGCAATGAGAGTGACAAGCTGGAAGAAAGGATCATCTCAGCTGGTGAGAAACTCTTGTCTTTCCACATTCTCGTGAATGGATGCATTTAGATCCCACCACCTTCAGGATTCTTAGGGGCTCTGCCCCAGGAGTGCTGTTTGTGAATGGATCCCTGTGTCTGGAGCAGCTCATCCTGTTTGTTTTCTCTTCTGCCATTGAGAAACTTTCGCTTCCTGTAACCTAAAGACTCAGGATAGCACATGTACAGATTGAGCTTTGCCAAGTGTTCCTTGGTTTCCCATGGCTCCCTCTGCCCACCCTCAACCCCCTCCTCCGGTGGCAGAGTAAAGTGAAACCCCCTCAACTTTTTCAGTATCGAGCAATCCCTTCTGTGACGTCTTATATTGATTGACAATTTGACAGGATCTAGAATCAGCTGGGATGACAAGTCTCTGGCATGCCTGTGGGGAGATTTGAGTTAACTGACCTGGGAGAACAGCCCTGAACGCAGTCCCTGTTGGTTGTCCGTCTTTGGGCTGGGTCTCAGACTGCTGATACAATGTTAGCAACTGCGGATACAATGTTAGCTGCTGAGTCACCCTCCTGCCACCATGGTTTTACCTCAATGGACTACACCCTTGAGCTGTGAGCTAAGATAAACCTTTCTTCAAGTTACTTTGTGTCGGGCATCTTGCTGCAAAATATCCTTTCTCAATTCATGTCTCCATCCTCTTTTTCCTTCTTTCTACTGGGAGTTTTTATTTTATTTAAGAAAAAAAAAAAAATCAAGTGCTGGGGTTGGAAGGCAGGGCTTTGCCCACACAATCCAGACAATCTTGTCTTCCCAGTTCATGAAACGACTGCCTTATTTTGGACCCTAGAGTCATTTAATCTATAGAATGCCAACAAACAGTAGGAGAAAGTGGAAGGGCTTTGGGTATGGATTTTAGCTGCAGAGGTTTAAGCTGTCAGAAAAAAAAAAAAAAAAGCAGGAACTTAAAACAAGATAAAAGTTTGTGGTTCACCCAAAAGAAGTCTGAGGCCAGGTGTAGTGATGTGCATTTACAAACTTAGCACTCAGGAGGCAGAGGCGGACAGGCTGCTAAACATTTGAGTGAACCCGGGTTCCATAGTAAGACCCTGTTTACTGCAAAAACAATAAACAGGAAGTGGGGGGGGGCTGGGGAGATGGCTTAGTGGATGGCTGTGCAACCACAGGGACCCAGTACCATGTAAAAGCTGAATGTGGTGGCAAGAACCTGTGACCCCAGCTGGGGACAAGTCACAAGTAGATCCCAGAATCTCACAGATCAGGCAGCTTCACTGAAACAGTGAGCTCCGGGTTCGGTGCGAGACAATAAATAAATAAATAAATAAATAAATAAAGCAAGCAAGCAATCCCAAGAGTGGTATAGCTGGATCTTGAAGTAGGTCTAGTCCCAATTTTTTGCAAAACCTCCAGGTTGATTTCCACAGTGGTTGTACAAGTTTACACTCCCACCAGCAATGGAAGAGGGTTCTTCTTGCTCCCCATCCCTGCCAGCATGGACTGGGGTATGAGGGTGGGACTGGAAAGAGAGAAGAGAGGGGGCTGAGATCAGGCTGTAAAGTGATTTAATAAAAACAAACAAATGAATGGATGAGTAAAGAGTGTCTAGAGGCAAGCAGTCAAGGAATAGTGCAGTATGGCCCCACGCGGCCACTAAGATCCAAGCTACTAATTTTCCTTCTCTTTGTCAGTGCGTGGTTTCCACTCAAAGTCACCTCAGGTCCCAAATAGTTGCTAGTCATTTTATAGGAATTTTAGACCAGTTATAGAAACAAACAAACAAAAGACCAAAAGGCAAGTATTCTAGGATCCCATTCTCTTTCAGTTGCTTTCATCTTATTGACCAAAAATAATCCCCGTGGCCATACTTGGCAATTCTGTAGTGGAGAACCTAGAATCAAGTTAGTGTTGTAGTGTTAGAGACACAGAGAATGGGCATTATCAGCTGCTAGCCATTCTAAAAATGGTTTATTGAGATAAGTCATAACTACACAATTCACCCTATATATATTTATATATATACATATATATGTATGTATGTATGTATGGATTTTATGGTTTTGATGAATTCATGGTTGTGCGTTTATTGTTTGACAGAGTTAATGTCATTTTTTCCATTACCTCTCCACCAATATGACAAGCCCCCTGTGGCCATTCTCCTACCCCACCCTTCTCTCTTTCCTTCCTCACATAGTCTCCAGCCCTCGGCAGTCCCCTCTCTACACGCTGGCCATAGATTTGCCTACTCAGAACATTAAAATATAAGTGGAATCAAATAAAATGTGATCCATTGTGACTGGCTTCATCCACAGAATGTCACCAAAGTTCATGCTGGTCATAGGGTACAGGCATAAATTCTTTTTGTTTGTTTGTTTTTTGTTTTTTTAAATCAACACTCCAATGCATGGATATGATGGGTATGTCTCATTGGTTTACATACTTCTCAGCTGATGAGGTATTATAGACAATGCAGCAACGGGCACTTCTAAACAAGTTTGAACTTTTCTTTCTCTTGGGAGCTAAATTTCTGAGTCCTGTGGCAGCTGAACACCTACTTTCGGATGAGATGTCAGGCTTTTCCAAAGCGGCTGTTCCATTTTGTGTCACCACCAACAGTACCGGAGGGCTCCCATTTTGCTTCCTCATTGCCCCACATATTATTAGTCCTTTGTATTGCTATGGATGTGGAATTGCACCTCATCTGCCTGTTCCCACATGCTACTGAGCCTCTCTGACTATTGGCCATTTATCTTTCAACCTTGTAGAATCATCCATTCGGATCCTTGGCCAATTGTTTAAACTGGGTCGCTCATCTCTTTAAGACTGAGTTGTAATAGTTCTTTCTGGGGGACTGGAGAGATGGCTCAGCAATTAAGAGCACTGGCTGCTCTTCCAGAGGACCTCGGTTCAATTCCCAGCATGTACACGGCTGCTATCAGTAACTACAGTTCCAGGGGATCTGATACCCTCACACAGACATACATGCAGGCAAACACCAATAAAATGAAAATATGAAATAAAAATAAATAAATATTTTTTAAAAGAGTTTTTTCTGTATCCTGTATACAAACCCTTTATTGGATATATGATTTATAAATGTTTTCTCTCATTTTGTCTGTTACCTTTTCATTGGATGATCATGTCCTTGAATGCTTAGAAATCTCTAATGTTGATGTCCACCAACTCATCTCTTTTGCCTTTATTGCCTGTACATTCGACATCATATCCACTAAATGGCTACTGAAGAGTTATAGTGTCATTTAAACGGCTTTCCAACTTCCCAGTTTTGTCCCTGGCTTTATAGGACTTGACCCTGTGTTCCTTATTTTCATGTTTATCCCTTTATTAACTCTTTATCTATCAAGATATCCTAGCGCTGCCTCAACTCTCCAGAAGAAAGGAACAACTAAGATATCCTTCATCTGTGCACTCAGGATGTTTTTGCTATGACACGGAACATCACTGAAGCTCCTACATACACATGCTAAGAACACATGGAACGGAATGACCAGGGAGCTCCTGTCTCAGAAGAAGCCTTCCTTCTGCAGCTCTACCTCATACATCACAATACTAAGAATTCTCTGCAGGTATCTTGTAATAAAGAAGCCATGCTGGTTTTGTTTAATGGTTAAATAAGTCCATATCTCAGTAGAACTTTTGTCCTCAGAATATCATTAACATTATTCTATCAGGTCTCCTATATCTTTTTAAACTTTCTCCAGTAGTGGTAACTTCCACATACTCTATTTGGTCCCTGGCTTTCCACTCACTTTCCAATAATAAAGTACAATAGGTTTCATAGTCCAAGAACATCCTTTAGAAGGCTCTGTCTGAGCCCCTCCACATACTCCAATATTGACTTAGTTCAGGTTGCTCCAGATTCTGAGCGCAGTGAGCAGGAGATTCCTCTTCCTGCCTGATGGCTCTTCTCTGATGATGGCCTGTGATCCAATCAAACATAGAGACAGAAAGAGGACAACCCAACCTCACAGTTCTGAGTGACTTGTGCTTTCTCATGAACTGCCTGGGAAAGGTCACAGCTGGCTCTTGTTTGAAAGCCTTGTTTTAATTGAGTTCCTCACCCAGTCCAGCTTCTTCATTTGTAAAACATGGCTAGCTAGGTGACAATGAAATGAGTTACTTGGAAATATCAGTGGTAAATTTATCTTGTTGTATAAGTTACTAAGCATAGCTACAGAGAACACAGAGGCAGGGCTTTGGAGTCCTAGAGAATGAAAGAATGAGTCCAGTTGAAACAGCAGGGGAGTTTATGGAGAGATGGTTATAAGAAGCAGACAAACTAAATCAAGGTGAGAAGGTGGGAACCTGGGAAGAAAGGTGGGAAGAGCAGGAGCCAGGACACGTCACAGGAAAGAGACTCAGCACAGCCTCTGAGCAATGGAAAGCTGTGAACTGCTCCATAGCAGCACAAGGAAAAAGGTGACCTTGGAGATTATAGGCTTTGGAGAGTCCCAGTGACATGGTCCAAGCTTGAACTAGACCTGTCAGAATGGCAAGATGGTCTCCATGAAGGACAATTTTATAGATAGGCCTAGAAGATTAAGAAAGTAGATCACAGAGAGTAAGGACCAACCAAGGCTCAGGCAAAGCATCACCAACAAGGAAAGAGAGCCCCGAAGGGGCAGAGAATTTAAGAGGAAGGATGAACATTCAAGGTAGTGTTTGATGTAACATCCCAGGTCCCAAGCAATGGGAACATGAAAGTCTGCTCTGAGGTTGACTACAAAGAACCAAAAAATTTACCAAAATGATACCTTTAATAAAAAGTAGACTCTGTCTCTGTCTCTCTCTTTCTCACACTCCTCTTATTCCCCTCTTTCCTTCTCTCTTCTTCCCTCTCTTCTCCCCTTTACCTTCACAACTGAATTGCCAAGTGGTAAGAAAGCCTAGACCTTGGAGATGGCATATGTAGGTCAACTGTCCCATTAAGGTTTCTGCCAACAACCAAGGTCAACCCTTAGCCATTCAAGAAAACACACCTTCAGGTGAGTCCAGCCACCATCTTCAATGTTTTCTAGATGAGGCCTTAGATGTCACGGTTTAAGAACAAACTGCTTCACTGTGTTCTTCCCAAAGTCCCAATTCCTCCACCCCAGACCACCATCACAAGGAGAAATGATAAAATTATTGATTGTTGTAAAATTATAGCTTTGAGCTTTGGAAATTTTGCCTTACAGAGACAGATAACTAGAGACTTAGGAAACAGCTCATTCAGTGAAGTGCTTGTAAGCATGAGGACCTGAGTTTGGTGCCCAGAAACCATGTTAAAACAAAACAAAACAAAACAAAACAGAGTGAGGTGCTGCCTGCTTGTAATCTAAACATTAGAGAGGCACAGGCAGAGACAGGGGTATCTTTGGGTTTCCCTTACCAGTCAACCTCAACTATTTGTTAAAATCTAGGCTAGTGAGACATACTGTCTCAAAAGAGATTCTGATATGGTGGGTTCATGTCCCTTTAATCCCAGCACTCAGGAGGCAGAAACAGGCAGAGCTCTGTGAGTTCAAGATCAGCCTGGTCTACATAGAGGGTTCCAGGACAACCAGGGGCTACATAGAAAGACCTTGCTAAGGAAGAAAGAAAGAAAGAAAGAAAAAAAGAAAGAAAGAAAGAAAGAAAGAAAGAAAGAAAGAAAGAAAGAAAGAAAGAAAAGAAAAGAAAACAATGCCTGGTGACAGCTTGTTCTCTATTTTTAATATATACATAAGTGTATACACTTACGTGTATGCACACAGACTCACACACACATGCACGAACACACCAGAATACCCCATCACTCTTACCTACATGTCACCTTTTAGCGTTGAGTTTCCATAGCTAAGTGTCCTTGCTTGTTGAATCTCTCTCACATAGCGAAGTGTCGCCATGCCTCAGGTCTTCCCGCTGACTCACTTCCTGGGCGACTTTCTCTCTGCAGGAACCTGATGAGCAACACAAAGCCGGACAGGATGTGGGGAATATCTGCCTTTCCTCCTCAGGCTGGACGTAGTAACTAAGTGCCGTCAAGTCCAAGCAGAGCAAAATACCCCTTCCCGCCTGGCTCTGTGCTGGGACCTGGGAATGTGCATGCCCTGAGGTCTTAGCCTCAAGGAGCCAGTGTTCATTCAGGAAATGGAAGAAAACAAACACTTCTGTAATTGTATTTTCTCAAAGGAAGACCTCAGTTAAGATATAGGTAGAGGTTCTCAAACACACACACTGTGTGTGTGTGTGTGTGTGTGTGTGTGTGTGTGTGTGTATGCACATGTGCATGATTGGGTTTGGTGGTATTGTAGAGAGGAGGAAACTTACTGTGTGGATTTAATTAAAACAAAAATACTGTTTTTTTAATTCTGAAAGCACTTGGCCAATGTTAATGAACCATCTGGAACCGATTTGGTGGTTACTCCAGGGGCTTTGACAAATAAAAGGGGGGAAATTCCAAATTGGGTATCTTTCAAGCTTCATAGTTGGACTTTAGTTATAACAAAGTCAGTTGAGAGCAACTCAAACTGGCTTAAGGAAAAGAACTTTGGGGACACATACAATGGAGGCCAGGTCTGGGTTCAGACATGGATTCCAGGTTGACATCCTCAGTGAGTCTTGGGTTCTGCTCTTTCCATCCTTGTCTTCTACGTTAGTTTTGTTCTCCAGTTTGCCACAAAGGTCTTAATTCCTCTAAGCTCTTCCCTAATATGGCTGCAAACTCCTTGTCCTCCCAGTCACCCCCAATTAAGGCAGCAGGCCTAGCTGAAGTCTCTGGCCAACAGGTGTGTCTGAACTCTTCACTCTGCTTAGGAATGGAGCTAATCACAAAGCTGAAGCAACGGAAACAGGAAACTCAACCAACCATACAGAATGAGAGTAGGGGGGCCAGGGGTGAGGTCAGATGTCTACACAAAACTGGAATCTTTCGTTAGAAAAATTAAAAAGGAGTTCCAGAGAATAAAACTAAGTGGTCCCAAAGTAGCCCAGAGACAATCAAACAAAGGGGGCAGATTAGGAGACTGAAGGACACTGAAGGAAATCAGGCCAACCATATTTCCAGGGTCAAAGTCAACTCTGGTGTCCACAAGTCAAAAAAGGAGGTGTACTGATTACCAAAAAAAGGGTATTTTCTCTCCCATTGTATGTATGGCAGCATATCATCTTTCATGACAAAAGAAGAAGAGGAGGAGGTGGAGGAGGAAATGAGAATGTTAGCTGTTAGGGAGACACAGCCACAAAAGGTGCTTTAACACCCTTAAAAGATTGCCATTAATGAAAGCACGGAGCGACCCTGAGAACCCAGTCCTGTTTGGTACTTCATGTAATATTTTCATGGGATTGTACCTCACGTATGGAAAAATACAGAAAACATAAAATGCACAAAGTCAATGAATTCGTGTGTGTGTGTGTGTGTGTGTGTGTGTGACAGGGTCTCTGTGTAGCCCTGGCTGTCCTGGAACTCACTTTGTAGACTAGGCTGGAAAGTCAATGAGTTTTAACAAAATACCTTTTCACTCACCACCCAGACCAAAAGAAAGAGAGTCCTCTAGCCCACCTACATCCTTCCAAAGCTCTTCACAAGTCCCTCATTCCAGGTTTAATGAAGAAAGCAAATGTGTCTCTGTCTCTTTTCATCAGTGGAAAAGGAGACTGGGAGAGGCACAGACAGACTTCTTTGCAATTGTTCTGCTCATTTGCTTTAAGTACAAAGGGTAAAATTTGTCTTCAAACAAATCCCTGAATATTTTTGAGTCACTGACTAGGAGAGGAAAATAGAGAAAAGGCAGAAGTTAAATTCTGTTCTACCCTTGTTTGGAAGTCTAATCTTGATAAGCAAAGAATGTAATTAAAATGGATTACAGACTATTAAACACACACAAGAACAAAATGATTGCAGTGTGTGCAAGCCAGTAATTAAAGCTATAGAGGAGGAAAAAGTCACCATCACTTAAAATGATTATTTGTCAAGGTTAGTAACAAATATTGACATGCAAGCTCCCCCCTAACACCCCCCCCTCGTTCGTGCTTCTTAGAAGCAGGCACTCTGCAATTAGTGGCGCATATTCCAGAATCAATATGGCCTCGAGTCTAAAGCAGAGAGATCCATACATTTTAAAATTAGCGGGCAGAATGGCAGACAGACTCCATGGAAAAGAATTGCTTCCAGGATCATTCAATTAGTGTTTCAAAGACAAAGAGGAGCCAGTCAGGGCAGCGTCTCCTTAAGTGGGTTTATCTTAAGATGTTCTTACAATAACCAGAGGGAGCGACTTCTTCATGTCGGTGGGTTCTATACTTTACTATTGAAACAACTGAAGGCAAGAAGTGGAAAGTTGCCTAAAATTGTGATTCAGTGATGAGAAGCCTGGGTTCTGAGGTCAAGCTGTCTGCATTCAGATTTTAAAATCTTTTATTTTTCTAACAGATTTTGGGCAAGTTATTCATTCTTTAAAAAAAAAAATCTCCTTCTTCCCTTCTCTGTAGAATGAGAATAATAATCAAATCTACCTTATATGATACTGAAAAGAATAGATGAGATCATGTATGCAAAAGTCTTGGAATGCAGTAATATGTTTCAACGCAAAAGTCTTAGAATGTGCTGTTGCATTGGTGAGGTCAGGCTGGATTAGGACACAGTAACATGTAAGCCCCAAATCCCATAGGGCACCAGGGAAAGAGCTGACTGGACTATGCTTTGTAGGCATAAGTTTATTGCGTAATTCAAATGCCGATTTCCGTATCACCAATATCTGGTTGCAATCCTCGATCTGAGAATATCCTGTCTGAGGGTGGTGTAAACGCTGTTCTCCAGTTGTCCCCTGGTATGCCAATAGGGCAATTTACAGCCAATTGCTGAGCAGGGGGGACAATAGGGCTGGACTTCCTGTCAGCCAGGGGAGGCGGAGCTAGAGGAGGAAGTGGGGCATTCAGAACAAAGGCAGATGTCCAGCAGAGGTCAGCAGAGGGAGCTCATCAGACAAAGCCACAAAATGCAAGTATCTCTGGGACGTTTGTTGGGAGGAAACCAGATTGATTTAGAGGATTAAGAATAGAGTTAATACTGCTCAGGATTGTGCTGTGAAGCTTGTTAAAGTAATATAACAGAGTCTTGATCACTTGTGCAATAACTGGGTTAAGAGAGACACTAAGAAGCAAACACAGTTTTGTAAAACTAACATTGACATTTGTGGGGTGTCACCTGTCGGCTTAGATTCTTTAAAACCTACTTTATTTAAGGTTCTTAAACACCTCTACTTCCCTTCCAAACTCCCCCCTCCCACTAGTTAGGAGGAAAAGCAGGTTAGTAGGGACCACGGACACAGACCTCTCTAGCTACTTCCTGCTGGTTAAGGGTGTTGGGTTTGGGGGCACAATATCAATCTCAGTTGTCTATTCTAGAAGTCCAGCAAACCAGCACCCCAGCAATCCATCAGCAATATGACAGCAACCTTGAAGCATTTCTCTCTAGGAGAGTCTCAAGCAAAGAAGCCAAGAGATGCAAAGCAACACAAATCGATCTCCCCATTTTGGGGGCCATTTTATACCCTCCCAAATTCCGTACAGGATGTTTTCCAGCTGTCAGTCCTTCCCCCATACGCCCCCACCTTCCCCTGTCCGCCCCCACCTCCACCCCGCACAAGGCAGCTTCCAGCTGACAAACACCACTCACTTTTTTTACAGGGGCTGTCTCCCTTGGTGAATACACCAAAAACATTTTCACATTCCGCACTTGGGATCGAAACAAAGACATGTTTACATCCAGTACAGTGCTTCCCATAGCTACTCTGGAGCTCTTCGTAAGTAAGCCAAAAGGAGCATTCACAGAGACAAGACAGGCCCACCTACGTGTTTCATTGCCACCACCTAAGAGACAAAGGGGACTTATCACCTATTTCACTGGGGAAAGTTAGTTGATTGAGCATCAAGTAGTCTACAAAACATTAATGGCAGAAAGACCATTGTTTAATGAGTGCTTTATCTCTTCCACCACCACCATCACCATTATCATTGATATTGTAGGTTTATAAGGGTTTCCAACATGTGAATTTGGAGAACATTTATACCTATGATTGTAAAACAAACTTTTATTTGCCTGTTTCAATTGTTGTCTCGGAGCTTTACTGCCTCTGTCAGCTAACCCCAAGCTTCTAGCCTCCAACTCATCTACCTTAGGCATAAAATATTTTCAGCCTCTGAGATTTACTGCTTTCATGTTCTTACTGAGCTCTGGGCTGGCTGGTTCAACTCAGTTGTTCTGGCTCAGACTCCTCTCCCAGCTGAGTTATTCAATCTGGCTTTTCTCTCAGCCTCTGAATTTCTCTGTTTGGCCTCAAACTATCTGCTTCTTCTCTCCCTATGCACTGCCCTTTAAGTAGCTTCCCTTTCCTCTCTCTTCTTGTGAGAGTTGGGCGTAACCTACTCTGTCAAATCCTCTCTGATTAGTCACCTTTCTGCCATTCAATTAGACATCACTTTCAAACATGGGTGCTTCCTTCAAACTAACTTTACCTTCTTTGGGATTAAAAGCATGTGCCACCACACCTGGACCTAAGCTTTTCTTTACCTGAAACTTGCTCTGTACCAAGCTGTCCTCGTGCTCAGATCTGCTTGCCTCCGTGTCCTGGATTAAAGGTGTGTTTGTATTCCAGTTGGATCACATAGACCTAGAAGATCTTTGGATGTGATCTCTTGCCAGCTGGATCACACAGACCTAGAAAGCCTTTGGATGTGATCTATCACCAGAACAGCCATGCTCTGAATTAAAATTCTTCTACATATGATATAGCTGAATCCCCAAAGAATTCCATCACTTCGTCCAATACTTATGGTGAAGTAACATTATTTTAGGGTAGAACATGAGGATGAACTTGACTGAATAAGGACTTTCCTCCCATGGACCTTTCCCATGGACTTACATGATGAGAAGGTGCCAGCCAGAGGGAGAGCTGCAAAAATTTCTGGGCAGAGAGAAAGATTCAGTGGGTTTCAGGGTCTGGAAACACAGGCAAATATGGCTGGAGGGGAGGGAATGAGAGGAGGAGGTGACAGATGGCAGAAGGGATCAGGAGCCAGCTCAGTGGCCGGGAGAAGAGAGTTGAATTGCAGGAAGGGCGGGCTTAGAGATGCCCAGCAGGGAAAGGCAGCCACCCAACTTAATGATCTTCAAAGGTCTGTGTGCTGAAGGTGAAAGGAAGGGACAGAAGGAGGACAAAAATGGAAAGAAGTGGTCTGCTAAAGAGACCGATGAGGCCCTTCAAGTGGGAGATGGTGGTGGCTTGGATTGTTTTGGGGCAGGAGAGTGAGGCAAGGTCATATATGGGAGGCATTTTGTTTGTAGAGCAGTTGATAATGGGGTTAGCTTCATGAGTCGCTCCCTTTACTCTGACCAGTTCTTGAGTGTCCAGCACTCATTCCAAGGACCCATTAAAAACACCTACTCATGAGATCAGTGATGCCCCTGAACCCTTTTGCTTCTCTAGACACCACAGATGTCTATACAGAGATGCGACAGGGTCCTTGACAATTTCATTCCACATTGAAGTCAATGCTTGCTGAATAGATAAAGATGGCTGGTACCAATATCTTATTCTTCAGATTTACTATCTAAACCCTAGCATCTTCCTGCCTTCTGCCAATGGCCTCATGTTTAGGGCTGCATGTGGATTGGAATCACATATGAAGCTTAGGTTTCAGCAGAGGCAGGGCTGGGCACCCAGGCAGAGCCCCAACCTGGTGCCCCTCCTGGCTCTGCGCTTCACTCTCACCTGCTGTGAATAGGGCCATGGTAACACTCCTAAATTCCCTGCAGTGGCTGCTGGACGTGGGTGTCAGCACAGGTCTCAGGGAACAAAAGTTCCTGGTCAGAGTCAGCTTACAAGTTAGTGGAAAGGCCCCCAATAGCAGTACTGGAACACCGGCCATTTTGTGGACCCGAACCCTGGTTCTCACATACCATTCACCCATCCATGCAGTAAGATGCCTGCAGGCTCACAATTCTCCTCACAGCCAACAGGGTCTATGAATAAATTCTCTCTGAGACTGTAATGAGGATCAATGAGGTTCAGAGTCTAGAAGGTCCTGCCAAACAGAGGTCAGACAATCAGGAGTGCTTATGAATCATGGGGGTAAATCATGTTTGTTGCGAGTAATTATTTTTGTATTACTAGGGCCAAGAGCCACAACCTCTTGTTGCAGAAGAGGCCCTGGAAGGGGGGGGGCTTGTCTGGACTCCACTGGGCTTAGATAGCCCCATGTGTTAGTTCTGCCACCTGCTACACATATAGACTCTCTCATAGCCTGCTTCCCCTCTGTGCCTGCAGCCTTTCTCAGCACACGTCCTTTGGCCCCAGAATGTCTAACCTCTCAGGCTGCCATTGAAGCTTGTTTCGCTTTCACAACATTACATGATAGACCCTAGGGCAGTGGCTCTCCACCTTCCCAGTGCTGTGACCCCTTAATACATACAGCTCCTCACATTAGGATGATCCTGTAATATGGGGCATATTAAATAATGCTTAGGCATACAACAGATCTTCTATATAAAAGTGGTTTATTAGGTGGAGATGGAGGGAGGGAGAGAAGGGAGAGAAGGGCATGATGGGGGGAAAGAGAGAGAGAGAGGGAAAGAGAAAGAAGGGGGTGCCCCAATAGAGAAAGGGAAGAAGGCCAAGAGAAAAGAGGCTAGGAGCAAGAGAGAGAAAGAGATAAAGGACCAAGAGAAGGACCACATGGCTAGCTGATCCCTTTAAGGGGCAAGGTAACCATGCCTTCCAGGTGTGGTCACCTGGCCGGCAACACATGATGACATCATAAGTTGCTAGGCAACCCAGAAGCAGGTTTGGTTCCGAAATCCTATCAGACCCCAACCATAAAATTATTTCCATTGCTACATCATAACTTTAATTTTGCTACTGTTATGACTCATGACCTTTATGAAAGGGTCATTGAACTCCAACTCCCAAAGGGGTCACGACCCACAGGTTAAGAACTGCTGCTCTAGGGTCTCACTGCAGAGAACCCAACCATGCCATTAGATTGTCTTGTTTCAGTTTTCTGAAACAAGCCTTAGTGCAGTCTCCCATGGCTTTTGCATTTTGCATTGCTGCAAACCCAGAATCATATGCACATTTCTGCCAAGATTTGCTGCTAGTTTAACCACGTAAAGCTACAGGGTTTTTTGTTTGTTTGTTTGTTTGTTTGTTTGTTTTTCCTACTGGGCTTTGGGTTTGACTACTTTGGTTGACACTTCCTTGGTGTCCTCTCATTTCTCTCTTTGGAATGGGGATGTTTACTTCATGCCATTGTATGCAGGAAGGATGCAAATTGGTTTTTGTTTTATAGGGCTTATGGTTGGGACATGGCCTTGAGTCTCAAGGTAAACTTTGGACTTTGGCCCTTTGAACAATGTTAGAACTAAGATTTAGTGGACTCCTGCTGATGAACTAGATGCATTTTGCATTACGACATGGCTGAACTTTGGCCAAGAATCAGGGTGGCGGATTCACCTACATGTCCTAGCTGCAGAGGGGTCTGAGGAAGGAGGCTTCTTCAGCTGGAGCAAACTTTAGAGTAGGAGGTGGCACTGCATCCCAGGCAGAGGGTAAGAGGAAGTTTCCCAGAAGGTTCGTAGTACTTGTGTTACCCAGAGCATCGTGTACGTGAGCTTTCTTGATCACCATCCTCTCATCACCCCCATCCCAAACCCGCCACATCATTCTTTACCTTCAGCAATTTCAGCATGGACTCCAGAGCCAGCACCCCTTCCAAGAGCCCAGGAGTGGTCCAGCTCTTTAGCTAACAGCAGACAACAGAAGGTGCCTGGCTCTTTAGACCCAGAGAAAATGGCCTCGGGAATTTGGCTTTCTCCATCCCCTTCAGGGAAGCTAAGGACCTGTGGAGAAGGTCAGGTAGCTTTGCCCTGATGAGAGCTATCTAAACCCAACTTGTCTTCAGCCATGAAGCTATGGGACGTGTTTGTAACCTACATCCTCAAGGCCAGCAGGCCATCTGGAGAATGCCTACTTGCCAAGGTGACTGGCCTACTCATTACTGAAGCCTAACAGAGCAGTGATGAGGTCATACCCCTCCTGGCAACTAACAACGTGTAGGTCAAATCTCATCAGGGTTACCCTTCAGAATCATTGTTCCCAGAGCAATTCCTTTGCAATGTAGGTTGAAGTAAACCATCTTAGGGCTGGGAATGAAAACCACAAGTCACTTCTACTTTTCAAAAATGGCTGCAGCATTTTGAATTTTTCTTTGACCATTTCATTGATACATACAGTACATTAGGATCGTATTCATCTTTCCTATCCTCTCTTATCCCTCCCCCACTCCTGTGAACCCCCTTTCTCTTCCCAACTAGCTTTTCTTCTACATTAATGTCTTTTTGTGGTCCATTGGGTTTAATTGCATTTGCTTGTATAATAAGCATGGGTTGGGGTTATTTCCTGGAGTATGGACAACTCTCTGTGACAACACCACAATAAAGAGATCTTCTTCCCCTGGTTTCCATTAACTGCCAATACTTGGGGTCTGGGCATGGGGTGGGGCTCATGAGCCCTTTCTTTATCCATGACACAGTGTTGAAGGGCCCAATCTGTACAGGGCTTGATCAGGTCATCAGAGATGCTGTGTGTTCACAAATGCAGTGGCCATGTCGTGTTCAGAAGGTAGCACAACATAGCACTCCTCCACATCCTCCAGCTTTTACACACCTCCTTTAAACCATACTTCTTAAAGCTGTAAAGCTGAAAGTTGTGCATTTATAGTGCAGAAGCACAGGACGTATAGAACACACACACACACACATATATAAAACAAAACTAACCAACGCAAGCACTATTGTTATTTTGCTGTCACTTCATCATGACACTTTCTGAGCTTCTTAAAGATTTATAACACTAACACATATTTTATTCTACTCTATTTTTCAATGTATATCTAGTAAGTCTTTAGTAGGTGTGCATTATAGCACTACATTTGGTGTTAAACACTAAGCGTTCACTGGAAGGCTAGGGAGATGACTCTGTGGTTAAGGAGACACACTACCCTTTCAGAGGTCTTGAGTGTGGATCCCTTACTCATTTCAGGCGTCTCACAACCACCTGTAACTCCTCTTCAGGGGGTGTGACACCTCTTTTGGTCTCCACAGGCATCTGTATTCATGTGCACACACAAACACACACACACATGATTTTAAATAAAATAAACTGTTTTGTTTTTTTTTTTTTTAAAGTTCAATGGAAAGTGAGACAGGAAATGTAAAACAGCCAGAGGGAACAAAGATCTGGGATACTTGAATGCAAGTATAAGGTTGGGGTTATAGAGACTCCTTAGAATACACCCTCAACCTAGATGTGGAAAAGGTATTTACTTACAGAAGGCTTCCTGGAGAAGGGGCTCTGGGACCCAGAGAGGTTCAACAGCAAACTCAGCAAAGAGGAATTGGCAAGAGTGTTCTATGCAGAAGGAAGAGTATGGTTCATGGTATGGGAAGGACCACATGGTGCTTGGAAAATTTGTCAGGAAACCAGCTCAGCACAGTGGGAGCCTAAATCACATCATGGACTGAATTATGTTCTCCTTAAATCCATGCATCGAAGCCCTACTTTTCAGTTCTGTCTGGAGACAAGTATTTAAGGGTGTGATTAAAGTTAGGTGAGAAGATGGGGAAAGGGCCTAACTAATCCCATAAGACCCGAGGTAAAGAAAGATCATCTGAGGGTGCTAGGATAAAGCGGCCAGCTAGAAGGCAGGATGGCCCTTGCCAAAATCCATCCCTGCTCACAACTTGATTTTGCATATCCAGCCTGTGGAGCTGTGAGAAAACTCTGAAGTCACACAGCCTGAGGCATTTTATTATGGTAGCCCCTGGATATCCCTCTGTCCTGGTACCAAAGTCAATATGAGTCAGGGTTCTTTAGAGAAACAGAATCAACATAGAATTTATACTGGGGGAGAGGTTTGTTATGTGACGATGGCCCATGTGATTCTGGAGGCTGGCAGATCCAAAGCCAGTAGGACTCCTGCCCCCCAGCTTGAAGGCTGTCAGCAAATGAGTTTTCTCACAGCAAGGAAGGCCATCCTCTTGTTTCATTCAGGCCTTTGAATGACAGGATAAGGTGTCCTGTGCTTCTGAGACCTCATGAATTTAAAAGGTAACCACATCCCAAAATGTCTTCCCAGAAATAATCAGAACCATGTCTGATCAACTAACCGGGGGGTACCCCTTGTCCAGTCAGGAAGACATAGGTGATTTACCACCAGAGATTCTTTGACGAGGAGAGGTAAAAGGAAGGAGATAAGGGTGTGGCGGGGGGTGGTGGTCAGCGATCATCATAACCGTCATTTTGCCGTTTAAGCAAAACTAACAAGTCTGAGTTTAATCCTGCGGCCCTGGGAGAGGCACCGGATGGATTTAGTCAGGCAACGACAAATATAGAGTGCCCATTTTAAGAATAAATCTTGAGAGCTGGGTATGAGAGGTACATAGGCCTACAATCCCAGCGCTCAGAAGGCTGAGGTAGGAGTATCTGCAGTTCAAGGTCAACCTGGGTTACACAGAAAGATGCCTTCTCCAAAATAAAAATAAAGATTAAGCATTGGGGCTGCTGTGTGGAAACACTGATAAGACTATCCTGTGTATTTGGTTGGATAGTACAGAATTCTAGTGCCAGTACCATTCCTGTCTTGGTATGGTGGTAATAGTATCTCATTTCTCAGTGCACTCCTGTCTCAGGACAGGAGTGGAGGCAAAGAAAGTATGAAGCTGTGGTCGTGCGATGAGTCTCAAGATAGCTAGCCATCACTTGGTGGCTGTCATCTTAGGGATAAAACGTGACACTTTTTTATTGCTTAATTTTGTTATTTGACAGTTTCACACAAGCATACAAAGTTCTCTGGTTACTCCCTCCTGTCACTTTCTCTTACCTCCCTCCTGTCCCTATCAACCCTCCTCATCCACACCACTTCCTTTCCCCAAATCATGGCTTTGGGTTTTGTTTCGTGACCCGTATAGTTTAACCAGGGCCATCTGTGTGACTATTGGATTGGGTCACCAGTAGGTGCCCAGTTGAGAGTGATGGCTCCCCTTCTCCCTGTATCTGTAAGAAACAAATAGAGTAGCAGTGAAAGTTAGGGCTCCCTGAACCTCTCCAGCCATGCCTGGTTATTGATGGGCCCATTTTTATTCCTATACCAGTGAAGATAAGGATGCGACTTCTTGACTGTTCTCCTGATGTCGTTTACAGGTACATTCCTGCCACTGTGTATCGGATGTAGACAAGTTTGCTCTGTAGTCACGTGCCTACCACGTGGCCATATGGAGCACTATGACACGAGGAGAAAATAGCTAAAATCAATTACATTGAAGAGCAAGCATGACCCAGGGTTGTCCTAGGCCAAGGAAGAAGGATCCTCCTTGCCTGTGCCCCTTGCAGGAGTTTCATTTCTCAGAGACTTGGGAACGGACCATCTGAACATGACACACTCACCCCATGTCGACAAACTCTTCAGTTTCTCTCAGCGGATCGAAACCCTGTGGTTTTTCTGCTTCAGAGGAATGAACTGCACGGTCTACGCTTAGCTCTAGCCTCTCCATGTTTCCAGTAGTGAGAGATGGCAGGAAACATCCGTTCTCCCCTGCAAAGTGGCTGTGATCTCACAAGGGCTTCTTTTTGTTTCTGTTTTTATCGGGATGCGATTATAGTCTCTTCTGAAGCTTTGAAGGTGAGACTTCCAGACACAAAGGAGCAGAGGGGACAGAATAACTGCTTACCTGCTGTGCTTGGAGGAAAACAGAAAGAAAGGAATAAACTGCCAAACTTTCAAAGTCCCGTGCCTGCCGTATTTAGGTTTTCTGAAGCGGAGGATGATCCAGTGGTCTTGGTTCTAACACTGAGATATTTGCTCTGTGCCAGCCGTTAGTCGCTGAGTCCAAGGGGATCATCCAGAATAGAGCCCAGAGGTCTCAGCCTTTTGACTCTTCTTATGTTGGGGGAAGGTTCCTGGGTTTCTTTCCAGATATCGTGGGCGGCCCACTAACTGGAACTGCAAAGCAGAGGAAAGACAAGCTACCCTCGAAAAGAGTGCTGGGCGCAACTTGACAGTGACCATGAAACAAACTCCTTCCCTCAAGCACACCAGAGGAAGAGTGACGCACATAAGGGATGCTGATCTCAAGTCTCCAGGAAGCAAGAGCTTCTGTAAGGGAGTTCTGTAAGGGAGGCTCAAGGAACTTGGCTGAGTAGTTAGGCCTTTCTCGCTGCAAAATTGCCCAGAGAACTAACTTAACAGGGCTGTCTACCAGCACCCCAGATGTGGCTGTGCACAGGGAGAGGTGTGGGAAGGCACCCTGTGAATGGGATAGACTCTCTATTCAGAGGTCATGCTGGCCACTGGTCAAGAAGTTTCACAAGATTCGGAACGAACTATCTAAGCATGGTAGGAAAGATGGAACATAGGTCAGTTCTGGGCTGTCCTTGAGAACGAGTGACTTTCTGTAGGGGAGGAAGGAGAGATTGCAACTCTGCCAAAGTCTGCAGTGCTCGTCACGAGGAAGGTGGGGGCACCGTCTTGGGCTAAAATTAAATCAGGCCTTTCCACTCTCAGCCCACCACGCAGGCTAGGCACGAACCGGGCCAAGGTGCTAATGCAATTAGGGCGGTGAGCTGGTGCCTGGCCACTCGCCTCCCCTCTGACTCATCTGCTGTCATGCCCTCCAGGTGACCCATGGCATTTTCCCTGCTTGTCCTTGAATCTCTCCTTGGCACTTTGCCAGCAAGAGAGGAAAATCCCCATGATAATCGGTGAAGGAGATCAGGACTCATGAAGGAAAGAAACACTGACTTCTGTCTCTTTGCAATGTCCTGGAGCCCATGATTTCCCAGGGGACTGTCAGGTCTGTGAGGGGCCATGAATGTCAGGAACAGACCTTCATGTGTATTCCACAAATCACATGTTCTCTTTGTCCTGCCCTTACAACCACTTCCATTATTACTAATGTACCCGACTTACCCTGGGACTGGCCCACCTCCTAACTGTCATATCTTAGATCTCCTGGCCAGTTCTTTTGTACCTCACCAGGATGTCAGGTCATCTTGACCTTGAGGAAAGCAGGATGCCCTCTGACCAGCCAATAATGAGCACGTGGAGCCCAAGGCAACAACATGTCTCAGATCATTTGAGAAACATTCTTGTGACAGCCGCAACCCACACCGCTCAGAACAAACACGAAAAGCCAGAGCTCCCTGCCTGCCCTGAGCCTTACCCAAACCTTCGGAATGGAGACTCAGATTCACGTGATAGACTCTGGTCACTTGCTCCATAGCCTCTCCCCCATCCATCTTACAGGAATTTTCACTCCTCTACAGAGAATGCAGCTGGGACTGCCTGCCCGGGCCCTGAGCAACACCATCTGCTGCTTTGAAAGATGCTTGAAGATCCGGGAGCTTTTAGCTACCCTAGCTGCTCCACCAAGTTGGCCATGGTGGAGTCTCGTGGCCCAGGGGTCTGATTCTCAGAATTGCACTTTTTTAGAATTTATTCAATCTTTTCGAGCCTCAGCTTCTCAATGTGTGCTGGGGTTATTGAGGCCAAATGGTAAGATTTTGATAATTAAGTTAGGATAATAGCTGGGATAAGTCAAGATGTAATTCAGATACCCAGTGCCTGTTTGAGCCAGGGTCCAGTAATGCCTGCAGTCCACAAATGCTTGGCTGGAATGGAAGTCACAAGAAGGGTGGTCATAGTTAACCAAGTTACTAGAGTCAGGGGGAGCTTACTCCACCTAGCTTAGACGGTGCAGCTGGCCAGCCGGAGTGCCGATAGTAATGGCATCTGACCACATAACCCAGTGTCAGGTCCACGGCCTACTCTCCACGGTAGGTAACCTGCACATCTGCATGGGAGAGCAGTGGCAGTGCCAGTCCATGCCTGCGGAGCTAGCCAGTCTTTAAGGGGAATAAAGACACTCATTAAAATGACTGAAAGCCACTGGGCCCACGGGGATAAGTACGTGACTGCTAAGCAGCCGGTGCCAGGCAGACATGTCAAAGCCTCGTTGCACTTTCTCTGAGGCCTTACGCACATGCTGCCTTTCTGGGATGTATCCTTCTTTCAGCCCGCTCAGCTGCCTTCTGGCTAGCAAGAGGTCCTGCTAATTGCCTTATCCTGGTTGTTTGCAGACCTTCTTGGTAGTACATGCATAGACTGCCTTGAGGTCGGGGACTTTTGCAGGTGGTTTTTGTCACTGCCCGGGGCTCGGTTTTTTAGAACCAGATTCTCATGGAGTCACCTCTTTGTTTCCCAACTTTGAACCCAGCTCTATGGACTTTGGTTTCAGAGAGCTATACACTGAGTTCGGAACCTCACGAATTCTCCCCCTCTGAGGAGGGTTTTGTGTCCCAGGAGGAAGGAGGAAGGAGGTGCAGGGTGCTGAGGACTCAAGGATGCAGAGCAGTCAGGTCTTTGACCCACTTCTCCCTTCATGCTACAGGCATTCTATTTTCAGAGTTTTCTGGCTTTTGTCTGGTGTTGCTGACTTGAAGTGTGTATTTCTCTTCTCAGCTTCTAGTGTTATGCTGCATCGGCTTGCATATACCCAGGAGAGCATCACAGGGCTTTTAAAGATTTAGGAAATGGAAAAGCTGTTTTTAAACCACTGGTAAGCTAAAATCAGCCACAGGGGCCATATTTACTGCAGGGAAATTGTTAAGTGCTAACACCCCAGTGTTTGTCTTGGGGGAGCAGGCTTGTCTGATCTAATAGATGGCTCCTTTCCTGAATTCCAGATATCCACAGCCCAGTGAATCTGTAGGGCTGACCCAGAGGTACCCCAAATATGGCCAATTCCAAATAGATTTCAAGTTTGTTCCCCTGCTAACATGGTTATCTTCTTATAGTGTCTGTTTTGGTCACTGGTGCCAAAAGATATCAAGAGTCAGGGGATTCTAATAATGGAGGGATGAGTCCCAGGCTTCATCAGGGAATGACTTAGGTATAGGGAGAGTGCTTCCCTTTCTCTGCATCCAGAGGCAGAAATGATAGTTCCTGAGCCCACTGGTAAATGCTCTGAAGTTTGAGGGTAAAGCTCCCTCTCTCTGAGCAAACATGGAGACCATTCTTTAGAGAAATGTGCAAACTGGCACTCCAGCAGGAACTCCCTCTGGCAGGGCCAGTCTGGAGACGACTCAGTCAATCTGTCTAGCAGAACAGGTCATCAAGTATAACACGACCTGATTTCTATTTCCTTATTTGTTTTAGAATTGAAGCTGGTAAGTATTTGTGCCCTGCCTTGCTGTGCTAAAGGAAGACAGGCAGAGGGACAGATAGCTATCTGTGTAACGATGTTCCAGACGTCCCTGAGACAATGGGAGATCGTCTTCTTATAAGGGGGTGATAGCAATCAGGAGACCTGGGGGTGGGAGGGAGACCATCTCAGGGGTGCTTCCCTACTAGATGCCACAGCACCGCCTCCTCCCCCCAACATGCTGTTTGCCAGGCAGACATTGTTCATCATCTATGGTGCTTTCCTAAATGACCCTGTGTACACCCCAGAGCTCTTTCCTGTACCATTGCTGGTCAGTGAAGGCGACTCACAAGGTGAGAATCATTCACCCTCCCTGCCCTCATTCAAAAGAATCAAGCAAGGGGGAATTAGTAAGACCTGGAGAGGACAGGAGCTCCACAAGGACCAAATATGTCTGGGCACAGGGATCTTTTTTGATACTGTTTCTCCAACCAAGGACCATGCATGGAATTAACCTAGAAACCCTGCTCAGATGTAGCCCAGGGCAGCTCAGCATCCAAGAGGGTTCCCTAGTAAGGGGAACAGGGACTGTCTCTGCCGTGAACTCAGTGGCTGGCTCTTTGACTTACCCCCCTCCCAAGGGAGGAGCAGCCTTGCTAGGCCACAGAGGAGGACATTGCAGCTAGTCCTGATGAGACCTGATAGGTTAGGATCAGTGGACTTAGAGAGGGGCAGGGAGGAGATGAGGGAGGGAAGGCGGGATTGGGAGGGAATGAGGGATGGAGCTACAGCTGGGATACAAATTAAATAAACTGCAATTAATATAAAAATATAAATAATAACAAAAATATAAAAATAATTTAATTAAAAAAAGAATCGAGGAGTAAAAGGGAAAGATTCAGGATTCATATAGAGTGTTTACCAAAATAATTTATTTGTATTCATTTTTGTAAGTGCCTACAGCTGTAGCTAAGCATTCTTCTGTGGTTGTGGGAGCATCCACAGATTTAAGACCAAAGGGGGCTTTTTCCCCGTCTGTGATATCATGATGGACCACACATCACTGAAAGCACCCACTGTTCTGGACTGTGCTCTGGCCCCTCCCTTTGCAGCCTTTCTGCTGCTTGCTTCTTAACCATGAGTGTTTGATATCAGGGAGCCTTCTCCGTTCACAGGCTCCACTTGGATGAAGCAATTACCCTTCTGTAGTCTGAAATGTAGGATGACACGCCAAATTACATCCTCTAATCCTTGCCATGAACTGACTTATGCAAACAGCAGACATCTTGAACATCCAATGGGCACCTGCCACTAAATCTGTCCACAACTGAACCAGTCATTGTGTTGGTACCAAATTAAAAAATAAAGCCTTCCCCTCGGAATGGCTTAGCCCAGGAAAAAGCCCAAATTAGAATTCTCTATTTATCTCCTTGTGTCTTCAATCTGCCAGTTGTCTCACTGTTGTGTATGTCTGAATTCTGTCTGTCCTCATTGTCTATTGTCAACAAAAGGCCTTGCTCTGAATTTATTGAACAACACAGCAAACATCACATAAGAGAGAAACAAGGAATTTTTAACAGAAATCTGTAACAAGTGTTACAGGAGAAAAAGTTATTTTATTTACCCCCAATTGACCCAGAATTAACACCTGAAACCACACACAGATGTTATTAACCTATGTTCCCATGTTGCTTCCAACATTTATGGTGGATAGTTGTTTTGTTTAAGGTTGCTCTTAGCATGTTGACAGCTTTCAGCAAACCATTACCACAACACACACACACACACACACACACACACACACACACAAACACACTGTTCTGGCTCAGAGGTATGGAAAAGTACATAGTTTGCGATTGAAGCTATGCATTTAGAGCTAGGGTTGGCTCAGAACTTAAAATGTACTTGTTCTTGCAAAGGACCCAGGATTGATTCCAAGCACCTACATGGTGGCTCAAAACCAACGGTAACTCCAGCCCCAGGGGATCTGATGTCCTCTTCTGACCTCTATAGGCACCAGGCACACACGTACGCACAGACATACACATGCAGGCACATAAAAGTAATAAAATAAAGCTGTATATTTAGCTTAGGTTATAAAAGTTGGTTACGTGGGACATGTCAGGCACAGCTTAAGGTTAGTAACATGGTTGTCTTGAAGATAAGTTACGCTTAAATGTACAAGCACACAGTAGGGCAGGAGATTGAGGACATAATTTTAAACGGCCTCAAGGCTTATTGTTAATTTAATTACAAGGTCCAGCTGAAAGGCAGCGGGTATTTTCAGAAAGGCTCTTCCCAATGGCCCGTGTTGCTTTCGTTTCCCATTTCTCACACCCGGCTTTAGAGCGCTCCTACATCTGTTTGCCTCTCAGAACAGCTCAAGAGTTGATTCTTGCTCCCCTGGTTTCATGAACACTTCCCAGGTCCAATCCCTCCTCCTCACTCCAGCTCATACCTTGCAACTGGAGTAGTTTCCTGCCATCCCCCTGCACTTAGATTGGCTCTGTTCCTTCTCCTTGCATGTCATTGCTGAACTTGGCCTTCAAATGTGCTAATTTCCCGAGCTGAGTTCATTCCCCAACTTAAAGCGTGCCTATGATATCTGGTGCCGGCAAAGCAAACAGTATCTCCTACTGATGAAAAGCTCGTCAGTTCCCACCCCACCTTCTATACCTAGGAGCTTGAAGATGCTGCACACTGCCGTCGCAGTGCCTTGCCCCCTCTCTGCTGTTGCTTCAGTTCCAATCCGCCTAAATCCCCTCCCTTTCTACAGGGTGTCCCCATATGTCTCTGTGGAGCACATCTCTGAACTAGGGCTAGGAACTGATTTATAGTGGCTGCTCTTTTCCTCCGGAGACGGCGAGCATCTGAGTTCCCTTCCTATATGGGATACCTTAGAAGCACCGCCTGCCTCCCTCAAGGCAAACAGAAAATACCAGCTACCCACTCTTGCAGCCTCCTTCCAGTTAAGGCGAGAGCTGCTGATAGTCTCTCCCCAGACAGATACTCTGGGTCAAGTTTGATTCAGAAATGTGTAACACGGAAAGGAAGACACTCCCAGGGCCTCACTTTGAAGAGGGTGTCCACAGCAGATGCATCTATTCTGGTGCCCGGAAGTGGAGGACCACATTAGTGGCACCAGTGTTAGGAACAGGGGGAAGACTCAGTGGGTCAGCTGTGGTTATTTCCCAGCCCCCTCAGGCTCTGTTCCTGATCCTATAACCCACCCTCACATATTTTCAAAAACAATACATAATAAGTATATACGTGTGTGGGGAAATGGCCTCATGTTATGGCATGCCTGTAATTAGATATAATTTGCACATTATGAAGTTTATCTGCTGTGAACAGCTCGGTAGCTTCCAGTAAAATCACGTACATGCAGTCATCACCACCATTCAGTCACTCAAAGACATTCATTCTTGCTACTGGTTGTTGGTCTTCGTTCATGCCCCTAGTCCTAAATAACTACTGTTGGTTTCCTTATTCCGAATGTCCTCAATCTTCAGGTGGTCCTGTCTGTCTGCAGCTTCCTGTAATGTTTCATTGATGTTTCTAGGTTCAGAGATGTCATTTCACGTATCAACGTTTGTTCCTTTTTATTGTTAAATGATATTCCATTATCTGAGTCTATTCCATCTGACTGATCCACTGCCAAGTCGGTATCTTTTTGTTGAACTTAGCCTGAGGTGGGTCCGGTTGCCACCAAGGATTCAGACTATATTTGTACTCAGTGGGAATGTGGGCTTCTTGGTAGCAGAAATATCTTTGTGGTTTTGTAGTTACTGGAGCTACTTCTGGCAAACTGATCGTTCAGTAATCATTTTATGTGGACTACCAGTAATATTGGAGGCAGGGTCAAGAAGACATTATATCCAGAGAAGAAGCAACTGGAATAGATAATAACTGTTTGCCTCTTATGTGCGCAGATGTTCTTCTGTGCATGGAAGCGTCTGTCCCCATTCCCTCCACTGCCCCACCCTGAGTCCTTTCCTGGGCTCAACGCTTTCTTGCCACATAGTCCAGACTCAGCAGAAGCCAGCAGGTGACCTTTCTTTCACCTTGGCAGCATTGCTCCCTCCTCATCCTTTTCTCTGGAGTGGAAGGTTGAGATTTCCTTCCTCATGGGGCCTGGATAATGTATCCCATGTAATATTTATGCTCGGCCTGTGCCTGGACGTCCCAAGCCGTGCCCTGTTTATACATTCATGAGGAAGTACTTGGGAGCCCAACAGTGATCCCTCTTTATGGGGGATTTCAGGTTGTGTTTCTTCTTTATTTGTAAATGCAACAGCCCCAAAGATGCCTTATTTTATGAGAGATAGATGATTAAACACCTTTGAATATTTGCCTGTGCAAACCGCAGCATCATTAACTTGTGCTGTAAAAAAAATAGCTGGGGAAATGTGATTCAGACGGCTGCTGCTCCTTCCCTTGTTTGAAGCAAGCAACATTTACGTCTTTAGAGAGAGCGTTGTGAACAGTCACCCTAATGCATCACCGTTTTCCAGACTGACATCAGTGGGTGCGCACATCACTTTGTGCCCATTTATTTAAAACCTCACAGTGGATATTTTAGTCTTAAACAGCAGTTGTCCCACGATGAACAAAAGCCTCTGAATTGCCCAATCTCTTTCCCACTCCTTTCCTGTCTTTCTCCCTTCTCGTTCCTCACCAGCCATTGTGGTCTCCTCCTTATCACCAGCTCTGAAATGGCTTCCCCATCTTTGCTTGAGTTTGGAAAGCAAGGATTTCTCCTTGTGTGGCTTGATGGGATTGCTTGGTTTTAAAGCAGGGCCAACTATCGACTTTTCAAACTAATGAAAAATTCAGGAGCTGGGGAGATGGGCTCGCTAGCTCAAGAGCTTGTTGAACAAGCATGAAGACCCGAGTTTGATCCCCAGCACATGTCAAAGGTGTGGGAATGGAGACGTGTGCTTGTAGCCCCAACTCTGGGGAGGTAGAAGCAAGAGGACTCCTGAAGCTGTGTGGCCAGCCAGCCGAGCCCAATTTCAAGGGTTGTGTCCAAGGAAAGATCCTGCTTCAAAACACAAGGTAGATGGTCCAGAGAAACAGCACACCCAGGCCTGAACTCTGGCCTTCACATGTATGTACACACGCTCACACACACATGAAAACACACATAACCCAGGAGGAAAAAGTCTTCCTTCTAAAAGCATACAAGTTGTGGTCACTAAAGTTAGCAGAGCGCTTCTAAAATGGGATTTGTTTACCCCTCATTAATTGTTTCTTAAAGACTTCACGGAAGTAGTAGAGAGAAAGGAATTTTTCATGAATCCTGCTGTTTTGGTACAGAATTCTGGGATCATGAAGCATTTTATTGGCAGCCTTCTAAACAGACTCCTGTTTCCAACAACGTCATCATGTGGATTCCACCATATTCCCAGCTTTCATAACCAAAGCTAGGAGCTGACCAGCTTGTGTCATGGCCACTGCTAGTTAGCACATTGCATATAAAGATGGTCCCCTTGATTTTTTTTTCACTTGATCCTCACAATAGCTCTATGAAGAAAGCAAGATTCTAGCCCGGTGTGGGTCTGATGCCTGTTGTATTCACCTGGAAGCTCCTGACTTCTCGAGTCATTTTGAAACTTTGTCCATGGCTTAAAGGAAACAGGTGCTCACTGCCCTGCACTAAATTGCTCAGCCCTGGCAGTCAAAGTCTAGCCACAGTCTACTGAGCAGAATTCACAGTAGGAAAGGTGCTTTGCCTTTTCTTGGAGTAGGTGGTGATTGAAGGGTCTTGGTGGCCTTAGGGTAGTAGTTCTTGTCCATGGTCCTGAACAAGCAGACACGAAAAGGGGATCTTGTGTGGTCTTTAACTGGGTCCTGAGTGAGTTCCTCTTTTTGATGCACTCAGCTACTCATAGGTGTTCCTTTTCACCTGGATGACTTTTCCCCAACTTTGAATATAGTTACAATGCAAATAAGTCATGCATCACAGTGCAAAAAGGAGAGTGGATTTGGCAGTCTAGGTTTGACTCTCAGACCCATCGTTTCCTAGTGAGATCTTGGGACAGGTGGGTCATTCAGCATCTCTGACTTTTACTATCTTCATTTTTAAAGCGAGGATAAGGAGCAAGAAAGAGCTTGTAGGATGACTTTACTGTTAATCACACAAAGTGTCAAGAGAGTGTGTTGCTAGCAGGAGAAAAATTGACAGCACATGCCAGAAGTAGTAAGGGTAACAGTTTGGGTATAATACTTAGCATAATTTTAGGAATCTCATCACGTTTTCAACAGGGAACTTCCTAACCATTGAAAAAACAAGGAATGGGCTGAAGGATGGCTCAGCTGTTAAGAGCACTTGCTGATCTTGCTGCTAGCTGGATAAATGCCTGTTTCTCAATGCTTTTGATTGTGATTCATCCTGCAGATCCCTTCCTTAGTAAGCTAAATAAGTCTTGGATATTTGTTCACTGGATCACCACACGGAAATCCTTTGTAAAAGCTGATGGTGACTGTGACAACAGCAACAATGGTGTGTGTGAGGGCAACATGCTTGACTCAATAAACCAGTAGAGGTCAGAGATCACATTCAGGGAATGGTTCTCTCCTTCTACCACTGGTTCCAAGGATCAAACTCAGTTTGCCAGGCTTGTGCTATGAGTGTTTTTACCTATTGAGTCATCTCAAGAACCCAAGATTATTATTTTTTTTAATACAAGGTCTCATTATATAGCCCAGGCTGACACTGAACTGGAAACACTGTTGCCTCTGCCTTTTGAATGCTGAATCACAGTTTTTAAAATCACATCTTGACAAGAACTGACATCAGATAGGATACATTATTTAGCCAAAACCACACACTCAAAGTGCTAGAGTAAGATTCCCACTCAGGGTCTGATTGACCCCAAAGCTTGCCTTATGGTTTCTTACTGTCTTTCCTCCAAAGTGGCGTATGGCATCAAGAAATTACACATAGAATGGCTGGCCAAGTTCCTGACCCAATCTGATAAAGCTGGCACTCAGCCAGAGTGATAGCCCAGCCTAAAAATATTCAGGGTAGATTTATAGAGGCCAGAAAAGGTCAAGAGCTTGGGGAAAGCATGAACGAGCATGATGAATGCTAAAACAAATCCCAGGTTCGAACTGCTTAAGGCCTGAACTGGTGGCCAGCGTCATAGCTGAGCCCAAGCAAACTCCTCCCCTCCCCTTCTCAACATGGGCTCCCAGGCCTGGCTGCAACTGGCAGGAAGTGTTTGGCTGTTCTGCCAGGATCTGTGACAAATTCTGAAGGGACTTCGTGCAGAGTGCTGAATAAAGGGGCTATTTGGAAATAAAGAGAAACCACAACCACTATGCAGGGGGCTAATGCAAGCTTACAGGTTCCGTTACAGAATTTTAGTGTGGAGAATTTAGCCCTCAGTTAACTTTACAAATATTTAAAGGTCTCCAGGTCAACAGCACTGTGAGGAGTGAGGAAAGAAGAAAAGACTCTCTGATCAATTTGCCCACTCACTCCTTCAGTCAATATTTTCCCTGCATGCCTCTTCGCCCCAGTCCTGGAAACACAGCGGACACCAAAGCAAGTGGCCCCTGCGTGGGGCTGAGCGTTAGGAGGAGAGACAGACAACACAGTGATCATGGTATATGTTCTCACAGCTCTTTGTGGCTTCTGACAGTGATGGACTGTGTATCTAATGACGGCCCCATAGAACTGGAGCGGGGCTGAACATTGCCCATCACCGAGTGACATCGTCATCACCTTGCTCACGTGCCTGTGGTGATGCAGGTCACCCGTTACTGCTTCCGGTGGCACATGGTACAAAAGTAGAGCCATACAGTCATGCACAGCACCCAAGACCCGCTGCTGACAAGAAGCTCCTGCTCCTGGTTCCACACTTACTATATTATCTTTTTATTTAAAAATTTTAAAATTATTTTTAGCTATGTGTGTCTGTGGTGGGGTATGAGCACATGAGTGTAAGCATCCTCAGAGGCCCGAGGCTTTGCATTCCTCGGATCTGGAGTTATAAGTTGATGTGAGCTACCTTGCATGTTTGGTGCCAGGAACGGAACTCGGGCCCTCAGCTAGAACAGCATGGGATTTTAATGGCTGAGCCATCTCTCCAGCCCCATTATCTTTTAAACCGTCATTTAAAAATGCATTTATTTTTGTGCATATGCCGTGTGTGTGTGTGTGTGTGAATGTTTTCATGTGGGTGTGAACATGCTGAAGCTAGAGGATGATGCTGGGTTTCTTCAGTTGCTATCCATCTTAACATTTTGAAGGAGAGTCTATAACTGAACTTGGAGCTCACCAATTTGACTAGTCTAGCCAGCTCACTCCAGAAAAGCCCTTACTCCCTCTCCCAAGTGCTGGGATTGCAGGCAGGCCGACACACCTGCCCTGCATTTATGTGTACTGGGGACTGAACTCCGGGTTTCGTGATTACATAGTGGGTGCTCTGCCCACTGAGCCATCTCCCCGGCCCCTAAAATGCACTCTATTTATTAAAAGAAAAAAAAACATCAATATTTTCCTATAAAGGTCCATTGTGTTACCTCATCAACAGCCTCAGGAGGCCCCCACCCAGACACTGACCCATCTACGCTTGTATAGAAGCACATGTCACAACAGATTCCTGCCACTGAACGGACAGCGACTGTAATGCCATTTATGGAGTGTGGTAGTTATCTACCTCACTGCAACAAAAATCCTCAACAAAATCAACTTAAGAAAGGAAGATTGTAGTTGGTTTTTAAATTTCACTTTATGGCTGAATGGTGGTGGCGCAGGGCTTTAATCCCGGTATTTGGGAGGCAGAGGCAGGCAGCTCTTTGAGTTCAAGGCCTGGTCCACAGAGTGAGTGGAGGACAGCCAGGGCTGTCCACAGAGAAACCTTGTGTCAATAAATAAATAAAATGTGTTGAGTGCTTTGCATGCCTGTCTGTGTACCATGTGCATGTCTGTTGGCTGCAGAAGTCAGAGCAGAGTATTGCGTCCCCTGGAAGAAGAGCCACAGATGGTTGTGAGCCAGCACATGGGTGCTGGGAGCTGAGCCTGGCTCCTCTGCAAGAACAGCGGGTGTCTTAACCGCTGATCCATCTCTTCAGGCCCAGAGCTTTCTAGTAGTGTTTTTCAATTTATTATTAGAAAGTTTCATGCCTGTATACACTCTATCTTACCATATCCAATTCCCACTCTCTTCCTCCAACTCCTCCAACACCCAACACATCTCCCTCCCAACTTCATGTCTTCTTTAAAACAAAGAACTGAGAGTCCAATTAGTGCTCTCGAATTAGTGCGTGGTTGTAGAGTCATCCATCCACTGGGCCAGGGGCAACCCACCAGTGTCCACACCTCCAAAAGTGACGTGACTGTGACTCTCATTCCCAGAGTAGCCGCCAACTGCCAAGAACTCCCCTGCTAGCTGTGGGCTGCCGTGGCCCCTCTCCTCACCACGCTGGAATTTTAACTGGCTAGTGAGCAGGAAGAAAGAATCCTCATCCATTTAAAATGTCTCTGTGTCCCGCAGCCAAAGTCTGTGGTGTTTTCAGCAAGAGGGTCTCAGTTATGTCCTCCATATACTAGTGAAAAACAACCAAGAACAGGGTAATAGCTTTGTTGCTTTGGATGCTCTGGGTAGAAGATAAAAGGGGGCAAGGGAAAGAACACTGCGACCCTGACTTGACCCCTACACCAAGGCCAACAAAACAAAAACAAACACACACAAAAAAATCCCACCAATTCCTGAGCTTCAAGATCAGGCCACAAAATCCCACTAATCCCAGGACACCCTGAAAAGCTCCACCCCACCCCACCCCTCCAAGAAACCATATATAAAGCCTGCCTTCTGCTCAGTCCCCTGCTGCTTCTTGCTTGAGCAGAGGCAGCCACCCTCCTGGGGTTTTGCCTCCCGGTAAATCTCTTGTGTGAGGTTTGTTGTACCATGTGACTTCGTGGTATTTCTTGGCTCCCACCTGTAAGGATACCTTTCCTCTCAGAGTTGTAACACTCTCGCTGGACCTCTCTGACTGGTAGTAGGGAGGTAACCTGCTCCTGGCACGGAGGTTTTTAGTTTCGAACCCATGCCTTCTCTGACCAGTGACGTCTACTTATGTAAAGACTGCCTCTGTCCAAATTCCTTTTTGCTCTTTATATTTAAATTGTATCCTAAATTAGCTTTAAAAAACTAGTGTGCTTTCCTAAATCTTCTTCATATACCCTTAGTTTTGGTTAAGCAGCCCAGGAAAAGATATATATTTGGCTTATAGTTTCAGGGGTACAGTCCATCCTGACAGTAGGGACCTGAAGTGCCTGGTCACATCGCAGCAGCCGCAGGGAGCAGAGAGAGATAATGCTGACATTCATCTCTTTCTCCTTTTTATCCGTGAAAGGACCCATATTTGTAGCAGGTTTTCCCACCGCAATTAATGCAATCTAGATAATCACTCACAGATGTACCAGAGGCTTGTCTCGTCAATGATTCTGCCTCCTGTCAAGTTGACTATCAACGTTAACCATGAAAGGGTGTGCTTGAAGTCCCAAGGGAAGAGGTGCTATAAAGGGGTAGGGCTACAGTGGGGGCAGGGTTTGTTTCTGAGAAGGTGGAAAAGGCCTGTTAGAGGGACCGTCTGAAGGGAGGGAGCACGCTGCTTGAGATGTAAGGACACATAAGGACAAGGTGTCCCTGGCAGAGGGAACTGTTGAGTCATAGGTTCTAAGGAAGAGTGGGTCTGGATTTTAAAGAAAAGCAAGAGGCTTGCGTGGCTAGAATGAGCTCATTGAGAAAGAGACAGCAAGAGAGGGGGTCAACGGCAGTCATGTCTGGTCTTACTGGCCAAAATACAGGAATCTGTATTTTACACCAGTGACGTCATCTTTGTTCAGCTTTTCTGCTCAATTAGCAACTGAGGAGCTGCCTTCCTCTCTTATTAACAAGGACCAGATGGTGTCTGTGTGCCTGCTCTCCGCTGGCTGTTAGAGCAGGGCTACCTGCCCTCCTGGTCCTCAGCTCACTCTGGGAAATGAGGGAAGCTGGTGACAAACTTTATTCCCTTCCTCTGCTAAGGGTATCTCTCTCTATTCTTTTGTTAGTTGATTAGGAAGTTGGCTTCAAACCAGCTGTCAAGGGCTCTCTGTGTGCATTTTTTTTTTTTTCGGTCGCACTGCTTTCTTTATTTTTTTTTTTTTTCAATGCAGTTTATTCAGGAACATTGAACAATCCTCGGACCCCGGTGAAAGCCAGCCCACAGCTTAAATAGCCTCTGGGTAGCCAACCCAGGCGTGCCACGGGGGCAATGCAGATAGGTCCACATACATGGAAGCAAGCCAGATCCTCGGCCTTAGCCGGGATGGTGTTCAATCAGAGGATTGACCTCTTGCAGGAGCAAATTGATACCCTATGGCAAATCGCTCAACCTGGCTGTCAATGAAAGTATGCTGGACTTTGTGTCACTAGCATACAACATGAGAATTTTTCCTGCGCTGCAAATCTGTCTAAACAATTGTCGAGCTATATTTTAGGTAATTGGACTGGAGAATTCGATACTACGATGGAGCAGCTGAGAGTGGCCATTGTCACAGTAAATTCTACCGGAGTGGACGCAGGACTAGCCAGAGGTTTATTTCTGTGTGCATTTTAAATAAGTCCTGTATGTCTCTCTCTTCCCTCTCTAGGGCCTCAAATTGTACCTCTACTTCTGTCAATAGCATTGCTGTGGTTCTCAGTGGCTCTCTACACCTCTGGACCCAGCCCATCTCCAAACTAGTTTCCATACTGCTTAATCTTCCTAACTTCAGCAGTATCTCTCATGGTTTGGATACGAAGTGTCCTCCCAAGGAGTTTGCTGTGAGGGTTTGGTTCCCAGGTGATGGCGCTATTGGGAAGACATTACATCACGAAGATACGAACTTCACTGATGGGTAAATCCACTGGTGAGCCCATACTGAATGGACTATTGGGATTTGGGGACTGGCTGGAGGATTATGTCATCGGACCCGTATGCTTTTGAAGCATACATCTATTCCCTGTCCTTTCTCTCCCCTGTTTTCTAGGCATCATGAGTAACGCTTTTATTCCACTATTCTTCCCACTGCCCTTCCACCATGATGCTCTGCCTCGTCAAAGACTCATAACAGTGGAACCAGCTGGCTGTGTGCTGAGCCCCTGAAACTACGAGCCAGAATAAGCCCTTCCCTTTGAAGATGTTTTCTCCTCATGGTGATGAACGTGACTAATACCTCTCCCCCAATTAGATAACTCACTGACTCCACATGAAGCAAGGTTTATTAAAGCCCAAATTCCTACAAGTCTTTCACCCCAAGGGCTCAGCCTGTTCCTTTATAAGGGAGCTACAAGCTATTCCCAAGTTCCCTCACTCTTAGCACTTAACGGTGACCCCATATGACCAAAATGTCTGCTCTCCTAATGCTCAGTCTAGGTATAGTGGAGGAAAGGAGTGCCATGAAGCCAGGCATGGTGGCCACAGATCCATCCTCTTAGAAGCAGGAGATGAGACAGGAAGATTGTGATATTGAGACCGATCCAAACTACACAGAGTCCTTGGCTGCCTGAACTATGTAGTAAGGCAGACAAACCATTACCGGAGGAAATAATTGCACACTGTTGTAAAGGTTATGATGGAGTGTGGGAGAATCTTCCTATATGTATATGGAAGGGGGTCGGGAAGTCTTCCTCAAATTATTAGTCATCTACATCTTCAGTAACAAATCACCACCTAAAACCACGGGCTTAGACGATTACAGTTCTGTTGGTGAGTAGTTTAACATGGGTCTCAATGGACTGAAACCAGCATTTAGGCTGAGCTGCATCTTCTCTGGAGGTTGTTAGGGAGGCTCTAATCCTTATTTTTTTTTTCCCCAGCATCTTAAGGCTATGTGTGTTCCTTGACTCTTTCCATCTTTGAAGCTGACAATTCCTTTGTTTCCACTGCCATACTTCTCTGGCCCTGACTCTCTAGCTGTCATTTCTGTAAGGGTCTCTGTGACAACACTGGGCCCACCAGTTAGCTCAGGTTATCTCCTTATCCCAGGATCTTACCTTAAATCAAAACTGAGCACTGCCTTTATCATATAAGACTTTAAGGATTGAGGTGTGCACATAATTGGGGCCATTCTTCTGCCTACCATGATGAGGTGAGAAAGTGGCTCTGGTTTAAAAATGGAATCAAAGGGAGTTAATTAAACAAGGAATAGAAAAAAAAAAAAAAAAGGAATAGTAGGAGAATATTCCAGAAGAGAAAGTAGCAGGAACAAGGGTCCTGAGGCAGGGAGGAGAAGGATGAAGAACTTCAGAGAAGGCTGATGGGGTGGAGTCCAAGACAGGGAAGGAATAAGGAGGAAGGGGGATGGTGAAACTGGGTTGGAGAGAATGAAAGATGGGCCTTCAGGCTTCCATGGCCTTGGCACTAAGAGAAGGGAAGGTATAACCAGATGTATCTTTTAGACACACAGAACCAAAAGCGGTCACTGGAAGCCCCTTAGAGCAATGAGGGACTGGAAACCACTTTCATAATAATTTAAAGTCTCCTGGTCCCTCCTATATTATCTGTGAATTATGCGCACCTCGCCAAACTGCATAAAAGCAGAAGACTAGCAAGATGGTCCAGCAGCTAAAAGCACTTGCTCTGCATGTCTGATGACCTGAGTTCAAAGCCCGATGTCTGTAGGAGAGTGGAAGGAGAGAGGTGACTCCACAAGGTTGTCCTCTGACTGTCACACATGCACTCTATCGTGTGTACGTATACATGAAACACACAGGAGTGACAGCCCACACCTGTGCACATGTGTGCACATGTACATACTTACAAACACATACTCTAATAACAATAATAAAAGATAGAAGTAGAGTGAAGGCCCAAGTATCTACCCATCTGCTAGCTATGATAACAGATTAATATCAGTTAACTCTTTGGCTGTCTATACAACTCCTCATCCCAGCATTATTTTAAAGCACGTCGGAAACAGCCTATAGTTTTACCCAAATTTATTTCAGATTCAATCTGCTTACTTGTAAGCCTGTAAAATCTTTATCTATGTAGATGTGCGCGTGTGCGCATCTCTTCGGAGGAGGTCAGAGGGCAACTGAAAGTCACTTCTCACCTTCCACTTTGTTGGGGCAGAGTTTCTGCTTCTGCTACAGCACTGAGCACTCCAGGCTGCCCGGCTCACAAACTCGCAGGCAAGTCTGTCTCCACAACCACAGCGCAACCTGCCTGTTCCCAGGGCTTCTTAAAAAATAATATCCGGGCATCTAAGAAGTCCCAGGATGGGTACATTTGTGGAAATAATCGGGGCATGCCTTAAGCCAGCCACTGTAGGAACAATATTTCTTTCTCTTCTTTGCTCAAGATTTCAAAGCACTCTCCACACTAGGACTCACATCCTCTCAGTGCAGAGGATCTGCTCACCCAAACCTTCCCTGACTGCCTTCTGCAGGCCGTAGGGGCCTGGAAGAAGTAGATCCCATTCCTCAGACAATGAGGCCCTTATTCCTGCTCTAACCCCTGAACTGAGACACCGGGTGGATGAGAGCTCCAGCCAGCCACTCCCATGGCACAGAGGGAGAAAGCCTTTTCCCTCCAGAGGCAAGAAGTTCATGAAACCCACGCTGCTCAAGTCGAGGACACCTGCAGCTAGGCCCCTTCTTCCCCTGTTCCTCTGTGTGTCTGGATGTGAGGGCGGGAGGAGGAGAAGGCTCTAATTACACCTTTCTTATGGGCCTTTGGTTCTGAGACTATTTCAAGGAGGAGGTTGGCATCTCTCCTCTCAAATAAAGACACTCCTCAAAAGTTTCCTCTCCGTCTCTTCTCCAGCAGAGCCTTCACTGTCTGAGGTTCCGTTATCATTATTTACTGCTGTGAAACACAGCCTACAAATGTCCTGGCTGAGAGATGCAATCACTTAAATACGGGAGTAGATGCAGTGAGTGACAGGAAATAGTGTCATACATATCCTAGAACTCTGTTAAATCGTGCTTCACTACTTTCTCCGTCCTTGGTTCCCCCCAGCCCAGACTCCTAAGCATCCTTCTGACCACTCTTCTCCTCAGCTCATCCTCTATGGTTCTGGAGATCTGGTCAGCATCCCTAAAAATATGTTGTTTGAGAGGGGGAAATAGTTCTCCTTTGGAAAGTCTGAATGTTTCAGCAGAGGGCTGAGCTATGGATACTGAGAATGTAAAAACAGACACATCCCCTGTAGTTGACCCCATGGCTGCTCGTTTTCAATATAACTGTCTTCCCATAAACCCAAATGCAGAAACGCTGTGCTGACGTGAGGCAATAACCCCACAGGCAGCAGTAAACACAGTCACCTCAAGCCTGAGAGAACAAGAGAGCAAAAGTAAGAGCGAGAACTCAAAGTCTTGTCTCTTAATTGCGTACTACAAGTCCAGGCTTCATTTCCATATGTATTCCCCAATAACAATGAGATTGGGCCTGGCTCTTAATAATGTGTTGTCTTTGAGTAAATGACATTTAGCCATTCACCAACACAGAAGATACTTGCTATTAAAACACTTATTTGAGAAGAAGGAGAAGCAAATGTGTTGGATAAGAGTCTATGCCCTGGCTGCGAGCTATCAGGTAGGTTAGGGAGTAGGATAAAGCTTTGCTCCAGCTAACTCCGATTTCTTGGGCTTTTTTTCTGCTGCCCTCCATTGACGGAGGAAAGATAGGCATGGTAGCTTGCCCTGTGGGAACATAGTTCCTGTTAGTGATATACTGTTGGTATCAGAAAAGTTCTCGTCTGCAATTAATATTACCAGGTTAGTAATGGCTTAGGAAAACCCAAGTTGGTTTTTCTCACACATTATGAATCTGGAGACATAATCATCTATTTAAAATTGGTGACCCAAGGATATGAAGTATCTCTGAACTGTGGGTTTGTTGGCTGCAATTCCAGCCATCTTGTCTGCATTCAATGAAAGCAGTGAGAGGTGAGAGGGAAGTGCTGGCTCCAATATGTGCCCCGTCTCCTCTTTTCTTTCTTTTCCTTCTTTCTTTCTTTCTTTCTTTCTTTCTTTCTTTCTTTCTTTCTTTCTTTCTTTCTTTCTTTCTTTCTTTCCTTCCTTCCTTCCTTCCTTCCTTCCTTCTTTCTTCCTTTCTTTCTTTCCTTCTTCTGAGTCATGGTCTCAATTATCCCAGGCTGAACTTGAACTCACTCTCTATCCTAGGCTAGCTGTGGTCCTCCTGTCTCCAAGTACTAGGATTACAGGCATGTACCTCCAGATACATCAACTCATGTGTCTCCTCCATTGTGTGCTTCCAAAAATCTCCCAGGAGTCTCCAGCCAACTTTCCTTTAGATCTGAAGGAGTGGAGTGTTGTCGCATGCCCACCTCCAGCTGGAAAGGAGGCTAGGAAAGCTAGAATCTTGTCTGTTGTTCCCCAAACAGAACTGAGACTTGTGGGTCGATCACAGGGGCATGTGGGGTGATGTGGTTTTCCAGAGGGATGCAGGTTATCAATGCAACCTACAAGGGATGGGAGAGGATACCGAGTAGCAGAAAAGAGCAGTTTGTTATTGCAATCTAAAACAGACTATTTCTGCATCCAAATGGTTTTTTTATCCTAGGGGGGAAGCTGTGTCTAAACTTAAAGTAATAATAGATACCCCAAAGGGGCTTCAGAAAGTAAAGTCAATGGCTATTTATATTTTAGGATAACATCTTCCTGTGATAACAGACAAAGACAACTTGTGATTTCATCAGCAGTTTCAGAAAGGATGAAAAAAAAAAAACAACTTTAATGCAAGCTGACTGGAGATTTGCAGCATAAGATAGTGTTTCTCATGGGCACCAAAGCAGAGCCCCCCCTCCCCCCAGGAGCCCCTGATTCCTTCTGCAAGCCCTGGAGAATGCGGGGCTGGCTTCCCTTCTAATTTATATAACCGCTGAGACTAACCGGCCCAGTTAATATCTGTGGGTCCAGAGCTAAGAAGGCTTAGGACAGATTTTTCGATGAGTCACAGGAGCCAAGTTTCATTATATCCAGGCAGGATTATCTTCCAAGCCATATAAGCCTAATGGCTCTCTCAGAGCTTCCAACCAGGGGCTTTTTGGGGTAGTGAGAGTAGAGAAGCCTCTGTAAAGTGGAATCCAGTAGAGTAGGTCCAGAAAGGTGGGTTCAGCAGTGCAAAGGAGGCTGCAAGCACTCCCGGAAATGGGAAGAAGACACTGCCGCCACGCATGCCTCTAAGGGGATGAAGCTGCCAGGGCGGCGACTTCACCTGGAGTCCAAGCGAACTTAGAAGCGATACCTGACCTAGACTTCTCCTTTCCTCCTTTCTCCCCGTCCCCAGACAACCCGAAATAATAGTAGAAGCAATTAAAAGTGCATCTTCTCTGCAGAACTGAACCGACCTGCTGAGCAGCCATGACCCACGTTACAGAAGAGCACACGGCTGTGTAGCTGCGTGCGCGTTCGCTTGGCCACTGAAAAAAGAACGGATGCAGCCGAAGCTGAGCACTACCTTGGCAGTTTCTAGATCCCAGGGCTCTTTAAGTTTTTCACTCCATGGGGAGGGAATGGAAATCCTTTTTTAGGATTCAATTTTAATCTATTTTCTATTTTTAACCTTTGGAAGAAAAGATGACATCCTGAAAACTAAAAGAAGCTATTATCTTAGCTAAGGTAATTTCAACTCCAAGAGAGTGTAATCTAGATAATTTTTTTTTAGGGTTTTTAAATTTCTTGCAAATTAGAGCAGGTGATGACATGAAGAGTTGGGACCCTGGGGGGAAAGCGAGTGCCAAGAAACAGGGCCGACGCGTCAGTGGGGCTCCTTTGAATCACACAGCTCTAATGCTGTTCCCAGTCTTCTCCCACTTCCAGATACCCATTCCTCTCTTCAACCTGCTTTCTACAGTTCCTTTTGCATCTCCACAACCTCCTGTGTGTAACCCTCAGGACCACAGTGAACCACGCACTGTCTTTAGAAAGACAGACTCAGACACAGCGATACTCCAGCCCTCCTGGACCTGTCCTGGCTCCAGCCCTCCTTCTCAAGTTCCCTTTGTTCTTCACAGCCAGTCGCCACCACCCAGCCCAGTGTCTGCTACACATTTGGGTCCCTTCTCCAGCAAACGTTTGTTACCCAGTCATGGGAGTCACTCTGTCTCCCATGTAATTCACACTCGCACTTTCCCATATTTTGTAAATTCAAGGCAACGCCTTTGTCAGGGACAACTTCTCCGATTCCAGCCACTTAAGGGAAGAGGTACATATTCTTTATCTGCTCACACGTCACGTTTCTCCCCCCACCCGTAGCCTGTCTGACAGTCAGCTGTACACCCACACAGACACATTTTGGGTTACCATCCGGTGTTCTGCATTTCTCTGGTGCAGCAGCTCCTGCATTGTGTATTTATATAGTCCCACATGCAGCAAAGAGATAATTGGGTTCCCAAGGCAACTTGCTTTATCAAAATTGAATTATAAGGTAGGGAGAAATAAAAAGGTTTGAGGTTGGAGTGTTCAGGGCTCACAGGAACAGCATTAGCTTTCCTGTGGGGGTTTCAATAATACTACCGTATTTGGGAGCTGCCAAAGTATTAGAGGGCACACTAAAATATCAAACTACTTGATCTAGAAAAACAACCTCAGAAACCATGTACCCTGGGTCTTCCAGGTTATCTATGGCCTTGAGCTTCCAACTTTGCTGGCATCATGATTCTGAACACACAGTATACGAAAGGACACAAAGCACAAACAAGTGTACATATAATCCGTATCACCACGGGACCTGATGCTGTGTCTCCAGTAATTATGAACCTGCCAACTGGGGACTAATTCCTAGTGACTTGCCTATTGTGATAACTACAAGTTGGTTTTGCTAATTCAATATCTGATTTAATTAATACAATCCTTTCAGTGGGAGAATGGCCACTGTTTATCTATTTATAACATATTTTCTTCCATCTAGCTGAAAAGGAAGCTAAATACAGAAACAGGGATGGTGTTCATGATCCTTGATCTTTGCTGTCAACTTCTTAAGACTATATGTGTCTAGGAGATCAGTTTGTGTGAGCATTTCCAAGAGGATTAACTAATATGTGAGGGTCTACTTTGTAATGTGGGATTTCAATAATGCTACTGTATCATAGGGTGGCATTATATCACAGGGTGGCAGTGCATTACAGGATGGCACTGCATCATAAGGCAATAGTGTATCATAGGGTAGTACCGTATCATAGGACGTAACTGTATCATAGGTTGGGAGCGTGGATAAAATAAAGGGGAAAAAAATCCCTGAGACTAGTACCAGGCTATGGGCTGAGACCATAGATAATAAATCAGGAAAGAGGAAAAAAACACGAGCACCCAGCATTCATCTCTCTTTGCTTTCTGACTAAAGACACAATGTTACCAGACACTGGATGCTTCCATTGTTGCGGTTTTCCCACCAAGGTAGACTGTATCCCTAAAACTGGGAGCCAAACTAAATTCTTTCATTCTTTTTACTTTTGTTAGCTATTTTCTCACAGCAATGAGAAAAGTATGTAGCATGATACTTAACACTTTCAGAAATCATATTGTATTCTTACTTGTTTGTTATCTGTCTCATATTTCCCACCTACCCTTCTAGTGAAAGTTCTTGGTAGTGAGTTATTGCACGTGTCTTCTTCATTACTTCTTCACCAGCACCAAAAATGAGGCCTTGCTCTAAGACAACACCTTATGGATACTTCACGAATGAATGAATGCTCCTTGATGCAATCAGCAAACACTCTGTGCCAGTTTGGTCTCTGATTCACCAGTTGGGCTGCTGTCTGGGCTAGGAGGAATCACAGCACCAGTGAAGAGAGAAAGACTACAACTGAAAAAGGAGCAACAGTCCAAGAGTAGGCCAACAAGTGGAGCAAAAGGGGCTTGTGGAAGATAGGGTACCCTGAGACACTAGCCATCCTTGGAAATGTGTGGGTACTTTTCCTCCAGCTTCCCAGGGTCTGAGTTACAAAGCTTGGACACACTTCTAAGGTACATCCCCTGTGCGCTACATTTCAATCTTGAGTACAGTGACAATATTCCCTGAACCAAATTTCAAAATGCACAGCTTGACAGATATGGGGATGACAGGACATGCTGTTAGTGTTAAATTTGTTCCCAGAATTTCATGACAAACGTTGGTGTCACTCCACTCCGAATCAGCTGGGAAACACTCATCACTCGAGACTTGACCCTGTGAATGGCGTTGACATAGGTAAGGACTGGCGTTGACTCACACCCCTTGTTCCCAGTCTCGCTCACTTCTGGCACGCTGCAGCGAATCCAATTTCCCTTAACCACTTGGAAAAGTGGCAAATTGTGGGGAACAAATGTCCTTTCCAGCAGAAGGAGGGACACCTGCCTAATGAATCAGAGGTTGTGCAGATGGCGAGCTAGAGAAGCCAGATAGGAACTGGAACCTGCTTGTCCTGATGGGCAGTCAGCACCCCAGAATATCTTCCCCCTCACTGATTCCACTGGGCTGGACCACATGGCTTTTCTCACATATGTAGGTCATTTTTAAAACGTCAACTCCTTATTGCCGAGACACTGGAAAACCTATCACGACAAGAAGAAATTGTTTCCAGGCTAGCGCTTCTCATTTAAAGCAGAGAATCCAGATTGAAAAGCTGGGTCCTAAAAAAAAAAAAAAGAAAAAAAGAAAAGCTGGGTCCTGCCATTTTATAGTCTGGGACCATAATTATCCATCGGTGATGCCCACATCGCCACCGAATTTGTATGAATGGATATTGGGAAGGAAGAATTGGGCCCTGTTTTTAAAAGCAGGAGTTACACAATTGACATTTGAAGGTATTTAAAAGCCTGTGCTCACTTACATAAAGACTCGGAGTGTTATTATCTATGCCAAGCCTGGGTAAAACATTTGTCCCTTAATTTGGCTAAGAAAGAAAAATATCTATTCTGCTGATTGAATTTACCATTTTTCAAAAGTACCTCTGTTTAATTCATGAAATTTAATCAAGATCACACTGAGATTTATTGCTTCTCGTTAATGTTTCCTTTGAAGACGAGTGGAAAGACCCAGGGTTGAGAGGAAAGAATGATTCTTTCCAAAGTACTGTGAGACTCAATTTGGACTTCATTAAACCTCATTAGTTCACTAATACAGGATATATGACACTATGACAGAGATTGGGCTGGTATTTATCTTGGTTAATCTATAAAAAAGTGATTTTTCTCTGCAGGTGAATGATATGAAAAAAGTCTTCTGAGAAGAGTCTGTACTTGCGATGTCATAAATATTCATTATTAGTCACTTTGTTTTACACACGAGCACTCAACTGATTTCAAATTTTTTAATAGTTTCATTAACATGATGGAGTCTCCCACTTGCTAGAACTTTTCTAATTTGCTTACTATTATTTTTTTTAATGTATTTGTTCTCTAGCCAGTTCCAGAAAAGACCTAAGCCATCCTTAGGCAAAGGAATTATTTTTATAGGTAAAGCTGAGGTTTTTTTTTTTTTCTGATTACCAAATGACACAAAATGTTGAAACAGATTTTGACTAAATTTAGAAGCTATTTTGAGGGGAGTCTGTCCAAAAATATGGGATAAATGTGAAATTCATTTGGAAGATCTCCGAAGAGTATTGCAAATAGATAGTGTGGCAATTTTACTAGAAATCCCAAAATAACAGCAACTTCAAAATATAAACATTTATTTCATACTAGCCTAAGAGGAAACTCCAGCTATACAGTCCATAGCTGATGAGGGGCTGTTTCCAGCAAGCTCCTCTTTTGGACATTTCATGATTCGAGGCAACCACTGTATGCCAGAATGGCACCAGTGCCATGCTCCGGCCAAGGGGACATCAGTGTCCTCCTCCAGGGCATGGGTCAGCAGCACGCTTAAGCAACTCTCAGAAACCCCAGAAAAGACAATCTACATGTCCTTGGCTCAAACTCACAAAGTCATACTGTTCCTCAAGAGAGTTTCTGTAAATAAGGAAAAAGAAGGGAATCGTAGGAGGTGGGACCAGCCAGTGCCTGTTATGAATAGACAGCCTCTCACCAGCACAGTGGAACCTGGAGTATACCCTACAGGGAAACACATGGACCACCAGAAGCTGAAAATGTAAAAGGCTGAATAACAGATTGACAATGAGCTTCTTGATAGCCAGAACAGAAAAGAAATAATTATTGTTACAAAAGATTCAAATCCATCAATTCCTCTGTCAAGGCACAGCTCATCCCAGAATGAAATTCTCTGTTGTATTTGACTCGAGTACTACATGATAGTCGTGTGTTCTGAATTTTAAAATTACTTTCATCATTGACTATTCTATGCCCTTGTTCTGACACAAACTCACCCATGCGTGTCCAATTTCCATCTCAGAATACAGAATCACCAAAGGTATTGGAGACAAAAGAAGGAAGGAATAATTAAATGTTCTTGATAAAGATTGTTTTTCAGTGAATATAAAAAGTGTGTGTGTGTGTGTGTGAATCAGGAAGAGGAATGAGCCAGAACTGTCTTAGTGGTGTCATCCATGTTACCTTTGTGTAAGAGGCTTAGGGACCTTGTCAATGCCGTGCCTGACTAAGTCCTGGGAGACGTAAGATGAGACATGCATCAGTAACAACAGTGACTGTTAGGAAGATCCAGAGATCTCTCCTAGATTAAGATGGAAAAGACAACCCTTAAATAGATGCCAACCTTTGGATGGATCATAACAATCTCAAAGACAGGGTCAAAACCCTCATAGTGAGTTCATTTTCCTCTACACAAAAGTCCAAAGTCTCCTATGAAAATAAGGGGTCAGAGGAAGCATGCTTTGACTTGAATATGAAATGTCCCTATAAGCTCAGGTGGTAGGAGCTTGATTGATCTGCTGTCACCATTTTTGACACATTGGAGATCAGGCTGGTCTCAAACCTCTGCCTGCCTCTGCCTCCTGAGGGCTGGGATTAAAGGTGTGCTCCGCCACTACCCAGATCATTTAACAGTTTTAACTGGCTTTCTCAGTCTCATTGGTAAGATGAATTTGTATGCTGTTTACAATAAAGATAGAGTCCTCACCCTCTCAGTGGGCCCCAGCAGATCTGGCCCAGATTCCTGGATAAAGGTGGTGGCAGTCGAATATTTTTTAAATATCTATTTAATTTTATGTGTGTGGGTATTTTGTCTGCATGTATGTCTATGCATGCAGTGCCCGCAGAGGCCAGAAGATGACGTTATATATCCTAGAACTGGAGTTACAGATGGGTGTGAGCCCCCCTGTGGCCACTAGGAACTGAATCTGGGCCCTCTGTGAGAGCAACCAGTGCCATTAGCCACCGGCTTCAGCTCCAGACAGTGGAATCTTGTTGAATCAAATAGTTTTTACTCAGCTTCCCTATGAGACATTTTAGCCACTAAGAACTTGTGTTAATTTTATCACAAAGCCAAATCGGTAAAAAACCCATAGATAATATAATTTGCTAGGTAATAATTATCTAAATGTAAGATCGCTATTACAGACTATTCTAAATTTATTTTAGGCACGGAATATAATAGGTTTCAGGTGATAATACAGTTAACACTGTGACTTCCCATGAAAAGGCTAAACGTTCTCAAGGAGTGAGGCACAACTGCAGCATGCTGTGAGCCATTGGATGTAGGAAAGAGTAATTTAGGCGAAATAACTTTCTTTTTCTTGATATTTTCTCACACTGCCCTTCTCATCCAATCGTCTAGATGCGCCCAGCAGGGCTAGAGTCAGTCCCCTAAAATCCCAAAATCTCTGCAAGAAGACTGTTAATGAAGATCTGACCAAATTTTAAAAGATGTTTACCTAAAGATGGATCAAGAATTAGACGGTGGGAAGGGAAGAGAGAAGTGACATGTGCACAGATTCTAGAAAGTTCTTAAGCGAAGAACCCAACTATCAGCTTCCTGGTGGACCCCAGAGAGAAGGCAGGTGTGGGACCCTGTTGTTGTAGAGAGAAGCCCCAGTCCCATGGTACTTCTGTGGACAGGAACAGAGACACTTCAGTGGGACCTGCCCAGATTCATTACTGCTGTCCCTCTCAGTAAATTATAAGCATCTTTCCAACAGGTTGCAACAACAGTAGACCATGAGCTTGAACTAAAACTCTATGTATGTTGCTCTCTTGTGGAAGGATTATTAAACAAGAGCCCCTATTTACCACTCAGGCATCCTTTTGTGGGCCGAGGAGGAGGAGGAGGAGGAGGACTTGGTTGCTAAGCAGAATGTGAGTGGTTTTCTGTCTTGAATGGTAGGCTTCAGTTATATAAGCCTTTGTTCACTAAGCATATAATTCCCCATGATGCATCTGGTTTTAATCATATGCATTATCAATCAGCATAAGCAGCAAAAGACAATAGGAGTTTCCTCTACACATTCATTTTTGAGGACACAGTTCGCTTTACTATACATATACCCAAAACCCAGTCTCAGGTAGATTGGCCCATTGCCTTTAGTTTTAAGATTTAGCAACAAACACTTTGAAGTTTCTGTGTTCACAACGTAAAAGCAAATAGGAAGCAATCAAATTCTTCAATCACAAGGTCGAATCAGTCATAGGATATTGTGGATATAAACATGTTCTTGTTTTGGTCCTAGGTTTGGGATGTGGTACTGATTCAGATGGTCCACAGCAGCAGACTTTGTCGGCTGCAGACAGTTTAAATCTGAGGACTCTGGAGAGAGAATAAATGCCAGTGCCAGAGAGTATGGGAGATCCAAGAGAGAACTAGCTGCTCCTGCTTCCCCCTTGTTGTTCCTGGTTGCTGTTGTGAGGTGAGACAAGAAGTTGGAGATCTCCTCAAATGAGGATTGGACTGGCGGCAGGGAACCCTAACCAGCAAGAAGCAGCTAAGAGAACTGCACCCCCTCTCCCACTGTCCCCTTCTCTTTCTTACCTTGTGTTTGGATGTTGGAAGAGGTTGGGGTAAAGTAGGGAGAAAAAGATAAAAGAAATGTAAATAAAAAAGTTTTTTTTTTTAAGTATGCCAATAATATGAAGGATAAGGGCCTCTTTAACTGAACTAACTGAACCAAATTCCTTTTCCTCCATACATCTAGATGACAGAGAGATCCCTCAGGTGAGCTAGTGGGTTCTTCAGATGAGTGTAGAATGTCCTGAACAATCCTGCAGCCACCACTAGACAGCTGTACTTAGTCAGAGGCAGTTGGGATTGACCTCAAAGTGGTCTAGGCAGCTGTGACTAATGTGATCTTGTAATATGACTAAATATTATGCAACCAATTTGCAGCCTGGGGCAGAGCATTTCTTGGGAAAGAGCATGTTAAGTGTTCAGAAAGACCTTCGTAGATGGAACTAAATGAAAAGCTGGCAAAGGATTGTTGTTCAGCGACATTGGGTGAGGCAAGTTTGGGGGATTTCTCCCACGATTGCTTGACTTACTCTCACTTTCTCATTCCATGTTTAAGACACAAAAAATAAAATAAAATAAAAACCAGAAACATGGATGGCATTATGGGTGTGGTTTAAGTAAGACAAAGGGCTATACATCTGGCTGACACAATCTTAAAGAACATTCTTTGAAAAAAAGAAAAAAGATCAAGGAGATGGCCCAGTGTAGGTTAAACACTCCATGGGCAAGCTTGAAGACTGAGTTTGGATCCACAGCACTCATGTGAAAATCCAAACATGGTGGTACATGCCTGTAATCTCAGAGCTGGGGAGGTAGAGCCTGGAGGAATCTGGGCAGCCAACAAAAACAGTCAGTAAGCATTAGGTTCAGTGAGAGGCCCTGTTTCAGTGATAGAGGAAGGCATTCAATGTATGCTTACCTCTAGCCTACACACACACACACACACACACATTCAGGCACATGCACCTGCAGAAAGACCTTGTTTTCTGTGAAAAGATTGGGTATTTCATGTATATGTGTGTGGGTGTGTGTGTTTGAACTAAAATCCAAAAGGTGCTGTGTGTGCAATATCCTAGAATGTCACCATCTCATTGGTTTTCTATTACTGATGCAGATTTTTAAGGCATGCAGCGGGGGAGGGTAATGTTCTTCCGTGGAAGGAGGTGCTAACCGGCTGCTCAGAAAGGAAAGTGCAGGATATTTTGACGTGGAAAGCTCTTCCTTCACAATGTATCATTGCAGTAAAAAATCATGTTTAGAATATGCACAGTGTAATTCCATTCATGCCAAAAATACTTATGCCAAAATAAAAACTACATTTTTAGGGGCTGAAGAGATGGCTCAGCAGTTAAGAGCACTGATTGCTCCTGCGGAGGAAGTAGGCTTGGTTCCCAGTACCCACGTCAAATGACTCACAGTCATCTGTGACCCCAGTTCCAGGGCACCCAACACCCTCATCTGGTCTCCATGGGCATGGCACACATGCGGTGCACATTCAAGCACATAAAATTAAGTGGAATTAAAAAGCATTAGAAACCTTTAAAAAACATTTCATTGGTGAGAATGAGTACATTTTTCTTTGTGTTTCTCATATTTTCTTATCTTTCTATAATGAATATATTGTGGATAGAGAACATCACACTAACTACATTTTTGCTTAGATTAGGATACCTGTCTCTACCCAAGACAGTAGGAGTCTTGAGTCTCTAGATGCAGACAGTTATGCACCTCAAAACCAAAATTTAAATATTTTAAATGTGAACACTAAATTCTCCAGGTTTTAAGTTAGTTGCATTCAGAGGTGGAGATCTTCAGGAGGTAATTAGATCCGGGTCAGATCAAGGGAGTAAGGTCTCCATGATGACACTAGTGGAAAGGCCTCTTTGTTCTGTCTAGTCATGATGCCTTCTGTCATGTTAGACTGTAGCAAGATGCTGATCACATGATCACATACAGATTCCATGCTGTTAGACTGTCCATACCCCAGAACCATAGCCAGAAGATTTTTCAAAAATAAATCACCAGATATTTGGAAATGTGTTATAGCAGCAGACTAAGACAATCAAGTTGCCAGGCACATAGAATTAAGGACACACCCTACTCCGCCATGACTCATCTTCATCAACTACATCTATAACAACCCTTTCCTAGATAAGGTCACATTCTGAAGTACTGGCGGTGAGGACTTTCAGGATATGGACTGCTGAGGACTCATCCCCTGCAACATAAAATGGGACCTGCTTGGTTTGTCTCTGTCCCTACAGCCAGTCTACCTGCTGGACTTCATTCAGAGAGGTTTCTTCAGTGCACACCATTCATTGTGTCATAGGAAACATGGCAGGTGAAGATGGTAGAACTCAAAGGCCGAGTTCAAACTCCATCATAGGACTTTGTCTTAGCGACCCCTTAGGGCAGCAAGGTTCTCCTAGGCTCAGCACTTTCAAGTGGAAATGTCCTACCTTGTAGGGGAAGCTCTACTTCCAGGCTGACTGGAGAAGACGGCACCTGGGGTTTCCTGACTTAGCTGCCTCGAGTTGCTCTTTTTTTTTTTTTTCTGAGCATGACCCCCCCATCCCCCAGGGCCCCTCCACAGGTGGTCTGCTCATGTATCTCTCTCCTTACCCTTTTCCTTAACAGATGAGTCTCAGTCCAAATCTGAGGGCTGCCGGGAGGCTGGGAGTTAGTCTACCCTAGTCATTCTCTTCCTTTTGCAAGGATGTGACTCCTGGGACCATCAGGAAAGCACTCACAGTGGCATGTAGTCTGAGCCCTGAACCTGACCTAGCACATGCTGACTCCCAAGGACGCCATGTTCTGGCAGCCTGCTGTTGGGACTCCTGTTACTCTTCTGAGGCAAAGCCCTATGTTTCGTGGTAAGTGGATAGGAGGCAATGGTATAATGAATGTCTCCCCAGAAATGCCAGCAAGATGCAGCAGTGGGTGGCACCATTTGTGCGCCTGCCCCATTTTAGCATCCCATGCTCTGCCAAGAGAGCTGTGGGTGCTTCTATTATGAGAGCTGGTCCAGGAAGAGTCATCAGTGTTGTCATTTGGGGTCATAATCCTCAGAATTCCTTCAACAAAAAGGGCAGTCTTTACCACCACCACCCAACACACACACACAAAGCCATGAAGACAGTGTCAACAGAAGGAGAGGGAAGGGAAGGAGGAAGGAGAGGGAAGGAAGAGAAAGGGAGGGGAGGGAAGAGGTTGCAATCCTCAGAGAGGCAGTCCTTACCCTCCCAAAAAAAATGCACAAAAAGCCATAAAGGCAGTGTCAGGATGGGTGGAGGAGAGAAGGGGAGGATAAGGAAGAGGGGGAGGAAGAAAAAGAGGAGGAGGGGGAAAGGGAAGATGGGAGAAAGGGAAAGAGGGAGAGAGAGAGAGACCTACTATCAAGGAGTCTGGTACTGGAGGCCAATTTTAAGCTGCAGCCCAGGGCTACCTTCCGGACATCTCATCATCAGGCAGCTGCAGTAGCAGCAACTGACACAAAGTACTTCCCTTTGGTAGCTGAGAGGGCTGATCTTCCAATGAACTGCAAAGTTCTACTTCTCGGGATTTATTTTCTCCCCCTAGTCTCTCAATCTAGGTGGATTGAGTCTGGAAGACATAGTTTACGTATTCTCTCTGTCTCTCTGTCTCAGTCTCTGTCTGTCTCTCTGTGTCTGTCTGTCTCAGTCTCTCTATGTCTCTCTCTCCCATCCCTCTCTTCCTTCCCTTCCTTGTCTATTGCAGTACTGAGGTTTGAATCTAAAATCTTACACACATGAGGCAAGTGCTTGGCCACTAAGCAGTATCTCTATCCCCTGAAAAAAATATTAAGACACGAGCTCACTCAGTTGCACAGGTTGGCCTTGAATTAACTCTGTAGCCTGGGCTAACCTTGGATTTGTGATCTTTCTGCTTCTGTCTCCAGAATAGCTGGTATTGTGAGTTTGAGTCAGCAGGCTTGTTTTAGGATGTGGCTTTTGAAGAAGAGGAAGGGAGAAAGGGAGGGAAAAGGGAGAGAGAGAGATGGAGAAAAAGAAAAAGAGAGAGAGAGAGAACAGAAAGTAAGACAGTAAGGATAGGATTGACCAAGCTTAAATCCAAAAATAGTTCAGAAGCTAAATTTCCTCAGACTACCTACTCAACATTAAAAATAGGACCTCGTTAGCAGAAATGAATCCTACCTCTCAGACTTTGTTTTCACCTAGAAGTCATGATGTGGTGCCTTCTTGTTGCCTTGGTGTTCTACCCAAGTTTTTTGGGCAACTCCATGAATGTACAAATGGTAGCTCCTGCTGTCGGCAGGCTAAAAGATGATGAAGCCAAGTACACCTGCTTTACCAAACACCTACCTCCAGCCCTTTTTAGATGTGAAGGTTGGAGAAGCCAACTCCAGACGTAACTGTAACTGTTGTCTATAATCATAGAACCCCTTTGCCCTAGCCCTAGCCTTTTAAAATACTTTTGAGACAGGTAATCCTTAAAGTTGTACAGCTTGGAATACACTAAATACAATAGAAGAGAAAGTGGAGAAAAGCCTTGAACTTATTAGTACAGGAGACAACAGCTCTGACACGAAAATCAACAAATTAATAAATGGGACCTCATGAGAAACTTAAAAGCTTCTGTAAGCAAAGGACACTGTCAATAGGACAAAATGACAGCCTACAGAGTGTGAAAAGATCTTCACCAACCCTACATCTGACAGAGGGCTGATATCCAAAATATACAAAGAACTCAAGAAATTGAAGAGCAACAAACCAAATAACCCAATATATTTTTCTAAAAAATGGGGTATAGAGCTAAACAGAGAATTCTCAACAGAGGAATCTCTTAATGGCTGAGAAGCACTTAAAGAAGTATTCAACAGCCCTGGTCATCAGGGAAATGCAAATCAAAATGGCTCTGAGATTATGTTTTACTCCTGTCAGAATGGCTAAGATCAAAAACTCAAGTGACAGCACATGCTGGAGAGGATGTGGAGAAAGGAGAACACATGTCCATTGCTGGTGGGAATGTAAACTTGTACAACCATTTTCAAAATCAACTTAGCAGTTTCTCAGAAAATTGGGAATAGTTTTATCTCAAGACCTAGCTAAACCACTCATGGACATATACCTAAAGGATGCTCCACCATACCACAAGGACACTTCCTCCACTATGTTCATAGCAGCTTTATTTGTAACAGCCAGAAACTGGAAACAACATTGATGTCCCACTGAAGAATGGATAAAGACAATGTGCATTTACATAATAGGATGCTACTCAGCTATTAAAAACAGAGAAATCATACAAATTGCAGGCAAATGGATGGAACTAGAAAAGATCACCCTGAGTGAGGTAACCCGGACTCAGAAAGACAAACATGGTATGTACTCACTGATAAGTGGATAGTAACCACAAAGTACAGGATAAACTATGCTACAATCCACAGACCAAAAGAAGCCAAGGCAAGCCCAAGGGGAGATCCTGAATCTCAGTCAGCATGAGAAATAAAGTAGAAATCTGAAGTAGATGGAGGGAGGGAACCAGGTGGGAGAGGAGGTGGGGAGTAACAAGGGTAGGGCTGAGGGGTGTTGGTGGGAACAGGAGAGAGAATGGAATTTGGTGACAGGGGGCATCTCTGGGACAGGGGTGCCCCCCTCAGGAGTCTACGGGGGTGACCATAGCTGAGACTTCTAGCAGTGGGGGAGTAAGGAGCCTGAAATGACCACTTCCTGTAGCCAAGTGGGACTTCCAGTGGAAGGAGGGGGCCACAACCTATAAAACCCAAAATTTGTCCTACTTACAGAAGTGCAGGAGTAAAGATGGAGCAGAGGTGAGGGAATGGTAAACCAATGACTGGCCCAACTTGAGATCCACCCATGGTAGACAGTCTGCAGAGAGCTATGAGATTGTTGCATATCTGCAAAGCGACCCACCCACTGCCCATGTTCCCCTGATCTTCCATCTCAGTGTAGAGGAAAGTATTTTTCCTTTATCTCCATCCAGTGACAGTTGACCAAAGCTTCAATAAAGCTGTGGAGCTGAAGGGAAAGGACCCCACCTCAGGTAAAGCACAGCCCACCAGCAGCAGGCAATGATACTGCAGGCAAAATCTTAACCCAACAGGGTAGAGGAGAGGAGGGGTAATCATCAAATTGTCATAGTTGTCCTAAAACTTGCTCTTTGCAGTGTTCTTTCATAAAAAGGAGAGCACCAGTGGTCGTTTGAAAGGAAATACCCCTATAGGCTCATTTATTGGAATGTTTGGTCCCCAGATGGTGGAAATGCTTGGGAAGGATCAAGGCTTGTAGCCTTGTTGAAGGAGGTGTGTCTCTGGGGATGGGCTTGGAGATTACAAAAACTCATGCAATTCCTAGTTCTCTCTCTCTCTCTCTCTCTCTCTCTCTCTCTCTCTCTCTCTCTCTCTTCTCTGCCTCCAACTTTTAAATCAGGATATGAGCTCTTCCCCAGTGCTCCAGTCCTTGCCTTCCTGATTGCTATTATGTTCCCCACCATGCTGGTCAAAGACTAAACTGTGAGGCCTGTGTGCCCTAAAAGTTCATGAAATGGGAATATTGTCTCTCAAGCCTTGCATTCCCCAGAATAGCCTTGCCTGTGGTTAGCTTCCCATAGTTACAAGCCCATTTTCTTTCCCTCATTAATCAGGGATGCAAAGAGACCTCGTTGGCAGCAGCTTGTCCCATGGGAGCAGCACGTTGGCCAGATGTCCATCAGGTGGTAGCCAAGGTGTCAACAGATACTGGACCTGCCTTGGATTTTTATGCGGAGATTTTAAAGAAATAAAAGAGGATCTCTGAAAGTTTAGAGATGTTGGGTGAAAGGTTAGCCATTGGGTCCTCTAAAGTGAAACAGGTGTTGTTAGGATTGTGTAGAAAGTTACACGGCAGGTTCACAAATCATGCCACGTGACTGGTTCCACATGGGAGGTTTATTAAGGGAAGGGGGAAGGGGTCACAGAGACCATCTCTGGACAGGGCAGGAGAGAGATTGGAGGTGGTGTAAATTCTCTTATAAAGTGACCCAGAGCATGCGCAGGTGGTTTCAGGTGGTCCGCAGGTGGCTTCACAGGTACCTGATATCCGGTTTCTCAGGTCCCTTGGGGCTGGCAGCAGAGATGGCTGCTTACAGATCCCAACACGTGTCTCTTCTATCTTGGTTACGGGGACACTTGGGAACCAAGCTTAGGTCCTCTTGTACAGCAGGCACTTTACCCACTGAGCCACATCACCAGCCCAAAATAAACTTCATTCTTGGACGACTCAGGGATTCAATTCTCTAAGGATCCAGATAGGCTATTCTCTTTCCTCGGGGATAGAAAGTCAAGATGTCAAAAGAGGAGAAATGGGAGAACCTCCTACCAACCGTATTTGAATCCTCCTGGCGATCAGAAAAACATCACATGTCACAACTACTTGCTCTCACATCCATGGAACTTCCCAACAAACTTGCTGTGTGATGGCAGTGTGGCAGATTTTGGACGGGGACTGCCACAATTTCATAAAGTAATTTCTAAAAACAGCCTGCCTCCGCCCTCTGTAGAAGCATCTTAACGTGTAGGGTGTTTGCTTCCGATTACTATTATAAAATATCTGAGTCCTCAAAGAATTAAGTTTGGGGGCTGGTGAGACAGCCCATTTTGGGTGAAGCATTTGATGTGGAATCATGAGGACCTGAGTTTGGATTCCCAGCACCTGTGTAAAAGTCAGGCATGGAGGTCCACCTTTGCACCCTCAGAACTGGAAGGCAGAGACAGGCAGAGCTGGAGGTTTTGCTGGCTAGATAGGTGAACCAAAAAGCTGAGCTCTGGGTTCAGATGCTCCCTCCAATAGATAGATAGAAATACAGAAAGAAATACAGAAAGAAAGAAATACAGGAAGGAAGGAAGGAAGGAAGGAAGGAAGGAAGGAAGGAAGGAAGGAAGGAAGGAAGAGACTAAAAAAAACAGACTCATGTCAACCCTAAGTCTTTACATATGCCCACATACACTAGCGTGCGCGTGCGCGCACACACACACACACACACACACACAAAGATAAAAAGTCTTTAGAGCTAAACTTTCAAAAGAGCACAGAAATTTGACTATTTTATCCTCCATTAACAACCAATTCATGGGGTCCCTCAAAAGCCTGTTTGAGTCAACTTCAGCATCTCTCCCTTTGGCAATAGAGAACTCTGGGTTCTCATGCCATGCACCTGGTTCTGTTGAGCTCTGTTCAGCTTTTAAAGCACAATTAGGAATGGTGAAGGAAGACAAAATGAAATTCTCATTTAGCATGGATTTTTTTTGTGCCAAACATGAAGATGGGTTTTTAAGTGAATGCAGGGCCGTGGAGCGGAAAGCCTGGAAAATGGCAACGAAATGGCAGCTGGACTAATGTGAAACATTGTTCCTGGACAGCCTTTTTATTTCCATCTGTATTTTCTCAGAAAGTCACCGGGGAATCCATTCTGTTAAAGCCAGGCCTATGGAATATAGGCAGTGCTCTGTTGCTGTGGCAACCATTATCTGCTCCTAAATTCCTTTTCTTTTCTAAAAATAAAGTGCCCTTTCTCAAAGTATCTTCCCTCCCCCCCCACACACACCTGCTTTTATTTAAATTTCACTTTCCGTAGCAGCCTGGCCTCTCCCACCTGACCCAGTGTTACTTTTGTTTTGCTGGAGGAGGGCCACCCATGGTGCACATGACAACCCTCCCTGCTGTCCAGCTCCGAGTGTTAAATTAGAAGTCTAATGAAAGCTGTGGAGCAGCCCCGGCAATCTCATAGAGGTGGTGATGGTCCCAGTGCTTAAGAACAGATGCCACTCAGAACCTGGTTTCTTCAGCTCATTATTTTATCTGCTGCTTCCAAGGAACTGCATTTCCATGACAAAAAAGAACAGTAGAAAGTTGAAACCGTGGGTGGAGGGCCAAGGCTGCTCTGATAAGGCTTGAAGCCTTGGAGCTCACTCACGCCTTTGATCCCTAACTACACAATGCCCCTTCCCTTGGACTCTTGCATTGTCCTAGGCTTCCTTTTGCCTGTAGAAGATGATCTGCTTTGTACATCAAAGACTGAGCCATGATCAATACAGCCATTTGAAAGTGATTGCTCTAGGCTTCTGGACCAAAAGGGACAGTCCATAGATGGTGTCTTTTCTAAGACCATCCACCATGCTGAGATCCTATGAAAATGGCTCTTGTCATGAGTCAAAACCAAAGAATGGATCTGCCAAAGACAAAATAAGGCAAATAGATGTGACCCCTGCCCTCTACGAGCCCAGATGCAGCCACACCCATGTGTCCAAGCAGATGAGATGTTGGTAAATCGGCAGAGACATCTCTAGCTCTGGGCAGAAGGTGGCCTTTGAGTATTCTCCATTCCCATTTCTTCTTCCCCAGCCCTGACCAGCCTGTTTCCCAATAGCCAAGTTTCTCTGCTAAGCCTGTGTTAATGAAAAGGCATGCTCTTCCATGTAAAGCTAAGAGGCCAAGGCAGGAACAGAAAATATTAACTTTGGCTTCTAAACAGATGTTGTATTTGGGGCCCAGCGTATTAAAGGAAGCATTTAAAGTTTTCCCATAATAAATAAGATTAAGCTAAAATCATTATTTTTGTTCTCTTCCTCTTATGATTTCAAGTGTGTGTTTGTGTATGTGTGTGTGTGTGTGTTATTGTCAATGTTGAATTAGCCTATGGGCATGTCTCTGTGGGTTTATCTTAAGTTAATTGACAAAGGAAGTGCTGGCCTGCTATGGGCAGCGCTGTTCCCTAGGCAGGGGCTCCTGTGTAAGAGTAGAAAGAAATCAGGCTAAGCACAAGCAATCGAGTATGCATGCATCAATTTCTCCCTTGTTGCATTAATTTGCTCTTCACTCTGAATGCGATATGACTAGTTGCTTGATGTCCCTTCCTTGACTTCCATTAGGACTGTAACCTGGAATTTCAAAGTGAGATAAATTCCTTTCTCCCTAAAGTTGCTTTTTTTTTTTTTTGTCAGAATTATTTCATAGCAACGAAATAAAACCGTAACACATGGGTTCTGGGGATCCGAACTCATGATTTTCTAGTAAGCACTTTAGGAATTGAGCCATCATCTAATTTCAAGTTTTGTCTAATATTTATTCTACCTATAATATTGTTCCCTTAGACAGTGGCCCTTTGGCACTGCTAATCTGGAGCCTGAGCTTTGAGATCTTTACTTTGGAAATGTCACTTGTGACTCCAAGTGTATGCTATAGCCAGAGGCCATGTGGAACTGGATGGGTTGCCCAGTTGGGTTGAATATGAGTTACTGAGATCTCATCTCATGACCAGGGTATAGCCAAGAGCCCAGATAAACTATTAGTATCTTGAGATGGATAAGATGGTCATGAGAAAGGATGCTGACCCAGATGTTAGAGGCTGTTGTGGTTTGAATAAAAATGGCCCCATAGGCTCATAGGAAGTGGCACTATTAGGAGGTGTGGCCTTGTTGGAATAGGTGTGGTCCTGTAAGAGAAAGTATGTCACTGGGGGCAGGCTTTGAGGTTTCAGAAGCTCAAGCCAGGCCCAGTGTCTCTCTGTCTTTCGCTCTCTTCATGCCGCCTGATGATCCAAATGTAGAATTCTTGGCTTCTTCTCCGGCACCATGTCTGCCTGCAAGCTGCCATGCTTTCTGCCATGATGACAATGGACTAAACCTCTGAAACTGTAAGCCAGTCCCAGTTAAATGTTTTCGTTTATAAGAGTTGCTGTGCTCATGGTGTCTCTTCACAGCAATAGAAACCCTAATTCAGACAGAGGTACTGGCTGGTTAAATATGAAAGAGAGAAAGACCAAGAGCAAAGACTGCATTATTGGGGATGGGAATGGAGGAAAAGGAAGGTGCCTCTTTCTATCTACTTCCCTTTTAATCTCAAAGCCTAATTCCTAAAGTCTCAATCATGTAGAATCACACTGACCCTGACTTTCACAACACTTTTCCTAAGGTTTCTCTCATCTTAGAAAGTTTTATATTAAATACTTGAACATAAGAAACTTGCTGACACAAAAGAATTGAAAGCAGGATCTCCAAGAGCTATTTGTTCACCACTGCTCAGGGCAGCAAAATTCATGAGTAACAAAAAAACAGTATAGCATCTAAGTATCCATTGACAAGTGGAGGGATAAACAAAACATCATATACATACAGTGATCTATCATTATTCGTTCTTAAAGAGGAAGAGAGTCCTAACACCTACTACAGCATGAGCCGCCTTGTGGAAACTAAGCCAAATACAGTAAGTGAGTCACAAAGAAGACAAATACTATATTGTATGATTCCACTTCCATCATATGCTCAGAGCAATCAGCACTGAAGACAGAAGGTAGAATGCTGGTTGCCAGGGGCTTGGGACAAGGGACATGGACGCTGCTTAAGGAGTTCAACTTCAGTCTATAATTGAAGAGTTCTTGTGGCACAATAAAGGGAATGTAATTGATAATACCAAGTTGAACACTTAAGATGAGAAATTCTAGGTTACATGCATCGAATATTTTAGAACTTTTTTTGGTTGGGCTTATGTTTTATTAATTTATTTATTCTCTTATAACTTCATACATATATACAATGTTATTTGATTAAAGGCTACCCATCATTCTCCTCTTTTTTTCTCCTCTCTCATAAAACTGCTTCTTCCCAAGCCTCCTTCCTACTTAATTGTCTTTGTGTGTGAGAGAGATAGAAAGAAAGAAAGAAAGAAAGAAAGAAAGAAAGAAAGAAAGAAAGAAAGAGAGAGAGACAGAGAGAAACCCATTTACTGCATTAAATTAGGGTTGTCTGTATAAGCATGGCTTGAGGGTTCTTAAACCATGGGGTCAGGGCAACAGAGGCTATACCTTTGAGAAACAAGATTCCTCCTCTCCCTGTCTTTGCCACCTTTCTCTGCCTGTAGGTTTGAGATCAAATCTAAACTATGTTGTTCAGGCTGTCCTTGAACATATGATGCTTAAACAAGTTGCCTGTCTCAGCTTCCTCACTAACTAGGACTACAGGTATGCTGCCATGCCCAGTATATGGTAATTTTAAAAATCAAAAAGCATTTATAAAAACAAGGTCTTTCTTCTCCCTGCCAGTGAGAATGATTGAAGACTCACAAGTTATATGATCTCGGAAACCTATAAAATCTTTCTGAGCCTAACTTTGTGGGGATTGGGAATGGTCACAGCACCCTGGAGAATCATGTGAGATTTGAATGAAAACAGACAGCACATAAGACCATGGTGCTCTACATGTCATCTAGAGTGAGTTCTTACATTTGTCAGATACTCAAACATTAGGGATACATGAATGAACAAATGTGCCCTGTGGGGGTTGGAGATATGACTTGGTCAGTAAGGTCCTTGCAATGCAGGCAAGGAGGACATGAGTTCGGATCCCAGCACCTACATAAAAAGAAGGGTGTGGTGATGCATACCTGTAATCCTAGTGCTGGAGAAGTGGAGACAGGAAGACTTGTGGAACTCAGGAGCTGGTTGACCTACCAGTCTAGCTGAGTCAGGGAGGTCCAGGTTCCGTAACGGACCAAGATAAGGTGAAGCATGATACAGGAAGGCATCCTCCATTCTGCCCTGGCCTTCACATGAGCACACACACACATTCATAAGCACACACCACATACAAATACAATGTGTGGGTGAGCACACATCTTCATGCACACACACACACACACACACACACACACACACACACACAAAAGGACCACAGTAATTCTCTCTGCCACACAGATTTGTTGTAAGGGTTAACTGATTCATTATTTATGGAGTGAGCACTTACAGGGTTTGACATATGAAAACAACCATATAAATATTTGTTTAGTAGCCCCTCAAACATTTCAATCCCCTGCAAGTGTTTGCTGGCCCCTCCACTTGATCTTCTCCCCCCTACTTATCATCCAGATTCCTTGTGTGGAAACTGACTCCAGACTCAAGCCCTGGCCACGGATATGTCCTTGGGGCAGAATCCCGGCTGCTACTAAAACTGGCTTTCAGACCTCATTTTCTAGTTAGTTGCCTAATTTAGAGACCTTGTCAATTTGCATTACATAGAAATAATGCAATCAGACTTCAAAGCTGCTTAGAACTGTGCCCTGCAGCCCATTGCTCTCAACTTCCAAAAGTAGGTTGGAGCAAGCGTAAATTATTCCACAGCATGACACTTCTATGATCACTGGGGCATGTTGTTGGGGGTGGGGGAGATGGGGACAGGACACGGCAATAGAAATAAAATGGCCAAATCAATGTATTATTTCCTCCCCAGATGGAAGCTGGGTGAAATGAAATCTCGTCACAATAATGATTTGGATTAATTCTATTATCATTGCCACTCTTGTTTATTTCTGTTTTCTGCTTTTTTATTGGTAATCTAATAGACCCTTGACAAAGTTTAGCTAAAAAAATCAGAATGCACAAAGGCTATCGGGACTCAGATTTTTAGGACAAAGGCCACAGGATGCTCTATGTGATCACTCCTGGTGGCTGTTCGTCTCACCCCTAAGCATCATCTCACTTTTAAGGGCACAAAAGAGTTCTCTTTTGATATGTCACATAAAAGGAATCTTCTAGGATGTGTGGTCTGCGATCTTGTGGTGTTAATTTTTGTCAACTTGGCACAAACCAGAGTTGCCTGGGCAAAGAAAACCTTCCTTGAGGAACTGCCTCCATCAGATTGGCCTTCAGGCATTTTCCTTGATGTGTGATTGATGTAGGGGGACCTAGCTCACAGGGGATGGTGCCACCTCTAGGTATATGGTCCCAGGGTGTATAAGAAAGCTCTCTGGCTCCTTTAATCCTTCCTCCTCCTATTCCACAAGATTCCCCAAGCTCCTCCTAATCTTTGGCTGTGGGTCTCTTCATGTTTCCATCAGCTGCAAGTTGAAGCCTCTCAGAGGACAATTATGATAGGCTCCTGTCTTCAAGTATAGCAAAATATCACTAATAGTATTGAGGGTTCTATTAATGATACTCTACGGCGCTTGCAGACAGGAGCCTAGCATAGCTGTCCTTTGAGAGGCTCTACCCAGAAGTGGATCCAAACAGATGCAGAGAGTCACAGCCAAACATTGGGAGAACCATAGGGAGTCTTGTGGGAAAGTGGAAGGATGGCTAGAAGGACCTGGAGGTGACAGGAGCTCCACAAGAAGACCAACAGAGCCAACTAACCAGGGCCCAGAGGAGCTTGTGAATGCTGAAGCACCAGCCAAGGACCATGCATAAACTGGACCTAGGCCCCCTATACAGATGCAGCAGATGGGCAACTCAGGCTTCATGTGGGTTCCCTAGTAAGGGAAGTGGGGGCTCTCTCTGATAGCCTGCTTTTTTATCACTCCACCCTGGAAGAGCTGCCTCACCAAGGCACAGGGGAAGAAGATGTGTTCAGTCCTGATGTGACTTGTTGAGCTGGGGTGAGTGGGTAGGGGAGGACTCCCCTTTTCTGAGGAATAGGGGAGAGGAGGGAGGAGGGGGCGGAAGGGTGGGACCAGGAGAAGAGAAGGGAAGGGGTTATGATTGTGATATAAAGTGAATAAATTAATAATTTTTAAAGTTAAAATGAAACAATAGTGTCAAGAATTGATGTTCTCTCATAGCATGGGTCTCAAGTTCGGCCAGTCATTGGTTGTACTTTTCTTCAATTTCTGTTCCATCTTTATCTCTGTTCTTGTAGGCAAGACAACTTTGGGATTGAAGGTTTTGTGGGTAGGTTGGTGTCACCATCCCTCCATTGGAAGTCTTGCCTGGTTACAAGAGGAGGCCATTTCAGGTTCCATATTCCTCATTGCTAGCAATCTTAGCTAGGGTCACCCTCATAGATTCCTGGGAGTTTCCCTTATCCTAGTTTCTGGCTCATCTCAGAGCTGCACCCCCACAATTGATTTCAGTTCTCTCTCCCTCAGTCCTCTCCACCCTTGATCCCCCCTGTACCCCTCTTCAACCCTTTTTCCCACCCAGTCCCATCCCTGCATCTTCCTCTGATGTCCATTTTATGTTCCCTTCTGGGTGAGATTCAAGCATCCTCTCTTGAGCCCTTCTTGTTACTTAGCTTTCTACGTCTATGGATTGCAGCATGGTTATCCTGCACTTAGTGGCTAATATCTGCTTATAAGTGAGTACATACCATGCATGTATGTCTTTCTGGGTCTGAGTTACCTCACCCAACTAGTTCCACTGTTGCAGGCTTTTCCTCCCGACCCCAAGCTACTAGAATAATGACTCATGAGATTCAAAATAGTTTTGCTTACATTAGTGAAGATTTGTTTATTGGTACAGAAAAAAAGGTTGTTTGTTTGCTTGCTTACATTGGTATAACTTTTTGTATATTGATAGAAATTTAAGGTTATTTTTGATACACAAATGTATATATGTTTTACCATTTGTATAATGTATTGGACCTATGTAACTCATTTATAAATACAAGGTTTAGTTCCAGCCCTTTTAAAGGATGCTATTGCAAACTGTTTAGGAGAGTTAAAAAAAATGCAAGTGAATAGTTAGTGAATCAAACTTATGGTCGTTCAGACACTAGTCTGGTTTATTATAGAAATGTACATCCTAAGTTAAACAGATAGTGAATAGCTAGAAACAAACATTTGTCTATTCAGTTTTATAATAGACAGACAGACAGACAGACAGACAGATAGATAGATGTCTTTTAAAATAAAACCTCAGAGATGTATAGAATATGGCATTTAAAGATGTTTTTTATTAATTTAAGGCTTTTTGACATTGAAACATATCAGCTGCTGTCATCACCCCATTCAACTTGAAAGAAAATATTGAGCATCAAAGACCTTCTATTAGGAGATGGCTTCAAATGTGGCAAGCTAGCCACCAGGCCAAAAAAAAAAAAAAAAAAAAAAAAAGTCCTCCCTTCAACTGTAGACAAAATGCTGTCCAAAATGGGCAAAACTGGGATGTAGGCAAAGTTGACTGCCACACTCTGCCAAGCTCTACCACGGCAGAGTAAACTAGTCCTTCATAATTCCTGCTTCACAAATATGTCTCAGATATTTTGCGTCAGATGGCCAAAGACTGATGCTCAAACATGATAGAGAAATTTGGGGAACTGTCCAGACAACCAGTTGCCTGTCAGTTCTCTGTTTTGGAAGCTGCTTGCTTGCACTTCCTACATACTATGATAATATTATTTCCTTTTCAAGTTTCTAAAGGGTTGAAGACGCGACAGTTATAGGCTCACAATTAAGCTCAAGTTATTTAGGATTTAAGAAGATATTTTTTGGCCAAAAAAAAAATTTAGGTGGCTAAATACATTCTATAATAAAAAATGATTTAGGTACAAAATTCTGAACATACCAAGATAGAATAAATAATAGAATACCTTCTCCAAACTTGCCAAATACATATGGACTGGAAATTGTGAATATAAATCTTACCTAATAGTTTTTGTAACTGTCTCATAATTGTTATTAATGTATTACAGTTTCTTATTGTAAGAGAAAGAGTCCTTTATTAAAGGACTAAAAGAGGGAAATGTAGATGGAATCTCTTGTGTCTATATAGAAGCATCAATAAAAAGTTATTCATAAAAAGCTAATGGCCTATCATTGAGGCAGGAAATAGGAGGTAGGACATCCAGCAGGCAGAAAGTATTCTGGGATAGAGCCAGGCACAAGAGATTCATTTAAGAAGATGTGAGAAGGACAGGTGTATGGTACCTGAGCAGAGGTAATCAGCTACATGGCAGAATGTAAATTAGTATAAATAGGTTATTTTAAGTTGTGAGCTAGTCATAGAAGAGCCTAGCTATACGGCCTAGGTATTTGTAAAATATTTTGACTCTCATGAGTTATTATTCTGGAAGATTGGGGTTGGAAGAAAAAGCCACTGTAACATCCATCCATTTGCCTGCAAATTTAATGATGTCATTGTTTTTAATAGCTGAGTAGTAGTCATCCATTGTATAAACCTACCACTTTTTTTTTTAATCCATTGTTTGGTTGAGGGACATCTAGGTTGTTTCCAGTTTCTGGCTATTATGAATAAAGCTTCTATGAACATAATTGAGCAAATGTCCTTGTGCCATTGTGGACCATCTTTCAAGTATATACCCAGGGGTTGTATAGCTGGGTCTTGAGGTAGAACTAGTCCCAATTTTCTGAGAAAGTGCCAAATTTATTTTGAAAGTGGTTGTACAAATTTGTGCCCCCACTAGCAATGGAGGAGTATTCCCCTTGATCCACATCCTCTCCAAGCATGAACTGTCACTTGAGTTTTTGATCTTAGCCATTTTGATGGGTATAAGATGGAATCTCAGAGTCCTTTTGATTTTCATTTCCCTGATGACTAGGGATGTTGAACATTTCTTTAAATGCTTCTCAGCAATTAGAGATTCCTCTGTTGATAATTCTCTGCTTAGTTCTGTACCTCATTTTTTTTTTAAATTTGGGATATGTGATTTGATAGTGTCTAATTTTCTGAGTTCTTTATGTATTTTGGATATTAGTCCTCTGTCAGATGTAAGGCTGGTGAAGACCTTTTTCCAATCTGCCATTTTGTCCTATTGACAGTGTCCTTTCCCTTGCAGAAGCTTTTCAGTTTCATGAAGTCCCATGTATTAATTGTTGATCTTAGTGCCTGAGCTGTTGGTGTTTGTTCAGAAAGTTGTCTTCTGTGCCAATGAATTCAAGGCTGTTCCCCCATTTTCTCTTCTATCAGATTTGGTGTATCTGGTTTTATGTTGAGGTCTTTGATCCACTTGGACTCAAGTTTTGTGCAGGGTGATAAATATGAATCTATTAGCATTCTTCTGCATACAGACATTCAGTTAAACCAGGAACATTTGTTGAAAATGCTTTCTTTTTTCTTTGTAAAAAATTGGGAGTCCATAGGTGTATGGGTTTATTTCTGTGTCTTTGATTCAGTTCCATTCATCAAGCTGTCTGTTTATAGGCCAATACCATGTGGTGTTTTTTTATTATCATTTTGCTCTGTTGTACCGTTTGAAACCAGGGATGTTGATCTCTTCAGAATTTCTTTTATTGGCCAGGATTGTTTTAGTTATCCTAAGTTTTTTATTTTTCCATATGAAATTGAGTATTGCTCTTTCAAAGTCTGTAAAGAATTATGTTGAATCTGTAGATTGCTTTTGGTCAGATGGCCATTTTTACTGTTAGTCATATTGATCTGAGAGCATGGGAGATCTTTCCATCTTCTGTTATCTTCTTCAGTTTCTTTCTTCGGAGACTTGAAGTCTTTTACTTGCTTGGTTAGCGTTACATCAATATACTTTATGTGCTGCTGTTGTGAAGGGTGTTATTTCTGTAATTTCTTTCTCAGCTTGTTTATAATTTGTATACAGGAGGGCTGCTTGGTTTTTTGTTGTTGTTTGGTTGGTTTTGAGTTAATTATGTAACCAGCTTCTTGGCTGAAGGTGTTTATCAGCTATTGGAGTTCTCCAGTAGAATTTTTGGGGTCACTTATGTATACTATATCATCTGAAAGTAGTGATACTTTGACTTCTTCCTTTCCAATTGTATCCCCTTTGTCTCTTTTAGTTGTCTTACTGCTCTAGCTAGACCTTCAAGTACTATATTGAAGAAACATGAAGAGAGTGGGCAGCCTTGTCTTGTCCCTGATTTTAGTGGAATTGCTTTAAGTTTTTTTCCATTTAATTTGATGTTCGCTATTGATAATTATACAACATTAATGTTGCTGTATTTTGCCTTTATTGTGTTTAGATATGTGCCTTGTATCCCCGATCTTTACAAGACTTTTAACACGAAGGGGTGTCAGATTTTGTCAAAGGCCTTTTCATCATCTACTGAGATGATCATGTCATTTTTCTTCTTTCAGTTTGTTTATATGATGAATTCCATTGATAGATTTTCATATGTTCAACATCCCTGCATCCCTGGAATAAAGAAGGGCCCATTCAGGCTGGAGAGATGACTCAGCTGTTAAAGGCTAGGCTCACAACCATTAATGTAAGAAGGGCCCATTCTTAAAGAATGATGTACGGGTGTTTTTAATTATTTTTTCTTTAAAATAATATTTAAGCTTGATGTTGTTGATAGGTGCTTACAGTTGTTTTGTGGAAAGCTGAGGTTAGAAGATTGCTTCCTCTCTCATTCTGGAGATTAGGAAGTCCCTATCTCCAACACTAATCAATACAATAATTTTAAAAAGAAATCAGGTACATTACAGTGACATAATTCTATGTTTTGTGAAAGCAGTTGTGTTGGAGTTTATGGAGTAGTGTTGAAATCACATCATGTAACAACTTTTTTCCCTTTATAAAATGGTTGCTTTTTTAATGTAGACTTTTAGAGATTGTGGCTAATGTACCATTGGAATTCATGTTTATTAATTACTGGCATTGTCTTACATGTCTACAAGACAAGTCCTTACAAGCAGTTGTATGCAAACCATTTATTTAAAGAACAAATGACATTTCTTACATGAACTATATATATTTACTTTTTCCATGTATATCTTTAAATAAAATTTCTGTAAATATTTTCTAGAGTTTAAAATACTTCCAAACTTATAGATTAGCTAGTATCAAACTTTTTTTTAATTCAGAACATATCTTCAGCTATCCCATTGCAAACATAAACAAGGTCAAATTTATAATTGCTGTTTTTCCTTTTGTGTAAAATGTAGTAAAACCACATTTTTCCTTATGTTAAAAAATTACATGTGTTGGGAAGATGGTTCAGTCAGTAAAGTGCTTTGTATTCAAGTATGAAAATTTAAGTTTAGATCCCCAGCACCCAGGCAAAAAGCCAAGTGTGCTAACATGCTTCTGGGCAGCAAAGATGGGAGGATCCCTAAGTTTGCAGACTAACAAGTTGGTGAGACCCAGATTCAATGAAAGATACAGTAATTAAAAAAAAAAAAAAGCAAAACAAAACAGCAACAGTGGAGATCAACATAGAAATCTACTCAAAGTCAACCTCTGGCCTTCACATGTCTACGCACACACACACATAAACATATATATGCACACAAACACATACACATGAATATGTGATGCACACACATATACCACCACATACACCAAAAATCAAATATGATCTACCATATACATGCAGTCCAAAATGGTGATGGTATCTGAGGGAGCAGAAAAGGGAATGAGAAGAGGAGTTTAGTAAATAAAGGAAATACCGTCTAGAACTATAAAATAATTTTTATAAAAATATAATTCAAACACAAAAATTCTAGATGACAGAAAAATATTTATTTATCTTTGGTCCTTAGCTTCCTATTTCTGCAGAAATAATGACTGACGAGGAATAGTGTTGAAGGCCAGGTCTGACAGAGCATGCCTTTAATGCCAGCACTTGGGAGGCAGAAGCACATAGGTTTCTGTAAGTTCTAGGGAAGCCGGGGCTACATAGTGAATCCCTATCTCAAAACAACAGCAACAAAAAGATGTTGGAAGGGGGATAGCCAGGAGATGCAGGCATAATTCTAGACAAGGAGTTATCGAGATGCTATTGTTAACCATATCCAACTACTGGTTTATAAATGAGGACTGTATACACCTTGATTCACTGTTTCATTCCTGAGTTTTTTGGTGGGTGGCTGGCTGGCTGGTCCATGTGCTACCGAAAGCCCCTTCACTTGAGGACATCATTTCTGCAAGGATAAGGAAAATTTAACAGTGTAGGTTAATAGGGAAGAAGGTGTTTGTAGAACGTGCCCACAGTGGCTGGGCAGTGCACATTCATTACAGCCTTCCCAACTTTGCTTTGAATAATAATTTACTATCACTAAATTCTGTTATTGATCTGGTTAATATGAATCTGAGCAGTGCTTTCATGCAAGCCTGGTAGATAGCAGAGCAAGCCTTATGATTCTATGTCTCAATCCTGTGACCTTTCTTTGATTGGAATTCACGTTTGAAGTCACTGCTCATTTCTCTCCAACCTTTTCATCTAACCTTCAGTCATCTTGGAGAGAGCCCTTCCCTCACCTTTGGAATCTTTCTTAAAGGGAATTCTTAATAGAATTTCTGTTCTACTGTTATAGTTCAGATCATCATGGTGGTACCTGGAAGTCTGTGGTTGCTTCCTAACTATCCATTGTTAATAGCACCTTTTTTTTTTTCAGTCCTCATGGATCCATTATTTCTGTAAAAGTAAGAGAAAACTAAGTGCCAAAGGGAATAAGACAAACAAATGCAATCCACAATTTGTTAGAAAAAAAAAGATTGCTCTAATCTTTTTAAATTATGAAATCACATGCTTAAGAAAACACATATACATATGCAAGAAAGAGACCACACTTTCTAGTTAAAAGGAATGTTGCCATTATTTCTGGGCCATGTCTTAATTCCTTCTCTCTCTCAGCTATGCTTGAGAAAGACTGGAAGCTAGAGGCCAAGTTTATAGCTGCCTCTATAATTCTATCCCATTCCATTCCACACTCCACCTCTGCGATCAGTTACATCAGCAGGAAAGAATTGAGAAGCACTTAAAGAAATGTTCAACATCCCTAGTCATCAGGGAGATGCAAATCAAAATGACTCTGAGATTCCATTTTATACCTACCAGAATGGCTACGATCAAAAAACTCAAGGGACAGCTCTTGCTGGCAAGGATGTGAAGCAAGGGGAACACTCCTCCATTGCTGGTGGGAGTGCAAACTTGTACAACCACTTTCAAAATCAATTTAGCGGTTTCTCAGAAAATTGGGACTAGTTCTACCTCAAGACCCAGCTATACCACTCCTGGGCATATACCCAAAAGATGCTCCACCATACCACAAGGACAGTGGCTTAACTATGTTTGTAGAAGCTTTATTTGTAATAGCCAGAAGCTGGAAACAACCTAAATGTCCCTTGACCAAAGAATGGATAAAGAAAATGTGCTGCATTTACACAATGGCTGTTATGAAATGGGCCTGCGAGCCAGGCTTTCTTCTGCTAAGTTTTCACTTTGTACTACCCAACAGGATGGACCTGGGCAATTTCAGCATCACCCTTTCTTTTGTCCCATCTCTCCTTTCCATTTTTAGATAACCACAAATCTTCCAGCGCTTCAGCAAGGGTGGATCCTCAGATTCTCTATCTCAAACGGGCTGCCTGGTGGTAGCCATTAGCTACCTAAGCCATCTCAATTAAGACTAGTGAAAGTAAATAAAATTTAAAATTCAGTTTGTTAGCTTCAGGAGACCTGTTTTCAAGTGTTCATGGCTGCTTGTGACTAGTGCCTTCATATCAGACTGTGCAAATTCATATCCTTTCCATACTGCTAACACTATGTACCTGTTCAGAAAGCTACCCAGAGACGTTGAAACAACAATGATCGAGCATTTTGCCTGCACATTTCTAGACACTAATGGTGTAGAATTGGCAGAACAAAGCTACTTGCCCCCCTGGAGCTTACTATCCAGTTAGTACTGATTTGATTAAGAGAGGATGGTAGGATGGATTTGGACTTCTGGAAGGCAGAACCCAGTGTTATTCTGTGACCCTATGACATCCTCTCGGAAGAGCCCAGGGATTCCTCCTATGCCTTTCTATTGTTTAGAATTTCAATGTTCCCCAGGGGTACTCGTGTGAAAGGCTTGAAATCGGGGGTGGTGTTATTGAGATGTGGTCGGACCTTTAGTGGGTAGAGTTAGGAGGCCTTTAGGATCCCTGGAATCTTGCCTTGGGAAGGGAATTTGGAACCTTGGTCTTTTCCTCCTCTCTCTCTGCTCTCTAGCTTGTGGTGTCGGCTGGTTTAATTTGCTTATTTTATTCTGCTGTGCTGTGTTTTCTAGTCTCAGAACAAAGCATTTGGGTCAATTGAATATGGACTGAAACCTTCAAAGCAGTGAGCAAAACAACCCCTTCTTTTCTGTAAGTTATCTCTGATGCTACAGCACCTAAGACATAGTGACTCAAGAGAAAAAGCAGTCAGAAAATTTAGACTAAGATTTGACTATGGTCTTTAAGGGCCAGCCATGATGGTACATGTCTGTAACCTCTGCAGCTCAGGAAACTGAGGCAGCAGGATCAGTAGCCTAAGGCCAGCCTGGGTAGCGCAGCGAGATTCTCAAATGATGTTTCTCAAAGTGAATGTGGATTTATTAGGGAATGTGAGAAAGAACTCCTGAAAGTGAGAGGGACCTCAGGAAAGAAATGCCCTTAAGACTTTTTTTAAGGAAGCTAAGGTAGTGCCTACCATGCATCAAGCCAACAGGTTCAATTACCAGGGCTACAAAGCCAAATGAACAAAGACCCAGGGAGTTCTTAAAGTACGTGAGGGAAGTTTGTATCAAAAAAGTACAGAGCAATTTTGAATCCTATTTTTCTGATACAATTTAATAAAGTGCAACTAGAATTTTCCCCTGCTTCCTACCACATACTCTAAAGGACACTGTGTGATACTTCTTGCTAAATATCTGGTCCCCTAAAGTAGAGACAGACCCCCCTGTTTCTTAGTTGAGTACAGAGTAATCCATCTCTCTCCAACTCCTAAAGCTTGCATTGCGTTTCTTTTCTTTCTTTCTTTCTTTCCTTCTTTCTTTCTTTCTTTCTTTCTTTCTTTCTTTCTTTCTCTCTCTCTCTCTCTCTCTTTCTTTCTTTGTCTTACAACAGCAGTAATTCAATGAAATCCACCTGTCTGCATATGGTTGAAGACCAAACATTGGCGGGAAGCTGGTCCCAGCCCTCTCCATTTCGCAGGAAGAGCCTGCACATATCTCTTTTTAATGTATCATTCAGCAACCTCTCAGTGGGATGCTTGAAACTTATCACAATGGGAGAATTGGCAACAGAAATTGCAACTGCAACAAACTACAAGTCAGATACCCCACCCCCTGCCAGTAGAGAAACAAATGTTATTTACTAGAATACACTAAGTGGTAAAGAGATAGGCTAGAGATACTCTTCAGGGGAACACAGAGCTTGTTGGGAGGACTCACTTTTTATTTTGCAACCCCAACTTCCTCTTCTTCATTTTTTACTATGGAGTCTGAGTAGGAAACTTGCTTCACTTCCGTGAAGGAATCCTCACTGACAAGACAGAGGAGAAGCAGCCGCTCTGAGCATTCAAAAGCCATTCCATGGCTTACCTCAGAGTGGGTCTCAGTGCCATGAGAGACATCAGGGAGAAAGTGAGAATGAGCCAGGCCCACTCTACAGTCTTCGCTAGTGGTAGTGCAAAGCTACTTGCCTCCTGGAGCTTACTCTCCAGTTAGTGCTGATTTGATTAAGAGAGGATTGTAGGATGGATTTGGACTTCTGGAAAGCAGAACCCAGTTTTATTCTGTGACCCTATGAAACCCTCTCGGAAGAACTCAGGGATTCCTTCTATCCCTTTCTATTGTTTAGAATTTCAATGTTCCCCAGGGGTACTCCTGTGAAAGGCTTGAAACCTGGGCTGGTGTTATTGAGATGTAGTTGAAATGTAGTTGTATTGGTAGAAGCCAACACCTTTCTCTTTATCTGAGGAGTGTTTTCCATCCTCTGTGACCAAAGCAACAGAGTCCATTTTCCTCCCTAACTTTTAAGCTGAAGGTGAAAGATATGCAGAAGTGATGCGGAAATGGAATACTTCACAGCTACCTTTGGTTATACAACAGGAAAGTCACGAAGTAGAAACGCCTGCAATCAGTCGGTAGCTCTTCCTACCAGTCAAGCTGAGTACCACAACGGAAAATCACCTGGTGGACTTGAAAGAAACCCTGAGAAAGGCGGTCCAGCTACACTCCTGTTCCTCCTGACTAGAACTGTGGCTGAAGCTAATTTCACAGCTAGCACAGAGGGAAATTATCTTTTCGCCCATTGTTTTGCATTTGTTTTATGGTTTTTTTGTTTTTTTTTTTTTCCTACTCCTTCTACAGACTGAAAGAATAAAGTCCTAGCATAATACGTGACCCTGCTCACAATCTGCCTTCCCGCCTTCCCGGTTCCGAATACGTGACCCTGCTCACAATCTGCCTTCCCGCCTTCCCGGTTCCGAATACGTGACCCTGCTCACAATCTGCCTTCCCGCCTTCCCTGTTCTGGGTACGTGACTTAACTACGGCTTTGTTCAAACCACCCAATCAGACCCCTGTAACTATGCTTCTCGCTTCTGTAACCGCGCTTCCTGCTCCCGAGCCCTATAAAAACCTGTCACCCCAACCGAGGCGCGCGCAAGTCCTCCGATAGGCTTGGTCGCCCCGGGTACCCGTGTATCAAAATAAACCTCTTGCGGCTTGCATCCGAAGGCTGGTCTCGCTGTTCCTTGGGAAGCGGGGTCTCCCCGTCTAGATAGGCTCCAGGGAGTCTTTCATTTGGAGGTCCCACCGAGATCTGAGACCCCCGCCCAGGGACCACCGACCCACCGTCGGGAGGTAAGATCTGCCGGCTTTTTGTTCTGTGAGTCTTGTGTATCGTTGTGAGTTCGTTTCCAGGGGGTTCGAGTCCCCCTGTGGTCTGGACTTGGCCAGGTCATCTGTATCAGACGGAAACTAGAAGGAGCCGACGGGCTCGTACTTCTATTCCGTGCCTCCTGGGAGACGTCTCAGGAGTGCCTGGTAAGGGTAACCCTTCTTGGGTTCCCTTCTGTCTGGAAACACGAGCCGAGTGGGACTCTTTGGGGCGACGCCCCTGAGAGAAGGCTACGTGCTTCATCTGGGAGACGGAGGAACCGGACCTCCGATACGGTCTCCATCTGAATTTTTGTGTTCGCTTTGGCGCCGATCTCGTACCACGCGGTTTGTGTTGTCTTCTGTCTGCCTGATCTTTGTCATAAGTGTAGTGAGTGTTGTTTGTCTGTCTACCAACATGGGACAAACTATCACCACCCCCAAAAGTTTAACTTTGCAGCACTTCAAGGAAGTCCGTGACATCGCCCACAATCTCTCGGTGGAAGTGCGGAAAGGAAAGTGGGACATCTTCTGCTCATCTGAATGGCCCACCTTTGACGTGGGCTGGCCACGAGATGGCACCTTTAACCTAGATATTATTTTGCAGGTGAAGGCCAAAGTCATGAATCCTGGGCCCCATGGGCATCCAGACCAAGTCCCTTATATCATCACGTGGGAATCTCTGGTCAAGGACCCCCCACCGTGGGTGAAGCCCTTCTTGCCTCCCCCTTGCCCAAAACCCATTCATTCTGCCCCCCCTCTCCCGCCTCCATTAGTTCCTACCCCAGTTAACTCCACCCTTTACCCAGTCCTTACGAAACCTACTCCAGAAAAGGACCCTAGCCACAAGAAGACACCCCCGGTCCTGCCGGCGGATGATGGCCCCCTACTGGACCTGATGACCGAACAACCCCCTCCTTACAGGGGCCCAAACCCGGCACAGGAACCAGGGGAGGCAACCGCCAGAGGGGGACCCCAGGGAGAGCCCCCCTCGTCCCCGGTGGCGGGACGCTTAAGGGGAAGACGAGAAGTCACTCCCGATTCCACATCCCAGGCCCTACCGCTACGGATGGGGCCTGACAGCCAGCTCCAATATTGGCCCTTTTCTGCGTCTGATTTATATAATTGGAAAAATAATAACCCTGCTTTTTCGAAGGATCCCTCTAGGCTCACTGCATTGATCGAGTCTATTTTAGTGACTCACCAGCCCACCTGGGATGATTGCCAACAGCTGCTCCAGACGCTGCTGACCACTGAGGAAAAGCAGCGGGTTGTCATAGAGGCACGTAAAAATGTTCCAGGAGACGATGGACAACCCACCCAGCTGCCACACAGAATAGATGCGGCTTTTCCCTTGGAGCGACCGGATTGGGACTTCTCCACTGAGCGCGGTAGGGAACGCCTACGTCAATATCGCCAGTTGCTCATGGCGGGTCTCCGTGGGGCCGCAAAGCGCCCAACTAATTTGGCCCAGGTTAAATTAGTGACTCAAAATTCTGAAGAATCTCCCTCTGCCTTCCTAGAACGCCTCAAGGAGGCATATCGTGTGTATACTCCCTACGATCCAGATAGTCCGGATCAGGCAACTAACTTAGCCATGTCTTTCATTTGGCAGTCAGCCCCAGATATTAGACGGAAGTTAGAAAGACTTGACAATTTAAGAGAGAATACAGTGCAGGATTTGCTGAAGGAGGCAGAGCGGATTTATAACAAGAGAGAGACACAGGAAGAAAGGGACGAAAGGCTGAAGAGAGAGGCAGAAGAAAGGGAGAATGACAGGGAGCGGAAGAGAAATAAAGAGTTTAGCAGGTTGTTGGCCACTGTAGTGACAGAACAAAGGCAGAGTAGACAGGACCTGGGAGGCCGTAGGGGTCCCCGACTGGACAAGGATCAATGCGCCTACTGCAAGGAAAGAGGGCATTGGGCCCGAGACTGTTCCAAGAAGCCAAAGGGCCACCAAAAGGGACCTCAAAGACCCAAGCCTCAGACCAATTTGCTCAATCTGGAAGACTAGGGGTGTCGGGGTCAGGAGCCTCCCCCTGAACCCAGGATAACTCTTAACGTGGGGGGGCAGCCTGTCACCTTCCTGGTGGACACCGGAGCCCAACATTCGGTACTCACCACCTCACCGGGACCCCTAACTGACAAATCAGCATGGGTTCAAGGAGCAACCGGAGGAAAGAGGTACCGTTGGACTACCGAGAGGAAGGTACAACTCGCCACCGGTAAGGTAACTCACTCCTTTTTGCACGTCCCTGATTGTCCCTACCCCCTGCTGGGGAGAGACCTACTTATGAAACTTAGGGCACAAATCCACTTTGAGGGGACTAAAGCCCATATTACCGGGCCGCAGGGACAGCCCTTGCATGTGCTAACCATGCACTTACAAGATGAGTACCGGCTCCACGAGCCTGAGAAACCTGAGTCGCAGGATGTGACTAGTTGGCTAGAGAAATTTCCCCTGGCTTGGGCGGAGACTGGAGGAATGGGTCTCGCCATTCACCAACCGCCCTTGGTGATTGCTCTAAAGGCATCTGCGACTCCTGTCTCTATCAAACAATATCCAATGTCACATGAGGCCTACCAGGGAATCAGACCCCACATTCAGAGACTTTTAGATCAGGGCATATTGGTACCGTGCCAATCTCCTTGGAATACGCCTCTCCTTCCAGTCAAAAAGCCAGGAACAGGAGATTATCGCCCAGTACAGGACTTAAGGGAAGTCAACAAAAGAGTGGAGGACATACACCCCACAGTCCCCAACCCATACAATCTGTTGACTGGGCTTCCCCCGAGATATGTTTGGTATACAGTCCTGGACCTCAAGGATGCTTTCTTCTGTTTGAGGCTCCACCCAAAGAGCCAATCTCTTTTTGCCTTTGAGTGGAAGGATCCAGAGCTGGGAATATCGGGCCAGCTTACTTGGACAAGATTACCACAGGGGTTCAAAAACAGCCCCACCCTTTTCGATGAAGCTCTAAACCGGGACTTGGCTGACTTCAGGGTCCATCACCCTACCCTAATTTTACTCCAGTATGTGGATGACCTCCTCCTGGCTGCAGAAACTGAGAAAGAATGTAAGGAGGGAACAGAGGCCCTTTTGAGAACTTTAGAAATTCTAGGATACAGGGCCTCAGCCAAAAAGGCCCAGATTTGCCAAAGACAAGTTACTTATTTGGGATACCAGATCAAAATTGGGCAAAGGTGGCTGACCGAGGCACGGAAACAGACAATTTTGGGAATTCCAGAACCCAAAAATCCGAGGCAGTTAAGAGAGTTCCTAGGTACGGCGGGGTTTTGCCGCCTCTGGATCCCGGGGTTTGCAGAGATGGCCGCACCACTCTACCCCCTTACCAAACAAGGAACTCTCTTCACTTGGGGGGATGAACAACAGAGGGCCTACGCATCAATAAAAGAGGCCCTGCTAACTTCCCCTGCATTAGGATTGCCGGATTTAAACAAGCCCTTTGAGTTGTTCGTGGACGAGAGACAAGGGTATGCTAGAGGAGTCCTAACTCAAAAACTTGGACCTTGGAGGCGTCCGGTTGCCTACCTGTCTAAGAAACTCGACCCAGTGGCCTTAGGTTGGCCCCCTTGCCTACGGATGGTGGCTGCGATCGCCCTCTTGCTCAAGGACTCTGGCAAACTGACTATGGGGCAGCCAGTAACTATCCTGGCTCCACATGCGGTTGAGGCCCTGGTAAAACAACCTCCGGGCCGATGGCTCTCTAATGCCCGCATGACTCATTACCAGGCTCTGTTACTAGACACTGAGAGAGTGCAATTTGGTCCTGTGGTAGCCCTCAACCCAGCAACGCTGCTTCCCCTACCAGAAGGTCCAGAAGTTCATGATTGTCTCCAGATACTTACAGAGGTACATGGCACCCGACCTGACCTAACTGACCAACCCCTTTCGGAGGCCGACTTCACCTGGTTCACCGACGGGAGCAGTTTCCTGGACAACGGAGAGCGGAGAGCAGGGGCTGCGGTCACCACCGAAACTGAGGTAATATGGGCCAAGGCCCTACCACCTGGAACCTCAGCTCAACGGGCCGAACTCATCGCCCTGACCCAAGCCCTCCGAATGGCGGAAGGTAAGAAGCTAAATGTCTATACAGACAGCCGTTATGCCTTTGCTACTGCTCATATCCATGGAGAAATATATCGAAGAAGGGGACTGCTTACCTCCGAAGGGAAAGAGATTAAAAATAAGACGGAGATATTGGCCTTGTTAGAGGCTTTGTTCTTACCCTCGAGGCTGAGCATTATTCATTGCCCAGGTCACCAAAAGGGGGACAGCTTGGAAGCCAGGGGCAACCGCTTGGCGGACATGACAGCCAGGGAAGTAGCGATGCAAGGAAATTCAGAGGCTCCCCGCCTCATGGCCATAGATCTGGCCATGGCAGAGGCCCACTCCGTCCAAAAACCCTCCTTCCATTTCCATTATACTGAGGAAGACCAAAACCTCCTCAAAGGAATGGGGGCCGCATACAACCCCACAACAAGACTCTGGACTTTGAACGAGCGACCTGTGTGGCCCCTACAACAGACCCGGGACCTGATCAAGTATCTCCATCAACTGACCCATCTTAGCTCCAAAAAGATGAAAACCCTCCTGGACAGAGAGGAAAACGCCCACTATCTGCTAGGTAAAGATAAAATCCTACAAGAAGTAGCTGAAGAATGCACGGCATGTGCCCGAGTCAATGCAAGCCGCAACAAGATCGGTGCGGGGGTCAGGGTCCGAGGACACCGCCCTGGCACTCATTGGGAGATAGACTTCACCGAGGTGAAACCTGGACTCTATGGGTACCGGTACTTACTGGTATTTATAGACACTTTTTCTGGGTGGGCAGAAGCCTACCCTACTAAACATGAGACTGCCAGAGTTGTCACCAAGAAACTTTTAGAAGAAATCTTCCCTAGGTATGGAATGCCGCAAGTACTGGGCTCTGACAACGGGCCTGCCTTCGTCTCCCAGGTAAGTCAGTCAGTGGCCACATTGTTGGGGATTGATTGGAAATTACATTGTGCATACCGCCCCCAGAGCTCAGGGCAGGTAGAACGTATGAATAGAACTATTAAGGAGACTTTAACCAAATTAACGCTTGCAACTGGCGCTAAGGACTGGGTATCCCTCCTTCCCCTAGCGTTGTATAGGGCTCGAAACACTCCGGGCCCCCATGGGCTCACTCCTTTTGAGATCTTGTATGGCGCCCCGCCACCAGCTGCCCATTTCTTTGACTCTGGAATAGCCTCCTTTGCTGATACCCCCTCTCTTCAAGCTCATTTGCAGGCTCTACAGCTTGTGCAACGGGAGGTTTGGAAGCCTCTGGCGGCCGCGTATCGAGAGCAGCTAAGTCAACCTGCGGTCCCGCACAAATTCCAGATTGGAGACGTGGTTTGGGTACGGCGACACCAGACAAGGAACCTGGAACCACGCTGGAAAGGACCTTACACTGTTCTGCTGACGACACCCACAGCTCTGAAAGTAGACGGCATCTCCGCCTGGGTCCACGCCTCCCACGTCAAGGCCGCCACCCCTGAGCAGCCGCCTGACGCCTCAGACTCGGGAACCCGATGGAAACTCCACCGCACTCAAAATCCTCTCAAGATAAGACTGACTCGGGGGGGGGGAACCCTAATAGTCTTGCTTCTTACCCTGAGTATTACAACAACCCAGGCCTCTTCCCCGCACCAGATTTTTAACTATACCTGGATTATCGAAAATCAAGCTGGGGACATTGTTAACACCAGTTCCCAGGTTGGAGCCCAACCCCACTGGCCCAGTCTGGAGGTAGATCTCTGTGCTCTTGCTCTAGGGGCCAGCCCCGACTGGGGAACCCCCGAGGTCGTGTACACTCCGGGGTCAAGCGCCCCCCAGCTAGAGGGCCGTCGCCCCATAGTTCCGGGCTGTCGCAACGGGATTGAGAGAGCAGACCTACATGGCCAGGCAGGGATCTATGTCTGTCCGGGAAGCCATAGGAACAAAAACCTCAACTACAAATGTGGGTGGGCAAATGACTACTTTTGTGCCTCTTGGTCCTGTGAAACTACGGGAGACACCTACTGGGCTCCCTCCTCCAATTGGGATTATATAACTGTTAAGAGAAAAGATCGCCAGCCAGGGGCGACCCCCAACTATATCCCAGATCAATTAAAGACAAAATGTGCCACCAGTAGCACTACAAAGGGGTGGTGTAATCCCCTGCTCATTCAGTTCACTGAGCAGGGAAAGAAAGCGCCCTGGACAACTAGCACCAGGGGTTTTGAATGGGGCATCAGGCTTTATATGCACGGATGGGATATGGGCCTTACCTTTAAACTCAAACTTAAAAAGACCTCACCCACAACTGCCTCTGTGGGACCCAACCCAGTCTTACAGGAGCTCTCTCTACCACGACCTCCACCCCGGCCAACATCACCCCCAAGTACTTCCGTTTCTTCCCCCAGCTCCGCTCGGTTAATTACAGGCCCCACGATGCAACCTCAGGGACCTGGGTCAGGAGGTAGGCTCCTCGATTTAATAGCAGGAGCCTACCAGGTGCTAAACCGCTCCGATCCCCACCTGACTCAAGAATGTTGGTTATGCCTGGTTTCTACCCCACCCTATTATGAGGGATTAGCTATAATGGGCAATTTCTCTAATCATACCACACCGCCAGCAACTTGCTATCCCTCTGTGCAGCATAAGCTAACCCTGTCAGAGGTATCCGGGCAAGGACTTTGTGTAGGGGCCATACCTGCTGCCAGTCAGCCACTTTGTAATTCCACTGCCCCTCTTACCTCAGGAAGTTATTACCTGGCTGCCCCCAATAATACCTTGTGGGCCTGCAACACTGGCCTGACCCCTTGTATATCAGCCCAAGGCTGGAATGATAGTTCTGAATTTTGTATTTTAATCGAACTATGGCCTAAAATAGTTTACCATGAACCAGAAGAAGTTTATAGGCACTTTGAAAAAGGGACTCGATACCCTAGAGAACCTTTGTCTCTAACCCTGGCAATAATGCTGGGGGGACTAACGGTTGGGGGCATAGCCACAGGGATTGGGACTGGGGCCACCGCCCTATCAGCAACCCATCAGTTCCTACAACTTCAACAAGCTATGCATGCCGATCTACAGGCGTTAGAAGAATCAGTAAGTGCCTTGGAGAAATCCTTGACCTCACTGTCTGAGGTAGTTCTACAGAACCGTAGAGGGCTAGATATCCTCTTTTTGCAAGAGGGAGGACTATGTGCGGCTCTAAAAGAGGAGTGCTGTTTCTATGCCGATCACACCGGACTAGTCAGAGACAATATGGCCAAACTTAGAGAGAGACTTAATCAGAGAGAAAAGCTCTTCAATGAAAGACAAAGTTGGTATGAAAGCTGGTTCAATAAGGCCCCCTGGTTCACCACTCTTGTTTCCTCTCTCATGGGCCCCTTAATTATAATTCTTTTAATTCTACTTTTCGGGCCTTGCATTCTAAATAGGTTAGTTCAGTTTATGAAGGACCGGCTCTCCGTCATACAGACGTTAGTGCTAACCCAGCAGTATCATCAACTCAAGCAGCTGGAGACGGAGATTGACTCTCCCTAGACCCGCAGAATGAAGGATTCCATTCTAAGCTAGAAGAAAAATGGGGGAATGAAAGAATAAAGTCCTAGCATAATACGTGACCCTGCTCACAATCTGCCTTCCCGCCTTTCCGGTTCTGAATACGTGACCCTGCTCACAATCTGCCTTCCCGCCTTCCCGGTTCCGAATACGTGACCCTGCTCACAATCTGCCTTCCCGCCTTTCCGGTTCTGAATACGTGACCCTGCTCACAATCTGCCTTCCCGCCTTCCCTGTTCTGGGTACGTGACTTAACTACGGCTTTGTTCAAACCACCCAATCAGACCCCTGTAACTATGCTTCTCGCTTCTGTAACCGCGCTTCCTGCTCCCGAGCCCTATAAAAACCTGTCACCCCAACCGAGGCGCGCGCAAGTCCTCCGATAGGCTTGGTCGCCCCGGGTACCCGTGTATCAAAATAAACCTCTTGCGGCTTGCATCCGAAGGCTGGTCTCGCTGTTCCTTGGGAAGCGGGGTCTCCCCGTCTAGATAGGCTCCAGGGAGTCTTTCAAGACTAACTAGACTAAATTCAATAAACCCTCTTCTGGAAGAAGAGGAAGGTTCCTCCATGATTTGGCCTCAGTTTCAGCAGGGCCCAGCACATCCCACTCATGCCAACACTGGATATTGATTTTTGTCCTAAACTTCCCACCCCTGCATCCTGAAGGGTCTCTGGAGGTCCCCCAAAGACAAAGGCAGCTCCTGGGAAGCAGGAGTTGCCCGTGACTGATATGATAGGGAAGGAAGGAAAAGAGGCTGCACCCATGGATGGGACGTCCCCATCCCCTTGGCACCCACTCACTCTCCTGGGCTTTCCCCTCTATTTGGCTCCACTGTGGGCTCCTTCTTTCCTGATTGTAGTTTATAAAGGCCAATTTTGCAATGAGTTGGCACATAAATTGAGCCTGCACCTCTTTTTTGCACTGCAGTTTGGTTTTTAATAGCTTGATTAGGTAAGACATCCGACTCAGGAAAATTGCTTTGTTTCAAGGAGGCATTTAGGACAACGGGGAGGAGGGGAGGTGTACAACCTTCGTAATGTATCATGCCTAAAGGAGATCCAGCTACCGTGGATCCATTTTAAAAATTCAGATCAGATAAACTAGGTTTAATAATGTTGAGCAGAGGTCCCGAGTTCCCCATCTTTTATGTCGAGCACCCTTTCCTTCTTACCCTGAACTGGTGACTTTTTGTCACTGAAACAAACAAAGCAGTTAGAAAAGAATGCCACCTGATTCCCATCATACCCTTTCAGGGATCAGTAAACAGGACATTATACTCCGTGCTCCAGCTGAAAAAGCTGTGTACAAAGCCGTTTATAGATCTATCTAATTCCAAAACCATCATTAGGTTGCTTTCCATCTTCCCGATTGCACTGGTCCTATCTCCTGTGCATCTTCAAATTTCTTCTAGATGTCCTCGGAACAACCCAGTTCTTTCCCCTTTTCTATTGTAGTTCTCAAGACAACTAGAGGCGGTGCTGGGGACATATTGTGTGAGAGATCCTTCCTGGGAGATGAAACGTGCTCCCGGAAAGGGAGCCCATAAAGCCCATTCTCTTCCTACATATCTCTGTATGTGTGCCATAGTTTGTGTTCTGCGGTGAACCCTAATCAATGCAAATCATGAAAATACAAATTTAAAGGGGACGGAATTCAGCTTAAAATAGACTTTGCCACCGTACTCCGCTCCAACCACACTGCCTCAGCCCAAACTTTGCCTGCTTGGGTCTCGACTTGCTGTCTTCTTTATCTTGACCTCCTTTCCCCTAGATATTTCAACAACCCACTCTACCCTGACCTTCGTGCTATGTGGGATAATTCAAAAAACCATAGACCCTGGAATCACACGCTCTGGCATATGCCAACTGGATATGAGCGTTGACAAGGAATTCTGTGACTCTGTACTTCATTTTCTTGCCATGAAATGGAAGTAATCATGGCATTACCCTTATGGAATCAGTGCAAGGATTGAATGACATCACATACACAAAGCGCAGAGTCTGGCACTAAGAGACGCTCGAGCCAGGGTTGTGATTATGGTTGCCATGGCTGCCTGGTATTTTATCTAACCAAAGGGATGTTGCACACAGCACCGTCCCTGAGCTCTGGTGACTGGGGAGTCAGGGAGATAATTAGGTGTGGACAAGATGGCACAAGTTGATGAAAGCAGAACTAAAGATGTCACCTGATCAGGGATGTTGTCCTTTACCATACTAAAATATCTCAGACACACACACACACACACACACACACACACACACACACACATACACACGGGATAGAGGGGGAGGGAGACTGTATCTTCTCTATTCTGATGTTATCATTTATTGCTCCCCATGTATGATTAAGTGTTTACTTATGATCTGCCTTTATTATCAATTCTTCTGTAATAACAAGCCGTACAGGGGCTAGAACATTGCCTCTTTTGTTTGCTATTTTGTCTTTAAAGGCTAAGAGGGGCTGTGGATTCTAGCACTCAAAGAAAGAGGTAGCTGTATAGATTGTTCTGAGGCCAGACTTCCAAGGACCTGTCTGTCAAAGAGCAAGCACTGGACTTGAAAAACAGAGAAAAGTCACAAACAGCAGTTTCGGGCAGAGGTGTATAGGTGTGTGAGCAGTTTCTTTTGAAGTAGTTTCTTGAGAGGCGAAGGAGCCACCATCCAGGGAATTGTCTTAAAATTCGGGAAGTATACTACTGAATAGCTTCAGAAAGCTTCTGAAACTCACCAGACATACCAGGCCCTTCCCCTGTGTAAATATAAATAGTAAGGGCTGCTGAGAGACCCTCTCGGACCAGCTGCGCTGCCTGGAAGGGGAGCTGAAAAAGACATAGAGATCTGCCAAATTATCCAGAAAAGACACTCCAAACTGCTGAGCTGCTTGCTCACTATACAGTACGGTGCACTGCAGGTTTCCAGCTTTACGGAGCTATCACCCATAGCTGGGTGGGCCTTGCAGCTGTCTTTGAGTCATTCCTGCTTCTTTAAGTAACCCCGTGCCCATATTCCTGTAGGCAACCTGTCTGTCATGGTTTGAATGAAAATTGCCGGCATTAGTCATAGGGAGTGGCGCTGTTAGGAGGCATGGCTTTGTTGGAGGAAGTGTATGTTACTGGGGGAGGGCTCTGGGGTTTCAGAAGCTCCAGCCAGGCCCAGCGTCACTGTCCTGTGTGCCGATCCAGAGGTAGAACTTTTGGCCACCTCACCAGCACCATGTCCGCCTTCATTCTGCTATGCTTTCCACCATGGTGCTAATGGAGTAAACCGCTGAAGTATAAGCCAGCCCCGTTTAAGTATTTTTCTTTATAAGAGTTGCTGGTGGCACACACTTTTAGTCCCAGCACACGAGAGGCAGAGGCAGGTGAATCCCTGTGAATTCAAGGCCAGCCTGGTCTACAAAGTGAGTCTAGGACAGCCCAGGCTACACAGAGAAACCCTGTCTAGAAAAACCACAAAACAAACGAACAAACAAACAAACAAATAAAAAACCCAAAACAAACAAACAAAACCCCCACATTGATCCTACAAGTTAGAATTTGGTGGTATCCACATTTTGGTTTGTTGTTAGTTCCTCATCTGGAGTAAACAGAGGTTTTTGTTCCTATCTCCTCAGGAATAGTTTCCTACAACGAATAGAAACAGACCTCTCTAGGGCACAGCAGCAAAGGGTCACATGAGGACAGCGCCAATTTAGAAACATCGGCAGGGTAGGGTCATAGACAATCCCCTGACAACGCTCTGACTTGCAGGTGACCGCATCGGGACAGCTCCCAGAGGTGGCTGATGGCAGCCGTGATATCTTCTGTGGCCAGAACGACAGCTCAGACAGCCTCCGTAGCTGCTGCAGCCATCCTTTTTATTTTATTTTATTTTATTTTATTTTATTTTATTTTATTTTATTTTATTTTATTTTATTTTATTTTATTTTATTTTATTTTATTTTATTTTATTTTTTGCCACATAGCAGTGGGACCTGTGGCTCCTTTGGGTGAAGGAGGTACAGCTGTGCTGTGACAGTGTCTTGCAGGGCTGATGGGAAAGCCATGAGTGAGAGGGCTTGAGCAACCTAAGCTTACAAGTTTGTTTGTTTGTTTGTTTGTTTTTCTTTGATGATGAGGCTAAAACTTTGCCCTTTTCACTTAAAAAAAAAAAACTTTGTGGCTTCTGTTTGATATCCTCACATGCCTGGCACCAGCCCTTCTCCTTTACATTTATATTACTAAATAAAACAAGGGATATTTGGGCATAAACACTGCAGAGAAGGCCTAGCCCCTAACAAAAGAGTGGTTCTTGCCCTTTTCTAGATAAAGCGAGACAGTTCAAAACCCATCACCACACTTAACATGCAGGTTAAAAGTGTCCGCTTTTTTTTTTTTTTTGGTGAAAATTTTTATCTAGGATTTTTAGACTCCCCCTACCAAGTCAACTGGCAGAAGATACCACCAGATGGAGCCTCAGAAAAGAAAAAACCCCAATAGCACACTCATGGTACCAAAGAACAGTGTTGTTGTTTCTGGAGACAGGGTTTCCCTGGGTAGACCAGGCTGGCAGAGGTCCGCCTGCCTCTGCCTCCGCAGGTGCTGGGGTTAAAAGCGTGTGCCACCACGCCTGGCTAGTGTTTTTTAACCAACTGTCGTGGACATTCCTGAAACCCACGGAAACAATGCAGAGTCTCAGAAACCTGGAGACTCGGTAAAGAGGAGCAAGAGACAGCGCGAGAACTGTTCTGTTGATAGGACCCTCAGGTGGACTGAGAAAACTTGAGTCAAACACTGCCGGGCCTCTTCCGTGGGCCTCGGGTCCAGCCCACCTGGGGTGATGTCCCTAGCGCAGCAAGGTGGAAGCTGCTTTCCTGCCTCCTCAGTGGTTAATCATGGGAGAACACGAAGGCTAGTCTGCGTTTCCTGCGCCCTGGGCGGCGTCACTCCTGCTCTCTCCCTGCCTTTTCTCCCTCTCCCCACCCTCCCCGCCCTTAAAACCGCTGGGTGACCCACTTGCCACACAACCTCCCCTCTGCCTGAATACCTACTGCAATCTCTGCCTCCCCACTCTCAACCCTGACTAATGCAAATGCGTTGTAGGCTACTTCACGGGTTTTAAAAAGCTTTTGAATTGTCTCATTTAAATTTTATAACAATTCTGTAGGGCTGACAAGGCAGAGGCCATTAAGACCATTTTTTTTTTCTTCTTCTTCTACAGAACAAAACCAGACATGAAGGAGCCTCAGAGCTGGTCTTGCCTGAGAATGTTTCTATGCTTCATCTGTACATGAAAAGATTGAACTAAAATTACCAGTTTTCGAATATTCTCTTTCTTTTTCACTGTAGTCTACAAGAAGAAATATATTCTATATCATTTCCTAGCACTTACAACTGCATGTCCATAAAACACAGTTTCAGAAGTTATTCCTAAGAAACACAGCACCCTATTTTTTTTTAATTATTTATTTATTAGATTTATTTTTAAGTTGCTCTAGGTGATCCTCCCTACTGGATTCCCGGGCTTATAATTCAAGCAAGCAACATCAATTTCCTGAACTTCAGTTCTCCGTCTATGAAATGGGAGCAACAGGGACTGGTGAGATGGCTCAGCAGTTTGTGGTTCTTGCCACGGTGGAAAAAATGAGACAGTTCTACACAGATAGTCAGGGAAGTAGGTTCCAGATCCAAGTCAGCCAGGGTTTAACCACAGGCATTTTTGTCCAAAATGGCCTCCTTCCTGGTTCTTCCCCAGAGTCCCTTGGGTGCGCTTTCTCAGAAGGGGAGTTTTAATTTCCTTACAATATCCAGTCAGGTTCCTGTTTTCATTTAGACAGACCGGTCAGTCAAATCAAAGAGAGAGAAACCTAGCCCAGGCCCTCCCTACCTAATAGAATATAAAAGCCCAGACTCACCCAGGGGTTGGACTGACACAGGCTCTGGATTGCTTCCCTTTGTGGGGCATCTGTTTCTCTGCACATTTTGCTCTGTTACTTGTTTTATATTTTTCAGATTTTTTTTATGTAAATGAGTGTTTTGCCTCATAAATGTATGTCTTTGTGCTACTGAGGGACCACCTGGGAATGAGAAAAAAACAAAAAACAAAAAAACAACTGTGATTCTTTGAATGGAAGCCAGGTGCAGAGAGCTCTTGAAGGGCGGGGTGAACTGTTCTGAGAAACAACCAGCTGTAAACTATCTACAACCAGCTGTAAACTATAGAGCAAAAGTGACCTGATTTTCAGGTATAAAACCCCTGTGCTTTGCATGTTCAGGGTCGTCTCCTGTCTTTGGAGGGGCGACCCTATCGCGATAGCAATAAAACCTCTTGCTTTTGCATCGAGTTGTGGTCTGTGAGAGTTCCTGGGGAGGGCGCGATCCTGAGCTCCCGAGCAGTGAGACTCCAGGTCTTACACTACATGCATGCAGGGATTTTGGAGGCCGGAAGAGGGAGTTAGATCCCCTGGGCCTCGAGGTAGGAGTTGACTGTGAGCTACCATACGGGTGGGTGCTGGGAGTCGAATCCAGGTCCTTTGGAAAAGTTGCCAGTGCTCTAAACTGCTGAGCCATCTTTCCAACCCTTCTTATTTATTTTTTTTTTAAATAAATCTGGATTGTGCTCCCCGACCGCAAACTTGTCATCTTGCGTTTCCTTAGGGGTGATGATATGAGACTGAGAAAAGCCCCCCAGGCTGAATCACTACTAAACTTGATGATGTGAGTTCGATCCCTGGGGCGAAAAGAATCAGTTCCCACAGTCTGTCCTCTGACTTCTGCACATATACCAATGTGTGTGTGTGTGTGTTTATTACAAACAAATGTAATGATTTTTAAAAATTAAATAATAATTTTTTAAAAATTAAATAGGAACAATAGGACGTCACTGAGAGTATGCCTTTTCATCTGTGGGGGACACACACCCCTATCACCTGTCCCACCCCCAGCCCTGTGGGTGCCGGAAACCACAGATGGTATTGAATTCTTAGGGACTTAGCCATCACCGTGGCTGTAACTTTTGCAATATGAGAAAAGCAACAAAAGTAGCACACATTTCATTTTCCTTCTTCACAACTTCAAGGATAGAAGGCTTATTACCATAGTTCTTGACGGCCTCAGGGCACAATTTCTTTGCTTCTGAGGCTGAGACCCTTCACCTGCTCACTTAGAAGAAGCCCCTTTGTGGCTTCACTCTGGCATCTAAATTGCTACCACCACCCCTATTGCAAGGTGGTGCCACTGTTAAATAAAAGAAGGGATCCTCGTACTGTGGGCACCGTGCAGGTACCTTGCACTGTCTGCATTCACCAAACAAAAGGGTGGTTCCTGACCCAGCAGGGATGGCGTTTGAGATTTCCTCACACTGCTTTAAACAATGTGTGAATTAATCCATGCAGTTTTTTCTACTCTTGCAATTTTCCAATTAATATTTTCACATTTCAGTTGACCGTAAATAACTGTAATCTCAGAAAGCGGAGCCCCCACAAACAAGAGGCAGGGGACTATTACATAAGGTTATAATAGAATTAAATCCAATTCTATCTGTGGGTTTAGCTCAGAGTTGATGCTAATTTTTATCCCTGTGACCTAATAGGTGACTCTGGCTCCTGCCTAGTACAAGATCACATTGAAAATGAAGGACAAAAATAGTGTAGGGCTGTGGAGATTAAAGTGGTCATAATACCAGAATTCCAGCTCTGCTAGGTACTTCAAGCTTCCTCCGTGGGTAGCAGGAATAAGATGCAGGAACACTCACGTGGCAGTCCTCTGCCTTGGGGGACTGGAGGTGGAGGAAAACCAGCTCATACTGGAAAATGCTGTAACACTTCAATGTGGCAGCATGTGTGTGAGGGAGTCACCTTATTTTAAGTGCTTGAAGGACCCCCAAGCAGGCACATACTAAATGTTCACCTGGCTACACATGGGACAGATCTGCAAAGGACAGTAAGTGCTGTGATGAGAACTGGATCAAGTATGTGACCACACGGGACACTGGCAAAGCTGGCAGAATGACCGTGTGCCCTTGATGAGGCCACAAGCACATCTGCCTTTTATGAAGTAGCCCTTGTGCCTACAGTGTCACTTAGCGCTAAGCCAGAGCACTGTAGCCCATCTTTGGGTTAGATGGACACTGACAAATGCACAGGACCTAACTGAGCTTTAATTCAAGTCCTAGGAGGTTCCCAGAGATGAAAACTAGCCTGATACATAGCAGCTATGAGACAAATGACTTTAGAACTCAGAAGGTAACATTATTTAGGCAGCAGAGGGGGTGCTTAACTGGTACATCAGATGATGAGATATGTCCTCCAGAATTGAATTAAGTTTAGATTATCCGAATCTAATTGTGAGGTCATTTGCAAAATCAAGTTACTGCTTTGCATCTTTGAAAATGACTCATGTTCCTAGGAAGTGCTATTGCACAAACAGCTTTCTGCACTATCCCTGCAGGGTGTTCTGCTTGTCAGGAAACAAAGCTTGTGGAAGACCTGTCGCATGTTATAAGCCCTGGGTTAGTGACGGCTGCCTGCAGCGGCGGAGAAAAGAGACATTAGCAAACATGTCAGCCGAGCAGGCAGCGGAGGTTGCAACCTCTACCCCGGATCTGACCACAAAAATCTAACCTGTCCCTGTTAAACCCAAACCAGAGGCCACTATTTAGACATATCCCAAGGCCATCCACCCACAGCCACATAACTCAAACTTGGGTCACCCTGATGGCCCCCAAAACTGGAATCACAGAAACAAAGCATTAACTTTACATTCCAGTTGGCATGGTTCAGTGAAATCACATCAATTAGCTATAGACAAATTACTGCAAACACCTGTTTGTCCTAAAAAAAAATAATAATAATACATAAGAGATAATCATGAGATTGGTTGACATGGTTCCTCTCTTACACGTTATAACACATTCTGTTGATGCTTAAGAAAAACTTCTTCCAACCTAGTTTGAAGTCTTCCAGATTGTGATCCATACATTTTATGGCATGACAGTTCGCTTTTAAAAATTACTGAATCTGATCCAACTTTACCTCTGTCATCTTCTTTCTGCTCTCAAAGTGCATGCATACACACACATGCAAATCTGGGTGCACAGTGCAGACACTCCTATCTGGCCTCGGATCTCCTTGCCTCACTGTGGCCCCGGATCTCCTTGCCTCACTCTGGCCCCGGATCTCCTTGCCTCACTCTGGCCTCGGATCTCCTTGCCCCACTCTGGCCTCGGATCTCCTTGCCCCACTCTGGCCTCGGATCTCCTTGCCTCACTCTGGCCCCGGATCTCCTTGCCCCACTCTGGCCCCGGATCTCCTTGCCTCACTCCATTCAAGCCATTCTGATCTGTGCTGGTCCCTGGGAGATACCAAGCATGTTCCTATTTAGTTCACCCCCGCAGGGTTTTAAGTCTAGACCCAAACGTTACTTTCCCACAAGGTTCGTCCTGGGTCACGGCTCTTCGTTTTTCCCAAGTATGAATGTGTGCGCTCACTTCTTTACATGCTGAATCCTTACTAATTAGCACCCACTTGAGTGCCTGTCACAACAACATAAGTCACATAATCACAAGGATTTTCATATGCCTTATCTGCTACCCTGCAATTCTCAACCTGTGGGTTGCAACCCCTTTGGGGGGGGTCACATATCAGATATCATGCAATATCAGATACTTACATTATGACTCCTAACAGTAGCAAAATTACAGTTATGAAGTAGCAGTCAAATAACTTTATGGTTGCGGGTCACCACCACATGAGGAACTGTATTAACGGGGAGCAGCATTAGGAAGGATGAGGCCCACTGTGCTACAGTGTCCTTCTTGCCTAAACTGGAAGTAGGCAATGATAGACGCTGTTTGGTCAGCACCAGCTGTCAACTTGATGCAAATATAGAATACTCTAGGAAGAGGGAATGTCAACTAAAGAATTGCTTCCATTAGACTGGCATACCTGTGGAACATTTTCTTACTTCATAATTTATGTAGAAGGGGTCAGTTCCATTGTGGACAATGCCATTCCTAGGCAGGTGGGCCTGTATAAGAAAGCAGGCTGAAAAAGCCATGGAAAGCAAGCCAATAGCAGCATTTTTCTGTGGCCTCTGCTTCAGTTCCTGCCTTCAAGTTCCTGCTTGAGTTCCTACCCTGGATTCCCTGAATGATAGCCTGTAACTGGGAAGCTGAAATAAACCCTTTCCTCCCCTGGTTGGTTTCCGGTCAGTGTTTTATTACAGCAACAAAAAGCAAACTAGAAAAGATGCTCAATAAGCATTTTGCAACTCTAAGCCTCCAGGCAATAGAAAGGATAAGGTGTGGGTGCAAAAATAGCAAAAACATGAAAAGGGAGATAATTTCCGCACTCCCCCCTCTCCCCCGCCTCCGTACTAAAAAATGTTGGAGAGGGAGTGAAGGAGAGGGAGGAGAGCAGAGTGTCTGGTGAGTTCTGAGGAACAGAATCCATGCTCCATCGACAGAGCATCCAGCCGGGGAAGTACATGAGCTGCATCTATACACTGAGGAACAAAATCTCGGTTTCTATCAGGTATACAGGCCAAGAAGGGGCAGAGCCACACTGAGAGGCACAGGATTGAAGATGGGTGCTCTTGAACCCCTCATCCACCCACGCCTAGCCTTTGATGGGCACATTCTTGTGTAGCTCCAATACACATCTCTACAGATGTTGAGTTTGTCATTGCAATGGCTGTGTCTTGCATGGCAGATGACATTTCTGGCCCTTCTCTAGACATCGTCTGTCCCTCGAGTTCCCTAGCCTACTAAGAGATTCAGGAAAAGGAGTTGGGAGGTCATTGCCATCGGGGGTGTATCCACTGGTGACCCTACCAGGCTCCAATAGACAGTTCCAATCCAACCATCACACAGATGGTCCTGGCTAAACAAAACGGGTCATAAAACAACCAAAAGTCATAAATATGGGGAAAGGGTAAGTAGGTAGGTGAATGTTGGTAAGGATAAGAAGGAGTAGCATGGGGTGGGGGTGGGGGAAATGAGTAACCAGAATGTATTACATACATACATAGAAATGCCAGAAAGCTAACTTAATCAAACTATTCCGTGTTTAAAAAAATGGTTCCCTGACAGACGAGGAAAGGACCTGGGGGTAATCTGTATGAACAGACTGTCTCCCCCTGAAACCTTGTGATGTGTCCTCCACAGAGCTGGTGAAAGAAAGGTTAAAATCAAGTTAAGTTGGATGAGGTAAACATGTAATTACGCCTCTCCTCTGCCAAACTCCACACTTGCATCATTTTATTCAGTCTTAAAGACAACCACTAATATTTTCAGGGGTGAAATCGTTTTTAAAGACTTGTTGGTCATGTGCCTGGCTGAAAGTCCAGCTTTGTCCCCTGGAGCCTGGGATGAGCATTTCGTGTCCTCTGCTGACCTTGTGTGTGTTTCTGTGGGGAAATTAGAGAAGCATTAAGTGGCTGCACACAGCAGAATAATCGCCATGGCAACCACGGGTCCATCACCTGAGCTTTCTTCCAAACTGATTTATCAAGACGGAATTGCAGATGGTCTCACAAAATGGAAGATGGAAAAATTCATATTCTCTCTCTCTCTTTCTTCCTTTCTCATGTTTTGATATCTGGGTTCTAAAAGTGGCTCACTCATGTCTCCCTTTTCTAAAATTATTCTAAATATGTTTTTTTTTTCCTTCTCCGAGTTGCTGTCTGACTCATGGATCCTGTGCTTGATGAGGTGAGGGGCTGGGATAAAATCAGCACACAGCAGTTCCCTTGGGGGGTCAACCCACATGTCTTACATTGGCAAGGCTGGCAGAATGACAGTGTGCCCTTGATGAGGCCATTTTGGGACAAGCACATCTCTGCTCTGTGAAAGGGGGCCCATGACCTTGTCAATTCACTGTCTCAGATGAGCTATAGCCAAGATTAAAAGAGTTGTCAGGTTGTTTCTGGACTTGGGGTTATGTGGATGAATAAATGACGACTTTGAGACCACATCTTTACAGAGCTTTGTTTTCCCCAGAGCCCATCATTTGATATGGAAAACAGTAAACAGGAACTGACCTGGAACATGGTTCATATGATGGGTTCTTTGGTTGCTATGGTGATTACCCAGCTATTAGTCAATGGCTCTTCTGTAAACAGTTTCAACACATGAATAAATAAAAAAGACGGACCACGAGTGTAGACAGAAAATGTTTATTCCTGAGATCTTCTCTGTCTCTCTGTCTCTCTCTCTGTCACTGTTTGTCTGTCTGTCTTCCTCTCCTCTCTCTCTTTGTTGTTTGTTTTGTTTATGTTTTAAAAACAGGTCTCATTACATAGCTCAGACTAGCCTTAAACCTAAAATGTTGCCTTATATCCGCAACTGGGATATAACCACGCCTCACTTGCAGTTGTGTTTTAGGTAAATAGCCCTCCAGGGAAGGTGGGCATTCAGGCGTCTCCATGCTTTCTCAGGTTTGCTGAAACGCCAGTGAGGGACAGCTGACCCTGGAGCTGAGGACCTGGGAGCAGTAGGGTCTTCTGCCTACCCAAGATTTGTCCCTCTCAGGCTATTTCTCTAACCTCATTTTTGTCATGTTTCCCCTATGTCGGAGGCAGCTAAGAAGCCTTTGGGTAACTGATGCAAAACTACCAAACCCTGATTATCAGACTTACAGGCAGGAAAAAAAGCTAATTCCAGACTATTTCATTTTAAGAAAACTTAGAATAACAATTTTAGGGAGAAGACTTCCATTCGCCTGTGAAAGTTAAGTACAGTCTCATAGCTCAGTCCTGAAACTGTACAAGAAATTGATTTTACATCTCCTAGTTTCCTCTAAGAAGCAATGTAAGTTTTATGAAAAGTTTGCCTGAAGGGTATATGCATATGTATTTTTGGGTGGAAGACTTCAAATCATTAAATATATGGTTATATTGAGCTGTGGAAAAGTAGATGGGATTGAATTAACTATTGGACTGGAATTAAATCTATTTCCAATTATTCCCTGAAAAAGAGCAAGCTTATGGGTCAGTTATGTCTTATAGACAAAATTACTGTTTCTAAAAGGCAGACATTTTAAATCGCGAAGTTTTAGGCTGGAAGCTGCCTACCAGAGGTCCCATTCCTACTGCTACATTCCTGGCTTCTGTAAGCTTCTCAAAACTGCTCCTGTTGTCGCTGTCCCTGGAGCTTTATCCTGCCATCGCTGGAGTTCAGCTGTCTGTCATTCAGCTCTGCCGTGTTTAGTTCCTTGTTTTTAGCAGTTAAGTTCGACTTCCGAGTCCATTGTAAGCTCTGTTTGGTTTTCTGTTTTATCATGCGTGGGGAGGCAGGTTAGATGAAGGGAATTGTTTAAAATGATGGCAAAACGCGCCCTTAACCGAAAGGTGTCTCTGAAAGAAATAAATCACAGGTGAACGTATGCATAAGCACAATAGAAGTGGACCAACCATTAGGGCTTCCATCTTGGCTCTTAGCACTACACCCAGAAAGGCTGGCAAAACTGCAGTGTTGTCGCTGCCTTGCGATTCCTTGACATACTGCCCCTACTTGGACTCTTCACTCCTTTTCCCTGTTCTTCCTGCTTCCTGATTTACTATTATGTCCCCGCACAATCCCAAACCAGGAGGCAAAGGGCCTTGCCACAGGTCCAAAAAGGCACAGTCCGGGTGTCCTGAGCCAGGATGTGCCCTCGATTAGCACACTGAGGCGGCAGGTGGCTGTACACAAAGGCCATCTGGCATGGCCCAGAAACCTGTCTCCTCAGGCCGGCACAGGTGTTAGGATGTGTCTGGAAATGGGGGCGGAGCTACAAAATTCTTGGTTCAGGTGCTTCCCAGCTCCAGACACTGACTCCATGATCAGCTCCGTCACTCTTTAAAATATGGCCAAATGAATGGCTTCTACCCAGTGCTCTGAGGAGAGAGAGAAACCCTTGGGCTTCCCTGAGCTTTGACAAAAAAAACCCCAAAAACCCTTACTGAACTAGTCTTTCCCAGACAATTCCTTCCTTACCCTCTGCCAGTGTCCCTTTACTTCACGCCATTGCTGCCTGCGAACTTACTGCCTGGAAGCTTGAACCTCAGTTCTACACTAATCCCCCACGTATGCCAGCCCTTATTCCTCCCAGCAGGTTTGTTACCTCCACAAGGACTGAACAGAAAGACGGCTTCTGGAGTGCAGACCGTACTTCCTCTAAGGCAGCGGCTCCCGACCTCCCTAACGCCGTGACCCTTGAACACAGTTCCTCACATGTGGTGACCCCCAGACATAAAGGTATCTTCGTCGCTGCTTCATAACGGTAATGAGTTGTAATGTAAAGTATCTGATATGTGACCCCCCCGGGGGGGGGACGTAACTCACAGGTAGAGAATGGCTGCTCTAAGGAGTTCCTTCCCCCCACCCCCAAGCCCTTCAGGGCTTACCGTCTTTTTAAATGACTCCCCCATCGAGGCCTGCTCTGGGCAGAGCAGTATTCTTCCTATGCTATATGCACAGAAGGTGTTCTCGCGATAATACTTCTAATCTTTCTTTCAGGCATTGGTGAGCTCAGTAAAAGTGATGGGAGTAGCAGGCTTCTTTGGGATAGACCGAGCACTACTTCCGTGTGCACATCATCTCCTGGCGTTGGTGAAGAGCATCCTCCAGGATTCAGTATCCCATGAGACTTCCACATAGGATGTGGTTTGGACGTAGGGTCCCTGCAGATGAAATGAGTTAAGAGGGTGTTACAGCGCATGAAGATGTACTCCATATCAGTGTCCATTTTCTGTTCCTATAACCAAATATCTATAAAGAAGGGTTTCCCTTGTCTCATGATTTTGGAGGACCCATTTGTTGGACCTCTGGTGAGAGCAATGTGCCTGCATCCCAGCTGGACAGACTGCATCATGGCGGGTACCCATGATACATGGAGTGCCGAAGGGTCTTGGGTAATATAGGGAAAGGGTGTCAATAGTCAAAACTGCTTTCAACTGATTACGCTTCTTACATGATAGGAAAAGGTACTAATATGACACTCCAAGAGCTTATTTAACTCCCAGGCAGGGGAGACACTGACAGGAATACTCTCTGACTCTTCTCCAGGGTCGCAGCTCCTTAACCCTGTCTTGCAGTCCTAGCGGACACCATCCGGTAACAAAATAAGATTAGTGATGAGCAGCCAGTGACTTAGCTGCCCTGGTCCCATTAGCTGTGGCTGGAGAATAGGCACAGGGACATGTTGACAAGTATGGATTGGATTTATGGCCTGTGTTACCTCCACATACATGCCTGCTCCAGGGGGCACAGTGATGCACATATTCAGTTACATGAAAATCAATTGCCCCTATGTTAAAGAAAAGAGTTTATTTTCTGAGTGCTATTTACATAAAGACCAGATAAGCACCTAATTTCAAAAAAAAAAAAAAAAAAAGAAAGGAAAATGATTCCCTCTACCAGCCATACACCTACTCAAGGTATACACACACACACACAGCCTCACGGGTGTCATCTGCCTGGCACGATGTGGGCAGCAGGGGATGTGGGAGCCAAGCCAGCACAGAAAGTGTCTCCAAACACTTACTCATCCTCCCACCGCCTTCCAAAAGCATTGTGTGGAGTTTGACAGCTTTGAAAATGTAATTAACACTTTTGCTTATGGGAGAGTAGATCCTGAAGAGTTTTAGCAGGCTATACCATAAACAGCCTCGAATCTCAATGAACCATGGCCTTACTCAAACATATCCCAAGCATAGTCACACTCTTCTGAACTCCCAGGAGCCTGGAGACCGATACAGGCTTAGGTCAACCTTTCTTTGTAGTATCCCAACCCCCCACCCCATTCCAAGACTTAAAAATCAAATCCCACTGAATACAGCACTAAACAGCCTCATGGTAAAAGCTTCGAGAAGCTACTTGACGAGTAAGGTTCTGTCTTAGGTTTGGGTTCTGTTGCTGTGATAAAGACACCATGACCAAAAGCAAATTGAGGAGGAAAGGGTTTATTTCAACTTCCAGTTCCACATCACAGTCCATCATGAAAGGAAATCAGGGTAGGAGCTCACCGCAGGAAGCTGGAGACAGGAACTGAAGCAGTGACTATGAGAACTGCTGCTCACTGGCTCGTGCCTCCTGGCTTGCTCAGCCTGCTTTCTTTATACAACTGGGCCCATCTGCCCAGGGGTGGCTCTATATCCAGTGGCTGGGGCCTTCCTACAACAATCATTACTGAAGAAAATGGCCACAGTCTTGCCCCCAGGTAATCTGATGGAGGCATTTTCTCAATTGAGGTTTATTTTCCAAGATACCTATGCCTTGTATCAACTTGACAAAAACCAAACCAAACCAAACCAACAAAACCACTGGGACAGGTCCCATAACTTTCTGCTACCATAACTTGACTGTGGAGGCTGTAGATTTGTCAAGAATTTTTGTCTTTACAGGGCATAGTGTGCATTTAGGGGTGACATGACACATAGTAATTGTTCCCAGATTTCCCTTCCTGTAAGTCTGTCACTACACCTAGGGTCTTATGTGAAAACACTAAAATCTTTTACTTGAAAGGAAAAAAAAATGAAACTATCATGATTAGAGAGTGGGTTGGCATAGTCATTAGGGAAAGAAACAGACTGGGAAATTTTTGGTAAGGAAACTGAAGATGCTGCTGGGTGCTGCCTGGGTAGGATTCTGGGCCCTAGTGTTCAAGCAAAAGCTGGTTCCCATTGGAGAGAACCAGCTTCAAGGTGCAGCAAAGTCAAAGAGGCAGACAAACCCAGGATTGCACTAAGTATAATTTATTTGACACTTCGGTTAAAAAAAAATTGTCATGAATATCAAGACAGTTGAATTCTCCTGAACTGGGTCAGAAAAGGGAGGAAGATAGAATGGCTGACACAGGACTTCATCTAAGCCAAATGGAGATGATTTATCTCTAGCTGGGATGCTGGACATAGTCCTGGTGCTGGTGGGTCTAGAATCTTGGTCGCAAAATTTTGCAGACTACTCTACTTATAGATGCTGGGGAACTATGTCAGGAAAGTAGCCAGAGTCACTAGGCATGGTCATGGTTCTCATGACTCAAGATGGCTGCAGTCAGGTCAAGCTGAAGCCTCACACCTGTGCAAGGGGAAAGACAGATAGGCAAGCCAATGGGGCAGAGGGAGATCAGAACTTGTTTCTTCTGCCTACAGCTGAAACATGCGGGCACCACTGGTGAAAACACCAGCTAAAATATTGGCCCCTATCCCAGAACAGCTGCTACATATGACGATGTGAGAAGCATGTTTGATGTTAAAACAAATACAGATTTTCTTCTGGGTTAATTGCAAGATTCGCGTGGTTATTTTAAATAGCAAAAAAGCAGAAGGCTGTAGCTTCAAATTTCACGAATATAGTGGAATCCTTGGATGGTGACCTGGATGCCTCAGATTTTTTATCCAGCTGTCCTCCCCTGCTCCTGCCAGTGAAGGTCACTGGAGACCTGAGAGAGAATCTTTTTAATGAGCTTCAGGGATGCAACACTGGGAAGCCTTGTCACGATCAGAGAACAGTGCTAACAGTGTGAGCTCTTTGCACTTAAAAACCTTGAGGGTGTCCCCCCCCTCCCAGGAATTCTGTCAGGAAGAGTCAGACCAAAATAAGCCCACTCTAAGGTTAGGCAGGTCAGATTGAGGAGTGGAGCAACACAGCCCATTTCTATGGCAGACCCTCAGCATCATCTACTTCCTTTGCAAACTGACTCACATGCTTAAGGCTCACTCCCTTACTTCATGTGATGTGCCAAAGAAGTGGTCAGTATTATTGGATAGGACTGCTCCCAAGCACACGTCTCCCTGCCTGCCCTGGCTAGTTTAATAAGCACAGCTACAACCTGGGAACCATAACTATAGTCTGGGAAATTATATACTCCAGGTGCATAGTACCTATGAATCACCCGCTATGACGATGATCTCTCTCTATAAATATCTTACAGAGGTCCCAAAAGACGGACGGGAGTCTTCGGTTTAAAGCCCTCTTACAAGAACCTGGGGCTTGTGTTGGACTGTACAGGAAACTTCTCGTTGCATGGTGTTGACAGGTAGTCTCTCTAACAGCTACAGGGACACCGGCTACGGCTACTCCTTCCTGAAGGAGCTTCAGTGGCGTCTTTTAAGGGATTTAGAAGTAAGAGTAATTTTAGAAACCACTTAGCAAAGCAGTTTTCAACTTCAACACCTGTCAGGATGACCACAGCCCTACACATTTACTTTGCATGTTACCCTCAACACGATAGAAGAGAAGAGGGCAGCCTGGGGTAGTGTTTTCTTTCTCCACAATTCCCAGTGAAACATGAAAACATCGCAGGACTAGTCATCCTGTGGGTGTAGACAGACGACCATCTTGTTGAGAAACCTATTTGTTGCAAGCTGTAATTAATGAGGCGCCATCTGTGAGAGCCTGTGCTCCTTGCATAAGCTGCAACGATCCAAGCGAAGTTCTTACGAGTTTCAGCCAGATGGAAGAGAGAAGAGGTGTAACAAGGCAGAAATGTGGTGTGAATTAGCTGATCAGGAGCATATGCTGTGCTGTTAAATTTTTATCCTATTATCTGACATAGAGATTCATTTTCATACCCTTCTTAGCAAACCTGATTTAAAATTTATATCCAACTTTGAATTCTTCCACTTGGTTTAGTTTTACGTTTTTAAGTCTCTATCTCTCTGTCTCAGTCTCTGTGGGCATAAGTTTGTCCATCACCTGTTTTGAGTTAACTTTTGTCAAGCTATGAACCAGTGTGCATTTAGAGCACACGTTAGCGAAAAGCTGGTAGTGCATAATTTCAAATAAACTTAAAATAATGTTCTGAACTTTGTAAGAGTGATTAACTTTTAAAATCAACTTATATCATCAGAGATAAGTGAAATAAAAATTCATAAAAAGTACAAAGTTTTTTACATACTGATTTATTTTAAAGTGCAATATATAATTACAAAGTTTCTGATAAAAATAGTTTAGAATACAAAATTTAAAGCTTCAATTAAAGCACTCATAATAAATACACACGTTATTAGCCATGAAAATAAAAAATTTAAAGCAGATTTCCAACCTCCTGAGTTTTTATGATAGCTAATGCTTAAAGATTTTTAAGATACACATTTATAAAAAAAAATCGAGGTTCATTATGCTGCTTAACAACTATGTACAAATATCTACCATACAGTGTAAAAGGGGCTTTATCATCTGGTTAGAAATGCTGAAACCAGCTTGCCGGTGGCCCTTGTCTGTAACCCCAGCACTCAGGAGGCTGGGATCATAAGTTCAAGGCCAACCTAGACTACTATAGTAAGAGACTCTGTCTTACACACACACACACACACACACACACACACACACACACAAAACTAACTGAGTTGTTCTCAGAAAAACAAATATTGTATGTTTTCTCTAATGTGTGGTTTCTAGATTTTACTTAGATAGCTAAAGCCATGTACATACAGATGTCATGAGAGTGGCCATGAAACTGTCTGCGAGACAAAGGGAACTAACGGGAGGAGGAGGGTATGGCACCCAACATACATGACATACTTGTTAGAAAATGTTGTATTTAAAAATAAGTGTTTTTAATTGATAAAACAAAACTAGGAAATGCTTAAATCCTGTTTTTACACTATTACCTTTTAAAACAACAAAGTTCTTATAATAGGTTCTGGTTTACAGTCTTATGATACAGACCTCATAGGGTCTGTATCACACTGTTGATACAAATGTGTATAGCACATTTCCTCTCTGTGTGCTGACCCTTCCTGCACATTTGATCTAGAGACTGATCAGAGCATAGCAAAGTGCAGCTTTAACTGCTTAATTAGGTGCTGTGTGTCCACATGTTCAGGAAACGCTGCTTCTGACTTCTGAGCAGCAACATAGCTTCTCTGAAGATCTCCGATCTGTAAGAGATACCAAATCACAAATAAGATCTACATGTTGAAAAACTGTGAGGGGTTCTTAAAGGGAAATTGTGGTTAAGAATCACCTCATCTGGCTAAGAATCATAGCCAAACTTTGGGTAGAGTACAGGGAATCTTATGAAAGAAGGGGGAGATATAGAGAGACCTGGAGGGGACAGGAGCTCCACAAGGAGAACAACAGAACCAAAAAAATCTGGGCCTAGGGGTCTTTTCTGAGACTGATACACCAACCAAGGACCATGCATGGAATTAACCTAGAACCCCTGCACAGAAATAACCCATGGAACCCCAGCCTAGTAAGGGGTACAGGGGCTGTCTCTGACATGAACTCAGGGGCTGGTTTTTTGATCACCTCCCCCTAATGGGGGAGCAGACTTGCCAGGCCACAGAGGAAGACAATGTAGCCAGTCCTGATGAGACCTGATAGGCTAGGGTCAGATGGAAGGGGAGGAGGACCTCCCCTATCAGTGGACTTGGAGAGGGGCATGGGAGGAGATGAGGGAGGGAGGGTAGGATTGGGAGGGGATGAAGGAGGGAGGGTGGGATTAGGAGGGGATGAGGGAGGGAGGGGACTACTGCTGGGATACAAAGTGAATAAACTGTAATCAATAAAAAAATTAATTTAAGAAAAATATTAAAATAGGAGGAAAGGGGGCATCAATAAGCATGTAAAGTGAATAATATATAAATTCATGATTTCAAGCTTAAAGAAAATAAAAACACTCCCTCAGATCAAAAAAAAAAAAAAAAAAGAATTACCTCATCTAAGTTAGAAATCCACCATGAAACCAAATGAAGAAAATGAAATTATGTAAGTACTATGTGCTCCATTATAGTTGTTTAGCATTGAATCAGAAGCCTGGGTTTTCTCTCCCTGTTGCTGATAGAATTGTAAGTACAAGAGAGAATTTGTATGCCTCAAGATCCAGCTCAATGTAACTAGAATAAATGCCATATCCAATAAAGACACTTTGATTAGTGTAGTATCCCTTAGACATGAAATTTAAGCAAAATATATAGCTTAAGATATAAGATATACTCTGAGAAGTTCTAAGTGATTCTAAATGCAAGAATGTTGGGAAGATAGTTGTTCTTTGAGTTTATAAAGGATATTACTAATCTACTTTCATTTCTGTATAAACTTCCGGAAAGACAGAACATTTTTAGTGTGTGCACAAAAAACAATCTAGATGATTCAGTTCTAATGGATTTTTAATAACATATTTAAGCAGTTTAGATTGAAGTGGTTTCCTTGTAAAATCATAACATCTCCAACATTCTCACTATTTTATAGTATTTTGCTGAACTTCCTTTTAAGAATTCTTTGGGGTGAGAATCACTAAGGCACGCTGATCTTCCTGTAAGTCAGTGTCTGTGCAATTACTAAGCAGCAGCAGGGTGCAGTGGGAGGTGGAGGGGCATCACAGGAGCTGGCATTCAGTTTGGAATCACGCATACACCACGTGGCTCTAGGGTGTGTCTTTGTTTTATTTTCTTCATATTTATTCTTTTATTCTTTTCAGTTCTGTGGAAGTGTGAGTGCAGGTGCAGTCACAGCCAGAGATGCAGAATCTCCCGGAGCTGGAGTTACAGGCGACTGTGAGCCACCTGATGTGGGTGCTGAGAATCAAATTCCGGACCTTTGGAAGAGCCGCAAATACTCTTAACAACTCAGCCAACCCCAAAGACCCCTGCTGTTTGGGTTTTGCTGAGACTAGTTCTTTCTGGTCTAGCTTTGAACTAGCGGCCCTCCTTCCTTAGCCTCCAGTGTTGAGGGCTTCGCAGACTCGAGCCTCCACTCCCAGCTCTCGGTGCCTCCAAAGCTCTGTGAGCATCAGGCTCCACAGGAATGTAAGCACCGTGAGGCAGAAGTTTTTGTCTGCTTCATTCATTGCTACGTCTTCTATGCTGGCCACATGGCTTACTCCATAGAGAGGCTCAGTAAAGAAGCATCCCTGGGGTTCCAGTGAGAATTCAGGGAGGTAGGTAGAACACCCCCAGCAGACCTGGAACTCAGCACCTGTCCCAAAACTGTAAGATGAGAGAGAGCTTTTCCTATTTTTAAAGCAGACATGTTTTAAAATGTCGTGTTCACGCTATAAAAATATCATGTTGATGTCTTCAGTCAATAAAACCCTGTACTTTTAGGACAAACATTTTGACCTGTTTTCTAATCCTCAAGACAGACTTTGCTATTCGTGGTAAAAGTGCAGAGATGTCCCTGGAGTGTTTGTTTATGTCTTATTAAAAACAGCTCACTCACCAGGCATGGTGGCGCATGCCTTTAATGCCAGCACTCCGGAGGCAGAGGCAGGAGAATCTTTCTAAGTTCTAGGCCAGCCTCGTCTACAGAGAGAGTTCCAGGACAGCCAAGGCTACACAGAGAAAGCCTGTCTCCAAAAATGCAAAAACAAAAACAGCTCATTATTTCTTTTGGCTTCTGAATATTAACTGATTGGCCACAAATACTAAAATACCAATAGTTAGTTACCTTACCCTCATATTGTTTGTAACTAAACAATATTCAGTAGCATCCTTAATTTGTAACAATGTTGAGAAAGGGCGGTGAAAATATAATCTGCAGATAACAGACAGGGTCCCTCTCTGTAGAAGTCAATTATAAATCCTTCCTGAACCAGGAGTTATCTAACAAGTGTTTCCTCAGTGATTAAATGTGGTATTTTAAAACATAAGATATTTTTTCTGCAACTTAAAGTGGTGTTTTAGTTAATACCCAATGATAAAGTTTATTACATAATCTCCTGAAGTGAAGATATTTGTGATAAAAGTTTTTAAAAAGTCATTTCTTTTAGATTGAGGAAAAAAATCAACCTTCTGTTCAGAAAGATAAGGTTTAAAATGTTGTATTCAGTCGGTATTTTTTTAAACTAAGAAAGATCAAGAACGTGTCAGATGATAAATTAATAAAGGAAGAAAATACCTTATCAGAGACTGTTGCAAAATTAAAATGTGGCTCATACATATGGGGTGCTAAAGAAGATGCTGTTTGTAACAGTGCCCGTGCCTGTGGGGAGAAAAGAAGAAAAAGCCACAGATGAGTGTGTGTCACTCTGTATCTATGGTTTTTTAGGTTCAAACAAAAAACCTGGGACCAGACCTTAAAATTATCCTGTGGGAAATATGGGTGTCATTCCTCAGGAAACAGAATGATGTAATAAAACATAGCTTACTATGGATACACTGACAAAATTATATTAGTGATACATACTTCAAAAGAGGGAATTGGAAATGTAGAGTAGATACAGGCTGTCTGAGAACCACTGCCTCAGAAAGTTTGCGCTTCAGTAGGACACAAAATTTGAAATACAATCTTCTCAAGGCTTAAACCCAGGTCTTCTTGTCTTAGGCTTTGTTATTGCTGATCAACTAAGGAGGTTCTACTTATCTGCTTCCTAATCACAACTTAACACCAATACATCTCAAAGTCCAAAGTTCTGCACTGGTGAGAGCAAGAAAGCATTCATTGTACTGCTGACCAGTTTGCTAAGGGAAATAGCTACCGGAAGTGACAAGCTTTCTCTAAAGCACTGTCCTAGTTAGGGTTGCTGTTGCTGTGACAAAACACCGTGACCAAAAGCACGCTGAGGAGGAAAGGGTTCATCAGGCCTACACTTCTGCATCACCATTACTAAAGGCAGCCGGGGAAGGAACTCAAGCAGGGCTGGAACCTGGAGGCAGGAGCTGATACAGAGGCCATGGAGGGGTGCTGCTTACTGCCTTGCTCTCCACGACTTGCTCAGCCTGCTTTCTTATAGAACCCAGGACCACCAGCCCAGGGATGGCACCACCCACAAAGGGCTGCTCCTTCACCCCATCAATCACTGATTAAGAAAATGCCCCACAGGTGGATCTTATGGAGAAATTTTCTTAACTGAGGTTCCCTTCTTTCCAGTGCTTCTACCTTGTGTCAAGTTGATATAAAACAAGCCATCATGAGTACTCAAAGCATAAAAATTAAGATTACATTTCACAGGACAATGTTTTGCAGAGACCATGGATTAACAAACAGATGCTCAAGTGTGCATCAGTTCATATGATGCCATTGGACAATCCTCTCCAGACTCTAAACTTGTGTCCATGACCCTGAGGACAAATTCATTTCTCTTTTTTTGAAATGGCAAAAAGAGGACACTGATTCATATAAGACAACAGATATTAGGTTTTACTAATAAAACAGGGTGAATGTAAAGGATTTCAACACATCTGAAATCAGTGGACTGGCAAGACAGCTCAACAGGGAAGGACACTTGCTACCTGGCAACCTGAGCTTGATCCCCAGAACTCTCATGGAAGAAGGGAGGCAGGGGAGAACTCGCTTCTACAAGCGGTTCTCTGACTTTCACATGTGTGAGGTGGAATGTGTACATACTTGAGCCCATGTACACACACACACAGATCAATGGCATTTTGGCGGGTGCCGGGGGTCTGAACCCAGGTTTCATGCTGCCATGCAAGCACTTTACAGCCAGAGCTCTCCCAGCCCCTCCAGACACTGACTTCAGGCTTCCCGAGTGCCAGTGCTGTTCCCACTGCTCAGAGTGCAGAAGTTACATAACAAATGAGGTCCCTGCTTTCAAGCAGCCGACAGTCTGCTCTCTACACACACCAATAGCTGGTAAAATGAGAGAGCGGGGAAAAAAGCACGTGGCGTGCTAGACCTTGAGAGCTTTTTTTAGACTGATGTTTGGATGGTTTTTCTAAGGACTTGGTACTTAAGACCCAAGTGATGAAAAGAAACGTCATTGCAAGAACCGAGGATACTGCAAAGGCCTGAAGGGAGACAAAGCACTGTGTCATGTCTGTAGAGCGGCAGGAAAGTTGCATATGCTTGAAGCCAGTGAGAAATGAGCACACAGATGTTGTCTCAAAGAATATAGGGGCCACACAGGCCACGGCAGGAAGCTTGGGTTTTAGTCCAAATGCACAGAGAAGGGACTGGAGGATTTTAGTATAGCAGTAATAAAATAATACTGTTTAATAACAAAACCCATTAGCCTATTCAAAGGAGTATGTGCTGCTGCTTCATTCATTCATTCATTCATTCACTCACTTGATCATTCATTCATTCATTCACTTACTCACTCATTCATTCATCAATCCATCATTAAGTCACTCAGTAGTCTTCCTGACAGGGGGGAAAAGGGGAGGGTCTGCACCTCAGTTGGCAAAGTGCCCACCCATGTGGTATGTGTGCAGGAGGGAGACCAGCTAGGAGGCACCTGGGATGGTGAAGGGAAGAGATGAATGTGGCGTAGAGAAGAGGAACCAGGGTGAGCTACGGCTGACGGGACTGATGTGGGTGCAGAGGTGGCAGACAGAGGAAGGAAGGAAGGAGTGGTTGGAAGGGTAGCTGCCGGTCTTGGCAGGAGCAGCTAGATCGGAGGAGGGAGACAGTGCGTTTCAGGCAGTGAAACCACGGAGGCGTGCATTATTCCCAGTACATCAAATGTTCAATTCTGGCCTCTGAGAAGTGAAGTGACTTGACCAAGGTCACACAGCTAGTATATGACAGAGCAGGGATTCAGACTCAGTCAGGCCTGTCAGACTCGAGAGCTACTGGAGAGTAATGACAAGACATAAAAAGAGCCGAGTGCCACAGCTTTCCTCTGAAGGGAGCCGGCGGTCTTTGCTGACCTGTTCAATGTGGCCCTTCCGCATCTCTAGCACGGCTAGGTTGTTGTAGGCCTCGGCATGGTGGTTGTTGTGGACCAGGGCCAGCCTGAAGCACTGATGGGCTAGGTTTGTATCTCCTATTCCCTGCAAGGAAACGCACATGTTTACACACGTGGAGCTGCACTCCTCCCACAGCCATAGCCTCCCTCATTGTGCATATAAATCTTTCTAGCTACATAGAGAAAACAAGCACCACCCATAGCAGCGAAGGGTGAGTTCTGTGCATCTATTTAACTTGAGGATATAAAATGACTTCCATAAACCTCAACTTTATGATATCTGAGAATTTCTTCACATGATCACATGGTGACTTTTTCCATAACAGGAAACACACACACACAACATACCACAGCTATGTGCCCCAGGTTGTACCAGACATCAGCTGCCTCCTCTTCATTTTCGGCCAGGGAAAGGGCACGTTCAAATGAAGTCAGAGTCATGTCGTACTGCTGGGCGTAGAAGCAGCACAGCCCCAGGTTATTGAAAAGCTGGCAGTTATAGACTCCCATCTGCAAGAGGCGCCTTTTCAAAGAGGAGCACAAAATTCGCTATCAGACCAACTTTACAAATGTAAACGTTTTTTAAAGCTGGAAGTGAATTAATTTAATAACTCTAGGACCCTTGAAGAACACTAACACAAGCAGATTAAGAAATGTTTAAAGCAATGCTCACAACTTGTCACAGGGCCATGTGTCCAGGGACAAGGTCAGAAAAGTGGTTTTTAATGTTGTTTTTTTTTTTTTCTAAAAGCTTTATTAGAAAGAGTCACAAAGAGGGAAGTTCACATGTGTCACTTCAGAGGCCTCAGCGCCTGCTGGGAATTCGCTGAGGCCTGATCCAGCCTGAGGAGCACATCCACATTTACCACTAAGCCTTCTGTTGCACCCTGGATTCCAGTGTCTACACTGCACGGTAGATTCACTCCCGTGAGCCTCTGCCGTGGGAACTGCCGCTGCAGGTAGCTCTCTGTGTTCTCATGGCAGCTCAAGAGTCTCACTTTGCTTCTGTGTATCATTAGTCCCACAGAGTTCAAATACACAAACGACAAGCTAGCTCCGCTGCTCCACGAAGCTTTGACCCACTTTAGGGTGCAGGATACAGCTGTGTGTGCTGGACAGCATGTGCAGCCTTTATGTTCCGGTATGTGTTTGGAAAGAACTTGTCAGCTGTCTACCTACTCCTATACATTACAGGGCTGAAACCACCAGCTAACCAAAAACTTCAGGGGCCAGCGAGATGGCTTAGTAAAGGTGTCCATCTCAAAGCCTGGGAGCCTGACTTTGATCCCTGGGACTCTCGCAGCGGAAGGAAAGAGCTGACTTAAAGGAAGCTACTTTTTAACCTTCACAAGCAAGCCATGGTGCATGCACACAAATACATAGTAGATTTAACTGTGAAAAAAATGCATTTTAGAAGCCACATGTAGGATAAAATAAGTATGTACTTCCAACAGAACCAGTGACCACAATTTACTTAGACTTGGAAAAAGCTGAAAACATGTGACCGTGTTTTAGGTCCTCATCAAGGTTCAGAACACAGAGCTACTGCAAACCCCTTCCTGCTTCAGCCTCTCTGTCTTTAGGTTTTGTGGTAATAAGAGGCAGTAACGACGAGAAACATTTTAAGTAGCTATTTAGTCTCTGTAGTTTCTTGACAACTAATAGGAATTCGCCCTGAGCCAAAATGAAAGCTTGGCCATGCAGGTCTGTTTCTCCAGGGTGCTGGCCTGCACACCCCCAAAGTGCCGAATACCACTTTAATTCTCAGAAAGCAGCTGAGAGATGCGGATCTTAGATCCACGCTCATGTGGCCTATGCATAATGCATCATTTCTCTATACTTTCATTCCATCCCTTTATGGTTTCACCAACTTTTCCTGCAGATGCAGGGTAACACCCACCTGTAAAACCGGAGTGCAACCTCTGGCTGGTCAGAATAAAAGTGATTACTTCCAATGCAGGCGATGGCTTCCACGTGAGTATTGTCTTGTTTCAGAACTTCTTTGTAGTATTCTGCTGCTGATGAACTATTGTTCATTTCCTGTTCCCCATCCACACAGAAGAGCAACATGTTATTGACACTGGACAAAAAGCTGTGTTTTGTTTTGTTTTTTTCCTGACCGATTTAAGTTCTTTCATTCAACAAATATTTATTTGGAGTCTGCCATGTCAGACTCTGTTCTAGACAGCAGGGACAAAATCCTAATGAAAACATGAAGTCATCGTCCCCAAGGAGATGACAGCTGGTGGGGAGACAAACAAATGAGTCAGTGTGGGATGTAATGTAAGGAAGGATAAGCAGGGGAAAGAAACAGTGCAGGGTGAGCAGAAAGCAAAGGGAGCAGGGGCGCTTGTTAGGGCTCACGTCAGAAGAGGCCCTGTCTGACAGAGATGGAAATGAAGTAAGGTGTGAGAGCCAGCATTTGTGGAGATAGTCTCACTCGGCAGAGAGACCAAAACCCAGAAGCCTAACATGGAAACACTTAGAAGAAACACTTCCCAGTGAGCCTGGAAAGGGGGCAGTGCCCAGAATACCATAGAGGTAGCCAGGCCCTTTGAGGCCATGGGGAGAGCCTTGAACTTCATACAATGTTGGGAGAACACCAGAGGATGAGAAACAGAGGCACACCACAACCATACTGCATCGTGTTTAAGAAGTCACCTGGTGCCCAACTGTAGGTTGTACCAACTATGGAAACAAGGTGTAAGAAATAAATGAAAGCAACCCAGACCAAGTTGAGAAATACATACTTGGGCAAAAACCAAAGTAGCCTTCCTCAGTCACTGTATACATTTGTAAAACATAGGTAATCATAGGTAAATGTTTGCGGAGATGAATTGTTTGCAGAAGGGAGCAAAACAAGTAACCCTTCAGATGACCTTGATAGGGGAGGAAGCATCATCATAGTGAGGGACAGCCCCAAAGTAGGAGAGCATCAGGAGAGACTGCATCACCCAGAGGCTTTCACTTTCCCCAAAGGAGCTCCATTAGGAGACACCCACCACGTACAGCAAGGAGGAAATGAGGGTCTTAGAGGTGAAGAACCTTCAGTTTCCAAGGACAAAGGTGGTTTCTGCCGCTTAGAAGCTCTTGAGGTGGGGTGGGGTGGGCAAGCTCCATGCCATGAGATCTAGCTTGCCTGGTCTACCTTCTAGGAGACACAGGAAGGGAAGCACTAGATAAAAGCACACAATTTACACATGTCCTAAGTCCAGGGATGAAGGGGCTGGGCTTACTCACAGCTGCAAGTGGAAGGGAGGGAACTGAATTCACTGTAAGTGCTGACAAAGCACTGTACACTTTGTCAGCTCCATCCCAGAGCCGAGAGGGGCGTGTCCTGTGATCCAACACTAATGCTATTCAAGTCTCACCATGTTGCCCACTCTGGGCTTGACCCTGAGCTTGAGCTAGCTATTTCCTCAGCTTCCTGAATAGTTGGACTGCAGGCAAATGTCATCCCATCTGGCTCAACAGATACTAGTAATAAAGGTTTTCACCTCTCAAATCTACCTCATGGCCAAGTCCATCTGCCATGAAACTTATATCCAACTTCACACAGATCTCTTCTGCCTCTCAAGTTACATATAATTCCCTGTCACCCACACACTTGCTCTTTTCACAGGAGAACTATTAAAAAAAACATGGTTTTTCTGTGTAGTCTTGGCTATCCAGCCTGGCCTTGAACTCAAGAGATTTGCCTCCTCCTGCCTCCCTGAGTGCTGGGATTAAAGGTGCATACCACCTTGCCCAGCCACAGGAGAACTCTTATTTACATTAGATTTGAATCACCACACAGTTCTTTAAACATAGGACTTGTATTTGATACAAGGCTCACGAAGAGTAGGACTGTACCCCAGAGCACATTTTATATATATAAAATATATATAAAGACTTTATATATATAAAGTAATATGTAAAGTAAGTTCGTTCACAAGTGGAGTCAAATTCTCCCAAGTCCTCTTTTCAATTGGTCATCCATATCTGGGTTTTTCAAAACAGTACTGTCTGTGCACACATAGTGTTTTCATAGTGAGGGACAGCCCCAAAGTAGGAGAGCATCAGGAGAGACTGCATCACCCCAGTCATGGAAAACTAATCGCCTCCTCACCCATCCCCTCCCAATCTCACCTTACCTTCCTCATCTCCTCCTATGTCCCTCTCCAAGTCCACTGATAGGGGAGGTCCTCCTCTCCTTCCATCTGACCTAGCCTATCAGGTCTCATCAGGCCTGGCTGCATTGTCTTCCTCTGTGGCCTGATAAGGCTGCTCCCCACTCAGGGGGAGGTGATCAAAGAGCCAGCCACTGAGTTCATGTCAGAGACAGCCCCTGTTCCCCTTACTAGGGTACTCACTTGGAGACTGAGCTGCCCTGGGCTACATCTGAGCAGGGGTTCTAGCTTATCTTGTTGTCACTACCTCCCCAGTGTTGGGGTTATGTGTGCAAGCTGCCACAACTGGCTCTTTTTCTGTGGGTTCTGGGGGGCTACTTGGGTCCTCACACTTGCCAGGCAAGCACATGACTAAGTTATCACCCCAGCCTATTGCATTGGTGTTTTGCTTTTTAAATTTTATTAATAACTCTACATGTATGTGAGATACGATGTGCAGCCTTGACAGGCACATGATGTAGAATGAGCCTAATGCGCACGTCTGTGGCCTCACCTACTTCTCATCTCTTCGTGATGAAGACAGTTAAGATACTTCGGTGCTCCTTAAAAGTGTTCCCCGCCACTGCTCAGGACTTGCTTCCAAGCTCCTAACAGTTTTTGCAATTCGGATGCCTGTGCTTTCTGGATCTAACCAGCAGGTGTCAACCAAAGCTTTCGGGCAACAATCAGAAATAATTACCATGTGTTCACCATGTTGGCTAACTGCAATAATTGCCCGGTTTTTCACAAGAGCTGTAGATGAGAAAAACTGCACATCAGCTACTACGTGGCTACAAGGATCAAAAGAAAATGGTGGTTTATATAAATGCCATGGAATATTATTCAGCCATTAAGAAGACAGAATCATGCCATTTGCAGGAATATAGATAGAAGTGGAGATAATCATGCTAAGGAAAAGAATCCACACCCAGAAAGAAAAGTGTTGTTTCTCTCTTATGTGGAATCTAGACTTAAAAGAAAAGAAAGGCTTGACACAGAACACTAACCAGATGAGGAGGAGGAAGAAAGGAAGACAAAAGAGAATGAAGGGGTGGTAAATAAGATCAAAGATATAAATGCACGAGCATATCATAATGAATCCCAGTACTTTGTACAGCAACTACATGGTAATGAAAGGAAAGATGCTACATATTTTAAGATGTACCCTAATGCCAAAGGCGTTCAAATATAAAAAGGGTTCCTGTGTCTGAATGTGTATGTGTACATGTGTTATTGTGTGTGTAGATGTGCATGTGGAGGCCACATGTCAACATTGGCTGTTATTCTCCAAGTACTCGTCAGTTTCATTTTTGAGAGAGGACATCAGCCTGAAAATCCCAGTTAGGCTTGCTTCAGGTGCTTGGAGACCAAGCCCACTGAGGCACTGTTCTTTCTCAATGAAGTGGTCAACTGCCAACCACAGCACCTTTTCTTTCTTGTGTGTGATGGACGTGTGCACACATTTGTCTGGGCATGTGTGCACATGTGGAGGCCAGATGCCAATGCTGGGCCTCTTCCTCTGTTGCTCTCCACCTTATTTATTTTTATTTTAAGAAAAGGTCTCTCACGGAAGCTAGAGCTCAGTGGTTTGGCTGGACGGCTGGTGATGGAGTCCCAGAAATCTTTTTTCTTTATTTATTTTTTATTAATTACAGTTTATTCACTTTGTATCCCAGCTGTAGCCTCCTCACCCATCCCCTCCCAATCTCACCTTACCTTCCTCATCTCCTCCTATGTCCCTCTCCAAGTCCACTGATAGGGGAGGTCCTCCTCTCCTTCCATCTGACCTAGCCTATCAGGTCTCATCAGGCCTGGCTGCATTGTCTTCCTCTGTGGCCTGATAAGGCTGCTCCCCACTCAGGGGGAGGTGATCAAAGAGCCAGCCACTGAGTTCATGTCAGAGACAGCCCCTGTTCCCCTTACTAGGGTACTCACTTGGAGACTGAGCTGCCCTGGGCTACATCTGAGCAGGGGTTCTAGCTTATCTTGTTGTCACTACCTCCCCAGTGTTGGGGTTATGTGTGCAAGCTGCCACAACTGGCTCTTTTTCTGTGGGTTCTGGGGGGCTACTTGGGTCCTCACACTTGCCAGGCAAGCACATGACTAAGTTATCACCCCAGCCTATTGTGTTTTGGCTCTTTCTGATCAAAACAGACATTTACATTTTTTTTACAGTGTTTGATTGTCATAGAGATCACATACCACCCAGTCCGTTTTTTGTAAACCTCAGTTTCCCTTTACATTTTTAACCAAAAGAACAGGATATAAACATTTCCGAGTAACTGCATACTGTAGAGGAAAATTCCCAGAGGTAAAACAGTCCCAAAGAAGAACCAGGTGTCACTTCTCCTTGTTGACTCTGAACACCTGCCAGGTGGGCTGCGTCAACACATGCTCAAACAACAGTGTTGTTGGCTGCATCAAACAACAGCGCCCACACATGGCGTCTGCCTCTTCATACACTTGACAGCCTAGCTTCTGTGCAACTTCTTCAGCTCTGTCAGTCCAAGCAAGGGGAAAGTGGCAGAAGGTTGGTTTAGTGCTTAATTCAGAGCAGAGACCAGGTGTTTAACATATGAGACATCTTACTTGCTCTTCCTTGAGCTGCCAACTTGCGACCTTTGTCTATTTTCTGAGCTAGCCTGCCTTCTGCTCTTTCATTACTGGCATTCTGTGCTGCTATAATAGAACAGCGTGTGCAGGGTAACACAGGAACAGAAAATTATTCAGCTACATCTGGAGGCTGTGGAGCCCAAGATCAAGGGGTGGTATCTGGTGAGGACCACCACACTGACCTGATACTCATGTGTCAGCTGTGATGTGTTCCAGGCATGACAGGCAGTGCCACTGGTTGATATTTTAACCTTTTAATTTGATTTTATTTACATTTTTAGTTTTGCTATATAGGGTTGTTATGATTATCTATTTTCCTGAGAGCATGGAGTTCCACCTGCCTCTGCCTCCCCAGTGCTGGGATTACAGGCGTACACCACTATGCTTGGTGTATACATACACTATGCTTGGCTTTGGTATATAGAAAATCTGTATAGTAAATGAAAGTTCTCAAATATCAGTCTGTCTTATTATGTTTTTATGACATGGTATTGCTTAAAAAAGATTTTCCTCATGCAGGAAAAGGATGGATGATGGTTCAGTGGCTAAGAGCAATGCTCTTCCAGAGGACCTGAGTTCCATTCCTAGCACCTACATGATGTTGTACAAGGATCCAAAGCCCTCTTTTGGCCATGGGCACCAAACATGAACTGTGGTACACAGACTTACATGCAGGTAAAAACACCCATACACATAAAAATAACTTAATAAAACTTATGGATATTTTCCTCATTCTAATTTATACAAATACTGTGCCTGTGGGTTTTTTGTTGTTGTTGGTGGTGGTGGTGTTGTTTTGTTTTTCTGAAATTTTCAGTTTCTTTGATGGACAGTTTTCACTATCAGTTTGACACAACCTGGGATCCCCTGGAAATAGAATCTTGATAAAGAATTATTTAGATCAGCTTAGCCCATGGGATGTCTGTGGGAGACTGTGTTGACTACAGGGATGATCCAGTCCACTGTGGGCAGAAGCATTCCCTAGGCATGGGGTCCTAAACAGTATAAAAGGAGAAAGCCAGCTGAGAGCAAGCAAAGATGTGTTTATCCTGTCTTTGCTCTTGACTATAGAGAGGGTGTGACCAGCTGTTTGAGCTCCTGCCTTGATTTCCCCTCTGTGATGGGTCTTAACCTAGGGTAATAAGCTGAAAAAACAATTTCTTCCCTAAGTTGTTTCTATCAGGATATTTTGTCACAGCAACAAAAATGAAACTAAAATAGTTTCATGTTTCAAGGTTTTGACACTTTTTAAAAATGTAGATCTGAGCCTGGAAAGATGGCTGTCTGTAAAGTGATTGCAGAACACTGGGTCCTGGTCAACCCCAGAAACCACATGAAAAAGGCAGACATGGTGGCACATGTGTGTAATCCCAGCGCTGAAGGGGTGGATTCCTGGGGCTTGTTAGCCAGCCAGGCTAGCAACTAGCCAGGCTAGACTAACTGATGAGCCTACGTCCCAAAATCCAAGGTAGACGGCTACTAAGGACTGATATTAGGGTGCCCTCTGGCATCATACACATGGACACATACATGTACACAATAGATACACACTTTAAATCTGGCTGAAATAATTCTTTCAACATGATAAATATTTGCTCATTCACTCTATTTTTAAAGTATTTGATTAATAATCTAATAACTCAATTGACTTAACAGCCTGTCTTTGTCACATCCTAAATTTTCATATATTCTCTATATTGGTCCTTAAACTTATTCCTGCATCAGAATCGGTTAAATCATAATAGATTTTAATAACATATACTTAAAATAACACTTCCATGTACATAAATATCACCTCAAGTGTGTAATAACTTAATATTAGTTAGTGATTTTTAAAGTGGTTATTTCTGAGCCAATTCATGAAACATGAACTACACTTATGGTTGAATTATTTGAAGTAAAATTGCAAATAGCTTAAAGACATGAATGCTACAGTGGTTCTGCTCTGAACAGCAAAGGAGTGTGCTCAAAATATAAAAGCCAGCGTCCTACTTTTCAGGACTTAAAACTACAGCAGGAAGATCAATTTTACACTTCTTACATATGCCTGAGGCAACCTTCACACACAATAAAGTTGAGGGGCCACTAGAATAACATTTCCAGTGTTACATTTCTAATTCTAAATATTTTTCAGCAAAGAACAGTTGAAATGAGGGTCTTTCTATCAAAATGCCTCAAAAAAGTTGAAAAGTATCAGAAAGTTTAACAAAGACACACATGATCTAAGCAAATGTCTGTAAGAAACACAGGAGGCTGAGGCAGTATGACATGCTCACTATAAAACAGGAAGCACCCAAACCAGGACAGAAGGAATAATCAATAAGAAAACACAACAGAGGAGACCCCTGGAGAAATGCAAAGTCCTCAGAGGCAAATACAGTATAGCTGCAAACTAAAGACTTGGCTAATTATCAAACCACTGTCACACAAAGAGAAAAGGAATCCTCTAGAAATTTGACAGAAAGGAAATTAATTGTAAAGCCAAGGCAGAGATGCCACATGCAACCATTTCTACTCTCCACCATCCCTGGCAGTAGGCTCCTTTCCTCTCTACATCCTTCTCCCTGCTGCTGTAAACGCCACTCTGAGGAACAAAGGGCAGAAGGCAGCTGATGAAAGACTGTAATCTATAGGACCCCTGATTGTGGTGGTGTACAATGGCAATTCCAGCACCCTAGAGATGGAAGCAGGAAGATGGAGAGCTGAAGGCCAGTCAGGAAGGCGGACACAAAGGAAACAAAAGCTCTATTCCAGAGCCAAGGTCTATCTCAGCCTTAGCAACAGCGAGCACAACAGACAGGCATAGATGGAATTCTTCTGAAGAGCAGCATGCATTAAAGATGTTAACAGCTTCCTAGCTCTTCCTGCTAGCACCTTCTGTCAAAAAGAGAAGGACGAAGGGTCTGAGAGATGCAAAGGAGAGAGTCCAATGGTCTAATCACCATCCAAAGGTAACCACTACTAATGACAGCAAGAATTCCCCTGGCTTCAAAAGGTGACTCTATTTTATTTTCTTTCTAAGCATCTCGGTCAAAGGTTTGTCCATATTCCATTTATTTACGGTCACAGCAAGTAAAGATAGAAAAATTCTGACAGTATTTGTTTTGATGGGTCAAAGTCTTCTTTGTATTTATAAAAGTTATGCTTCAAAAAGAAAGCTTTCTTCTAGGTATTTTAAATATACTCATTGCCATCAAAAATATAATTTATTAGTAGGGTGTGGTAGTCTGGACAGTGACCACAGAACAGAGAAGCTGAGAGGAGAGCATCACCCCACATTCAAAGACAGCCTGCTCTACATTGTCAGTTCTAGGCCAGCCTGGGCTACATAATGAGACCCTGTATCAAGAAATCAAATCCAACAAAACACAGAATTCACGTTCCCCACACATTTTGAAAATACAGAAAGTATAAGAAAATAAAAATCATTCACAAGCTATCACCTGGGCGTAGCAACTCTCAATCTCTTCCACTTCTGTTAGCAAAATGATTTACCAATATTACTGTTTAAAGTCCCTACCTGCTGCAGGGCGAAGCTGATATACCCCACCCAGGGGCGGGGCTTCTCCTCTCCCAGAGGCCCCTCACCATATAATCCAGACTTCTTGGTTCCTCTGCCCCTTCCCCACCTCCTCCTTCCTGTTCTCTCTCCCCTCCCCCACTTTCCCCCAACAGTGTGTTCTCCCTCCCCCTCCCATGCTGCTTCCAACAAACCTGCTATTAGCTCATTCTGTTTTATTTAATCCATCTTCCAATGAATTTAAAGAAAACTGAGATGTGTTTGTTCAATATCATATTAAAAGTTCTAACTACCTTTTAAGGTAAAATAACGAAACCATATATATATATGTATACATATAATTATTTTATTTATAGAAAAATATTTAAGAGAATCTATGGACAAGATCTTAAAATTGAAATAGTGGCTAATATCAAATTGGCTTTTAAAAAGTAATGCATTCCTATTCACTATCACCAAACAGAAATTACAATATTTCATTCATAGTAATACCTGTATTCATAGATATACCTAGAAATACATATGTGCAGGAAAGAGTTAGCAGAAGACCTGAGGTTGCTATTCTTAGAAAGGTATGCACTGGGGAACTCAGCTGATTCCTGCGCTCGGGTAAACTTTCCCCTGATGACAGGAGTGGCTTGCTAATGTGACACCATGTGTACTATGTGCTCTGTGCTGACACCTGGTAACTGTAGAAGAGTTTGACCAACTCTGGGACATGATAGGCATATGGTGTCCACATGCAGTCTCTAATGAGATTCCTGGGAGACAACAGGCTGCAGGAGGCGCGACAACTTGTTGCTGAGAGAATGAAGTGTGCTCCTTGTGACTTCGTGTTGTGACTCTACCCAGCAGGGAAGCTCATTAAGACACAGGAGTTCTCCACAGAGGTGAGACATTCCATCCTGCAGGGAAGCTAATTGAGCTCACGAAGTAAACAACTCAAAGACTTCAGGAAGTCCCTGAAACTGACCGGATGCTTTAGGTTCCTTCTTCCCCGAGCATAAGTGCACTGTAAAGACTGAGGAGCACTCTCAGACAAGCTGAGCTGCCTAGGAGAGGCTCAGACAACACGAGTCACAAGCAGACACCAGTCTAACTGCCTAAGAGAAAGAAGGATCAGCTGAATATCTTTAGATAGAGCCCATACCGCTCAAGCTGCCTGCCTGCATGTCTCCAACCTGCTGAGCTGCCTGCCTGCAGGTTGGCAGAATGCTCCAGGTTTCCAGCTGTCACCCATGCTGGACTGGGCTTTGGTAATGCAACTCTCTCTCAGTCACTCCTGTTCCACTCACCTGTACTTTTATAGGTTAACTCCAAGAAAACTCATCGGTTCCCCAGTGTGGACTTTGGTGGTATCCATCCTTTAGTCTGTTTGATTCCCTAGCTGGAGTAGGTAGATGTTTAACCCCACCTCCCGCCCCAGTGTCATATAACACTCCCCTTGCAGGGGTCTTGTGTAAATTCATCCCTTGCTTCCTCTGAACATTGCCCATGAGCCTTTTCCCCTCCCTGATTTTGTCCCTTTTTTGCACTGATACAATGTTCTTGTGAGCACACTGTATGTGTTTTGAGAGTCTCACTAAAGGACTGAATTTTAGCATGGCTTGGGGACTCCCACCCCAGAGTCTCCCTCAGAATAATCACAAGATATTCACTAGAGTACAAAAAAGAACAAAGAAACTGAAGAGTTATGTCATACTTGAGAATGGAAAGACAGGCAGCCTACCTGCCCACCCCATCAATCAAATAGTAACTGCAAATTTACTCAATATGCCTGCAAGGATTAAAAAATAGTTTTCAAACCATAAATCTTAAAACTCAATATGGAAAAACAGAGAGATAAATTTTCAGCTGTAAAGGAGAAAACCCAGGTGGTAGGATGGGATCGTTGTAATGCTATAGAAGTTAGCAGGGAAGAGAACTCAATGGAAATTTTCTATAGTATCTGAGAACATGAATCTAAACCGTATAAGAATAAGTGAGAGACCAAAGCAGTCCTGACAAGGCACATCTATCAGGTACCAATAGAAAATTACAGGAATGTAGCTAGTATGAGACAGGTAGAAGACTAGACAAATAGGCTAATGGAACAGACTAGGAAAGCTCAAGTCTTATCTACTAGAAATGGGAAAAACAGATGTTTGATGTTACAGATCTTGGGACAGGATTGTTAAGGGTGCTGAGATAACAGGCTACTTATACAGGAGAAATAAGTTAAATTCCTGCCTTGTATCATTGACCTCTGGGTGTCTAAAATACTTCATTATAAAAACCTAGAATGCTCCAGGTTTCTAGCTGTCACCCATGCTGGACTGGGCTTTGGTAATGCAATTGAATGAAACACACACAGCAAAATCTCTCCTTAAACTGCTGAATCATGGCCAACAATCTTAATTTTATAAACTGTGCTCTCAACCAGGATCCCAAGGGCCTATGAGCTTTTTAAAGTAGCACATAACCTCAATTTTACACCAACTTTTAAAACAATATGAACCTTACCTCATAGATCCTGGCAATTCCACAAAGCAGGGTCACCTCTCCTGGAAACTTATCTAAGCCTTGTTTGAATAGATTTAAAGCAGTCACAGGCTGATCCAATATAATATAAACCTAAAGGCAAGATATATTTCAATGAGATTACTGGTTCTTAAAATAATAGCATTTGCATGACAGGTTTTAATTATTGATTAGACAGAAATTATCTCCCAGAAATTAGAGTAAGAATGTTCAATGGATATAATTAGATTCTAATAATGACTTATCTGTACATATTGAGTATAAAAATTATCACAAGAAATGTGTGCTGTGGGTTAGTATTGTCACAAAGACTGGGTAACAACTTGACAGGAAGGATCAGAGGAACATCTCCTCCCACCCACACCAACCCTCCACTCCCTGTAAGTCCTTTTCTGATATTCATGTCTGTCTGTTTTGCTTTTTGACCCACTGAGTTCAAACAGGGTAATGAACATGACTATGGTTCCAAGCTACACATTGGAGCTCACCAATGGGTACGCAACTGAAGACAATGCTGTCCCTCCCCTAGAATATACCAGTAGCCAAAAGCTCAGCAGGATGGAGTATGGCCTTCTAAGTCTCTTCTTCAATCCACAATTGACGGATTTTAGCCTTAGTCTCATGCAGGCAAATATCATGCTGTGAGATCATGGTTGCAATGGCCGTGCTGAGCCCAGAAGACAGCAGTGCTCAGCCCTTCTCCCTCTCATTCCCTCTTACACTCCTGCTCAAAGCATGCTTCTTAACTTGGAATTTTTTTTACAGATAAGCCATGATAATGTAATAACTACCACTTCACCAAGTGTTTTCTTCAATGTGGCTTTGATGAGACTCAGGAGGTGACTTTATTCTAAAACAGGTGGAGCTTCCCTTCTCTGAAATGTTACACCCCAGAAGCGTTCTTAACTTCTGACGTTGGGGACATTCTGGAGTATGTAGATATGCATAATGAGATACCTTGGGAATGGAACCCAAGTCTAAACATGAAATTCATTGATTTAAAAAAAAATGTTTGTATTTTTATTTTATATGTCTGAGTGTCTTGCCTAAATATATGTCTGTGCATCATGTATGAGCCTGGTATTCTTGGAGGACAGAAGAGGGTATCAGATCCTCTGGAACTGGAGTTCAGATGGTTGTGAGCCATCATGTGTGTGCCAGGAATCAAGCCTGGGTCCTCTAGAAAAGTGACAAGTGCTTTAACTGCTGACCAATCCTCCAGATCTCTCACTGGTTTGTCCATCTACACAGAAGGCAGTTTTACACAATAATTCAGTGAGCCTGTGTTTTTTTTTTTAAATATTATTTATTATTTATACAATGTTCTGCCTGTACACCAGAAGAGGGACCATATCTCACCATAGATGGTTAAGAGCTGCCATGTGGTTGCTGGGAATTGAACTCAGGACCTTTGGAAGTACATCCCATGTTCTTAACCTCTGAGCCATCTCTCCAGTCCCAGCCTGTGTTTTAACTGTGGCACGTCCTGTGCTATCAGCTGTGAAATTTTCCACTTGTAACACCATGTTGGCATTCAGTAACTTTCAGATTTGGGAGTATTTCAGATTTCAGATATTCAGATTAGGAGTGTCCAATCTGGAAACCTTCTGGGTGGCCCTTGTACTGGAGCTACAGGCGGCACCATGCAGCACAGTGGACTCGAATCCTTGCTGTTAGCAGCCCAGTGACCCCTCGCAGCCCCATCTCCCTTAGCAGCACTAAGGAAAGTATAAAACCTCTAGGTTTTATCCTCTAGGGTTACTGTACGGATTAAATTAATCTGTCTTTACTAACAAACCTGCTACGATGTCCTACCCTGGATTGTGCTCAATAAAAAAGAAATAAGACCTGTATTACTATAGCAGAGATGAGTAGCTAATGTCCTATAAAACAGCCTATAAAACAGTCCCTGTTCTTAGAGTAGAATTTGATAGCACAGGCCTGGAATCTCAGCTAGCCAGGAGGCAGAGGCAGGAGGATGGTGAGCTTAAAGTGTGTTTGGACTATAGAAAGATCCTGTTTCAAAAACAGAGGGGCCCTGTTCTCTATAAACTGCTTAGGTCTGAAACGAATAGATTGTAGAAAATGCCTCTCTGTTGCCTATAGGGTGGTGAGTCTACAGTGTTTTCTTTTGTCCTAATAAGCAATCTGTCAAGGGGATTTTCTTCTTTTTCCAGAGCCATCAACTCCTTGTGCCATGGGTAGTCTCCATATGTTATTTTTCACTTACTATAAAAAAATAAGTCTGAACATACTGACTTGCCAAATATTCTAGAAGGAACTGGCAACTTTTCCCTATGCAGTGGCCAGCACACTAAGACAGTTTTCACTCAAATTAAGAATATTTACTTACTTTTGCCAGATAGAGAAATGTATCTACCATTTCCTGCTGCTTCAGGGCTGATTTAAACTGTTTTTCTGCTTCACGGTACATTCCTAACCTAGAAATAGCCATTAAAAAATTAGCCATTCAATTGAAAAATCAGCACTTTCATACATCTTTCTTTTTTCTTTTTTTTCAAGCCCTGAGACTATGAACAGACACACCTCATCCTAGAGCAGGCATATACCAGAGCAGGTGATGCTGTTCATGCTAATAGTACCGCATTAACAAAAGTTAGCAAAAGCCACCTGTCTCCCATAGTCATGTGCTGTCTGTGCCTCAAATGGTGTGTAAGTACCGCAGCCTCCTCGCAGCAGGACCAAGAGCTGTCTGTAAGCCAGGTCACTTGAGTTCACCACCGGTGAGCTTAGGACCAGCTGCACAGACGGCAAGTGACCTGAATAAATGTGCAGCCGCCACTTCCCTGGGAGAGCTAGATAATGGCGTTCCTTTGAAAACAGCTCCTTCTCTAAGGCGAAACCCGCCAGAGCCCTTCAGTTACCCCTACTCTATTTAAAAAATGTATTTATTATTTTTTTATATAAATTACAGTTTATTCGTTTTGTATCCCATCTGTAACCCCCTCCCTCAGGCCCTCCCAATCCTACCATCCCTCCCTCATCTCCTCCCATGCCCCTCCCCAAGTCCACGGTAGGGAAGGGCCTCCTCCCCTTGCACCCTTCTTCTATTTTGATGGAAACAGTTGCCACTTGCACACTACAGATATATCATCATTTTTCTATAGCGCTTGTTTTCCTTTGCCCTTAGTGGACTGCCTCCTCTGTGAATCTGAAACTTGCTCCTTGCCTGAGTGACTTCCTTGGTGTCGGTGTCCACCTCTGTGGCAGGAAGCTTTGCTACCACGAGGACAGTCTCAGAAGCACTCGGGGCTTCCGTTCAGCTTGCCCTCAGTAGACCTGCTATGCTTTCTGCTAACTATTCACTCTCGGCAATCCCAGAGCTACTTAGATAGTGTATATTTTTTAAATAAACAGAAAACTGTTCACAATATACCCCATTGTGCTAACTTCGTGTAATGGCTGGAAAGAGCAGCTTTGATCATTTTTCAAGATCTAGACTTAAAGCATTGGTGCAGCTGATATACTAGCAGCTGCTGGGAGACGGGATTAAAGCGACTAAAGGTGGCTTCGCCAGATTAATGTAAAGCTAGAGGGCGTGTGGTGAGGCAGAAGCCCCTCCTCTCCACAGGTCCCATCCACATAACAATGCAAACATTGAGAGGTACAGGAGAGCATGTAGACTGGGACAGGGCTCTGAGACTACGCTAGCAATGCAGATGGCGACTGCTGGAGGAACCCAACAGCAGCTGCCTGCACACTTCCCCTCACTCCGCTCAGGAAGGGTTGATGAGATGAGAGACAGGAGGCAGAACACCCAGGGAAGAAGTTCCTGTGAGAACTCAACCACAAATATTAAAATACGGTCAGCGGTTCTCAACCTGTGGGTTGCAACCCCTTTGAGGGTCAAATGAACCTTTAACAGGGGCCACATATCGGATATTTACATTACGATTTATAACAATAGTAAAATTTCTGTTACAAGGTAGCAATGAAATCATTTTTGTAGTTGGAGGGTCACCACAACAGGAGCACCTGTATTAAAGGGTTGCAGCGTTAGGAAGGCTGAGAGCCACTGCCGTAAATGATAGTGACATGTCCAGAATTACGGCACTTGAGTGGGTTAGGTAGAAGGAGAAGAACTCAGGAGTGCAGAGGTCGAACTTAGGTCAGTAGACCTTAGGTCAGGAGCACAGGGGCTGAGGTCAGCTTCAGGCTGATCCTCTAGGAAGGCATCTTTGCTCTCGCCAGGTGGCATCACAGGCTCTCCTCTGGGTTCCCAGGGTGCTATGTCTTTGCTTCCAAAATAATGGGTATCGTCATAGTACTTATTTGCTGTCTGTCTCAGCATTTGAAAGCATGGACACTCTAGTAAATCTCTGTGATCCCATTTGAGAGCAGTTGCTCATTAAATATTTGGCTAAGTGGATAGATGTACAAATGTGTGAACACCAAATACACGGTGAAGATGCTCTGAAGAACAGAGCAGTGCTTTAAGATGATAAAATGCACTCATTTGAAAGAAGCCACAGTCATATAAATGACATTATATATGGGCAGCAGAGTCTGAGTTATGCATTTTCGTTAATTATTAACCATGTCTGAAGGCTTTATATAGAAGCTCAAGATATTAAAACTGTCTTCAAGAATTAAACTCATAAGATTTTAATGTTATAATGATCTCACATTACCTTCTCATACAAAACACTTTTCAGTTTGTCAGCGAGAAGAAACAATTCAGAGTTGTATGTGAGATGTCTAAATGCAAAGTAATCTTAATGTCCATAGGGGCGACAAGCAACCTTCTAGGTCATTTACTTCCTTTTCCTCTCAGGGCCACTCTAGAGAGGGTTGCTGGTGAAGAGCGAAGCCAATCTTGATTCTTAACAATAAAAACCAATTTTCCATTTTAAAATATGAATGCTCGTCTTTTCCATCTTTCCTAAAGGTTCTAAATTATCTGAACATCAGCAGCAAGTTTCAGATTCTACTTGTTGCTACATAGTCATAAAATTAGTTACAACTTTGCTGACCTCTCAGCTTGTTTTCTTTTGAATATATTTAAATATTAATCACATTTAAAAATAGTCAGGTCCTAGAAAAACAAGGATTATGGAAATAGAAGCTGACTGTGGTAGACTGCTGATAATCCTGGCACTCCAAAGACTGAGGCAGGAGGATCATGAGAGCAAGGCCAGCCTGGGCTACATAGTGGCACTCTGTCTGAACTAAATAAAGTATTAATAGAGAGCCAGAAAATGGAGCTGAAATTCTTGTTGTATCATATCTCAGCCCTATGAATTTATTCACATTGGCGAGGCTCAGTCTTGCTCAACTGAGCAACTACCTCCAGGTGTCATGAGTCCTACAGGAGATGAAGTTAGGTAAAGGCAAGCTGGTTCTTACCTGTAGGGTGGCCCCCAGACGTGACACACTTGTGTGAGTGAGGAATTGAGAGCCAGGAGGGCAGACTAAAATGAACACCCTGGGTTCTAGTCTCAGGTCTGTCGAGAACCAGCTCCTGGTGAAAATCACAACCAAGCTCCGACCTCAGCTTCCTTGTGTGACAAGCTCTCAGGGCACTAGCTCTTACTGTTTGTTCAGAAAATGTTTGCTCAAATAAAGCCAAGTTGTCTCAGCTTCATGAGGAAAGCTTTTTTTTTCTTCCTTATCGTATTTGATGACATAAAAATATTTTCACTTTTAAGACTTTCACAGACAATGACGGTTTTACCTGTAGTAACATTTTCCAATCTGGACTTTCCACCACCAGTCCTTGTACTGAGAGTGCTCCGTGGAAAGGGACGCCAAATCTAAAGCCTTTGAAAACAATTCAGTTTCAATTACAATTTGCTTTTCTAACAGCAAACAGGCAGCAGGATACAGAATGAAATAAACCAGATAATCAGCATCCATCAAAACATGTATTAGGAACGAGATAGAAACTCATGCTGCCCAAGTTTCCAGATGGCCCCACCAATTTCCCCCAATAATCAGTTCCAGGCCAGAGCTCCGACAACACACGAGTTGGAGACACTGATTGCAGGGAAGCAGACACACGATATATCAAAACACAATTTTAATATACAAAGTACAAAACTGAAATTTGAAACACTAGAGTTTTACTCTCTTCCTAATTTGTATCTACTCTCTAAAGATGCAAAATGCCTCAACAGTCAGTGATGTCAAGTGTTCTGCCTGTAAGATGGGTCCAGTGGTCGTTCCCATTTTAAACGCAGATGTAGAGAGAGGGAAGGGCCACATAAGCAGATAGAAAGGGGATTTGAAAGTGCAGGGACCATTGCTCAATGGAGAGTATTTGTATCACATGCAGGACCAACCCTGGTTCAGGCTCTCGTCACACTGGGAGGAGGAGTGGAGTATCGGCTTGCTTTAGGGCCTGGGGAGGCTTTAGTGGGTAAAGCGCTTGCTGTGCAGGCATGAAGATGTGAGTTCAGATCCCCAGCCCCCATGGAAAGCTTGGTGCAGCACCATGTCCCAGTAACCTCCACACTAGGGAGCACAGACGGGAATTCAGAATAAGAATTCAGGGAAAACAGGATGACAAAGAAGAGGCCAAAAAAAAAAAAAAAAAATTGGGTAACTGCTGCCTTCAATGACTACAACTCAATTGCTCTGATATCCCTTTACCTTCTAAAAAATAAATTTTTTCTCCATATTTTAATTATTTATCCCATATCATCTTTTAAGGACTTGTGTGTGTGTGAGAGAGAGAGAGAGAGAAAGAGGGAGAGAGACAAAGACAGAGACAGACAGAGCAAATGCTTGCTAGGGTCAGAGACATCAGATCACCTGGACTTGGAGTTACAGGTGGTTGTACATTCCAGATGTGGGTGCCTGGATCAGAGCTAAACTTGTGTCATCAGCAAGAGCAGTATGCTCTTAACCCCTGAGCCATCTCTCCACTACAATCTCATGGTTTGTTTGTTTTTTTTTTTAATCTTTTTCCTTCCTGTGTTTTTACATGGTCACAAAAGATATAACCAACTAAGAATTAGGATTTGGAGGGAGGAAGGTTCCCCTTTCTGAGGACTAGGAGAGGGGGGAGGAGAAAAAGGAGAGGGGATGGGACTGAGAGAAGATGAGGGAGGGCTACAATCGGGATGTAAAGTGAATAAGTTAAAAATAATAAATAAAAACATAATTGGGATTTTTATGGAGAGGAAGTAGAAAATCTTTTGACAAAGGAAAAAGGGGAGCAAGTCTTTACACAAATTTGAAGTTTACAGAAATATAAAAATTCTATATATTCAGGGATTAGAATTGGAGTTATTAGTTAAATGAGAATTTTGACTTTTAATTCTTGTCTTCTCACTGTTGGAACTGTTTTATTCTGTAGTCGGTGTTAATATAACCCCGATAGCCAACAGTTCCATTAAAGGAACACTGGATGTTGCAATTCTATTATCTCAAAATGCATCCCCTATTACTGTCGTCTTTAATATCAGCTCTCTTCTGAAATGAATGCCAGAAAATTCCCCTCAACCTCCTACTGCAAAATTAATTACTTTTCCACGTGTTCTCTATCTCTCTTGCTCCAGGGGAGACCTCTAAATATGCAAACTAAAAACCCAGCAATGGTGTCACCATGCTGAGCCTCTAATGGACCTAAAAAAATCAACATCTCTACTTGAACTGAACACTGTGGAAATTAAAATCAAGCCGCATATGACTATACTTCCATGTGCATATCTTTCTTTTCCCCCCTCTAGCCAGAAATTAAAGACAAAAAAATGAGAGCAGCATATGACTTCAAGTGGCATTGTCTCAGGAAACTTCGCAGAGGGCTGGGTTCCGGCTCACATTGCAAAGATCTATGCACATTGACTTTGACTCAGTGTTTATTCAGACCTTTCCCAGCAAATAGATCACATTCGCCATCATGTTTAATATAAACGGACCCTCTGCTTTTTTAGGAAAAGCTTTTCCAATTAAATGCTTATGTACCCTGACTTCCTAAGGTCAGATTCAGTGCTTATGATGGGTGACCCAAGTTTGCCTTCAGACACAATCCTGAATCAAGCCTAGTATGGAAGAGCCAGATGTTAGTCCCATTAAGGAAAATATAATTTGCCTAGACAATAAAAACGGTAGGAAAAAATTACATCTTAGCAATTCTTAGTCACATGAAGCCTTGGGTCTAAGGCTTCATTGGTACCTCAAGTAGACAAGAACATTGTGATCTCTCCTGAAAGCCCCTGCGCTCCCTGAGGGGAGACCCTTTGTGGTCCTTTGAACGAGACTGTTCATGTATTTGAACACTTGGTCCCCGGTTGGTTGCACCGTCTGAGGAGGTTTGGGAGGTGCGGCCCTGTTGGAGGAGGTGTGTCACTAGAGGCCGCTTTGAGAGTTTAAAGATTCGTGGCATTCCTAGTTGCTCTCTCTGCTTTGTGCTTGCAGTTCAAGCAGTGAGTCTGAGCATCCATTCCAGCCGCTATGCCTGCTTACCTCCTGTCAACCACTGTGGATTCTACCTCTCTGTAACCATAATCCAAAATAAACTCTTTCTTCTCTACTTTGCCTCCGGTGTGGTGTTTTGTCACAGCAACAGAAAAGTGACTAATACACCTGCTTTCCACCTCTGACGTTCTAGACTGTGCTCGCAAGAGGCACCGAGGGTGACTCGCCCAGGACATTAACTAGAGTCCTTGCTTCTGACTGGTGTAGAAGATTGCTCAGGAACCAAAGGAATCTCTATTCACAGTTCAGAGATACTAGAATTTAAATTTTTATGTAGTAGCATAAAACATGTATTTCTTCAAAATTCTAATTTCTCTCTTTGTGTATATGTGTCTTTCTCTGTCTCTGCCACTGTGTCTCTGTCTCTCTGTGCACAAGTGAGTGTGTGTGTGTGTGTGTGTGTGTGTGTGTGTGTGTGAAGTACATTTGGAAGCCAGAGGAAAGCCTTGGTTGTCATTCCTCAGGTGCGGTCTACCTCATTTTCTTTGAGACAGGGTAGCTCATTGGTACCTCAAGTAGACTGGTACTCTACTTGCCAAGTAGATTAGACTGGCTGGCCAGCAATTACCCCAGGGATCCCCCAGCACTGGCCTTAGGAGCACGGGCCTTCATGCCTAGCTTCTTCTACACTGCTTATGGGGCCTGCACTCAGATCCTCATGTTTGGATGGCAAGCACTTTATGGACTAACCTATCTCAAATTCTTTAACATGTGTATGTACATTTAAGAATCTTTGCAATTTCAAGGCAGCAACTGGAATCTGCACTCACCATGTCTCTGGGCATACAGCCCAAGCTGCAGGTGCAAGAGAACTTTTACCCTCTAGCTTCACTCCTTGGGACCCTCTCTGGGCAACCTTCAGCCGTGTCTTAGACCACTCTTCATTTGCCTGAGATAAATGCTACCTTCAGTCTTAATCAGGAAAGCCTCTTTTTCCAGTGAATAGTGGTAAGTATAGAAACTGATGGCTACAAAGAGCCCTGAGAAAAAGTGGCATACAGGTGACTGTCCCTTAACAAAACAGCTATATCACCCTGTCTAAGGCTCAAGGAACACTGCGGAAGGAATGGGGAAAGACTGTAAAAGCTGTAAGATGGGGAAGGGCTGCAAAGTGTTATGTCCTGGCAAGACACAGCTCTTGCCATCACAAACTCACAGCAGATGCCTGTGCTGTCTGCACAAGAGCATGAACATCAACAGCCAGGCATGGATGAATAAGGGGTTCGGGGTACCCTGCTCCTCCCAGCTTTACTATTCACTATGGATGGGTGCAGGGAGAGAAGGAGACATTGCTTTCAGGTGCACACCCACTGGTAACTCCATCAGCCTCCAATGGAGAGTCTAACTGCAGTGATCGCATAGAGGGCCCTGGTTAAAATAAACAGGTCACGAAGCAACACCAAAAGTCATGAATCTAGGAAAGGGACTGGTAGAGATGAGAGAAGACTGATAGGGATGGGAGGGAGGGAAAGGGGTCAAACAGAACACATTGTGTACATATAAAAAAGTGAGTGTGGTGGCTTGAATAAGAATGCCCCCAGAGACTCCCAGATTTGAATGCTTAATCGGCAGAGAATGGCACAACTTGAGGAGGATTAGGAGGTGTGGCCTATTGAAGGAAATGCATCACTGGAGTTTTGTGACTTTGGGGTTTCAAGGGCCCAACCCAGGCCTAATGTCTCTCTCTTCTTGCTGCCCGCTGATCCAGATGCAGAATTTTTAGCTATTGCCTGTGGGCTGCTGTGCCCACATGATAATGGACTAAGCCTCTGAAACTGTAAGCAAGCCCCAAATAAATGCTTTCTTTTATGAGAGCTGCCATGATCATGGTGTCTCTTCACAGCAACAGAACAGACAATTAATTTTAAATAACATAATTAATTAATGGCTACGTTAAATACTATTAATATATATTTAATATAAAACCCCAAAATGTTACTTTTTAAAGGAACAGGCTCATTGAAGTCTAACTGTAGAAGGAACTTCAGCAAATCTGAACAGAGTTATCTGTAAACACGTCCAAACACTAAGAACTTTTAAAACTTTGATTAGTTATGACAGCTTCAAGATGCTGACAATCAAGAGCATATGGGAATAAAGATTCCAGATCATCAACACACATGCTTTACCACCAACTATCAGTTAAGCGCACACACAGGGAGAATGTCATTAAAAACTCAAATGTATACGTGTAGGTAACAATAAAATAAAAGAACAAATAGTTTTTGTCAGCTCAACAAGCATGCGTGGGAGTATGTGTACATGCAATGGTACACATGTGAAGCGGACAGCTTGCAGGGCTCAGTTCTCCACTTCTACCACGAGGGGCTTAGGGACTGAACTCTGGACCTCAGGCTTGGTGGCAGGTGGCTTTACCCACTGAGCCATCTCGCCTGACTGATTTTTTTCTTATTATTCTTATCATTGAAAATACTTCATAGTACTCTTAATAGTTATCTCTAGCAGGCTCCCTATTAATGGAAAGATTAAAAAAAAATGACCAACACACATGTCACTTTAGTTTTGTCAATAATGCCCCCAAATAGGAGCACAGAGACAGAAATATAGTTGTCACATCAAAGGTCAATTTTACTTTCTTGGCATTTAAATGCCACTTCACAGTTCTTGATATTTACCTATAATATCCCCTGTATTTGTGCAAAATACTTTCTTTTGAAAATCTGAAGGTCATCCAAAGTAATACATATAAAAGCAGCTCTGATTTCATTAGTATGCTAAAAAAAAAAATCCCCTCATTTTTTTTCTTTTTCTAGTTAAAGTTGCAAAATACATAAAAGGTTTTTTAAAAATGCCCAGTTTGTGCTCATTATCTAAATCCTTCTTGGAAAGTAACATTTGTGATAAAATCTAAAGTGACATTTTAATGTTAGTGTCTGATCCAAAGAGCAGTATGCGTGAGTTTGTGTGTGAGATCATGCAAGCTGCTGTAGGAAACAGTCACAGGCAGCTGTCCTCCCAGTATCCTCCCACCAGTCACGGGACAAGGCAAGGGCTTCAGTAATTATTTGTTTAAGGAATACACCGATGATTTCATAAGTGCAAACATTTCCATGAAGTTCATACTTTTCACCAAATAAAAACAAAAACAAACTACCTCTTTGAGTGTTCCACACTAGATTACTAGCAGATGGATAAAGTGAGGGCCCGGTTATGAGCATTTAAAGTTACCAAGGTACTTAATACATAAACCAAAGGTTGCTATTAAGTCAGGAAACTCATGAAAAGTTTGAGAAAACAACAGAAAATGAGAGTTAATCTCCACCACTGCTGTGAGGCCAAGATGCTTTCTACACTGATGTAACTCAAGTGGCTGAGGCATTGTGGGCATTCAACAAGTACACATGGAACAAAGATACCTATTCTCAAGAAATACATCCAAATATGTCTTAAGTATATGTGCACATGTATTTAGCAATAGTTCTAGTTCACATTATGAATGGATGCTTTTGACCCAATATTACATAAAACAAACATTCGTAATTTTTATTAATTTGATAATTATGTTAATGGCTACATGAAAATCCATCCTGATGTTAATTATAACTTATCAAATTTGCTGTGTAGCACCAAGCATTTATGTTGTTTTTCAATCATTTTTGCTACTGTGTCTAACACTATAGTGATCATTACAAATTCAGCTATTTTCCTGATGTTTTTTGAGAACTGAAAGTAGAGGACAAATTAATGTGTTAATGGCTATCTTCTTCCTATTATCATATATTTTCTAAATTGCATCCTTTGCACATCATGTATAATTTGTAATAATTTATGACATTCTCACTAAACATTCTAAATCCCTTTATCTTACATTTCCTGCTACTTCTCTAAACTGTCTGTGCCTGGGTCATTTTCTATGTCATAAGAAGCCCTCTGAGGGCTGGGAGATGACTCAGCAGGTAAATCTCTCCTGACCAGGAGTTTGGATCTCTTGAATCCACTGAGGGTGTGTGTTCAGTGGCCTGCTATCCCAGAGCACAGGGCAGCAGGGAGGGCAGCAGGAGGCAAAGGCAGGGAGCCCTCTTAGTACCCTAGACTAGCTGGAATGGCAAGCTCCAGGATCAGGGAGACACTGACATCAACCACAGGCTTCCACGTGTATACACACACAGAGACATACTGTGTGCCAGTAGACACATGAATATCCATATACATGCCACATAGATGCTAGAAAAAAAGCTTTCTAAGAACTTCAGATAATTTTTTAAATATGACAAGCAATATTTAAAATCACCCTGTAGATATATTTTTCCTTTCTTCCCACTATATAGAAATTGAATATGAGAAGCATTCAGTTTCTTACCTTTGTGATTGCTTCACAAAGCTAACCCATGAAGCAGTTTGATTGTTGAGCTATGTGTAAGCATGTGTATGTTTGTATGTGTATGTGTCAACAAATGTGTGTGTCAATCTAACTGTCATTCCTCCAGAGCCAGCTAGCTTTTTATTGAGACAGGGACTCTAGGCTGGCTCATCTATTAGGCTAGGCTGGCTAGCAAGCTTCAAGGAACCTACCCCTCTCTACCCCAGTACTGGGATTATAAGCACATACCACCATGACCAATTATGTGTGAGTTCTGGGGAATAAACTCCGGTTCTCATACTCTAGTTTAAACTTTTGGAACTGGTCAACCTAATGCCTAAAAGAATAAACAAGCTTCCTCAGTTGTCATTTAATGAATCAAAAAGATCTAATGCAAAGCTTCACTATGTGCTCAGCAGTGCTTATTTTGAATATGTTAAATCATTATTCATGAACATAATCTTATAAAATTACAGATAGAGACTCTAGTCCTATTTTACAGTTTCTTGTCCCTGAGATGGACTTAAAGGTCATTTTGTTATGGTTTTTTTTTTTCTATTAATTCACTGATTTCTTTTCATGAACTATCTTCCCTGGTGAGGTTGTTGTATGGAACTCAAGATTTCTAATGCTGCCAAGGGTCCTCAACTCCATTTCCTACATTTGAATAAATGTTTTCTAGTGTTCCTATAATTTCAGAATATAGTCTACAGCAGTAGTTTCCCAATCACCACTGAGCAATAGCATTGCCTGTGGAGTTCTTAATAACAGCAGAGTCTCAGCCTCCCCTGGAGATTCTGATTTTGGAAGTGTAACACAGACCTACACATCCATTGTTATAAAATTACACAGGTAATTAAGAAAGAGAGGCCCTTTTGCATTTCTATTTCTAGGTCAATGAGAATGTAATCTGCTGACATAAATATAAAGAGCAAAGACTTGGGTTGGCCTTCCTCTATCCTTGATCTCAAGACTGGAACAGTGGCCAGCATGCTGCATCCCTCCGAGTGACATTGGATGAAAGAACAGATGCCCCCTCAGTAAATGAATTAATCTTAAAAACCCAAGAGTATAAAGCCAGATGTGGTGGCACACACCTGTAATCCTAGCACTTGGAGGGCAGAGGCAGGAGGAGTGAGAGTCTAAAGCCAGTCTGGGCTACACAGTGAGATCCTGTTTCAAAAAACAAACAAACAAAACAAAACCTTCTAAGAGCAGATGTGTGAGAATTTAGTAGTTAGAGATGTGTCCATCTGTGAAATGGAGCAGGATTCAGTAGTATTACACATCATCCCGCTGAAAGCCTCTATGAGCCTTACAGTAAGTAAAACCACCGGGTTCTGTTTACAAAAATGTCCATGGTTTCTTGGGGGACCTCCTTAGACTCCTTTGTTCCCTATGTGACTTCCTCATCTCACAGGAGCCAGCTAGGCCCTCAGATGCACACACGGACCTTATTCCTCAGTGCATGAAATGGTTTCTCCACATACAGGCCTCTGTCATTTCAAACACAAAACTAAGTATGCAGCTTTAGAAACTGAAGCTTCCCTCACATCCCACGCCTGTTAGCAAAGCTGCTGTCCTCACAGCATCCCCAGGTGGCAGCTGTGACTAGTGTCTCCTTCCTCTGCCTCCAACATCCAATCTATCATTAAGTTCAGCCATTACTTTAGAGTGTCTTTGCTGCCCTCATTTTTGAAGAGAAGCCTTATTTAGCTCTCATTCCATCCTCCGTTCAGGGTTTCTCCATTTTTTTTTCCCATTTCTTCTGCCTCGTTCCATGAAAGCCTGCTCACTTGGATGTCTGCCAGCATCGATCATCCTCTAAGCATTCTCTTGGCTACCTTCAGTTTGGCAATCAACTCTTGTTTGCTTTTGTTTTTCACACACGGTCTAACTCTGTAGCTCAGACTCAACCTAAACTCATGTCTCCCAAGTCAGCCTCTAGAGTGCTGTGATCACGGGTGTGTAGCCCCACACCCAGCGACAGTTTATGTCAATTTTATTTCCACAGTGAGAACGGACAGCTTTGCAGAACGAGTGTGCTGTCACCTTTTCACTGGCATTCCTGAACACTGCACATGTGAACACAGTGCTTTTCCTGGACTAATAAGAAAACGGGCGTTGGGAGGGGATGTAGCCCGTGGTGGTACGTGCCTTTACTTCCAGGGTTCTGGAGGTAGAGGCAGGCAGATCTGAGTTTGAGGCCAGTCTAGTTTACAAAGTGAGTTCTAGGACAGCCAGGGCTACACAGAGAAACCCTGTCTTGAAAAACCAAAGAGAGGGAGAGGAAGGACGGAATGAAGGGAGGAAGGGAGGGAGAAAGAGAGAAAAGGGGAAACGTGCTATCAGACCTTACAGAATTGACTTTATTTGACTTGAACAACTCTGAAGTTTCTTCTCATTTACATACCAACTTATATAAATTGAAACAAATTTGGAAAGTCATATGCATATAACCTCAAACTTAATTAGTGAGAAGTTAGCATGAAAACTGACTATTGCTGGAGCTATGTCATGAATAACATGGGCCCTTTATGTTATTCTTTATACTTTTTTTATTTGAAATCTTCATGGGCGAGAGGGGCAGAAGTAGGCAAAAATGCACGTCAGTAAATTTCTAATATTCTGTGGTCTGAAGAAAAATGGCCTAGTAACACCATTAGCATAAAGAATACATTTTAACAGGTATATGGTATTCTCAGTTATCTTTGCCCTTTAACAAGAGCTACAGAATCTATGAACCAGGCATAATTCTTATCACTTCTATATTTATACAAATGTCTTCACTGAAACTGAAACTTTCAGTTCCTCCAATTTTTAATGATTCCATTTGTTTTTAAGGAGAGAAATAGAACATTTCAAAAATCTAAAGCCCCATAGTCTGAAAAATTACAATGAAAGAAAAGAACATAAATTCGTCACTTACCATCTTAACATCATTTTCATGGTGAAAAATATATTCAAATAAAGCCTGTGGAGGAAAAAATGTCAAAATACACTCAGTTTTATTTTAACAGTTATTGTTATATGAAAACTCAAAACTTGGCTGACTCAAAAATCCAGGATCTCTAAAGTGCTAGGAATTGCTAAGTAATAAATGTGACTGTCATTTGTCATAATAACCCATTTTAAAATTCTGTACTCATAATGGACTCTTGTTTTTACAGACAATAAACTGAAAATTCAAAGAGCTGAATCTTTTTTCCTTTATGTTATATGCATTATTTTATTAGAACAAGACAAAAGAAGTTCACTTTATTTCCTAAGGACTTATGATTATCATGAATATTTTACCCAATTTGTATGCTCTATAGTATCAGGATTTTTATTTAATTTTGACACATGGGAAATTGAGTATTTCTTCTGAAACAATGGGATATAAGTATTAAGCTGAATTTTCTGCTTAATTGTTGTTTTTATTGAGACAGGGTTTCTCTATGTAATCATGGCAATCCTAGAACTCACTTTGTAGACCAGGCTAGCCTTAAACTTAAATGATCCGCCTGCCTCTGCCTCCAGAGTCCTGGGATGAAAGGCAGGCGCCACCACAGCCAGGCTTACTGATTAATTTTCAAGGCCATCTCCTCAGGTTTAACAGAGAGCTACACAGTCCAAGTGCACACATGGGAGAGTGGGGGCGGGGAGGGGGAGCAGACCAGGCCAATTAAATTAGACACCAGGTATGAAAGGTTGGGAAGTCCCCGCTACAGTTTGTGACGGTCCCAGATGACTCTACTGTCCAGCCATGGCAGAAGGGTGTGTTTTTTCAGTGTTTACCCTGCTCATCTGGATGAGTATTAGAGGATGAATTCCTAGTTCTAATACCCTACATCTCAAATGCACTATTTAACACTTGGTGGTGGCCCTTGGAGATGTCACATCTTAACAGGGAAGACATAGAGCAAAAAAAAAAAAAAGAAAAGAAAAGAAAAAAGAAAAAAGGATGCAGTCCTGATGGCATAGACTTGTAAACCCAGCTGCTTTGGGGTGGGCACTAAGGCCAGACTATCACTATACACTATCTCAACAAGGAAAGAAAGGGAACTGGAAGGACAGACAGAGGCAGACAGCTATGGAGAAAAGGGAGGAAGGGAGGAAGGGAAGGAGTCAGGAGAAAGGGAGAGGAAGAGAGAGGGAAGGAAAGACTGAATAAGGCCAAAGGTGTGATTTCCAGTACAACCACAAAAGAAGAAAAGAGAAGTGTCACGCACGGCGATGCACACCTGCGAACTGAACGACCAGGAGGATGACATGGGACAGAGCAGGAGCTCTGGACCATCTTGGGTTAAACACTGAGACCCTGGCTTGAAAAGAACAGCCAATAAAACCAGATAACATCCAAAAAAAAAAAAAATCTCACATACAGCAAGCCTTCCCTTCCTATCAAAAACCTAAAAGTACAGTTGTCTATTACCATAACGGCTTTCACAAACGCCCAAGCTGTGGAACCAAGCATCTGTGTGTGAGCATCACCACAGACATCACTCGGTATTAAGAAGTTCTGATGAGACAAGGAAAGTTGGGGTGGGGGGACTTGGTGACATTTTTACAGCACACCAAAGAAACATAGGAAATCTAGCTTGGCCAAATCTAGAACATACACCAGGTCTGCCCTGGATGTATCTTACTTTAACTCCATTGGCTGCATTAAAACCTGGCCAGCCAGTCACCTCTAGTAGGGGGGCCTACGTGTTAATATTCTACTTTCATGAAGAAAGGGGAACCGAGTAAAGCTTTACAGTCTCCTAAATGCCTGTGACTAGAGTGTGGTGAGAGATCTGGAGATCAGTGTTTTCCCGGTCTGACACAGTCTCCCAAATGGCGTTCCACTTTTATCTACACCAGAATGTCAGCAATTAGGAATGAACTCAGCACTCAAGCACGAAGTTCACGGACTTTTTGTTGAGTTTGCTTGGTTAGAGTTCAATGAGTTTCCAGACAGCAAGTGTTCCTGTGTGATTTGTTCCAAGCTTCCCCCACCTTGTGGTTTTGTTTTATTTCGTTTTGCTTTTAGGGGCATTTTGCTCGTGTGGAAGCCAGCCAGGGGGCAACCTCATCTGTTGTTCCTCATCAAGCCACCCACGTTCTATTCCCCCCCCCAAAAAGCTCTATTTGTGTGCGTGGTGGCAGGGGTGGGGGAGGGGCGGGCACACCTGTTTGCACACAGAGGCGAGCATCGGGTGTTCTGCTCTACCACGCTGCCTGTTCCTCTGAGCAGGCTAGGATGGAAGCCTCTGAACCCTAGCAATCCTGTCTCCAACCACCTCAGAACTGTGGTTACATGTGCGAGTGGGACACTTAGCTTGTTCTGTGGGGACTGGAACCCACGCTCCAGTCCTCAGGACTGCGCAGCAGGTGGTCTTAGCCACCGAGACACCTCCCCAGCCCATCCTGTTTTTAGGACAGTTTCGCACTGGCCCGGGGCTCACTGATCGATCAAACTAGGCCACCTTTCTAGCTTCATTTCTACTGATGTGATAATATACCCTGACAAAAAGTGAGTTAGGGAAGAAAGCATTTACTTGACTTACATGTTTAGGTTAAGTTCATTATTGCAGGAAAGTTGGGGCAAGAACTAAAAGTAATGGATCTACAGTGAGGAGTAGAGAAAAAACAAAAACAAAACATGGATCCTTGCTTGTTCTCACCAAGCTATCTCTTCTCTCATATTGTTGAGGACCCCAAGCCTATGGAATGGTGCTACCCATACTGGGCTGATGGGGTCTTCCTACATCAATTAACAATCAAACAAGTCAAACAATCCCATATAGATGTGGCCACAGGTCAACCTGATTTAATAATTCATCATTAAGATGCTCTTTCTAGGAGATTCTAGATTATGCAAAGTTGATAATTAAAAGCAATCATCACACCGCCAGACCCCGCTTTTTGAAAACCTTATTTGTGTGTGTATGTGTATACATATGCATGCACACATACGATACACGTGGATGTCACAGCACACACATGAAGACACCAGAAGATAGCCGAGGGCAGTCAGGTCTCTCCTACCATGTGGATCAGTCGGGTTAGTCTTGGTGGCATCCCCCTGCTCCCCCTGAGCCATCTGACTGGCCCATATCCACCTCCCTTGTGTTATCCCTGGGAGTGAACGGAAGCCCTCATACTTGTGAGGAAAACACGTTAACCCCTGAGCAGGCTCTCCCAAGACCCCTCATTCCCGAGCTTTTCATCCTGGAAAACTCCTGCACATCTTCCTTTCTATTTTTTTGTTTTCATTTCTCTAGTTTCTTTCTATTTTTTCCACTCTCCTCCATCCTGCCCCCTTACTCACTTGCGGTCTCTGGCCCCTATCTTCTCCTTAATTTAAGGGAATACTCCAAGTGATGAGAAGTACCGCAGTAGTTGACACGTTGGCTGTTTTCTGGCTTGAGTAATACTGAGAGCCTAGCTAGTTATTAATTAAACATATCTATCTATCTATCGATATATATATATATGTATGTATTCTATCTTTTGACAGTCCTTAAATCATACAAGAGTTGAAAATGATTTGTTCTAAGAACAGACCAATCTGAAAAACAAACCGACAACCTCAAGCTCTGTTCTACAAAGACAATACTGTTTCTCTGCCTTCTTGGTTGTAAATTATTGCTGTTACCTAGGGAAAAAGATTTTCCCATAATAATTATATATGTGCTTAGTTCTGATCAATTGTACTCAATTCAAGACAAAGAGAATTTTTACATGTTATACTAACAAAAGTCATCTTATGGTTGATTCATCTGTCATTACTTCATAACTTAGAATCTTTTGAAGTACATACCTTTGCTAACTTAGGTTTCTGGGAATATTTTATTAAATTCAGTCTAGATAAATTTATAAATGGTCCATCAGGACTTGTAAGCATGGAAGCCTATGAGAGAAAAGAAGAACAAGACATTGAAAACTTTCTCTTAAAATATCAATAGAGTTTTTATGAATAAAGATTATAATAGATTATAGAACATATAAGGCAACAAGAATTAATTCAAAACTTACATTTAATTTTCCACTGTAATACCAGTGAGGTGTAAAGCTACTTGGGTAATACAAGGTTCTAGGAAAGACAGAACCTACCGTCCCGAGTCTGACAAATCTTCCAGATGAGCTAGTGATGGGCCGTGCTGTGTAGGCAGTTCTGGGGGTTCTGATGGCCTGTTCCATTGTACCAGGCCTCCCACTCTGGGTGCTGGGTCTGATGAAACCCGTAATGGGTCTTCCAGCTTGAGTGATTGGCCTGTGGAGAGCAACAGTTATTATAACACAAACAAGATCAATTAATTGTGGATCAGGAGTTGGAGGCAGAAGAATGAACCTAAAACACAGACCTGATAGCTTGACTTGGTCCTCCTATCTGGCTAGTTCCAGGGAGCTTCAGAGATGTGCCAGGACCTACAAGATGGGATAATAATCAACTTATGGATTACTTATGAATTTTAAGAAACTCTTAGTAATCTAATTTGCAGACATATACTGGCCTGAGAAAGAAGACATTACTAGTAGGAAACAGTTTGAGGAAAGTGTTTGAGACTCAGCTTCAGTGAATGTTCACCGCTCTAGCCGGCAGCATGAACCTGAGAGACCAGCACCTAAAAGTGAGGTGGACTAAAGTCTCATGCAGAAGCCAATTTTATTCAGAGCATCAGACAATTCATACCCTGAGGCTAAGAAGAATCACGAGTAAGATGTTCAATCACAAGAATGAGCCACACATGTTTTTCCACAGAGGCATCTGAATAACAATCAATGATTGAAGTAGACCCACTCGGATCCGCTGCACTTGGGTGGAGCATGGAAACACACTCTAAGACAATTCTGAGTTTTGAAGAAACTGAGGTCACAACACTCTGTCTTGTATTCTTGGTATTTTCTCACAAGCACTCAGAATTTTCACACGACTCCATTCTTGACTGTGTTTTGACAAGTGAGCCCCTATCATGTGATATGTTTTAGCATGCAGACTTCACAAGGAGTTTATAAGGTAGGTTTGGTACTATGGCATATAACAGAGGCTCAATGAATCAAGTTTGCAGATCACCCTATTAGTACAGCCTGCATTCAGATTCAAAACTAGCATGCTTTAAAATTTAAATGGTTCTAGGCTCCATTTAAATTTTAAAATAAAAGTTAATTATTTTTCATACAGATGTCTCCAAATAAATGATTGTGTGCAGGATTTAAATATTTTAGCAAGACAATGAGGAAAAGAAGATCTCAACAACTAATAAATTATTAGCAAACCACCAAATGTTATGGCTGTCCTCCAATACTATTCATACAATGACCCTGACTTGGATTCTAAGATAATCTCATTATATATGTGTTTATATAAAATATAAAAATACATATGAACACATATTCCTCTGATAATGCTATATTCCTCCTTTTTTAACTTAATGAAGAAGGAGTACTTACGTGGAACTTGGGCAATAGCATTTTCATCCAGAATCATTTCTGCAATCCCTTCCTGATCTACATCAATTTCATCTACGTACACCATTTCAGTCAATGCTCGTGCTTTCAAAATCCAAGCTGCCTAAAAACCACAGAAAAGGAAAGCTTTTGTAAAAATACCATTAGATATCTTATAGGGCTGACTGACTTGGGCACGCTCTGTCCGTGCACTCTGTTCTCCGCCTCAGGACCGCGACTTCCAGGAAGTCCTCCCCAGTCTCCAACCCCAGGGCTCCTCACGTCTTCTTCAATCTTTCCTTTATGCTCTGATCTTCTGCACTGGCCATATTTGACAAATACTGTGATCATCTAGGCATGTGTCAGCCTCTGTTCCTCAGAATACAAGCATTTCAACCTTGTGCACTCCTGAATTTCTAGACCTGTCATTTTTTTATGTATAATTAGAAGTTCAGGAAACGTTGGTTGACTCAGACTAAGGTCAGAGTCGCTACTCAACCCCTGTAATTTTGTGATGTAGTCAGGAGAAAACCTGTTGAAGACAATGGAGAATGGAAAAGTAGTGAAAGAATCCGACCTGAAAGCATCATTAACTTTGCAGCAGCCTGAGAAGGGCATCGTGAAGGTGTATGGACTTAACTTTCTTGTCAAACACATGGAATAGCTTCACTGCTTTTTTCCAGACTAAAAGCCAAGAATGTGCTTTGCATGATCTGAGAGGAATGCAAGTCTGGAAGTGGCAGCACAGAGCTGACTCTACAGTCCACGGGGAAGAGGAACAGGAAAATCTGGGGAAAGACCGGGGCTCAGTATACCAGGAATCTGGTTATGAAGCAGGCCGAAGCAAAAGGAGCTAAGGCAGAAAGAAATTGAAAGCTACAGGAAGTCCGCAAAGTCCCCACACATATGGAACGTTATCCAGTCAGCCTTTTTATTAAAGACCCCTTAGATATGTACTTTCAGGCTAGCTCTGAGTAGGAAACAAGATCATCGCATGGATCCTAGCATCTAATGGATAAAATAGCTAAGGAGAGCAAGGTATAACAGGTGACAAGTGTGTGAGAGAAAAAAAAAATAGGTTTTATAGAATACAGTTGAAAGAAAAAGAAGAAAGGAAGGAAGGAAGGAAGGAAGGAAGGAAGGAAGGAAGGAAGGAAGGAAGGAAGGAAGGAGAGATAGGCAGGACAGAATAGTAATACATGCCTGTAATCCCAGCACTTGGGAGACCCTCCTTGACTACACAGCAAGTTCAAAGCCAGCCTGTGATACATAATATCTTCTCAAAACAACGATGACTATAAAAATAATTACAGCTTTGGCTCTGTGGCCAGGTATGATTGGCTCACAGCATATTTGGAAACTTCCAGTAGTTGTGAATGTTGGCAAATCTGTCTGGGCTAAGAGAACAGTCAGAGGGCATGTGCTACAGTGAGGTTTAGGTATTTTTACTCTGATCGGAGCCTAACTTGAATCTTTTTCAGCCAGTCTGCCCCCCTCACTCAACCATCCCCAATCTCTCTCTCTCTGACAGGTTCTCACTATGTAGTCCAGAACGGCCTTCAACTCTAGACCCCCTGATTTAGCTTTCTTAGTGCTGGAATTACACGCATGTACACCATACTCATATTAAATCAAGCTTTTTAAAAAGCACGTTTTTACAATTTTAAGCATTATTTACCCAGTCAGTTATTAAATACTCATGGACACATCTTAACCAGTTTTGAGTCATTCCTACCATTTCATAGTCCAATCTGTTGTGCTTGATATCCACCCCGAGTAACCTCTTGAACGCTAAGATGATATAAATGTTTCTGTGTTGAGCTAATCAAAACAGGGGAAGTGAACCTATCATTCTCTCCTGGCCCCAATAAGTAAATAACTGTCTGAGAAATCTGGTAGGAACATCTACTTTAAAAAAATCCATGAATTCAGTCTTTATAAATATAATTTGGATTTTTAGGTCTTAAGAAATGGAAACAATAATATGAAAATTTGATATTAAAAGATCTGGAATGATTTGGGAGATTGTTCAGTGGGTAAAACACAGGCTGTGCAAGCTTGAGTGAGGACCAGCGTTCCATCTCCAGCACCCATCTAACACAGATTACAGACCTGTAATCTCAGCACTGGACAGCTGAGCTAAGAGGAAGAGACAGGAGAATCCTAGAAGTTCCCAGGACAGCAAACCTGCTACACGCAGTGCCAAACAAGAGACCCTGTCTTAAACAAGGTCAATGGGGAGAGCTGACACCCAAACTGGGTCTCTGGCATCCACACAGGTTGTGGCTTGCACATATTCTCTCTCTCACACACACATACATATACACACATATCATACACTCATGCACACACATATATCACACACATCATACACATACATAGCACACTCATGTACATGTATATACACATATACACAAAATTTTTAAAGATCTGAGATAAAGCATATGTTGCTGTTTAGTTTTTGTGAACTTGACACAAACTAGGGTCATCTGGCATGAGGGAAGATCAACTGAAAATTTTCCCCCATTAAACTGGCCTGTAGGCAAACCTGTGGGAGAATTTTTTTAATGATGATGGATAGGGGAAGGTCCAAACCACTGTGGGAGGCACCACCCTTGAGCAGTAGCCCTGGGTCGTATAAGAAGAGAAGCTGAGCAAGCCAGGGAGCCAGTAAGCAGAACTATTCCATGGCCTCTGCTTCAGTTCCCGCCTCGGCTTCCCTCAGTGATGGACTGTGGCCTGCAAGAGTAAGCTGAAGTAAAGTCTTTTTTCCCTCAATTGCTTTTGGCTATGGTGCTGAACTCGCCCAGAGGTTTGTACCAGGAACATGGGGCATTCCTGTGATGGATCTGACCATGTGGATTTTATGTCTTGGATTGTTTTTCAGGTAGGAATGTGAAGGCTTTTGGAAGTCTGCACCAGAAAAACCATTGAGTTCTCAGAGGTTAACAGGATATTCTGGGGGAAGCTGAAAGAAAATGTTAAAGAAAATGCAGATAATGAAGGCCTAGCTCAAGAAATTTTAGAGAGAAGTTTGAGTCAGTTCAAATACTCTATCAGGGCTATTTGATGTATTTGGATTAAGAATCTATGGAACTGAAAACTTTGTTTTAGTGGGACAATATATGCTGGTTATCTGGGGCTGAAAAATCAATTGTGGTTAATATGAGAACAGCATCATGGAGGTGAAATCTTCTGGGAAATATTTCCTCAGGGTCAGACACAGAAGCTGTGGTCCATGGAGGGCAAAGATGCAGCCATCTCAAGCTGGTAACCAAACATGGTAATGTGAAAGAGTCTCACACATTGTACTGGTTTTAAATGCACAAAGGGGTCGTGGACAGTATCTGAGGTTGACGTTGGCACTGTTTGCAGGGATGGAGTCTCCTTGGAGAGAGAGCAGGAGAGGCCATTGGTAAAATTTCAGGCTCAGCTGCAGTGAAGACCCCAAGCTTGATGGGCTCTTGGAAGCATCTTAGGCTTGGTACCAAGTAGCAAGGTTGGAATCCTTGAAGAGGCCAGGAAAGGCCACTGGTGAGGCTACAGTCTCAGTCTGCAGTAGAGACCCTAGCATGTTGGAGATGTCAGGACCATGGAGTACAGCTAACCTGACCCTATGAGAAAAGCTATGTGTGCTGGTGGTAGCAAAGTTACAGGGGTCACCCAAGACCTTTGGAGCCCAGATTATGGGTGAATCCTGGATGACGGACACTGAGTGATTTACACTGCTGGATTTGGTTTTACTTTAATCTGGTTGTGACTGTGTTCCTCCCTTTTAGAATAAGTACATTTTTAAAGCAGTTCATAGCCAATAGTCTTTGAATTTTTTAAAGAGACTGTAGACTTTTAAAGTGTTGAAAGAATTAAAATACTGTGGTATTTAAAAAGTTGAACTACATTTTATACTGTGATGTTAACAAAATCTTGGGATAAACAAGGAAGAAAAGTTATGGCTGGACATTGATTGTTTGTGATTTAAGTCGATAAACAACTAGAGCTACCTGGGAACCTCAGTTGAAGAATCGCCTCTATCAGACTGGCCTATAGGCATGGGCATGTCTGTGGAGGCATTTTCTTGAGTAGTAATTTATGTGGGTGCCCAGCATACTAGAGGCCGTGCCACCTCTAGGCAGGTGGTCCTGGGTTGTAAAAGAAAACAAGCTGAGCAAACCCTGGAGGGCAAGCCAGCAAGCAGCACCCCATCCGTGGCCTCTGCTTTAGCGTCTGCCTCCAGGTTCCTGTCCTGAGTCCGTGCCTTGGCGTCCCTCAATGGTGACCTGGAAGTGGAAGACGAAATAAGCCTTTCCTCCTCAATCTGCTTTTGGTCATAGTGTCTATCACAGCAACGGATACCAAAATAGAACATATATTTAAACCATTATTTGATTTAAAAATTCATCAATATTTCAGAAAGAAATCATCTTCCTTCATTTTTCTTCTGTCCCAACAAAAAATGACTTTGAAAAATCACACATCATTGCTTGATTACACATCAGAGTATGTTCAAATAACCACTCCCAGCAATGTGAACAATTCTTGAGATTTTAATGAAAACAGCAGATGGGGCTTGGGATTAAAAAAAAATTGTTTTTTTAAATAAGCCAAATATGTTCTAAAGTCCTAAAATCCCCTGCATATTAAAAAAGAAACATGATCAGGCACACACAATAATCTCTAATTTTCCCTTAAATCTGAATAAAAGTACAAATTTGTTTTGTATGTTATGTTCAACATTGCAGTAGTCCAGCTTTAAAAAACAATTTTTCATACATGTGACTATATTTGTATTATAGTAGAGACCCCAGTTCTATAACATCAAATTTTTAAAAAAAAGAAGATGTTTAGGAACTTTTTACAAAGGAAAAAGTTTCTCACAATCTAAATGAATATAATTTTTTCCCTGCACGAATTTTTTGCAATTCTTAGATAATTTCATACAATGCATTTTGATCATATTCACTTCCCCCTCCAAGTCCTCCCAGACCTCCTCCCAACTTTATGTTCTCTTTTCTTTTCCTTTTGAAAAACCCATCAAGTCTTTTTCATGCGGGGTGGGTCCCTGTACTGGAGTACAGTCAAGCTACGAGGGCTGCCCCTTCTACTCTACTGAGATAAGTCTCTGAAGCGCCTGCCATCAAGAAAGTACTGACTTGTGTGCTCCATCTTTTACAAGGCTAATCCAATTTCACTTACGAAACAAAAACTCAGCTAGCTGGAAAACGTGTTTTCACTATTCTGTTGTTACTGTAATTAAGAGAAGTAACACAAGGCCCACAGGTTAAGGCACATGAGAAGTAATTTTTGATTAATAGAGTAAGTCAAATAAGAATAATCTTTCTGATATGATTTGAATGTCATTAAAAGCTGGCAGTACTACTTGACGGTCTACCTGTGAAATTAAATTTTAGGCACAATATATTCTGTTGGCATTGTGAGGCCTTTTAGGGTTTGGTTATGAAATATCTCCAAAGGCTCCTGTATAGAAGGCGTGGTCTCTGCTGGTGGCACTATTGAGAAAGGACCCCATCACTAATCCCATCCATAGATGATTTCACAAATGCCTTCATAGCTGGACTATTAGCAGGTGGGGGATGGGTCTAGCTGGAGCAAATGGGACTCCAGGGGACATGTCTTTGTAGGTTATATCCTGTCCCCAGTCCCTTTCCCTCTCTCTGCCCCCTGACTGCCAGGAGGTGAGCACCTTTCCGACACTAGGCCATTCCGCCTCACCATAGGTTCCAAACACAACCACCAACCACAGAGACGCCCCCTAAAATCCAGGAGGCAAAATCAAACCTTTCTCTTTTAAGGTTTTTTTTTTTTTCAGGTTTTTTATCACAGTGGCAAAAAGCTAGCACAAGCTTCATTTCTTTTTAAGTTGTAAACAAAATGAAACCTGAAAAATATGAACAACATGGTCAACCTTATTCCTTTTGACATCATTATTTGGTGGATAATTGAGTCTACAGAAACAAAATTAGAAACTGTTACTACATATAAGGGCTTCATGAAACCTCTTGCTAGTCTGAAACTTTTAAATACCATTTACAGTTTTCAACCACATCTACAATGCAAATTACTAATGCTTTAGTTTAATTTTAATAAAAATCTTCCAGATGTCTAAGAGTAAAAAGTATATATTTATTTATTTAGAAATAAATTGCATTTCTGATTTAGATCCATCTTGAGTGAGTGCATGTACATTATATAAAATATAATCATGGGATTACAAATGTCATTCTATAAAGAAGTCTGAATCACATTTGGACCATTTTCCAGTGTTGTTCTAATTCAGAGGTCTCCCTGACAGTACCTCTTCACTTCCTTTCAATCACTTCTCAAATGTAGTGTGTGTGCAGTTCAAATCACTGAATTACACAACCCCAGCATTGTGTCCCACTTGGCAGGGCAAACACGTGGGAACACCTAAGCTCTCTGATTTACTAGTCTCTGCACCTCTTCTACTCCCAGACTCAATCGGAACCTTCTGGACTAAAATCTTCACTGGCCAGATGTCATCCTCTACAGCTAGGTCCTCACCACACCTCCTCCCTTCAAGGGCTTCCTTCTGACTCTGTCTCTTGCTTCTTACCCAGTCAGCAGCTAAGTGTCATCTCTAACCAATTAGTCCTTGTGACTGGCCACTGTCCCTTCCCTCCTCCTTCACTGGGACAACCTTGTCCTCCCTGTTAGAGCAACCAAGTCAGTTAGAAAACAAGCATAGTAGGACCACTGTATTCAAAATGTGCTGCTGTCCATCACAGTTTTGAAGATCCTTGTGACTCTGCTGACAGCCTGGCTCCCTTGTAAGTGTGATTCCTTTTGCCACCCTGTTTCTTTTTCTCATCATTCTAGCCAATCTTGGCAATTGTTACTTAAGCCCGAGTCTTCATAAGCAGTTCACAATAGTTCTACAAGACTAGCCATGTCAATAAAAGCTTTAGGGATATGAAAGTTTATTTATGCAATAAGGAACAGAACAGCTGGTAGATGCAGCTAAGTTTCTAATGCTATGAGCAGATACACAGCACATTTTCTAAGCTTCAGTAGCAAACAAGCAATAGCAACCAAATTACTTTCTAAACTAATGTTTGCAGATAAGCCTTTACCTGAGACACTGGCAAATCGGGAGCTGGTTCCTGGAAAGCATTAAGAAGGTTGCAAACATTTTTAAGACATGCAATTTCTGAAGTCAAAAGTTTTCATGAGTATTATTCCATAAAAATCCACATATTAAATGTGTGTGTGCATGTGTGGTGTGTACATAGGTGTGAGACAGTGGGTCCATTTGCCGTGCACTTGCATACTGAGGACGGAGGTCAACTTTGGGCATCTTCCTTAATCACTCTCCGTCTATTTTTTGAAACAAGGTCTCTCACTCAATCCAGAGTTTGCAAGTCAGCCAGACCGGCTGGACAACAAGCCCTGAGATCCGCCTGTCTCTGCCCTCCACCCTAGTGCTGGGGTTACCCACACACGCTGGCACGGCAAGCCTTTATGTGCACAAGGATCCGAATGCAGGTCTTCACGTTCGCGCAGCAAGTACTCTGCCCGTGGACCCAGACCTGCAACTAGTAATCGGAATCTTTTTCCAGAAGTACTCTCAAAAGTCCGCAAAACATAATACACACAGCAAAGTGCTGTTTTCTATCATCAGAAAATTCTGATCAGTCTTATTCAGAGTACAAAGAAAAGGTATCTCAGTTACTTGTTTAAAGAAGTCAGTACAAGGTGCACGAGATGGCTCAGTGGATAAAGGCATTTGCCACCACGATGGAGGACCTGAGTTTGATTCAAATCCAGGACCCACGTGGAGGAAGAAGAGAACTAACTCCCAAAAATTGTCATCTGACTACCAGATAAGCTGCTCCCCTCCCACATACAAATATATATGTTTAATCACTCATGGAGAAAAAAAAAACAAATCTTTTATTCCACATTAAGTATAATGAGATTAGCAGTTGCTAATAAGAAATTAATTCTAGCTGGTAGTGGTGGCCCACACCTTGAATCCCAGTACTTGGTGGGATTCAGTCCCAGAAGCTGGTCTAACCCTGTCCAAAACCCTGAGGCAGCCTGGTCTAACCCTGTCCAAAAATAATAATAATAATAATAATAATAACAATAACTCTAACTGCAATGTTCTATAGAAATATTTATAGACTGTGCAATACATATTAGGTACTGACAAATGTGGCATTTGAGTCTTTTCTTTCCAGGTTAAACAGAAATCCATCAATCAAATCAGGTCTTGTGGGACTTAAGAGATGGCTCAGTAGTTAAGAGCACTGACTGTTCTTCCAGAGGAGCCAGGTTCAGTTCCCAGCACCCACAACTGTCTGTAACTCCTGTTATAGGAGATCCAAGACCCTCACATAGACATACAAACAGTCAAACACCAATGTACATAAAATAAAAATAAACAAAGAGTCATTTTAAAAAAGCAGGTCTTATAACAAATATCTACACTTAGGCAGCAGCGGATGTTGAACACTTAACCTACACCATGTTTTATTGGGGAAAGTACTAAGAAATAGAAAGAAGGTTGATCCTTGCTTTCTACAGCTCTAAAATCCGAAAGGAGCACTGGATATTTTAAAGAAAATATCTGTACAGGCAAAGTGCAACTTTGGATAGCTATGTGACTTCTTTAGAACAGTGCATGGTTAGGACATGAGAGGAAAAAGCTAAGCCAGGCTGGACAATGAGTGCCCCAAAGAGTGGGGGTTTGAAAGGATCTTAAAATGTACTAAACCAAACACAAAACAGCAACTGGAGAGCCTAGAGCAATTACAGGTTTGCCATCCTGTGCGCGTGTGTTAAGGAGGCTGAAAGCAGTGCTGATTTCCCAAGCATGGCTCATACTTCAGCAATATGAGACAGAGGGGATGAGAAGGCAGATAGATCCCAGAAACAAGCCTTCCTACTCTTTCTTGGGTGTGTGTGGCTCGTGATCTCGTTCGAATGTCGGAACAATGGTCTAAGTGAATCAAGAATTACCACCCATTTTATGGAGGAGGAAAACAGATTTATAGATATTAAACAGTTCGTTCAATGTCACTGTAATGACTAATTTAGATGGGCAACTTGACTGAATTAAGAAACATCTCAAGCACTAATGAATCACAACTTCTGTTAAGTCTGTGTGAATGCTTCCAAAAAGGTTTATCCCGGGAGGAAAGACACACACTGCCGTGGGCAGCACCATCTTGGGATGGGGTCCAAGACTGAATACCAAGGGAAAAGGAGAAAGCCAGCTGAGCACCTTTGTCCTTTCTCTGCTTCTTCTGTAGAGTCACAGACTAAAATTTCTGCCAGCATACCTTCTCTGCCCTGGTGAACTGCCTTCCTCTAAACCAAGAACCAAAATAAACCGTGCCCCCCTTCTGGTCACTTCTGGTTAGTATTTGGTCACATCAATGAGAGAAGTGACTAGCATAGCTGTACAGATGTTTAATGAGCCAAAGGCACTTCCTTGCCAGCTTATTGGGAATTTACATTTTCTTAAACACTAGAAATAACAAGGCAGGCTGAAGAGAGATGAGAGGCTGGATGAAGGGCTAGGCATCCATCTCGCTGCTATGGTGTGGCCTACGCATGCACCAGACCCTGGATGCATATCGCCAGTACCTCAAAAGGGAAAAACTAAATTAAGTTCAGAATGGTTCTATGATCGGATCAATACAGAATTGAGTGGGAAAGATCAACAACAGGCAATTGCAGGCACTGTTTGAAAAGGAAAAGCAAACAGCTAAAGGAAACAGAAGCCCTAACCCAAAACCAAAGCCAGCTGTTTGATGCTCTACCAACAGTAGTTAGCTTCCGCTGGCGGCCCAATCAGAAGCCACCAATTCCGCCTCACGGGGTTCTGTTCACTGATGAAGGACTTTGTGATCTGTCTTACTCTTCCATCCCTTGGGAATATATGTGTGACCGTGCAGGTGAAGAGCAGATAGGAAAACAATAAAAAGGTCTGAGAAGAAAATGAGAGGCCTAGAGAGTGGGATGGACAGAGACAGGGGCTGGGTATGTGGGTGGGAAATGTGGGTTGAAAACAAAGACAAGGTTCAAAAGGGTCTGAGACAGAGACGGTGTTCATTCCACAGCCTGTTGCTGGCAGTCCTGGTACCCACCAAGATGCTACAAACACTCTACAGGGGAATATACAAAATTAAATAAATTACAACATGGCGTTGGATGCTACACACAGGAACAAACCTCAGCTGATTTCAGGGGAGGGAAGAAGGGTAAGCAGAAGGCATGGAACTAAGAAGGGAGATGGAGAAAGAAGAGATCATTCTGGAACTTGTAAATGACAATGATTTGTGAACTAGTTTCAACATCATTCTACCACCCATTTCACTGGACGTGAAAAGCATTCCTCACAAATGCTTTCTAGATGATGAACATTCCCTTCAGAAAAATAAGAAATAACAGAATCCCACATGCAGATATCTCTAGGACAAAAGTGGCCAGAATCAAAATGAGGTTGCTTATGTCATGGTGTAGTAAAAATCAGGTGGGGTGGGAGATCCCATGAGTGTGTACCTAATAACAAGAACAGTCCCAAAAGACTGCCAGACTACACCCTCAGTCAAAGGCACTAAAATCTCACACAGAAAACTTGTGCCCCAATTTCTATCCCCAAACTGTCCATGCAACCTCAGACTGACACTACGTTCCTTACCGATCTTTGAATGCCCTTGCTATTAATCCTGTGGCCCAGGATTACTGTTTCAAATTAACTTATGTAATATTCCTCACTTTGCCTTTCCCCTGCCCCGTGGTCTTAACATCACACGTGCTCCCCACTGTAATCCCCCTTGCTTTCTCCCACATAAATACTATATTTCTCCGTTCCTTCCGTGTGTTTGATGTTAGCTATATAGAAACAAGAGGTAAATATTTCTGGTTATTAACCACGTATCAGCAAAAACCTTCACATTGTTGCACTGGCATTTTCACTAAATATGGGTGTGGAGGCAGGATTTGAGCCTGGACACCCTGAGCTGAGCGCATCCACTCTGCTGAGTATGTGAGGCGATACCAAGGGAGGAAACAGATCACCGCGGGATATACAGAGACCAAGGACAGGGATGGCTCGTTTGGGGCCCAGCAGCAGCAGAACAGTAAGGAAAGGAATTTTTACTCTTAATTAAATAGTTCAACTTAAAGTTGGGGCAATACTTTAACTCAAAAAAGAAAAAACAAAACAAAACCCTGCAGCCTTCCACTTGGAGTCTCTCTAAATTTTTATGTGCTTAAATTAATTCCTCTAGATAAGAAGCCACAAGTTAGGTTCCTTCAGTCTAGTGAACTGTTTCTCTGGGCATCAGCACGGATGGGTAGAAAATAGCACACCTTGCTCTAGAGTCAGAAGCCCTGGACTTGATCCTAAAGACATGGCTCAGGTGTGGAACCCTGAGCAAAAGGGTCACGCAGCCTTTACTACCTTCTCAGAGTTAAGGTGATAATGCTCCTTTCTGGGGTAGTTTTAGGATTGATCCTAAGACCTTGCCGTTTTAGAAGCTCTTTCACTGTGAGATGAAAGTCACCAAAGGATAAGCTCAACACACAAGCACCAAACCATCTCGTGGTCCCCTTTTCAGAATCCAGCACTGACTCCCGGTTCTCAAAAATCAAACTGAAACTCCCCTGTGTGCCTTCATTCAAAGCAGGTGAGAGGACAAAGAGGTGCAGGGCTGCTGTCTAGACCTGGCAGTGCTCTTCGGCATCAGCTTCAGCTCCAGCAGTTTGCCTCTGTGATAGTTTAAGTGGTGGTTAACTTGTCAGGATCACCTTGGAGACAGATTCTCTGGACATGTCTGCAAGGGATTTTCTAAATTATGTAAACTGAGATGGGAAGACTCATCCTAAATATGGTTGGCACCACTTCATGGGTGGGAGTCCCGGGCTGCAACCAAAGAAGAAAGCTGGCTGAGAAGGGGTGAGCACTTACTACTTTCTGCTCTCTCAAGAAGCACTTGGTTAGCTTCCTTCTCTGGGTGCCATGCTCTCCTGACCACTATGGACTATATCCCCTAAAACTGTAAGCCACAATAAACACTTCTTCCTTTAAGCTGCTTGACAGACATTTTGGTCACAGCAACTAGAAAGGTCCCCAATAAGGCCTCTTTCCTTCCCCCCCGCTGGGGGATAAGTTTCTCTTAAGCTTGCTGATATTACTTCAGGGAACTGATTCTCCAGATATTTCTGAACACAGCTTCCTAATTATCACCAATACTTACTCTGGCTGATGAGCCCATCCAGATCTTAAACTGAAGCATTGCTATTCGGAATGTAGTAATAGTAGGAAGGAGAAGCCTGTGAGAGAACAAAGATGGGTGGTTCAAAAGGTTCGAAAGGGTAGGAGGTCAAGTGACCAAGCAGCCACACAGCAAATGCAATCTGTGTAATTTGGCAGGACAGAAATCCACGCAACAAAGGGCCTGAGAGTGTACAGATAGAACCAAAGGATGAAGCCTGGCTTAGTCTCCATGGCGCCAAAGAGGAAACAAATTAGGTAAATGGACAGAAAGACATATTTGGGGGCTGTATCATCAAATCATTGCCTGAAGCCACTACTCACATGATCATTAAGGAAAACTAGTTCCCTATCTTTCACAAATTCCAGTGGCTTCCAGCCTGTGCTGCACCTTCAAGCCACTCATCTTCCCCTCTGTGACATCTATCATTGGAAGTGGAAACTCAGGGCAGGAGAGAAGAAAGCGAAGGCGAAAACCCGCATCCCTCCTTCCAATACACACCAAAGTATAACCATCTTCAGAGTCCTACCCACTCAGGAAGACACAGCGTCTTCTTAAAAACCCCACTGCCCTTAAAGGCTCCATGTTATATGAAATGTGAGCTACAAATTCAGCACTGTTTTGAAAGCCACTAATCTGACATATGGAGCGAAAAGAATAGTAATCAGATTAAGCAACTAATCAGGATGATCAGCATGAACCAGGGAAGCCAGCCCTTCCTCTAGGTCACACTGCTCTGTGGAGGGTGGCTTTGCATTTCTGCCTTTTACATCTAATCATTCTCTGCTATGTTTTAGTAACAACAACAACAACAACAAAAATTTAAAGAACAATACTCTGTGTATTGGTCATTCTTAATATATATGTATTTTTTTCAAAAGAGAGGAAACTATGATAAAGGAATTCGCCGTCTCTCTGTCTTTATCCTTAATAGATCCAACTTTAATATCTTCCAAGCTTAGGAACCCTGCCTTCTGTCTTTAACTGTTAACCACACTGTGTTTGGAAAAATAGTCTACAAGCCCCAGTCAGTAGTAGTGCAAGCCTCCCTTTAATCCCAGCACTTGGGAGGCAGAGGCAGAAGGATCTCTGTGAGTTTGAAGCCAGCCTGGTCTACAGAGTGAATTCTAAGACAGCCAGGCTACACAGAGAAACCCAGTCTCACCACCCCCTCCAAAACAAGGTAACAAGCATCAACTCACTTTATCAAAGTTCCCTCATTTATCTGGAAGAAAAGTAAACAAAACCAAGCTGAAAAAAAATTATTATTAAAAACAGAAGCTCTCACTTGTGTTTGAGGAGAAAGAAAGGCAGGTGCCGAAATGAACCTATGTGATTTGCAGAAGAAATGTTTGTATTTTCTTGTCCCACTATGTGCCTATCTGAGCACTGCTCTAAAGAAACACATTCACACTGGGTTTGTTAGTCTGGGAATGCAATTCAAATACATAGAAAGGATTCTGAAATGAGGAAGTTTAAAAAATACTAGAGTTTTGTCAACTTGGCCCAAGCTAGTGTCATTTAAGATAAGGGAATTGGGCCACAACTGACACTGTGGCTTTTGGGCAAGCCTGTGGGTTTTGTTTTATTGTTTTGTTTGGCTGATGACTGATGTGAGAGAGTTCAGATCACTGTAAGCATTGCCAACTTTGGGCAGGTAGTTCTGGGTGTATAAGATAACAGGCTGAGGAAGCCATGGGGAGGAGCAAGCCAGAAAGCAGCATCCTCCATGCTTCAGTGCCTGCCTCCATGTTCCTGCCTTGAGTTCCTGCCCTGGCTTCCCTTCAGGAAGAACTACAAATGTGAGCCAAATAAACCCTTTCCACCCCAATTTGCTTTTGGTCACAGTATTTTTATCATAGTAACGTATTTACCCAAACTGAATATAACCCCTGCTCAGATCAATAAATATGTAACTATGAACAACTCTTGCATGGTATGAAAAATTCTGTGTCACATTATGAAGTCTCATCACAAATCTGCCAGAAATAGGATGATAAAACAAGCTAGAACTTAATATGATCTCTTTCCATGACGATCTTAACCATGTTATTCACTCTGTAGTAGCAACCTTGGTACTCCCCAGTGGGATCCTGGGTCTGCTTTATTTATGATCATTATCAAAACCATATATTCACATAACAATCCCAGAAATGTCTTAATCCTCAAAGAGGACCAAAGGTAAGGCATAATAATGGGGTCAACACAAGAGACCACACTAAAGACCCATTCATCTTGTTTAGCTGGAAATATGTGGCTATGAACAAAGCACTTAATTTGTTTTCTCGTGTTTCCTGGAAAAAAATCTATCACTTCTTCTTACCCATAGTAAAAGCACTGCTTTTCTGCCTATTAGTTTTCCAAAATGGCATCTTCACCAAATAATGGAGGTGATTTGTATTCCTGTTTTCCCTCCAGGTCAAATACATTTTATTTTTAGCTAAATACAAATTAGAACTTTTTCCTTCAGGACTTATCAGAGCCTTTATCAACCATGTAGATGTGCCAAAATCCTAAACCAGCTAAAGTCTTGGAGGGAGAGAAGGCACATAAGAAAATATACTGGGAAAAGTTCATAAGTAATTTTGAAATGTTTCATGGCAGCCATTTAATGGGCTTGCTAGCTTTGTAACTTTCGGACACATTTCAGTGTCCTAGATCTGTAACATGGGAAAAACAACACCAACCCCTAAAGTAGTTGAGGAGTAAATGAGATAACATAATAAAATTCTCTGAACCAAGTCTATTGTTTCTGTTACCTATTTTACAAGGTTATTCTAAGCATTAGAAAAATATTTACTTCAAATAGCTTATGTTTCAGAAGTCTTAAGTAAGCTATAAAAGGTCACTGAAATGAACACAAAGAATCCTAATTTAAAAATCTAGCACAAATATAACTTCAACTCTCAAGTGCAGTCCTGAATGTCACCATGGCCTCAAGTTCACAGGATCTTACCCATCAAGAACACTTTCCCTAGCAGTATCTCCTAGGGATATAAGAAATATATTTGACCTTTGCCTTGGGGGAGGGGAGTGGGAATCGGTACTCAAGTAAGTTTCTAAACTGGTAAAGAAAATTGGGCAAAATCAGTTTTATTTTCTTCTGAACTATTGAGAGCCTCTGGGGCACATCTTGGATCTCCAAGAAGGGAGTATACACCTCCCACTGGTATATAATGAGGAAACTTCCAGTGAGCAACTCTTGGGAATCCTGTTCTGTGGAAACTACACCAACTCAATGAAAACAACACGTACAATTCTTGAGAAACGTTGTGCCTAGAACAATGTCTGGCACATCGAAAGTCCTTAACAGACCTTCCCTTGCAATAATGGCAATGAGATCTTATACTGTCTTATTGTCTCCAAACATGCTGGGTTGTGCAGGAATTGTCTTTAGCAGCATTTGTAGGACCAATGTGCCAAGCAGCAGTCTTGGGGGAAAAAATACTTGTCTGCAGATGCACAGGCCTTTAACGAGCTGAATAACAGGAATGGAAGGTAGCTTAGCATCACCACTAATATGGACCTTCTTCAGGACGCGTATGATCCCTTGGGTATCCTCCATCTCCATTTGCTTGGAGAGCAGCAGAGCCTAATAGCAACCTTCACAATAAGGACCCTGGTCTCCTGACTCTCCCTGTTTTTCCTGACAACTCCAAAGCAATGCCACTAGAGGGAAAGCAGAGGAGCCAGACTGTATTCTCCTGAAGCACTGTCAAACTGCCACAACAGGGGCTGCTTGCTCAACCGCAGGGTACCTCTCCCGGTCATACTCACCCCTTTCATTCATTATACACAACATTGCTGTATTTATTAACTTCCCATCGTTACTTTCTTTCTTTCTCAAGACGGGTTCTCCTTTAGCTCACCAGGCTGGCTTTGAACTCTCTACTCAGCCGAGGATGGCTTTGAACTACTGATCTTCTTGTCTCTACCAAGTGCTAGGAGTACAAGAGTGCGCCCTTTGGACTGTTAAATTTTCTTTTAATCAACGCTATCATTTCCTCTTTTAGAGGGCTTTCCGTCTTATCTTTCCTTCCTACAAGAATAGTTTTTCTCTTGTCCAGGTGGTTTCTTTAAAAATAAATATATCCTTCCTCCGTCTACATTCTCATTCCTTCATATTGCCTCAATTTTGAACTCATGCCTCAGAAACAAAAGCTCCTTCACATTTAGACAGATGTCTAAAGACAAGGTAGAAGATGGCATGCTTCATTATCTGAACCAAAGGACAGCTGTGTTTTAAGGGGGCTGCATCTCCGATCTTTGTTCATATATATTTTTACTTTTTAGAAATCAACGAAGAGTCTGACCAATTAGTGGACAATGAGTTTTCAAAGCCTCCCCTCAGCCCCCGCATAAACTTAACAGAGTCACTTTTAAATGTAACTGATTCTGGAAAGGGGGTGCTGAAGTTGATAGCTGAAGCTGTCAAGGCACAGAACTCAGGATCTCCGGTGATGCAAAGGGCAGGGACCCGCCTTCCAGGACTCCAAAGAGTCTCTCTCCAGATGCCTTTTGTAGACCACACAGGCAACCTCCTCCCGGGCCTCCCCCAGGGGACGGAGGGATTCCCCTAGAGCCCAAGGCCTCAGCAAGAGGATCCACAGACTGCCTGAGTCCGGCTAGTACCTGGTCATAAGGGGACTTCTCCAGCATCTGCGTGCACAGATCGGCGCAGAGCTGGAACTTCCTGCGTCTAAAATAGCTCCAGGCCTGGAGCAGCGGATCCATCTCCGAGCCCATGGCGGCCAGGGACAGCGCTCCAGGGACCCGAAGTCCAGTACCCAGAGCCGGGCCCTGGGAGGGCGGGGTCCGGGAGCCAAGAGCGGGAAGCGTCGGGCTCTGCCGGGCAACGCGCTACGGCGGGGCCTGGCCAAAGAGGTGCCCACGGCGCGCCTGAAAACAGGGGCCAGAAAAGCCTCATTGAGCCGAGCGCAGGCAGCGAGTTTGCACGAAATTGGCTGCACAAATGTGTGCGTTTAAAGACAGTAGATTTCACTAATTTTGAAAAGGCACCGTGCCCTTTAAAAGTAAAACAGGTAGTGACTTAGACACCTCTATGGGGGCCTCCGTGCTTACAAGAGATGCAGTTGCGTAGCAACCGCCTAGTTGCTTATCCAGTAAGTGCAGAAAGCCACCTAAATTGACCAGGCGTGTGTCTCAGTCCCACTCCCCCCGCTTTTGCTCATTCCTACTGCTCTCATGTCTCTGACTCTAGAAACGTAAACGCGAAACAGCTCCTGTGCCGTAAATCCAAAAACCCTCCAGTATTTTTCCATCTCACCCCATCTCAGTGTTCAAATTGCAGAAGATTTGAAAGATTGCTCGGCCCAATTCATTCATGAGAAACTGAGATAGGCTCCAAACAGAGAAATGACTTGCATGTGGTTGCCTGGAGTTAGGGAGCTGGGACTGTAAATTGGTAGCTGTAGGCTGTTGATTTTTAATTCTAAACTTACAGATTGATGGCATTTCCTCCAAAGTAGATAATGTGTGGGAAAGGGGGATTTGTTGTTGTATTGGGGTTTTTCTTCCCTTTGGCTTTGGTTGTTTTCTTTTACTATCGGGGTCCTTGCTGTGTATCCGAGGCTAGACCCCAGTGCGGAGGACTACAGGCATTTGAAACCAGATACAACAAAAGAACTTTTGAAACACTGTTTATGAGCAGATGTCATCTGTCAAATGTTTTTGTGTGGACAAAATTGAGTACAGGTTTTTGGCACGTACTAGGTAAAGATTCTATCATTGAAATGACTGAGTTAAATCCCTAGGCCAGAATGGTTTCTTCAAGGCTGCCTCGCTTTCCTCTACAGATTTACAGAGAGGGCAAATATCTAATGACAAGAGCCAGTAAAACAGAAATGTGGCCAGGGTGAATCTGGGAGTGGCTTCATAGATCGTTCCCTTGCCTCCTTTGTACCAAGATGGAAGACAGAAAAAAAAATATCCCAATAGTAAAGAGTTTTCTGATCGTGTTTAAATTTTCTTTCACAGATGGCAATCGACAAAGACAGACCTTTTGCAGTGTTCTCAAACCACTAGAGAATTACAATGCACACATTATATTTAATCCGGGTAGCATTTGCAGATATCAAGCTGAAGAAAAATTTCAAAACTTAAGGAATGGATTGTGAATTTTTTTTCCTCCCTTTCTAAGCAATTTTTCTACAATGTTTGCATTTTGGAAGTGAGTAACGCTAAAGATTATGAGTTTTACAGTGATGTCTAATTTGGTCCATTTGTGTTTCCCCGGGAGTGACTCTACAGAAATAACTTGTAAAAAAGTCCCAGTGAGGCGGTCTATGTGAAGGGCATGGTTTCAGAAAGCATGTGTTGGCAATTGACAGCTTTAGTAATTCACAGGGGCCTTTTATTTTCTTATCCCTGGGTAAATGATTCTCAACCCTTATACCCCAAACTGACTATAAAATGACAAGTTCTGCCTTATCCTCTGAGTGTGGTGGTTAAAGGTATGGACCTGTGTGTGTGTGTGTGTGTGTGTGTGTGTGTGTGTGTGTGTGTGTATGATTTTTGGTTCACTTTATTTTATGTGTATGAGTGCTTTGCTTGCATGTATGTCCGTCCACCTTGTGTGTGACAAGTGCCTGTGGAGGTCAGAAGAAGGCATCTGGTTCCTGGAGCTGGAACCAGATTTCATTGAGTGTCTGAGCTGCCATGTGGGTGCTGAAAATAAAACCTGTATCCTCTACAAGAACAAGTGCTCCTAACGTCTGAGTCACCTCTCCAGCCCTATACCCATTTGTTTTAAATTTCAGAATGATTTGAGATTTACATTTTAAAACAATGCACAGATAGTTCAATGTATTCCATCCAGTCCTTCCCATTATCAATTTTGTCCACTGCCACAGTGTGCTTGCCACAACTAATGAGCCAGCACTGATACATTATCAAGCAAATGTCATGCTTATTTAGATTTCAGTAATTTTCTGCCAATCTCACTGGCATTCCAAGTTATTGAGCAATGCTTGTTGTTGTTGTTATGGTTGTTGTTGTTGTTGTTGTTACACACATTGTCTTAAAGCTCTTCTTCAACTGCAGCAAACTCCCAAGTGAAGAAGCCCTACAAAAGTAATCACTTCCCTGAAATAAAATCTTCTCCGTTTCTACACAGGAGCTATATTACATTAACCTCCAGTTGCTGACCATCTGCCAAGCTCCATTTGCCTCCTGCAGCCCTCCAATGAAGCCACCACCTGTTCTTTTGGGAAGGCTTTTTTTAAAAACTGAAAATGCAATTAATAACCATCCCCTCTGATTCTAAATTTGCTTTCTTGACTCTGAATTTCACAGGCAATTACGCACATTCACTAAGTTGATCCAACTGGGTGTTCTTGGGAATATTTCTCAGGCCCTTCTGATTCAGACCACATACAATAGCCTGCACAGCTCTCAATTAGGTACATAAGGAAAGCTGATTCATTCAATTGCTTTCTTTTTTTTCTATCAGGCTTCTTGTACTTGGAAAATCATATTCTACAGTCTGAAAATGAATTAATTTTCAACAATGGGAGTAAGATGAGAACACTGTTGGTTTAAATTCTATTTACGCAATAAGCAGCTTCTGGCCCTTTTTTATGCTGATGGGCGTGAATGTGAGGTGGAAGAGCATCCCTTTCTATGTAATGCCAAGGAATAATGACAGTGTCCTTCACTGTGTTTTCAAATTAATAATAATAATCATATACTTTTTAAAAGATGTAGTTTTTAAAAATGAAACAACAGTATCTCCTCACATGTTACATACATAGGGTATCATGGTATAAATATTTGAAGTGCAAAATATATATACTTTTTAAAGTACAGTAATATAGATCTCTACCTTTGATCTTCCACAAAGACTCATGCATGTGTCCCAGGAGGGCAGTGAATAAGAAGGACTTGGCTAGAGTACTGGTCTTTTAAACACAAGTTTCACAGTGCTTTGCCACCACAAATCCAAACTTCCTACCTGGACGGAAAAAAAAAACCCTTCTAGTTCTAACTGTGGACTCTTCTCTGAGTGTATATAACCCCATACTCATGCAAGTGACCCCAGTCTCCTTGCTGCACCTTAATGGACTTAGCAAGCGCATCGTATAGCTGTTACTGCCATACTTTTGACCAGACACCCTTTTGCTTTGCTCTATAAAGATCTCTCATTGCAATGCCACTTCACTGATCAGGTCTCTTTTCAAACTGTCAACATTTTATTTCTATGCCACATTTTTCTTCAAGGCCCTATCATTAAATATTCTTTTTATTACCAAACTGTTTTTTTGTAACAGGGTCATCTATAGCCCAACCTGGCCTTGAACCATGGAGCCAATGCTAGTCTTGAAGCTCCTGATGCTCTTACCTCCATCTCCCAAGTACTGGGATTACAGGTGTGTGGTACCGTGCCTGCCTTTCTTTTACCAAACTTCAATTAGGTTCCTCTAAGCCTTTTCAGCACTTGGTCCTTACCTTTGGTTTCTGTGTTCATTTCCACAGAATTCAGTTATACAAAGACTACTGCTAACTTGGTTTATAGAAAATCCTCGTCGTTAGGTTTGACTTCCCTCTATAGCATATCAATTGTTTGTTTTCCACAGTCTCCCATATAGTCTGATCATCCTACCCTACCTCAGGAATCCTATTAAGTGAACTTAGCAAGGCTTCTTCATAGTTCCAATGTCACCTCAGAGATTTTTCTATTCATGGCTGTGCTGGTTAGTTTTCATCATCTCAACACAAAATAGTCATAAATAAAAAGAGGATCCTTAATTGAAAAATGCCTTCATCATAACTGTAGGCAAGTCTGTGGGAGCATGTTCTTGATTAATAATTGATATAGGAGGTCCCAGCCCACTGCGGATGGGGTCACTCCTGGGCAGGTGGTCCTGGGTATTGTAAGAAAGAAGGCTCATCAAGCCATGAGAAACAGCATTTTTCCATGGTCTCTATCAAGTTTTTGCCTCTAGGTTCCTGTCTTGAGATCCTGCTTTGTCCTCCCTCAAGAGACTGTGAACTGGGATCTATGAGCCAAATAAATCCTCTCCTCTCCTAATTGCATGTGGTCATGGTCTTTATTATAGCAACAGAGAAAAGCATTTTATTACAGGTCTTTATTATAGAATAGAAAATGTAGGACAACAGATCTCTACAGCCAACACCTCAAGTTTTTCCTTGACGCTAAATTTTCATTTTTTTTCATCCCATATTTGAAGTTGACACAGGTTCTTTCTCCTTTACTAAAATAGTATTTGAATGGAAACTTATCAGGTCCTAGTTTGGCTTCATGTTGCCTGCTACATTTTATATGCATTTGAACATATTACCATCTATGACTATCCCCTGTCTTCTGTTCCTCAGAAGATAAACACCAAGAATAGAGACTTTGTTGCCCCTTCAGCGCTTAACGTTTGGCATATAATAGGTACTCAAGAACTGCTTGTTGACCAAATGGTTTTCTTTCCAGTAGTAAAGGTCATACAAGTTGTGGGTCACTTATCATGCCAGCACTGGAAAGATGAAGACAGGCACATCCCTAGGGACTTCCTGCCAGACAACCTCACCAAATCAGTGAGCTCCAGGTCAAAGCGAGAGGACCTGTCTTTACAAAAAAAAAAAAAAAAAAAAAAAAAAAAAGGATGATTCCTGAGGAACAACACTTAAGGTTGTCCTCTGGCCTCTACACATATGTGTACATATAAGCACACACTTGTACCTGTACAACACACACACACACACACACACACACACACACACATGCTTATGCACACTACCAAGAGCCACCTTGTCATCTCATTTAAATTTGCTCTCACTCCTTTACCTGCAGAACTTTGTTATTCTCCTTCATTGCAAACCTGGGTAAGAGCGGTGAACAGTGACTATAACATAGCCTCCATGCGATGCTGTCTTGAAATTTCTTCCACCCAATTAGTCCGTTGCTTTTGAACTGAGCACCACTCTTCTCTGTATGGACAAAAGCCAGATCCTCTGCCAGGCTGTAACATGAATGGTCTCTACTCTAATTTCCAGTGGGTTTTGTGTTGTCCTTTGAAATCCTATAAGCCAACCCCTCTACTGCCTCATTTCTTTCAGCACTCTGTTCTTCTACATTCTAATGGGAATGGCCCATCAATCTTGGCTCGTGGCATTGCATGGTCTCTGAAGCCCATAGTTCTAAACTTTCCTAAATTCCTCCTACAAACTAGCTCCAAAAGCCTAGAAACCACCCTCCTACTCCTTGGTATGCTATTTCCTTTAGTTACTTTGTTCATTGGTCTAACAAAAGCTATTTAACAAAGGCAATCTTTATTTGGGCTCACAGTTGGAAGGGATACAGTCTATCATGTTGTGGAAGGCATAGTGGAGCAGTGAGTGGCTGATCGCATTACATCTGTGGTTAGAAAGCAGACAGAGATGAATATATGTGTCTTTAGAGGAGAGTATGATAAGTAGCTATCACTTGGTATATATTTAGTGAAAGTTATTAGCTTTGAGATTCTAATTCTAAGAATCCATAAGAAATTAGAGATTTTTGTTTGCAGCTCTGAAGGCTGAAACTAAGGCTCATGTAGGCAAGGCATGTATTCTACTAAATGAGTTACATAATTAGTCCAAGGCTTCCTGTGGAGTTTTGTTGTAGGTGGGTTTTCCTCTTATCCATTTGGTCCCAGAATAATGACTCATGAGACTCAATTATTATTTTACAAATACCTCGGCCATATAGCTAGGCTCTTCTATGACTAGCTCACAACTTAAAATTACCCATTTATATTAATCTTCATTCTGTCATGTGGCTGGTTAACTGAGCTCAGGTACCATGTGTCCCTTCCCCTAACATCTTGCTGGCTGGAATCCCGTGTGCCTGGCTGGCTCTATCCCAGAGTCCCTTCTGCCTAACAGATGTCCCACCTATTTCCTGATCCAGCCATAGGCCATGAGTATTTTAATTGACAAGTGTTGCATCCATACAATACACAAGAGATTACTTTTACAGAGTTTAAAGAGCATCATAGAGTGCTAACTGGGTTTATGTCAACTTAACACAAGCTGGAGTCACTGGAGAGGAGGGAGCCTCAACTGAGAAAATGCCTCAATAAGATCAAGCTGTAGGTAGGCCTGTAGGCCATCTTCTTAATTAGCTGGGGGAGGGCCATCCCATTACCGGTGGGGCCACCCCTAGTCTTGCAGTTCTAGGTTCTAGAAGAAAGCAGGCTGAGCAAGCCATGTTGAACAAGCCAGCAAGCAATAACCCTCCATGGCTTCTCCACCAGTTCCTGCCACTAGGTTCCAGCCCTGCTTGAGTTCCTGCCCTGACTTCCTTCAGTGGTGGACTAAGATATTGAAGTTTAAGCCAATTAAACCCTTTCCTCCCCAACTTGTTTTTCCGGTCATGATGTTTTGTCACAGCAATAGAAACCCTAACTGAGATAGACGGGTAGATAGAAACATGCATTTTATATGCAAGTATTGACACGTGCATTTTACAATTCAATCAGAAAATAATGATATCATAAATCAATAGCTTATAATCTTTGTATTACACCTCAAATACTCTTAACAGCTATCATCCCTGAAAATGTTACAGACTGTCATTATTATCCGTTAATATTCATCCCAATAATAATAAACAAAAAATGATATTGAAGTCTCTGATTAATTCTTCCACCTGATACTAATTAATTATAGTGTTATAGTGGAGAAACCTGGCAGATGCTTTTAACCAAGTGAACAAAGTCAATAAGGCCAATAATAGAACAAATAGTTGTGAGTGTCTTGATGTGCTGTTTTGAGAACACACGTTGCTTATTGTAATGCTGCCAGAAACGTATGCCCTCAATCTAGTAACGAGAAAGATCAAATGAAGAACAAGGTGCAAAAAGGTGGTATCAAGTCTTCAAATCATCAAGGTGATGGAAGATAAAGTCAGAAACAATTCCAGATCAAAAGGGGCATAGAAACCAAATGCAATATGTAAGACCTAGATCAAAATTTAATTTTCTCCTACAAAAAACATCAATGGAAAAATTTACATGAGATTGATAAATAATGCTACCGTGACAATGTTGATTTCATTATTTTGGTCATTGTGGAATACATGCACAGGAGAATATGTTTAAATAAAGATGGACACAAAAAATGGCTAAATGCAGTAATACACACACATACACACGTATATGTATGTGTATGTATATGTATGTATGTATGTATATGAGAGATTTTGTGGTGATGGTCAAGGAAATGTGATAATGTCAGTATTGAGGAATCAAGAGATAAGGGTAAAAATAAAATATATGGTAATTTTAAAATCATATTTGCCAATCTGATGTCTTAAAAGTAAAAGGGGAAGCTGGAAAGATGGCTCAGTGGTTAAAAGCGCTTATTGCTCTTGCAGACAACCCATGTTTGGTTCCCAGCATCCCTGTGGTTGTTCACAAACATCCATAACTCCAGTCCTGGGTGATCCGATGCCCACTTCTGGTCTCATTCACATAAAATAAAGTAAATCTAAAATACTTTTAGGGAAAAGAAGAAAACAAAAACTCCTCACTAGTAAATATTCTGCACTGTATCTATGGGAGATCCAGTCTAAAACAAATTGATATTTTAGCTTGTGACAAGAAATTTGGGGTTTTGAAGAGTCATCACTTTTAAGATCCTCATGGTACAGAATGAAAAATACTTCCTAGCTCATTTACTATTATCAGTCAAATTGATTTACTAAGCTGTTTATATGGATCTCTCTCAGAAAGAATTTTCCTTCTTCCTTCTGAGAAGCTGGTGTTTTTAGAAATGGCCTTGGATGCTAAGAGTAGTTGCAAAGGCTTAACAATTTTTTGGAATTACTATAACCATTAACAAAGTTCACTTATTTTGTCTTTCTTTCTTTCTTTCTTTCTTTCTTTCTTTCTTTCTTTCTTTCTTTCTTTCTTTCTTTCTTTCCTTCCTTCCTTCCTTCCTTCCTTCCTTCCTTCCTTCCTTCTTTCTTTCTTTCTTTCTTTCTTTCTTCCTTCCTTTCTCTTTCTTTCTTTCTTTCTTTCTTTCTTTCCTTCCTTCCTTCTTTCTTTCTTTCTTTCTTTCTTTCTCTTTTTCTTTTTTTTGGATTTTTGAGGCAATCTCTTTGTTACTACTACAAACAGCAAGGAGCGTTGGCTCCCTAAACTTGCCATGTGGACCAAATGAGCCTTGAACACACAGAGATCACCTGTGTCCGCCTCTCCAGTGCTGGGATTAAAGGTGTGCACTGCCACACCTCCCTCATTTGCTTTTCAATGTATTCACTTGGTATATGTGACGTTTCTAAAAGAAACAATTTGTTGACTCTAGTTTGTTTTGTTTTGTTTTGTTTGTGTGTGTGTGTGTGTGTGTTCGTGAAAAGTTTTATGTTGTTTTTTTTTTGTTTGTTTTGTTTTGTTTTGTTTTGTTTTGTTTTGTTTTTGTAGCCTAAGCTGGCCTTGACCTCACTATGTCCAGGCTAGCATCAAATTCACCATCTTCCTGTATTAGCCTTCACAATGCTGAGATTATCATACCCAGTTTGGGATGCTTTTTTATAGGAATCTTAAGATCTTTCTTTTGTAAATGTAATTGTTTTTCTTCAAAATGTTCAATGGAATAACCATGATATGCCAAGAAGATATCTATATATTTGTTTATATATCATCTATATCTATCTATCTATCTATCTATCTATCTATCTATCTATCTATCTATCTCATATCCTTCTTGAGATTTTTTTAAGCTTCTTGGATCTGTAGTTAACTTTATAGAACTATCAACTCTCCTCTATTTAAATGTCTTTGTCTCTGTTTTCTTCTGAGACTTTAGTTTCACATATACTAGTATGTTAGAGTGTCTCACACAGCTTTTAAATGCTCTGTTCTTCTTTTCCATGCTCTTTTTGCACTGTCTTTCAAGTTTGGAACATTTCTATTGCTGTAGTTTAAAGTCACTAATCATTTCCACAGTGGTATGAGGCTGCTGATGTGACATAAAGAAAGAAATTTCTGGTCAAGGGAGCTAGTGCAGCAGGTAACAGCTAGCGACATGCAACATGTGACCCCAACCCTGATGACCTGAGTTCTATTCCAGGAAGCCACAGAGTAAGTCTTCTGATCTCAGATACCTCAAAGAGACAGACAGACAGATGGATGGATGGATGGATGGATGGATGGATGGAAGGATGGATGGAAGGATGGACAGGCAGACACACACACACATACACAGAGTAAAAATGTAAAATGTTAAAAGGAATTATTCAGCTCTGATGTTGTATCTTTTATTCCTAAAAGATTTTTGTAGCTTCTACCTCTACTGAAATCTCTTATTACTTGTACATGTTATCCACATTTTCTGCCAGATTCTTTTGCATTTTAGTCATAGTTATTTTAAAGTCCTCAATAGGCTTCCCCCGGAGAAAGAGAGCTATTGGTGTATATATAGAATAAAAATCATTGTAGTGGTTTATTGTGTGTCCTTATGAAGATGAATGTCCCACAATCTGTTGTATTCAAAGAGGCCCAGTGGCATGATTCCAGCCCCAATCCAAAGCACTGAGAACACAGGAGCCAACGTGTAATTATCAGGGCAGCTCCTGGGAGCACAGATATCTGAATCAAAACAAGAACATATTAGCCAAAGTCAAGATCGAACTTGCCCATCCTTCACTTTTTGGTTATATTTTGTGGGGAATATAGAGATAAGCCTTACAGAGGTCCATAGGGAATGGTGAGGGAGGTTTTAGGGGCTCATACAACTCCTTGAATGATCCTGATCCACTGCACACAATGCTGACCTACTAGGGACTTCTGACACACTGCTCTCAAAATGGATATGAGGCTGGGGCAGTGACTATGTCCCCCTTCTTTACAGAAGTCTCCTGAGGTGACCTCGCCTCCCTCTGCATATGTTTCCTTATAGTTACACCAACCTTATTGATTGTTATTGGTGCTTAAGGCTAGTATAGGATGGTCTGATTGGCCCTTTAATCCTATAAAGGCTTATGCACTACACATAAAGTTAGATATGTACCTCGAGTCTGGTCTTCAGAGTCTGATTCCCAGGATTCTGCATGGACTTGGTTGCCTCTCAGCCCCCTCCCTCTGCTCCTGATCCCCACAATAATGGTAAGGGTGCTCTTTACCCAATTTACTAATTCATATAATTATCTCTTCCAGAAACACCCCTCCAGATGCATCCAAATATATTCTATCAGTCATATGAGCAACTCTTATCCAGTTAAATTGACACATAAAATTAACATTACTGCCTGAATTCTGATTTTCTTCATTGCTTTAGCTATTGAAAACACCTTCTTCCTTTGCTTTGTGCATCTTATAACTTTTTAGTCCCTAGCAGAAAGACAGAGGAATAGTAAAGAAAGAAGAATATGATTTTCACTGTGAAAATGGGTATCCTCCCTCTCTTTTTTCTGCCAAGACTTTCAATTGATTTAGTAGTAACAAGACTGCCTTTGAGTGTGATTGCTACTGTTGTCACCATCCCTGTACCATGAATACATTCTTCCAAAGGTAGACCACAGTTGCTTGGTGCATAGAATTACACCTGGGTTGCAATAGGTGTATTTCTAGAATAATCTTCATGCTCATGCTGAATGCTATCGTTTTGTTAGTCTCTGGAGGGACTTTGTCATAGTGGGGCAAGGGGTGTCTTTCCTACATCCATTTTAATCTAGTAAGGCTTAAAAATGAATGCAGAGCAGAAAAAAAAAAAAAACAGCAACAACAACAACAAAAAAACCAAAAACCTCTTTTAGTAAAAGCATGTTCAAAGCTGGGTGTGGAATCCAGTTTCTATAATCCTAACACTTAAGAGATAGAAGGATCAGAAGTTCAAGGTCAGCCTCAACTACACAGTGAGCTGGAGGCCAGCCAGGGCAATATGAGATTCAGTCTCAGAAACAAAAAAGAGAGCACATTCAATCCATAATTTTTTAGTAACATTATTTATGGTGTATTGCTTGTTTATATTTTTCTTTGTTCTTAGAGATACGTGTGTGTGTTTTTTCTGAACATTAATCCTTTAAAACATAGTGTGTACGCTCATTTTCTAGATTACTCCCCCATAGTACCAAACCTAATGACTCACGCGTGGGCACTAAATTTCTGTTTAGCAATGATTGTGATGGTGGCTCTTAGCCCTTTTCCTTCTGTGAAATGCTTTTCAATGGTAGAAGATTGGGTGATGTTGTTGAAGGAATTAGAAACATCTAGCACCTTGAAATAATTCAGCGATAATGACAGAAAACCACTCCAACAATACAAGACAACTTTCTGAATCCATTCCAGCATCCACAGTTACTGCAGTCTACTGACCCTACAGTGCTGTTTGAGCTTAATTGTTTTGTTTTGTTTTGTTAATTTCTAGAAGGTTAATTTTATTTGCTAGTTGATGGAGTTGAACCAATAGTTTTTTTTAATAATTTTTATTTTTTATATTAATCACAGGTTATTTACTTTTTATCCCAGCCACAGCCCCCTCTCTCATTCCCTCCCAATCCCACCCTCCCTCCTTCATCTCCTCCCATGCCCCTTTCCAAGTCCACTGATAGGGGAGGTCCTCCTTCCCTTCCATCTGACCCTAGCTTATCAGGTATCTTCAGGACTGGCTGCAATGTCCTCCTCTGTGGCCTAGCAAGGCTGCTCCTCCCTTGGGGGATGGGGAGGTCAAAGAGGCAGACATTGAGTTCATGTCAGAAATAGTCCCTGTTCCCCTTACTAGGAAACCCAGTTGGATACTGAACTACCATGGGCTATATCTGTGCAGGGGTTCTAGGTTATATCCATACATGGTCCTTGGAACCCATCAGAATGGCCAAGATCAAAAACTCAAGTGACAACACATGCTGGAGAGGTTGTGGAGAAAAGAGAACCTTCCTCCATTGCTGGTGGGAATGTAAACTGGTACAATCACTTTGGAAATCAATCTGCCATAATTAGGAATAGCACTTCCTCAAGATCCAGCTATACCACTCCTAGGCATAGATCCAAAAGATGCTCAAGTACACAACAAGGACATTTGTTCAACCATGTTCATAGCGGCTTTATTCGTAATAGCCAGAATCTGGAAACAACCCAGACGTCCCTCAACAGAGGAATGGATATAGAAATTGTGGTACATTTATACAATTGAATCTTACTCAGTAATTAAAAACAAGTAAATCATGAAATTTGCGGCAAATGGTGGGATCTAGAAAAGATCATCCTGAGTGAGGTATCCCAGGAGCAGAAAGACACATATGGTATATACTCACTTATAAGTGGGTACTAGACCTATAAGATAGGATAAACATACTAAAATCTGTACACCTAAAGAAAATAAACAAGAAGGAAGACCCAGGATAAGATGATCAATCCTCACTTAGAAAGACATTGGAAGTAGGAAACAAACAAGTAACAGGACAGGAGCCTACCACAGAGGGCCTCTGAAAGACTCTACCTAGCAGTGTATGAAAGCAGATGCTGAGACTCATAACCAAACCTTTGGCAGAGTGCAGGAAATCATATAAAAGAAGAGGGAGTTAGTATGACCTAGGGAGGACAGGAGCTCCACAAGGACCAAATATATCAGGGCACAGGGGTCTTCTATGAGACTGTTTCTCCAACCGAGCGTAATTGTTTATGGACCTGGAAGTGTTCTGTTAACTCACTGAGCAAAGCTATGTGTTATTAGACTGATGTCAAGATACACTGCTTCGTTAGTGTACTGACACTATACTGTGTTTCTGTTACCTGCTGTAGCAAAGTGTTCTCATTTGTAGGGGTTGGAGAAACTAGGTGTTAGCACACATGCTCAGCACATGTGAAACTGGGTTCAATCTCCAGTGGGATGGGGAAAGACTCAACTGCTGAAATTTTTTTTTATATTGATTGCAGTTTTAGGCCATCAGGAAACCAATACTTTATAGCAGTATATTGGATCTGTATCAGGAGACAATGTTCTATGACGCTCTCGTGTTTCCGCATATCTTTGAGGTGGACGCACTGACCACCCGTGTCCTGGACTACTTTGCAAGGATGATTGTGATTCATGACCACAGAAAATAGAGATAATGTTTCCCTTCCGACCAGAGGACAGGTTTGATTACTGTCCATTTGATAAAAGATGACATCAGACAAGTTTAATGCTCAAGGTTATAAAACATCGGGGCTCCTGATGCTTGTCTGGGATTCCTTTCTGGTTATACAAGTATTGTCTGTGAGGGTGTCGGTATTGGCTCAGGACACCCAAGTCCAAGTTCTCAGCACAAAGGAGATTTATTTGCACCAGAGGACAAGGAGTAAGAGAGAAAGTCAGGAGACAGAGGATGAGGGAGACTGGGAAAGGAACAAGGGAGAAGAGGAAGGGGTATTTGTCCCAGGGAACAAGGGTGTATCTCTGGATAGAAAGGAGACAGATGTAGCACATCGGGAAATGGCAGTTTATAAAGGTTAAAAGTGGAAACCCTGTGTTAGCATGAGGTGTTTAATTTTAATTGGGCATGTCAATTACAAAAGCCAAAGGAGGCTTTTAATTGCTGAACTTCAATACTTTGATAGCTGGACCTTGCTAGGCACACTCAGGAGGAGGAAGTGGCCAAACAATGGAATAGAATTCGGTGGCTAGCTTTAGAAATGTGATCTGATGGTTTTGCAAAGACAGAAGGAATGAGAGAAAAAGGCAAGGCCTGCCAGAGCCAAGTCTGGCTGGCCAGAGTCCCTTCAGTCTGCTCTTCTTTGAATGTCACCCTGTGAGAATCAGGGCCCAGGAGACATGATCGGTTGCATAGACACAGAAGAAGCTGACTGATGGACCTAATGGTGGGCAGTGACACTGCTATAGCACAACATAACTTTTAACCAGTTGGAGAAAGGAGCCGGGAGGGAGATGAACAGATGAATTCTCCTTTCTGTTTTCTATGGACTACCTGAGGGCACAGTTTCTCATTGTTCTGAGTGAAGGAACTCACGTGTGCCAGGAGGATGCACTTGCCTGCTTAACCTGATTTATCTCTTCACAACCTAGAAGGTGGCAGCCAGAAAGTAATGCCTGTTTATGTTGCATCTTATTCTTGCTTTATCATTTTCCTTGCTTTGCATCCTTTTCTTCAATCTTCCTGCTCCATGTTCGGCTTCCCCTGATACATCAGTGCCTTAACCATTGCTTTAGTCTGTTTCCTTGAGAATCTAGGCTAATAAAGTATTGGCTGGGAAGGAAGACTAAAGACCCTAACAAAAAGATAATGCATGCTCTCTGACACACTTTAGAGATAAAAATAAGCAATTTCCTAAAAATACCGCATCAGAGCTACTATAAGTTATGCGTGAGTTTAGAAATAAGGAGAAGCCAGTTCTGGAGAGTGTGGATGGAGCTGTCACAGGAAACTTTAAAGGACTGTATTCATTGCCCAGTGCTGTCAAGTAAAGCAACCAACTGGGTGGTTTAAACACTAGGAAAACGTGTAGATGCAGGTCTGGAAGACAGGAGACCAGAGATCAAGCTGCCAGTATGATTAGTTCCTTCTGAGGAATGTGATGAAAGGTATGTTTTGACTCCTTCCATGCCTTTTTGCTAGCTCCTGATGGGTGTTGGAATCCCTTGGCATTCTTTAGCTCAGCTCTGCCTTCAGCTTTACCTGACATTCTCAGTCTGTGAGTTTCTATGTTCAAATTTCCCCTTTGTGTAGGGATGCCAGTCACGTCAGACTCACCCAACTCTGGAGTGAACCTTTATATCTACAATGAAATCTTTTCCTAACTAGGTCAAATCCCAGAGAAGTAGGGGTTAGGGTTTTAACTTGTAATTACTGGGGACCACTAACAAGATGGCATACAATCCACATCTGGACCGGGCTTCAGACCCAACAGGGGTTTACTAGATTGGCAGTAGATAGTGGAGATTATAGCCCAGCATGAAACTGTACTAGGAGTGTGTCTGAAGCTTTGGGGAAGCCTGGTTGATGATGATCATTAATGTAGGTCAGCTCAGAACAGGGAGAGCCTAGCTGGGGAGAAGTCTGCTAAAACAGACTGCAAGTGTGGGGTGGCACGTCAGCCCTTTATTTTATAAACAACTCAAAACCGCCTAATTTGTTTGTATATAACTTTTTTTTACAGTTTCCCAATTATAGACACAATATTGTGATTGAATGGCTGAGGAGCTGGCTCAATCAGTAAAATGTTTGTCTTGCAAGCATGAGGACCTGAATTCAGAGTTCAAGTCCTAGGATCCATGTTAAAACACAACAAAACCAACAACAATAATAACAACAAAAGCTGAGTGTGATGGCTGTGTGCCTGTAATCCCAGAGCTGTGGAGGTAGAGACAGGCAGATCCCTGGGTCTTTCTGGACAGCCATCCTAACCTATTCAGGGGTGAACTTCAGGCCAAAGAGTGAACCTATCTCCAAAAAGACTTGTCCTGAGGAATGATACCTGAAGTTGCCTTCAAATATCCACTGCTGCATATGCATGTATCCTTATAAGCACATGAATATGAATACCCAACACAGACAAACTGTAACTAAAATGTTGAAATGCAGCTGGAGAGATGGCTAGGTGGTTATAAGAACTAACTGTTCTTCAAGAGGAGTAGGATTCGATTCTCAGCGCCCCCATGTCAACCAACAACCACACAATTCCTGGAGTTCTGATAACCCATTTCTGGCTTCCATGGGCAATGCAGGACACAGGCAAAATGCAGGCAAAACACCCATACACATAATATAAAGCTCAACAAAGTATCTAGAAGTTGTTTTTTAAAAAAATAAGCTTTTGTTGGGTGGATGACACCTAAATGAACATCAGTACAAAGTCCCAATTTATTTCTAATATCAGAGATCAGACCTCTACTCTTGCCTGATGCGTCTAAAACAAAAAGGGGGAAGTGTAGAGAGCTGCGTAATGCCGCGCCTTAAAGATGGAGCTGGTTTCCACCTTCCACCTTCCCGATGGTGAGTGCTCTCTGTCACGAACGACTCCACATTTGGCTAAGGCTGAGGATCTGGCTTGCTTCCATGTATGTGGACCTATCTGCATTGCCCACGTGGCACGCTGGGGTTGGCTACCCAGAGGCTATATAAACTGTGGGCTGGCTTTCCCCAGGGTCAGATGATTGTTCAAGGTTCCTGAATAAACTGCATTGAAAAAAAAAAAAAAAAAGAAAGCACAAAAATAATGGAATATAGTTTAACTTTCAGAAATTAAATTAGTACATTTTGAGGTAAAATAAATAAATAAATAAATAAATAAATAAATAAATAAGCTTTTGGCCTTTGCAGGGATCTTCCAGTAACTCACCAAAACAATAAACACAAAGAGAAAGTGGAGAGGCACCCCCCTTGTTTTCTTCAGGCCTTTGAGGAAACCAGAAGTTGTTTCTTAGGTCACAAACATGTGACTCTACAAAAAGGGTGATACTGTAGACATCAAGAGGGCGAGCACCGCTTAAAAAACAAAAAATGGCAAAAATGAGAAGAGTCTACAACTACAGCGGGCACGCTAAGGGTATCCCCGCAAACAAACACGCCAAGGGCAAGAGAGCCTGCCAAGAGAATGAATGTGCAGACCGAGCCTCTCAAGCACTTTGCGAGCCATGACAGCCACCTGAAACTGGTGACAGAAAACCATCAGAAGAAAGGAAAGTGGAAAGAAAGCCACCTTGGTTTCCCTGGAGCACCAGCCTGCTCCACCCAGAGAAGTCCAGCTTGTGGAGACTGACGGAAAGCAGCCTGAGCTGCTGAGCTGCTGCAGTGTATTCCCTCTGAACTCGTGGCTTAAGGTACACAACGAAATAAAAGACCTAGACTGTTGATTTTGTTTTAAACAAAACAAAGCGGTCAGTTGGCAGCTTCCTATGAGTTAGAAAGTTTGACATGGCCTGTGTTCCAAATATATTTTCTTATTAGAGAACTTGGTTTCCTCTGGTCCCTCCCTGACAAGCTAAGGATCTTTTCATGTTTCATTGCTTCCCACACAACAACTCAAAGGGAAAGCTGCATTTCTTCCATTAAAAAAAAAAAAAAAGAAAAGAAATCTACCCAACAGTTCATGAGTGAGTAGTGATTTTGTCATCTGTCTGCTTCACTCCACCCTCGTCTTCCTGGAGGCACCAATTCAGCTCCATCCCTCATGCAGAAGTTCTCTGCCCACATCGGCTCCTTTAGTATCTCCTTTCCTGGGCCAAGAACCCATTCAGGCATTTCCCCAAACAAACAGAATTCTCTTCTCACGAAAAATTCTTAAAAAAAAAATGTTTTCTTGTTACACGTAATTTTTAAAGGCTTTCACAAAACATACCCAGAATAGTTTTTAAATTACCCATATCACAAATCTTAACACGTTGGTATCTTTTGTTCCACTTGTCATTATATTATATAACTGGGCTCATTCTATATATACATTTATTTTGTATTCTGCTTAAAATTTTTATGCATTACATTATAGAAATTTGTCATTGCTGCCAGAATGTATCAGAAAAAAAAAACAATTATAATATTTTTGCCATATTGGCTAGATGAGTTTGCTTAAAACTCTCCTTCTGGTTAGGCATTTGGGGTTCTATATTATTTTCCTAACATGTTACAGTAAACACTTTTATCCTTTTTCTTTTGTAATGCTGAGCTTAGTAATTGCTAGGTACCCACTGTAATAAGTATTTCAACACATGAATCTTCTCCACTTTTTGCCATTATATTGGGATGGATCCTAGATGGGGAAATCGACGAGCTGAAGAACAAGGTCATGAGGAACCACTGAAGTGCTTCTAGAGGGATGGTGAAAGGCACAATCCCTTACAAGATTCTCTTTCTACAGACACTTCATGCAGCAGACTCTAAGGAAGAGGTAATTAGAATTTGAACATTACTGTGGCAGTTGGGGGGCTGAGAGAGTGAGAGTTGATGTAGAGGCAGGGATGGGAATCAGTGATATCTTTAAAACAGAGCCGGGAGGACTTGGTGGCTAAGTTTGGGAGGTGGGAAGCATTGAGGGTCAAAGGCAAGGTCTCCTGCCAATCGGCCTAAGGTAACACTGATTTTTTTTTTTTTAATATAAAAAGAGACGATGGTTAAGGTGTGCAGATGTGCAGGAGAAATAATTTAGTATGGGACTTATTTCATTTGGATTATATGCCAATTTTTAGAAGCTGCGGGTGGAATCTAATAGGCTTGTGGAATCATTGTTCTCTGGCAGGGGGGACATCTGTTGTTCTTGCTAGTCTGACATCTGACGCTCCTTCGCAGGAGGAATTTTGGAGTGCCAGCCTGGCGGAGAAGGAGTCTCGTCCCGGAGCTGCATTCATTTACACCTGTTTTATTTTTATTTTTTTAATTAAATTTCAGGTGTCTTTCGTTTGGTAAATGAATGTGGGGGGGGGGGTGATGGCATATCCAAGTTGGCTTCAAGGACTGCCAGTGACATCCACTCCTCCTTCATCTGCTAATACCACTGGGAGGCTTGGTCTTCCCCATTCTTCCTTCCTGTGGCTTCGATGCACCTGGCACTACTCCAGGACTTCTAAGGGGATCCATGACCCAAGCAATGAAGTTGATGCTTACTAGTTTCCAGGGGACAACCAAAAAAATTAAAGCTATTTCCACAGGGACACCAAGCTAAGGGGGATCGGTCTATAGATGGAGCTGTTGGCAATTATTTTGCTCCTCAGGCAATTGAACCAACACCAAGTAAATCTGGGTTAGTTCTAATGACCTGGTTCTGATTGGTATCCTAGGATTCAAGTACCGAGGTGTGCTTTTGGACTTTTAAGTCATTTGAGACATTACAATTCTCTTTAATCTTAAATTAGCTGAAATGGATTTTAATCACGCACAATCAAATAAATTCTTACTAATACAAAACCAAGAGGAGTCCTATAATAGTATGTTTTATATTTAATGGTTGACATAGAAGAAAGAAGTGTCCGTGTTAGGTTCTGTATACAAATAAGAGTGATCAAAGGCATGGTTGTAGAAATTAAAACACGATTACAATTTGTAACTGCCCGAAATGGATAGCTAGACTAGCATAAATTTCAGCTTTGTTTTACATGCTTTGTTTCGTGTGTGAGTGTGTTTGTATGTGTACACATACAAGTGTACTTGCCTTTGCATGTATGAGTAGAGGCCAGAGGTCGACCTGGGCCCTGGTAGGCCTGATAATCAGTGAACCGGATACACCTGTCTCTGCCTCCCTAGCATTCAGTTTTTTAGGTGGGACCCGGAATCCAAAGGCCAGAACCTCACTCTTGAACAGCGAGCACCCTATCCTCCGACCCACCTAACCCTCTGCCGGTTGCCTACCTTATGTTTCTTTTACGGGCTGGAGGATACACAGCAGGATGCCGACACATGAACAGCAGCAGCACAGGCTCCATTTGCTTGAATTTTAGAATGTGCTGGAACCCACAGCTTCGTACTAGGACTTCGCCTTTCAATTGACAGATTATTGAAGGATTATGATTCTTTTGTAGAGGGCCTTTTTAAACTCTATTTTATTTGGGGTTCCTGAAAGCTCCTCCCATCCAACCCTCCAACCCTAAGCAGGAGAGAGGAGGTTAGTGGGAAGAGCAGGCGCAGACCCCTTTACTTTTCCCCCGCTGTTTAGGGCCGATGGGCTCTTTTAGGGCTATGCCAATCTCCAACAGCAGTCTCCTCCAAGCCTCTGCACCCAAGCGTTTCTCTCCATCTGTTTTGCTCCAAACCGTGACACCGTCTGTCTCTGGTCTCTTCAAACTGCCTCTCAACACACATCACCACCTCACACCATGCTTTCTCTTTCTGGGCTCTCATATTTATATCCTCAGAGCCCTAGACCACGCCCCTCTCCTTGCCGTTCCCTGCAGTCAAAGGCCAGTCCCGGAAGGAGACAGCCATCAGCTGTGGATAAACCAAAGCCCAACTAAAATCCCACACATGGGATTAAAACAAAAAAGCATATTTACATAACATGAATGAGTTTTTAAAGAAACCAAAACTTCCATTGCATTCTTTTACTTAAAATGTGCACCAGCTGTCCACTTGTTGATCCAAGGAGTATCTGGGGGTCTGGTTGCCCCATCATATTGGCATGACTTTCAGAGAGTGATAACTCCTCATCTAGCAGTGAAGGCTTGACTGACCGTTCTGCCGTGACACTAGTAACAGATCACACGGAGAACTGATCAGATTTGCTTTTCCTTCCTTGAGTATTCATGAGTGGTTCATTTTCTAGCCACTGCTGTGCCTGAGCCGTCTCTTTTGGTCTTAAATTGTCATTTCAGATGGCTTAATTAAGAATGTTTTTGCTTCATACTGTACCCTTGGGTCATTAAAAATTGCAATGGAAAATATGATAATGGGAAAATAAATTACTTAAATCTATTATTAATCTGAAGGTCTTAAATATGTATCATGGGATCTGTAAAACATCGTGCTGGAAAAAATCTGAACAGAAGGAAATTCTTATTCTTCTACACCCTGCCCCATAAAAATTATATGTAGCTAGTAATTAATATTTCACAGATGTACAGCAACAAATGCTTAATTTTTTTTCTGAACGTGTTACTTGATTTTACATAGTCAACATCTCTATCAGGAGCAGTACCTGATCACAATTATTTAGACCATCTGACTTCACAATTACCTTAAAACATGCCCTTCAAGAAGTCATTTTAATTAAGACATAATTGCTGCTTTCCAAAACAGCAATTGAAAGATCGGCCAGCCAAGGGGGGAGGGTGGTGGTGGCAATGACGCACGTTTGTAATCCCAGCATCCAAGAGGCAAAAACAGGAGGATCATGAGTTGGAGGCCTATTCATCAACAGTAGTAACAAATCCAGGAGTCACTGCTATTTATTAGGACATGTGTACATCTGTGAGGTCGGATTTCATCTTTGCCAAGTTTCTGAACCAGAGAACACTATGATAAGCAAAAACACACACATATGGTATGGAGGAGGTGGTTAAAGGATGAAGTTAACATTCTGGTGTTAATTCCCAGACATATGAACCAGCTGAGGTCACTGTAAAAGGGCGTGCGGGGTCCCCAGAGCTTCTTAGGCAAGAAAGCCTAGCAACAGGAATCCAGATCTGAGGGGCTGGGTGAGGAACCCAGGTTACCGGGTTAGCAACGGTCTGGGGTAGAGCAGGGAGCCCCCAAATTCCGCTCAACTCCAGCAGGGGCGGGGCTACCGGGGAGGCGTGGCAAGCTCGCGGAGAAGGGCGGGGCGAGAGCACCCGGGGGCGGGGCCAGGCGTCTCCGCCCGCCCGCCACACAGCTGGGCTCGGGAGCGCGCGGCGCGGCACCGCCGGGCAGTGGAGGCGAGGCAGCGGCTAGACGCGAGCGCCGCAGGTGACCCGGGCGGGGAGCCCGGTGCTCGGGGCCGGCTGCGAAGCCGCGGGCCGGAGGCGCACCCCCGCACCCCGCTCGGCTGTCTCCCAGCCTAGGCGCCGGGCGGAGGGGACGCGGTGAGCCCCGAGACGCGCGAGGCCCCGGGACGGCCGGCGGCGCCCGCGGCCCTCGGCATGTTCGGCGAGGCGAGGCTCTTCCTCCCGCCCGTGGGCTGAGGCGGCGACCCGGGCGAGATGCACCTGCCGGGCTCGGCTTAGAGGAGCGTCCCGGCCGCCAAGCGGGAGAGCTTTCGTCCCCCGGCCCCGGCGGCGACCCGCGGGGCCCGGGCCGCGGCGACGGGTGGGCGCCCGGACATGGCGGCCCGGAGCGCCCCGAGCTGCCACCTGCGGCTCGAGTGGGTGTACGGCTACCGGGGCCACCAGTGCCGCAACAACCTCTACTACACGGCGGCGAAGGAGATCGTGTACTTCGTGGCGGGGGTCGGAGTGGTGTACAGCCCGCGCGAGCACCGGCAGAAGTTCTACCGCGGCCACAGCGACGACATCATCAGGTACGGGCTCGGGGGCGGGCGCGGGCGGGCGCTGTCACCCCCGCCGAGCGCTCTCGGAGTTTGCACCCGCCTGTCCTTCTGCAAGTCGTGGCGGCTCCCGCAGAGGAGCGTCGCCCAGGGAAGCGGCGTGCGTCTCCCCGGTCCGGAGCCCACCCGCTTCAGCGCTCCGCTTTCCGCATCTTCCTCCTCCAGGGGAGCCTCCTGCGCATCGGAAGGACGCCCTGCAGGTCATTCGCGTGAATGGCCTTGTGACCTTTCCCATTCCATCAAAATCGGGAGGCTTGTCGACGGGTCGTTTTTTCTCTTTTAGACCCCCGTGATTGATTTCCTGTCAAAAAGAACGCTTATAGGGCCAGGGGTGGGAAATGTTTAAGAGAAGACGAACCCAAGCTCCGCAAAGCGGAGGCCGGATCTGGGGAGCGCGTCACACAGCGTCCAGGAGGGTACTCAACTCTTGGCCCTAGTTAGTAGTTCAGGGTACCAGCAATTATCAGTAGCGAGCAAAGGAACTCGAGGCAAGTCACTGGAGGTTAAAATGCACACACTGGAAGACGATTTGAGAGTATGTCTTATTTGAGAAATAACCCCACACTGATTTCCAGTTCTGTTGTTTATCTTCATCAAAATAATGTTTTCTTTCCTATTTGTAGTTTTCAACCACAAGGTGTATGTTTTTTGCTCTTAATTGATCTGCACCTTTAACGTTGGTCGTGATGTTTACATTTCTTTTATAAGGATGTATAAAGGGTAATTTTCAACATCTCAGAAGAACTTTTGAGTTAAAGTTGGGACCGTTAGAATTGTTATTCCTCAAGCACATTTTGTCCTCCATCACAATGAATGTATTACAGAAAATTTTGGCAGTGTGTTTGTGCTGCTTCTGAGTGCTTGACACAGGTTCTGTGATCAGGTTTGATTTTATTCCGTCATGGATGTTTCAAAAGATTCAAATTAGGTACTTCAAATCCGTATCGTGGTTTGATGCCTCATGAGCAAAAACTCTGGTGCTGAAACTCCAGGAAGTTTGTTATGTTAGCTCTCTGCACATACATAAGGGGAATAAAACTGATGAAAACGCTTTTATTAGTAAGGCCACTGTCATCACATTTATGAATGCCGTGTCTTCTGCTGTGAAATAACTGAGCAATTATTGGGATGATTTCTGTGCTTTCAGGTCAAGCACTGAATTGAAAAATAAAGACAGGCTTTCATGTTTGACCATTTTTATTCCACAAGAATAATCTGTCATTACTTTCTGAAATAAAATTTCTAAAGCACTTTGATTTCTCAGTAATATTCTTTGTCTTGTATTAAATTTGTGCCACAATCCTTACTACACCGATGGTTCAGATTTTACCATCCAGGACAACTTTCCAGATCTTTTTAAGTTGTCATAAATTATATAAGAATGTATCGCTTGTAGCAAATCACAGACATGTAGAGTATGTTTGTCGTTTTGTAGTTTTTGGCAATATATGGGATATATATATATATATATATATATGGGTTGCACAACTCGTGCAGAAGGCAAAAGTATGCCTTTCTTTACCTTTTACTGAAGTGAAATATAAAAGCCGCAGTCAGTGAAGCTCAGTGATCCAGCGCTTAACATGTGTGAGGCCCGAGCTGTAGTAGGACCAAAGAGTAAAAACTTCCAGCAGTGTGACTTCCAGCACAGCCTCTGGTCCTAGCAGAATGAAGCTATAACCTTGTCTCCCTCACATAAAGCACATCAGGACTTGGAAAGCCTCGAAATAATGTGGCTCTCACTGCAGCTGCACTCAGCATCCTTCACCCTTGCACCTCTTACTGTTTTTAGCGGAATAAGATCTGGAGGGAGGCTGGTACTCAAGGCTACTTCATGGAGTCCTGTAAAGCTAGAGACCCAATCCATGGAGAAGGACAGACATGACAGGATTGGTGGGAAGTAAAACTGAGGGCAAATAGTAAGATCAGTGGTTACTATGATTTATGTTCAAGCTAGTGATTTTGGATGTACACCAGGTCTGAAGCCCCGATACCACCACAACAGAAATTCCTAATTTGAGAAGAATAAAATTGCTTCTCGATTCCTCTCCAAAAACCACAATCTAGAAAACCTTCACTTCAGTGTCTAATAAACAAGTGAATGATAATAAAAGCCTCCACCATGCCTTTGGGACTGTACAATCTCAAATTTTCATATCTGCTGAAAATTTACTTGTGATTTGTTGGTGAAATGTAATGAGGCTAAGACTGTTGTAAAGTGAACCAGAAACTGTCAGTTGGTTTGAAAACTGTAAGTGCTGTGTTGCTGTAAATTTTGACAAGTCTGTTATTTGTTTGATGTTTCTATAATCTCAATGTCATCTAAGATGGCTCAAGGCGGTTTTGTATGACATCACATCATGTTATTACGTCGTTTATAGTTGTCTGCCTTCTTTTGCCCTTATCTGTGTGTATTATACTTCTCCAGTCATTTATCCCTTGCAGGTATTTATTTCAGAAACGTGTTGATACTTGGAAGTGAACTTCTACGTAACAACAACACAGGACTTTTTCTCTTCCTTGTGTGTGTATGTGTTTCAAGTACTGTTGCTGCAGCTTCTCTATTAGCTATTTGCAACGGTTTTTGGACAGTTGTTAGTTCTGTTCTTAGCATAAGATGCTTATCAATGGCCTGGTTCGTATTTTGAAACTTTTGATAGTTAGTTTCCCCAGAGGATTTGATAGTCTTTATGTTCTTGTCATTTATTGCCCATCAACATTTATTTTCCAAAGTAGCAGATATTGTAGAAATTTTCCAAATCATGTGTACAGGAAGGGCCACGGATGGGATAGAGTTAACAGTGTGTTTTCACCTTAGCCTCTGGTTTACTCAGTTCTCCACATTTTATAGATGTAGAACTTGAAATATTTTAAAACTAATTCCATCTATTCCTTCAAAAGACTATTTCTCCCTATTTTTCTTAAAGACTTAACTATTCTGGGAAACAGTACTCTCATATGTCATGCTCTTGTGTTATAATAGAATATCTGAAGGTAGTTTTACTACTTTTATTCCCCACCCATCACATTTACCTTTGGTTCTGTTTTGCTATAGCCATTGATTTAGACATTGCCAAATCAAATGGCTACTAATCAATCCACACTTTTTTGAATTTTTGTCGTCACTTGACACATTTGATCGTGCCCCCGTTAAGATGCTTTTTAAAATTTTAAAACCAAAAATTGTACATATGTGTATCTATTGTATAATGTTTAAATTTGTGTAAAAATACTTGTGTCCTTTAATTTAACATTTATTGTTTCTTTTGTTTTAATTTTTCAGGGAAAACATTAAAAAATCCTTCTAGTTGTATGACGTACAGAGCACATTCATTAACTGTAGCCATCCTATTGTGTAATAGAGCCCCAGAGTCCTTATTCCTAGGACTTGGGACTTGCTGATCATCCTTTTCCTATCCCTCTTTTCTGCCTTATTTTCCCTAGTCTTTTGTAACTACCATTCTATTATCAAGTATGAGATCAATTTAAAAAAACAATTCCATATATAGGTGAGATCTTGTAGTTTGTTTTATTTCAATTAACAGTGATATCAGGTTCCATCCATGTTGTCAAAAGTGGATAGAATTTTGTTCTCTTTATAGCTGCATAGCATTTTTTACTTTTTATATTAATTACAGTTTATTCACTTTGTATCCCAGTATAGACGCCTTCTTCCTTCCCTCCCATTCATACCCTCCCTCCCTCATCTCCTCCTATGCTCCTCTCCAAGTCCACTGATAGGGGAGGTCCTTCTCCTTCCATCTGACCCTAGCTTATGAGGACTGGCTGCATTGTCCTACTCTGTGGCCTGGTAAGGCTGCTACCCCAGTGGCGGGGGGTTGGGGGGGAGTCAAAGAGCCAGCCACTGAGTTCATGTCAGAGACAGTCCCTATTCCCCTTATTAGGATACCCACTTGGAAACTGAGCTACATCTGAGCAGGGGTTTTAGGTTATGTGTACGAATGGTCCTTGGTTGGAGTATCAGTCTCAGAGAAGACGCCTGGGCCCAGATTTTTTGGTTCTGTTGCTCTCCTTGTGGAGCTCCTGTCCTCTCCAGATCTTACTAACTCCTGCTTCTTTCATAAAATTCCCTGTACTCTGCCCAAAGTTTGGTTATGAGTCTTAGCATCTGCTTTGATACACTGCTAGGTAGAGACTTTCAGATGCCCTCTGTGGTAGGCTCCTATCCTGTTACTTGTTTTCTCCTACATCCAATGTCCATCCCATTTGCCTTTCTAAGTGAGGATTGATCATCTTACCCCAGGTCCTCTTTCTTGTTTAGCTTCTTTAGGTGTATAGATTTCATTATGTTTATCATATCTTATAGGTCGATATAAGTGAATATATACCATGTGTGTCTTTCTCCTTCTGGGATACTTCACTCAGAATGATCTTTTCTAGATCTCACCATTTGCCTGCAAATTTCATGATTTCCTTGTTTTTAACTGCTTGAGTAGTATTCCATTGTGTAAATGTACCACAATTTCTATATCCATTCCTCTGTTGAGGGACGTCTGGGTTGTTTCCAGGTTCTGGCTATTACGAATAAAGCTGCTATGAACATGGTTGAGCAAATGTCCTTGTTGTGTACTTGAGCATCTTTTGGATCTATGCCTAGGAGTGGTATAGCTGGATCTTGAGGAAGCACTATTCCTAATTGTGGCAGATTGATTTCCAAAGTGGTTGTACCAGTTTACATTCCCACCAGCAATGGAGGAGGGTTCCCCTTTCTCCATAGCCTCTCCAGTATGCGTTATCTCTTGAGTTTTTGATCTTAGCCATTCTGATGGGTGTAAGGTGAAATCTCAGGGTCGTTTTGACTTGCATTTCCCAGATGACTAAGGACGTTGAGCATTTCTTTAAGTATTTCTCTACAGTTCAGTATTCCTTAATTGAGAATTCTCTGTTTAGCTCTGTACCCCATTTTTTAATTAGATTAGTTGATTTGTTGCTTTTTAACTTCTTTAGTTCTTTATATATTCTGGACATTAGCCCTCTGTCAAATATAGGGTTGGTGAAAATCCTTTCCTGGTCTGTAGGCTGTCGTTTTGTTCTGACAAGAGTGTCCTTTGCTTTACAGAAGCTTTTCAGTTTTGTGAGGTTTTATTTATTGACTGTTGTTGATCTTAGAGCCTGTGCTGTTGGTGTTCTGTTCAGGAAGTTGTCTCCTGTGCCAATGAGTTCTAGGCTCTTCCTCACTTTTTCTTCCAACTGATTTAGTCTGGGTTAAATGTTGAGGTCTTTGATCCACTTGGACTTTAGTTTTGTGCAGGGTGATAAATATGGATCTATTTGCATTTTTCTACATATAGACATCCAGTTAGACCAGCACCGTTTGTTGAAGATGCTTTTTTTTTTTTATTTTATAGTTTTAGCTTCTTTGTCAAAAATCAAGTATGTGTAGGTGTGTGGGTTTATTTCTGAGTCTTCTATTTGATTTCATTGATCCACCATTCTGTTTCTATGCCAATACCATGCAGTTTTTATTACTATTGCTCTGTAGTACAGCTTGATATCAGGGATGCCTCCACTCCAGGTGATCTGTTGTTGTACAGGATTGTAAAGAATTGTGTTAGTATTTTGATGGGAATTGCATTGAATATGTAGATTGCTTTTGGCAGGATGGCCATTTTCACTATGTTAATCCTACTGATCTATGAGCATGGGAGATCTTTCCATCTTCTGATATCTTCTTCAATTTCTTTCTTCAGAGACTTGAAGGTTTTTTTTGAACAGGTCTTTTACTTGCTTGGTTAGAGTCACACAAAGATATTTTATGTTATTAGTGGCTATTGTGAAGGGTGTTGTTTCCCTAATTTCTTTCTAGGCCCTTTTGTCTTGGGTATACAGGAGGGCTACTGATTTTTTTGAGTTAATTTTGTATCCAGCCACTTTGCTGAAAGTGTTTATCAGCTGAAGGAGTTCTCTGGTTGAATTTTTGGGGTCTCTCATGTATACTATCATATCATCTGCAAGCAATGATAATTTGACTTCTTCCTTTCCAATTTGTATTTCCTTGATCTCCTTTAGTTGTCTTATTGCTCTAGCTAGAACTTCAAGTACTATGTTGAAGAGATAGAGAGAGAGTTTGCAGCCTTGCCTTGTCCCTGATTTCAGTGGGATTGATTTAACTTTCTCTTCGTTTAGCTTTATGTTGGCTATAGACTTGCTGTATATTGTCTTTACTATGTTTAGTATGTGCCTTGTATCCCTGATGTCCCCAAGACTTTAAACATGAATGGATTTTTGGTCAAATGCTTTTTCAGCATCTAAGGAGACGATCATGTGGTTTTCTCCTTTAGTTTGTTTTTCTCCTTTAGTTTGTTTATATGGTAGTTTACATGGATGGATTTCCATATATTGAAGCACCCCTGCATGCCTGGGATGAAGCCTACTTGGTCATAGTGGATGATATCTTTTATGTGTTCTTGAATTTAGTTTGCAGGTATATTATTGAGTATTTTTGCATCAATATTCATAAGAAAGATAAATATGAAGTTCTCTTTTTTATTGGGTCTTTAGTTTAGGTATCAAGGTGACTGTGGCTTCATAGAATGAGTTTGGTAATATTCCTTCTGTTTTTATTTTGTGGAGTAGTTTGAAGAGAATTGAAGTTAGCTCCTCTTTGAAGGTCTGGTAGAATTCTGTGCTGAAACCATCTGGGCCTGGGCTTTTTTTGGAAGGGAGACTTTTGATGACTGCTTCTATTTCCTTGGGGGATATAGGACTATTCAATTTATTTGCCTGATCTTGATTTAATTTTGTTAATTGGAATCTATCAAGAAAATTGTCCATTTCATTTAGATTTTTTTTGTGGCATTTAGGCTTTTGTAGTAAGACCTAATGATTATTTGGATTTCCTCAGTATCTGTTGTTATGTCCCTTTTTTCATTTTTGATTTTGCTGATTTGGATAGTTTCTCTCTGCCTTTTAGTTAGTTTGACTAAGAGTTTGTCTATCTTGTTGATTTTCTCAGAGAACCAACTCTTGGTTCATTGATTCTTTGAATTGTTTTATTTGTTTCTAATTTATTGATTTCAGCCCTGAGTTTGATTATTTCAGCTGTCTACTCCTCTTGGGTATGTCTGCTTCTCTTTTTTTTCCTAGTGCTTTCAGGTGAGCCGTTAAGATGCTTGTATGAGATGTTGCAAATTTCTTCTTGAAGGTACTTAGTGCTGTAATAATTTTCCTCTTAGCACTGCTTTCATTGTGTCCTGTAAGTTTGGGTTATGTTCTGCCTTCATTTTCATCGAATTCTAAGTCTTTAATTTCTTCATTTATTTCTTCCCTAATCCAGCTGTCATTGAGTATCGAGTTGTTCAGTTTCCAGGTGTGTGTAGGCTTTTTGCTCTTTCTGTTGTTGTTGAGGTCCAGCTTTAGTCTGTGGTGGTCAGATGTATCTGTTGAGGCTCGCTTTGTGACCAACTATATGGTCTACTTTGGAAAAGGTTCCATGAAGTGCTGAAAAGAAGGTATACTCTTTTGAATTTGGGTGAAAAATTCTGTAGACATCTATTAGGTCCATTTGATTTAGGACCTCTGTAAGTGCCATTATTTCCCTATTTAGTTTCCGTCTGGATGATCTGCCCCTTGGTGAGAGTGAAGTGTTGAATTCTCCCATTATTAAGATGTTGGGGTTGATGTGTGATTTAAGCTTTAATAATGTTTCATTTACAAATGTAGGTGCTCTTGTATTTGGGGCATAGATGTTTAGAATAGTGATGTCCTCCTGGTGGAGTTTTCCTTTGATGAGCATGAAGTGACTCTCCTCATCTTTTTTCATGAATTTTGGTTGCAAGTCTATTTTATTATATATTAGGATAGCTACCCCAGCTTCTTTTCTGAGTCTGTTTGCTTGAAAAACATTTTTCCAGCCCTTTACTCTGAGGTAGTGTTTTTTTTTAGTTGCAGAGGTGTGTTTCTTGGATGAAGCAGAATGTTGGATTCTGTTTCTGTAACCATTCTGTTAATCTGTATCTTTTTATTGGAGAGTTGAGTCCATTGACGTTGATAGATAATAGTGACCAATGAATATTAGTTTTTTGGTTTTGTTTTTTATTGTGGAGTTGGTAGTGTTACTGTGTTTCATTGCTTGTTTTCTTTTAATTTTTTTTTTTTGTTGTGAAGTTATCTATATCCTGTGTTTTCTTGGGTGTAGCTGTTTTCATTGGATTAGAGTTTTCCTTCTAGTATCTTCTGATCTTCTGTAGGGCTGGGTTGCTGTGTAGATATTGTTTAAGTTTAGTTTTGTCACAGAATATTTATTTTGTTTTCGCCATCTATGTTGATTGAAAGCTTTGCAGGGTATAGTAGTCTGGGTTGGCATCTGTGGTGTCTTAAAGTCTGCTTGACATCTCCCCAGGTGCTTCTGGCTTTCATAGTTTCTGATGAGAAGTCCAGTGTGATTCTGATAGGTCTACCTTCATATATTACTTGGCCTTTTCCCCTTACTGCTTTTAATATTTTTTTTTCTTTTTCTGTTTTTGACTATGATGTGACGTGAGGAGTTTCTTTTCTGGTCTAGTCTATTTGGTGTTCTGTAGGCCTCTTGTATGTTTATGGACATCTCTTTAAGTTGGGAAATTTTTCTGTGATTTTCTTGAAAATATTTTCTGGACCTTGGAGCCTGGACTCTTCTTTTTCATCCATTCCTATTATTCTTAAATTTCATCTTTTCATGGTGTCCTTGATTTCTTGGATGTTTGTGTTTGGAACTTTACTGATTTTACTTTTTCTTTGAGAGATATATCAATTTCTGCAAGTGTATCTTCAGCATGCCTTGTATTCTATTGGTGATGCTTACTTTTGTGGTTCCTGATCTTTTCTCTAAGTTCTCCAGCTTCTGGGTTTTCTCTGTTTGTGTGTTCTTTATTGATTCTAATTCCGTTTATATGCCTTGCACCATTTCCTTCATCAATTTGAATGTGGATTCATGTCTTTCCATGATGATTTGTTCGTTTCCTCTCTATATGCCACTAATTTTGCCTTTACTTGTGCCTCTATTTGTTTGGCTGTATTTGCCTGTATTTCTTTGAGAGCTTTGTTCATTTCCTCTTTATTTGCCTCCATTTGTGTGGCTATTTCTTTGAGAGATTTGTTTGTTTCTTCTTTATGTGCCCTTAATAACTGGATAAGCATAGCTTTAAAATAATTTTCCTGTGTTTTTGATGAATATCCATTGATTTGGGGGGTTGCTGGTGAAGCCATGATGTCCAGATTTTTGTTGGATGTGTTCCTACACCAGCCTGTGGTCATCTGCTTATCCATAACCTTCGCTGTTTTTTCTTGTAGTCTGTACTTTGGACTGGGTCGTCTTTCTCTGGCATCTGGAGTATTCTTCAGGAAGATGAGAGAGGTCCAGTGGTTTGACAGTGTGTGTTGGTGTTTCAGCTGTACCTAAGGGAGGACGGTTGCAGTGCGGGCGAACAAGCATAGCGGTGTACATGGAAATGTGCCTTGAAGGACAGGGTGCTAGAGAGTGTAGATGCCTGGAATGTGGGGCAGGGGAGGGGTGCAGGCGCAGGAGGGGGTGCTGGTGCTGGCACTGTTCACTGGCGCAATGTGTGTGCGCAGGTTCCCTGAATACCTCAGTGGCCTACAGGTCTGTCATACTCTCCTTCTGATATTCTGTCTGGGCTCCAGGAATTGTTTGCCCGGCCTCCACTGGTAGACCCACAGAACAGGGGCTTCAGTGTTGAGAAAGCTGTCCCAAGGATCCCTATGTTGCCCACAGTGGTGCTATGGGTGGGAGGGATCTGATGTCTGGATGCTTCTGTAGAGGGACCCTGGATCTGGGGCTCTGCACGCACTCACTTGAAGGCACACTCAACTCTCTAGTGGGCTTAATCAGAAAGCACAGGGGTTCCCCCTGTTCTATACTCTCAGATTTGGGCCTCCCGGGGCAAATGCCAGTGTAGGAGATCCATCAGCCCAGTGGTGCTGCAGCCACAGAACTGGGAGGCTGGTATAGGGTTCACTGGGTGTCCAGCCTCTGCAGCAGAACTGGGAGCCGCTGGTACAGATGCCTGCTGGGAGGCCCTGGGGAGTCTGTACAGCTGCTCACGGACCTTGGTGACCTGGCAGCCCATAGAGCCAGCTGCCCGCCACTGAAGGACTGGGAGGCCCTGCAGGGCCCATACAGATGCTCATGGACCTGGGACCTGGGAGGCTGGTCCAGCTGGCAGTTTGCCACTGAGGAGCTGGGAGGCCTGCCTTCCCTGTCTCAGATACCAAGCAGGGAGTTGTGTGCTAGGAGCAATGGGCACTGTGGGCCGCCTCCATTGAGGAGGTAGGCCCGACAAGGGAAAGTGCAGGGGGATTGAATATTTGCCACTCAGTCCCAGAGAACTCCCCGGGTGACCTGGATCCAAATGGTCTCAGCTCACAGATTGTCCCCTCTCGCCCAGGAAGCCTCAGTGTCAGTGTTCTGGCTTCAGCTGCCCCTCCACTCACTGATTTCAGAGTTTCAGATATTCTGCCCCACAGATAAGGTACCAACTGGTCACTGCCATCTTGGATCCCCAGCTGAATAGTATTTTATTGGTGTTGTGTGTGTGTGTGTGTGTGTGTGTGTGTGTGTGTGTGTGAGAGAGAGAGAGAGAGAGAGAGAGAGAGAGAGAGAGGGGAGCAGAACTATTGAGAACATTTTAAGTAGGTGTTCAGATAGGATGGAAGGGAAGCCTCATTGTTAGGATGATTAGAGACTGGGGTTGGGGTGGGGAGCTATGCCGTGTAGAAATCTGAGTAAAGGATAGAATAGCAAAGGGAGTGTTCTGTATAGAAGGTCTGAAGTAGAAGTCCTAATGAATTTGATGAACAGTGAGAGAATTTGTGTGGCTGGAGTAGCATGGACTTAGGTTCAATGAGGTAAAGATTAGATGAAACAGATTTTGTAGGACCTTGCTGAGAGAGTTTTGGCTTTCTCTCTGAGGAAGTTGTTTTAACAGTTGTGGTTTGAATTAGAATGGTCCCCATTGGCTTGTTGATTTGCATGCTTAGTCATCAGGGAGTAGCACTACTTGAGAGGAATAAGAGGTTTGGCCTAGGAGTAGGTGTGGCCTTGTTAGAGGAAGTGTGTCACTGGGGTTGGGCTTTGAGGTTTCAAAAGCTCAAGCCAGGCCCAGTGCCTCTTTTTTCATGCTGCCTTTGGATCTAGATGTAGAATTCTTAGCTACTTCTCCAGCACCATGTCCGTCTGTGTGCTACCATGCTCCCCACCCTGCTGATAATGAATTAAACCTCTAAATCTGTAAGCAAGCCCCAATTAAATATTTTCTTTTATAAAAGTTGCCATGGTCATGGTGTCTCTTTACAGCAATAGAACACTAAGACAGCAATTTAATGAAGTGATTGGCTTGGAGAATAACAAAATCACAGTGGTTTCTATCTCTATTAAGAGTATACTGGAGAAGAGGGGCAGCAGGAAAGTAGGGAAACCACTGAGGGAGACTGTTGCAGTTTTTCATTCCAGAAGTGTCAGTGGTTTAGACCAGTCGAGATATTGAGAGGAGTAACAGTGAAAACAATGAGGAAAAAAAATTCTGAATGTATTTTAATGATAGGAACAGCAGGATTGATTAATAAATCAGATGTAAATTATGAGAGAAAAGGAAGACAATAAGGATCATAAAATCTTGATCAGAACATCAGGAGAATTGGAGTTAGCATTTACTTAGTTGAGAAAGATTGTGAGAAATATTTTCTCTTGTGGAGAACTGGAAAAATGAGAAGCCCTGTGTTAGAAGAGTTCGATTTGAGATTCCTCATACACAAGTAAATGGGATTTGGAATCATACAGCTGGACACGTATGTCTGTAACTCATGGAAACAGTCTGGTATGGCTAGTATAAATTGGGTGTTATCAGCATTTAAGTAGTAAATCCGTGACTCCCAATAAAGTTACCAGGTTAGCAAGTATAGACAGAAAGTGGATCTGAAACTGGATTTCTGTTGTGCTTCAATATTCAAAGCAGGGGAGGTGAAGAATGAAATAACAAAATTGTGGCCAGAGAAGCAGGAGGACTAGTACGGGGTGTGGAGACATCAGATATGACCAAGCCTGCTTCCCATTAGTCAAGATGTTAGGTGTCTGTGGTTATTATATTATAGTTATAAGACCTGCCCAGGAGAGCATTATGGTCAAATGGTCAGGGGAAAGGAGGTCCAGAAAAAAGTCAAAATGGGCTGTTATGAAAACATAAAACTAGCACCCTTTAAGATATTCCAGCAGCTTCCATTTTACTTTGTTATTTAAAGCAAAGAACCAAACAATGGCATGTGGCTGGCAGCCCTAGATTCTTACTACTCACAGTGGGGTCTTCAGATTGGTGATGGGAACATTACCTGAAAACTTACGAAAAAGTACAGATTTATTTATTTTTCATCTGTGGCTTTTGAGACAGGGCTTCTCCGTGTGGTCCTGGCTGGCCTGGCCTCACTCGAAATACAGGCTCTGCTTCCCACTGTGAGTCAACTTTACATAGTTGTGACACCGCATCTGAGAAAGAAATTTTAAAGGAGGAAATCAGTATTTTTGCTTATGGTTTTTAGAGGTTTCAGTTGGAGTTTGGATGGTCTTTTGTTGCCTGGGGCCTGAGGCAGGGCAGAATATCATGGTGCAATGTAAATGGCAGAAGAGGCTCTCACTTCAGGCCAGCCAGGAAGCAGGTAGCCGGGGAGAATGAGCAATGGCGAGAACAGGAAAGGAGAGAGGGGAGAGGGAAAAATAATGTGGACATTGTGTTGGTGAGCTTTTTAAAACTTTTATTTACATTTTTATCTCTTTCTCCCTACTCCACCCTATTCCTTCTAACACCCCAAAACCAGGCAGGAGAGAGAAAGGGTTAGTGGGAGAGGGCGCAAAGTTCTCTTAGCTGCTTCCTGCTGGTTAGAGTTGCTGGGTTCCTTGGAGCTAGTCCAATTCTGGTTTCAGGAGATCTCCAACTTCTTGTCTCACTGCATCAACAGCAACCAGGAGCCACAGGGGGAAGCAGCAGGAGCCTTCTTCTTCCTCAGAGCTCTGGCATTTATTCCCTCTCCAGAGTCCTCAGATTTAAACTCTCTGCAGCTGGCAAAAAGCTCCTCTCAGAGCTGGCCTGAGGCAAATAGTCTGCTGCTGTGGACCCTGTGAATCAGTCCCACCCCACACCTGGGATTAAAGCAAACCATGTTTATATCCACCCTAGTGTGTGCCAGCTTCACTTCCTACCTGAAGACGGCATTCATTCGTTCTCCTTAACCTTGTATTGAATCTGTGTCCTTGCGTCCTTTGTGAGTACTTGGTCAGGATCTACAGTACTATACTCCACTGCCCCTAGTGTGGAGGGTTGTATTTCCTACTCACACCAGTACGTGGTTGGGGACGGTAGCGGCACAGGTGATCTTTAAGTATGCGTCTCATAGGACTTAGCCACCAGGGATATAACCAGGTCTGACTGCTACGTGGTTGTCATCTATAGGTGGTGTAGGTCATCAGGGAGCAGGGTAGAATTCCAACCCAGCATAGAAAGAATAAGACTAATTTTATAGCATAGGTGACTAGCACTAGAGGCCACAGTTGGTTGAGTGAGACTTTGCTGGTTGTTAGTTAACTAATGGACAATATCTTTAACACATAAAACATGAGACCTGGGAGCAGAAATCTTACCTGAAACTAGGGTGCTAGATTGAGAAGCTAAGCCTTTACAAAAGGTAGTTTTGATAGCTATATTTTTTAAAGACTATGTAGAAGTTTGAAATTGACATAATAGAGATTATGAAAGGTCTTTAAAGTTCTCAGAGTTTTATTGCTATTTTAAGTTAGTAATACTTATTATAGAAAACTTAAAGCCACAGGAAAATATTTACCCACAATCTTGCAATCTGGGAATATTGCTATATTGTTTTTTTAGATTATTCACTTGTGAGCTTTTTTAGTATATGCAGTCTTGAGCAGTTGAGGTTACACTGTATGTAAAATATAGATTATGTTTTTCCTTAATATTATAACAGAAGCTTTTCTTAATGTTACAAAAAAAATTCCTATGATTTTAAATGATGTTAAAGTTTTTTTCTGTTATAAAGGATGGGATGAGAGCATGTTCATAAGTTTGAGGATTAATTTATTCAAAATTTCTTTTTAACTTTAGTGGTTTCTGTGGAAATTCAGTTAGCAAATATTGATTGAATAACAACAATCAGTGGACTAATCATTGCTTTAGGTGCTTAGGGTTATAAGTGAATAAAAGAATGTTCACAAAGTTTCTGCCCTATTGATTGGCATATAGATTTTAATGGAAAGTATAAAATCAAACATATACAATAGTAGCTCTAAATAGTTGATAATTTCTGTAAATGCCTCTAGGGTAATGAATTAGGATATATTGAAATGTGAGTAGTTAGAGAGAGCTTCTTAGTACATGATACCTTTGACCTAAAGGATGAATGAGGCAAAGATTTTGGAGATAATTCTAGACAAAAACTTGAAGCACAATAATCTTGACCTTTTTATGGGACAGAAAGGAGTATGTGGCTAGAGTGAACAAGAGGGAAAATAGAAGATTAAGGCTAGAGAACATGCCAGATGGGATTTTATTCTAGATCAAGGGAAGCTGTTGGAGAGTTTTCACTAAGTGGAAAGTAATGACAGATTTATGTTGTTCTAAAAGATTACTCTGGGGCCATTGAAATGGCTCAGCAGGTAAAGGTGCTTGCCATATAAGCCTGATGACCTGAGTTTGAGCCCCAAAACTCATGTAAAACTAGAAGTGTTGAAAAGACTCCACAAAGTTGTCCTCTGATCTCCATATATACTCTGTTGCAGGCCCTACTCCCAGTAAAAAATAATAAATGAAATTTTTTCTTTAAAAAATTATTCTGGCTATATTGAGGAAACTCTAAAAGGGAACAAAAAAGAAAAGAAGGCGGGTGCCATCCTACTAAAAGCAATCTACAGATTCAAGTACCTCCAACCAAAATATCAGGACCTTTCTCCACAGACAGAAAAGAAAAATCTCACAAGTTGTGAAGAGGCACAAAAGACCAAGAGTGGCCAAAGCAGTCCTAAACAAAAACAATATTGCAGGAGGCATCACTGTGCCTAGTTTTAAATTGTATTACAGAGCCATACAGAGTAATAAAAACATCATTTTTCTGGCACAAAAACAGAGAAATTGGTCAGCATAACCATTACTATTGGATCTTTGACAGAGATGCCAACAAACAAAACAAACAAACAAAACACAAAACAAAACAAAGCAAAACAAAACAACCCACATCAGAGGAAAGACAACATGTTCAACAAGTGGTACTGGGAAACCTGGATTTCAACATTCAGAAAAATGAAACTACATCCTTCCCTCTTATCTTCACAAACCACAACTTAAAATGGATAAATTGCCAGCTCTGCATCTGACAGGGAATTAATATCTAGAATATACAGAAAACTAAACAACATCAACAAAACTAATCACCAAGAAAACAAACAACCCAGTTTTTAAAATGGGCTGTAGAATAGAACAGAATATTTTATAAAAAAAGACATACAAATGGCTAGTAAACACTTTTTAAAATATTCAGCGTCTTTAGCCATCAGTGAAATACAGATTAAAACTATTGTAAGCGTCCAGTACCATGCGTGGTTTCCCTCTTATTTTGTAGACCTTATGTTAGTTATTGCCAACATATGTGTGCCTCTGTTGCCATGCTGATCATTGTGGTTCATGGCTGTCATAGCTGGGTAGGACTATTGGTTGCTTCCCTCTCTTGGAAACTTGATGGTGCCTTCTTCTGGTACCAGGAAGAAGGCTTTCAGATCAGATCTAGCTTAGGTCCTTTGGGTCCTGTCAAAAGTACATGGTATCATTAGCAGAAGGGACTTACCTTTCACCTCTAGGAGGCAACCAAGGGCAACAGCTATAATGTTTTGAGAATCTCTTGGACAGCTCTGACCAACAACTCAAAAGGAGGCTTCTATCTCAGAGAGGATGTACGTATGGAGTCTTCTCAACATGGCTCTCTAAACAAAACCTGAACAAGAATGACATCAGTGATCATGCTAAATGGAAGGGGGATGACCTGCAGGGACTCTATCCTAGATAGATAACTATGGAGACTGGGGAATGCTGAGAGTGGAAGAAATGATTTTCTCCAGGGAAGAACCTCCCAACTGGTCATCCTATACCAAGTGTTCAGCCCTGAGATCATATATGTGTGTGTGTGTGTGTGTGTGTGTGTGTGTGTGTGACATTATATATAGACCAAGAAGGTTGCAGTTATGTATTTAGTAATATATATTTAATAACAATTAAAGAAAAAGAGGTCATAAATTTGAGAGATAACAAGGAGAAACTGGAAGAAGGAAAGGGAGGAAAATGATTTATTTACATTATAATTTAGAAGATAAAATAATTTAAGAACTACTTTAAGTTTCCATATTATCTCAACCAGAATGGCTAAGATTTTAAAAAGTAGAAGAAAAAGAAAACAAATCCTGGTGTAGGTGTGTCAAAAAGGGAAACAGTTTTATATTGTTACATAGTGCTAGACCCTGCCTGCTACAACATCGACCTTCTAGACAAGATGTGTCCAGTGATACACACCATGATCATTGCAACTGTTATAAAGGAAGGCATTTTTTGCTTGCAGTTTTAGAAGGTTAGTTCTTTGTCATCAAGGTGGGAGGGAGCATGGTGGCATGTAGGCAGACATGGTCCTAGAGAAATAACAGAGTTCTGCATCCGGATCTACATGTTGCAGGATGGGAGTCTCTGGGCCTGGCTTGGGCTTCTGAAACCTCAAAGCCCACCCTAGTGACACACTTTCTTTAATAACGCCACACCTACTCTAATAAGGCCACACCTCCTAACTCTTCCAAAAAGTGCCACTCCCTGGTAACCAAACATTCAAATCTATGAGCCTGTGGGACCATTCTTATTCAGCCACCATACTAGGTATGGAGACAACCAACCCCCTCTTGATTGAATATGAGATCTGTTCCACAGGAGAGAGTTCATGCCTGATACTGTAGGCGTGGTCAAAACTCATGGCTAGGGAAGTCATAGGTTCTTTTGGAGACCCCATTGATGTTGGAGGATGGGGAGGAGTGCTGTTAAATGCTGTCTCTGGACATGGCATGGCTCTTTGCTGTATACCATTTCCCTCAGAATTGAAGAATTGTTTTTCCTGGAGGGAAGGGGAGGCTCTTTTGACATAGGAGTTATACAAATGATCTGTCCTTTGTCAACAATAAAAAAGAGTAAAAGATTGATGGAGGAAGTGACTAACTAGCTGAGCGGGAGGGAGACACTCAGACTGACAGCTGCTGCAGCTGTGTAGAGAGCTCCAACATTGCAGCCTTTGTGAGTTGTTGCCTGTGTTGGGGTGGGCTTTTCACTGACACGGCTGCTTTTGACTCATCCTTGTTCCATGTGACTCCTTCCCCATACTCCTGTTGGTGACCTCAATAAGAACTTTGGTTCACCAAGTTGAACAGTGGCCTGCTCTTTACTTTGATCTGTTGTGGGTTCCCTATTCCTGGTGAGCAGACATTTGTGTGTTGTGTTTCCCCAAAAGTCTATCACATGAGTGTTGCTTATTCCAGACAGTTTCATCTAAATGAATCTGTAGAATATGTGGCTCTATGTATATATTTTCTTCTGTCTAGTGTTAAATTTCAGAGTTCATCTCTGTTGCAACATCTTATTAGCACTTTATGTCTTTTTCTCCATTCAGTTATGAACATTTGAGCTTTTTGCTGTTATGAATAATTTTGGCATGAGCACTTATGTGCAAATCTTGTGTGGACATATGTTTTTACTCCTTTTAGGAATGAATCTAGAAATGGAATTGTTGTATCCTATAGTGACTCTGCTAACCTGTTTTTAAGCTGGCTGTATAATTTTACAGTCCCACAAATAATAATTGTAGGTTCACATTTTCTGTAATATTTTTATTTAATCATTACTGGCACTTTGATGAGAACTCTTGATTTTAGATTGATTTAAGAGGCATTGCCATCTTGTGAATATTACATTCTTTTAAGCCTAGAACTGATGTGATTTATCCTCTGTTTAGACCTTTTAAAATGACTTGTAGTTTGGGTTCTAGATTTCAGGATAGAATTCATGTGATCCCTTAAGTTTCTTATTGTATTTGCTCTTGTTGGTGCTACTATAATTTAGATTTTCTTGTTTTCTTTCTCTCTTTTTTTTTTTTTTTGGTTGGTCTCTGTTAGTGTAGAGAAATGCAATTGAAAGTCTTTTTTATCTAAAGGCAAACCTGATAATTTAAAAGTTTGATAAGCAATTTTCAAGCCTTATTATTTATTTATTTATTTATTTATTTATTTATTTATATATTTTAGTCTTGCACTGCATCCTGAGAGAGTGTTGGTAGCAACAGGACAAGTTGGGAAAGAGCCTTACATCTGTGTTTGGGACTCTTACACTGTCCAGACCGTGTCAATTCTTAAGGATGTTCATACACATGGTATAGCTTGTTTAGCCTTCGATTTGGATGGACAGGTATGTGATAATTTTCCTCCTTTGTATCAATTTTGATGTTAAAATGCGTGCTATAAGAAATCATTATGAGTTTATAATATAGAATTGAAAAACACTGATAAAAAGTATTTGTTTATCTAAAGGTGTTAAAGTATAAATGAGATGGGTTGATGACATAGCTAACAAAAATAAAAATAATGGGTATTAATTTCATCATTACCAAGAACTTTCTTCATCAAATTATTCTAAAAGCCAAAGAAATTCTCATTCACTAGGCTGTTACAGAAAATTTTATCTGTCACTATTTTCCAGATAAGGGCATATGGAAGATACCTTGGGAAAATTAAGTTTCTCTGAGTAGAGCTGTATATATTTTCACCTTCAGTCACATTAAGTTTTTCTCTTATAATTTTATTTTTATTTTTATTGAAAATGAGACAATATCAATGACTTACTTTTATACAAAATCAAGATCAAAACAATGAACTTAATCTCACCTCACTGGCCAATCAGTTTCCTAATTATCCTCTAATAAGCCAAGACTTTTTTTTGTCGTTCTGCACAGAAGCTGTTATGACTAAAATGTATTTTAAAAGTGGTGTGGTTAATTTGTAATTGCTAAATATTTTGTGTTTAAGTCAGATTTTAAAATAATTCTAACGTTCAGAAAAATTTACTTACCTGCTTTTTATTATTGGTGTAGATCTAGATTCTACCAAAAATAGACTTACTGTGCTGTATCCTAGAGAACATGGCAGTCAGGAGGTGCCTTATGTTATTCTGAGGCAGAGCACCTTTGGGTAGGGTAGATTCCTGTGAGGTTCAGGTAAGGGATCTGTGGTGACTTCACTGGACTTCTCTGAAATGTGTTGCTAGGCTTAATGGTGATTAGCAATTGTGAAAACCCAACTTATGTCCCATGTCTGCCATTACCTTTCAAGTCTTTTATGTCCAATCCGAATTTCATTTTCTTTCTTAAGAGAAAAATAATCTTTCTTACATCAGAAGAGTATAAAAGAATGAAAGAAATCTACATAATTAGTTTAAAATTTCTTTACACATAAGGTTTTGTGAAATTTAAGATGTTTTTAACCAGAAGAGTCTGTAAGTATCCTTTATATGTTAATAATGTCTTCTTAATTTTTAAAGGTTCCCCTTAAACATAATGCGTTGCATTGCTGAGACTTCTGTAAGGAGGAACTACTTCCATAACTTTTACTTGGAAGCACTGAGTCTTGCCTACTCTGAGCTTTAGCTATGAGAAATCATGAATACTTGTATTTTTGTCATCATGTTTTCATGAGGGCATAATATTAAAATTTTAAACTAAGAAAGTCATAGCACTATGAGTACACACTATGTACCAGGCATTTTCCTAAGCCTGCATTATCTCATTTAATCCGTAAGACAACCCTATGAAGTAGATTCTGTTGTTATCTCTATTTTGCAGAAAAAGAAACTGAGACTAAGACAGGTTAAATAACAGCTAGTGAGTGAAACCAGAGCAGGAACCAGGTCTCTCGTGCTCCAGAGCTTATATTTTTAACAGCGGTGCTTTTCTGCCTCAAACACATAACTTAGGAGGTAGTTGTTTATAAATCAAAAGGAATTCAACCTTAATGCAAGGAACTTCTACCAAGATAGATTATTTTATAATAATTTTTCTTATGTGAAGTTAAGGAAGTTATTTTAAAATCGTAATTTGAAGTGTCTATTTGAGCAAACATACCTGTTTATGAACTTCTCATAAGATATTAAGTAGGAAATATTGTCTAATGTTTTTATTTTCCGATAGATTTGAAAGCATATGTGGTTATTTAGGATTTATTCAGTTGACAAGCTTCCTAGTAGGTAGTAAGGCTAAATGTTCCTTTCCTAAAGGTTTTCTCCTAAATGAGCTGAATATACATATTAATACTAGTAGCCTCTCTTCTTGAGGATAATTAAGGCCAGAAAAGTCTATTTATAGAAATCTATAACAGAGACTGAAGAGTCATAAAACAATGGGAGGAGGGAGGAGGTTAACTTACCTTATAATTGATCTAAAAAAACATAACCAAATATTATAAAAACATACTTTTCATTTCTTTAAAAATCATGTGCGTGGGAGGCACACGTGTGTGGGCACATGTAGAGGTCAGAAGTCAACACTAGGGTGTCTTCCTCCCTTGTTTTGCCTTCTTATGTTTTGAGATAGGTCTCTTACTAAATCTAGAGCCCAAATTTTCAACTACCCTGACTGGCCTAAGGAGACCCTTGGGCTTACCCATCTCTGCCTCGCAGTGCCAGGGTTGCAGAGCTATGCCTTAACGCCCAGCTTTTAAGATGATGCTGGAGACCTGAACTCATTTCCTCAGGCTCATACACTAAGCTCTCCACCCCATCTCTCCAGCATGCAGTTAACTCCAGGCCCTTGCCAGTTTAAATAAACAAATCTGTTGGCTGCTAAAGGGTTCTACCTTTGTGTACTTCAATGTAGAAATTCTATCCGAAGTGAAGTCAGCTGTAGAATACACTTTATTTCTTCTATCCCCTTTCATGACTCACAGTGCCTTGCTTACTGTTAAAATATTTGTTTCATACATTTTTGTAGTTTTCTGTATGTTATAGCAGTGGTCAAGTTCAGACCCTGATGTTCCTTCTTGGCTAGAATTTCATCTTTCGTGCTTCTCACCTTTTTCATTCTTTCAGTCTTACTCCTGTCAACTGTGTCGTCTCATCTTTTTCTAATTTATTAAACTCTTCCACTAAATTTTTAGCTTCATCTAGTTTTCATTTCAAGTCCTGTCTTTCTCTGTATATCTCTGGATACTTTTTATAGTTTTCTACTCTTTATTCTTGTGGAGATAGTTTGAAATCTTAATTTTATTTCTTTGTGTAAATTAAACTTATAATATGTTGTTGATATAATGCCAGTGTTGTGTATTTGTTCATTGCTGGGCTTGTTTTCACTTATGCTCTCATTTTCTGAAATGAAATGTTTGTGCCGAAATGGCTGGTTTGTTTTTACTCTGTAGCTTATTTTTATTTGGATTTCTACCTGTAGGAATTCTTTAAAGGATGTAGTAAAAGTTGTATTACCCCATATTTGATTTATATTGCCTATACTGTGCTACTAAAATTTCTCAAAAACATACCAGACTTTAGACACACTCTGAAAGAGACTTCCCAGTTCAGGGTTCACAACCCTGAAGTGAGCAGGCTGGTTGTACTTGCAGATGTTCATAGGAGATCTTTCTTTTTCTTCCAGTCATCCTCTCTAAAAAGGGATTACTTCTCATTGTTTCCTATTCTGAGGAATTTATTTCTGTAGTGAAAGGCTGCAATTCCAATTCCCACGTTGGGTAGATTCCCTAGACTTTTCTGTCTTATTTCTCTTTAGTCTTCAGCAAAATAAACAGCAAACAAGCAAACAAAAAGCAACCCAAAGAACCAGGGCAGCCAGGCGTCACCTGATATATTCCTAGTAAATGTTTCCTACCCTCCAGGATTCTCACCAAGAATTCTTTGTTTTGTTTTCAGGTTTTTTTTTTTTTTTTCATTTTTTTTTTGAGAGTGCAACAGTATTTTTAAAAGATGTGTTTATAGTTTATCTAGAAGTTTTAGCTTTTGGCTGGAGTTTGATAGGATACTCCCTGGGTATTCATAGAACTGAAAGTCTATCTTTTTACTTAATATGAAAAACTAAATGCATGTACAAATATTAATGGGATGAACACATCTATCTGCCTTAAAGGGTGTCTGAAATATGAATGCGTATATTTTGATGTTACAAGTAGAATTTATTTGCTATTTATAATTTGGTAGTTATTTGAGTTCTCTTTTTATTCCCTCCTGAATTTCTTGGACAAAATCCAGCGCTTGGTTTCAGTTGGACTGGATTCAAAGAATGCAGTCTGTGTTTGGGACTGGAAGAGGGGGAAAATGTTGTCTATGGCTCCTGGTCATACAGACAGAGTGAGTACTCTCCTTTGGTCTCTCTAATGAATATGTGGCAAGAAAAGTATGGTGGGGAGTTCACAGGGTCTTCTTGCCTTGTCATTGTCCCGTAGCCACAGTACATAAAAGCTGTACAACTTGTAAAGAATTGGTACAGTTATGGGGGTGGGGTGGGAATGGGAATGTGGAATGAATTTCTTAGGCAATACAATTTTCTAAAACCATAGTTACAGTTGAAAAGGTCTGTGAGCATACCAAGTACCATTGGCTTATGAATGTTAAATGAGGACCTTTATATGTAAACTATTAATCAAAATTTTAAAGTTAAAATGACAGAATTAAAAATACTCATGAAATCTTAGATTGTAGGCTGGTGAGATGGCTCAGCAGGTAAAGGTGCCTACATAAATAAATAAATAAATAAAAATCTTTAAAAAAATATGAGATTACATATCTACAAAAGGACCAAAACACATGACGCACTATATACAACATTAGTTTGAAGCTTATCTCCATGTTTGCTTTGGTTAAAAAAAAAAAGTGCATTTTAAGGCAAGTTTATTAACATATGATAATTAAGGGCTAGAGATAGTTAATTTGTACTATTTGAAAAGCTGTACATATGAAAACATAAATTATTCAAATATCAACTTTATATGATTTATTTAATTTGGTTTACCATTATGTTGCAAATGTATTATAATAAGGGGAATATGATGTTGGTTGCATACATTTAAAATTATGTATTACTTCAGGCTAGGAATGTTGCTGTCTGGAAGAATGCTTGCCTAGCATGCACAGGGCTGTGTTTGAAACCCAGCTCTGTAATAAATAAGATATTACTATACATTTTAGAGACTTAGTATTTTCTATTTTGGAAACTTCTTAAAAATATCTATGCTCTAGATATGTTATATAAGATTAATATTAAGAATACTTTGTTTTATTTTGTTTTTTAATTTGAAACAGAGTCTCTACATAGTCCTGGCTGTTCTGTAACTCATTGTGGAGAACAGGCTTGCCTTAAATTCACAGAGATCCACCTGTTCTGCCTCCTGAGTGCTGAGATTAAAGGCATGTGCCACCACATCTGGCCTTATAATCAAGTTTTTAGTTAAATGCTGTGATTTTTATAAATCTGGACTAAAATTTAGATAAACTCTTTAAACTTTCTATTTTTTATGTTTGTAAAATTCCATTCAGATGCACAATACAGTGATAGCCAAAAATACTAGTTTGTAAGCATGTATAAATGTTTTGCAGGAAATTTTGCATGTTTTTGCAGTTTGGAGAATATACTTGGTTTTGGCAAATCATTTAAAGAGCCTATTACATGGTCAGTGATAACTATTAAAATGTTAATCTATATCTTATTAGATAATCTTGTTCTCACTTATTTGGGTCAAAGTATTTCACAAATTTGTACCTTGGATTGAGCAAACCAATTCTTGTAAAAATGGTGTTGAATGATGACAGAATTTTTAAAAGTTCTGTTGTTAGTATTTAGAGTAGCATCTTGTGTCTTGTCTATATGGTGTGTTTCTGTGTGCTGTCTGTTATGGTGAGTTGTTGGAGAGTAGCTTGTAAGATAGCTCTTCTCTATCATCGGAGATAACAAAATTCTTAGGTTAAATTATATCACTATATAATCACTAAGAAATGAGTGAGGAGCACTATATGCACAGCAAATGACTTAGTTTTCAAGTGATAGTTTTTATTTCATTTATTTGCTTAATTATGTGTATTTCTTCGATATTTTGATTCACCAGAGTCCTGTAATAGCATGGTTTGTGTGTACGTTGAATTTATGTAATATTAGATATGAATAAAACATAGGGACTCTAAAATTTAAAAAAGTAATTCTGTGTGACCTGTAAACGAGGAAGCTAAAAATTACAGGATGAATATTGCTGTGAAATGAATATTTAGATAGTTTATTAAAGTAGTTCTGATTAAAAACATAGAAGCATTCTATATATCTCAGTATATAAGTATTCCATTTGGAGTTTTGCCTCTGAAAAAAGTCTCAGGCATTTACCTCTGTTGAACCATTCATGTTACTTAGTTAGGTCAAAGTATTCCTTAAAAATTAAAGATACAGTTAGATTTTACTTTATTATTTGCTCTCTAAAGTTAACCAAAACTAATAACTTGCTTTTATTTCTTATTATCATATATAGTTTTTTTCTTCATAAGATTTCAAAAGGTAGGATTTTTATTATTATTGAGACTGTTGTACATAGTTTCTTAGAGGTAAGGGCTTACCCTACCTCATTGTTTGGGCAGGCTTCTTAAGTGATACTGGAAATATTTTAACCATTAATCTGATTTGTTTACAGATATTTGATATTTCTTGGGATTTGTACCAGCCAAATAAACTTGTCAGCTGTGGTGTAAAACATATCAAGGTACAAGAAGGGTTATTCTTTTATAACAGTTATTTTTCATTGTGTGTTGCTACCTATACATCACACCATTAGCCATTTAGGATAGTTACAGAATTCTGACAGGAATTGATTTAAAATGTTAACTTTTTAATACTCATGTCTAGTCCAACAAGTTCTTGTTTTGTACTTATTTTGAGACATTATAAAGGATAAGTTTTAAAAAGGAAGTAATGAAGCATTCCCTATTAGGAAACACAGTTTTGTGAGGTAGAATCTACTGTGAATAGAACTTTCGTCTGCAGAGATGATATTGCCTCATAGGAGCAATGTGGATGGTCACTGCTGCTATTTACTAGGTACTTGACTTGTGGGAGTCATTTAACAACCACTTTGAGGTGGTTTTGTTTCGTTTTCTACTATCTTACATAATTGCTCTTGAAACAGTTAATCCCTAATGAGTAAAAAATCTGTGTCCTACCATTATCTGCTTGTCTGTCTCCACTTACTCTTCAAGGCTTTAGACTTCTATTTTAAACACTGGGAAGATAGCTGCTATCTTTGTCTTTTTATCTTGATATAGTACTTGAGATAGATGTATATGTATGTATAGTAATTTACCAACTGTGTATTAGACATTATATATGTCTAATTTTATATTATAATACATAATTATAAAGAGAGCTAAAATAATTACAGAGTTTCCTATTGACTTACACTATAAATAAGGCTAAAACTTTTATTTTCAGTGTTTTGTAGGAGCTCGTCATCTGAGATCAGAATGTATAATGAATTACATTTTTCTTCCTTTGGTAGCAACAATGACTAGTAAGATGGTAGTTTTGTGTCAGTGGTACATGTGAGGAAAGTAAGTCCCAGAAATGATCTAAAATTGTATTGCCAAGTACAGTAGCCATTAGGACATACAGGATTTTAAGTGCAAACTCAAATGAAACTTAAAATTTATTTCTTTAGTCATTAGCCACATTTCAAATATTCAATAATCACATGTTTCTGGGGTCTGCCGTATTGGAAATCATGCATATATACATTATACAGACATGTATTTATTCATATATACGCATATATGTGTGTAGAGGAGAGTGGGAGATTTCCATTTTCACTGAGATTCTATTTGACAGCTCTGATCTGGATTATAAAACAGAAGGATTAGCTCCTATAGAGTCTCAAAGACATTTGGAAACCTTGACTTCATGTCTAGAAGTCACAAAATTTCACACATTAAAGTGTTCATTAATTAAAATTTTATTCATCTTATTCATTTGTTGTCTTCCTCCTGCTAAACCTAGGCCTAGTCCTGGAAGCTTCTAGCCTCCATACGATCTAATCTAGGCCTAGAATGTTCAGCCTCTGATAACTTTTTTGTTTTTACTGAGCTCATAGCTGGCTGGTTCAACTCAGCTGTTCTATCTTAAATGCCTCTCCCAGCTGACTTATTCAGTCTCCCTTTTCTCCTGGCCTCTGAATTGCTCTTCTTGGCTTCATACTAATTCCAGCAATCTGCTCTAATCTGATGCCTTCTCATTCTCTGGCTTGTTCTGTCTTCATTCACCTGTGTCCAGCTTGTTCTCTCTCTGCCATCTGTCTCTCTATAACTGTCCTGGTAAAACTACTTCCTCTCTCTCTCATTGCTCCTTAAGTAGCTTTTTTTCCCCCTCTCTTCTTGTGAGAGTTGGGCGTATCCTTTTCTGTTAAGACAGAATTCTGTATATATAATAAATAAATAAAACTTTAGAAAAATTAACCAACTGACACCAATTTGTGCTGCCCATATGCTTGGGTGTGAGGTTGTCCACTGAAGCATGGCTCAACTACCAGTGGCCATACCATTAACAAAGCCCTGGAGCCGGGCGGTGGGGGCCCACGCCTTTAATCCCAGCATTGGAAGGCAGAGGCAGGCAGATCTCGGTGAGTTTGAGGCCAGCCTGGTTGATAGCCAGGGCTACACAGAGAAACCCTGTCTCGAAAAAAAAAAAGCCAACAAAACCAAAACAAAACTTAACCCTGATTGTTCCTCCCTCGGAAGCCAGACACCGTAAGAAGCAGAGGCTCATGAGCCCCTGCATTCTCAGTGCTAAAATGTTGGCTGGCTTGATCTTGTTGCAGGGCTTAGGCAGGCAGCCACTGCTGCTGTGAGCTCATGAGTTCAGCAGGCCTGTTCCTGCCCGAAGGTGCTGTTTCTGTCCCGAACCCCCTGACCTCTGGCTCATACTTTTCCTCCCCCTTTTCTGCACTGATCCCTGCGGCTTGGGGTGTTACAGATGTCCCACTTGTGGTTGAGCACTGCACACTTACTCTCTGCACAGTGGCCAGCTGTGAGCATTTGTGTTAATCACCACGCAAAGATGCTTATTTGATGAGGTTTGCACTAATTTATGTGCATGGTTGTGCAGACACATTTAGATGACAGTTTGATACAGTGTCCATTTGGCAAAATAATACTAGCAGGTTTACTCCATGGGCTTGTCCTGTGAGCTCCTCAATTATAGGTGTATGGGCAGATTTACAGTACTGGGCATTTGTTTCCTCTGAGGGAAGCCTTAAATCAAAAAGTGGTTGGTTAACCCCACAACAGCCATGATACTTATTACACTCAAAGCATGAGCAAGGCATGCTCGTCATTATTATAGTCATGGGGTTCACAGCTGGGTAAGACTTTAAAAAAAATAAAGTCAAAGTAGATGTCGAAGAAAATATGTTAGCTCAGATATCTTACTCTTATAGATAAAGATTGAAAATAGTAATTTATATGCCATAACAGCTTATGATAACACTAGGATGAGGATATGAGCATTGAATGCTATTTTATTATAAGACAACTACTTAGGTAATTTCTAGTCTTCTGCCATAGTTTAGCATTGAATTGTTGAAAATATTTTACCTGGTTTTTATAAGCATTATTTGATAATATGCTTATACTGTGTACATTTTAGTTCTGGAGTTTGTGTGGAAATGCTCTGACCCCAAAACGAGGAGTTTTTGGTAAAACAGGTGACCTACAGACAATATTGTGCCTCGCCTGTGCTAGGGATGAATTAACATATTCTGGTGCGCTCAATGGGGACATATATGTTTGGAAAGGAGTCAATCTTATACGAACAATTCAAGGAGCCCATACTGTAAGTATATTTGAATATTTTCAACAATTTTGGATGTTTACTGATTAACTTTCTTAAAACAAGCTATCTAATATAAACCATTTCTAGTCAGTACAGTTTCTTAAAAAATACTATTCTAACAGCTTTTTTTTTTAAAGATTTCAATTAAGAACCATGCAATTAGACTCATACATATTTATTAACTTAGTATAATGATCAGCTTGTTAAAAACCTTTGTTGTAACAGTATCTTTTTCAGAATAGTGTTGAATAAAGCTCGTTGTCTCTAGCAATAGAGTTTCCTAAATTAGCTGCAGTAAAATAAAGCTAGTGTTGCTAAGGCCAGCTTACCCAGTAGGCAATTTGAGACTGTGTGGGAAAACAAAACCAAAACCAAAACGATAGACTCATTAAGCCAGGGAGAAGGGATCTAATTTTTTTAATTGATTAAATGATCATTTACTCTGTGCACATGGATGTTTTGCATGTATGTATTCATGTGTGCACCATGTTTGTGCCTGGTGCCTTTGGAGGCCGGAAGGTGGCGTAGGATCCACCGGAACTGGAGTTATACCCACTGTGAGCCTCAGTGTGGGTGCTAGGAAGGGGATCCAGGTCTTCTGGAAGAACAGCCAGTGATCTTAACACCACCTTAAAGTCCTTGGGATTTCTTTTTTTTTTTTTTAATTCATGAGATTTTCATATAACTAAGTCAGAAAAATATATTGTTAAAACTTTTCTGTGGTTTTAAATTCAAACTGTTTTGCAGTTGGATCATTCTCTCCTCCAACAGTGTAGGGGCTTAGTTAGCATGGAGAGATTTTCAAGTGGAAAGTACTGACATGCTATAGAACCATTTATGAATGACATGCTCTAAGTGTCTGGAGAGAAAAATATCAGTTTCTTTCACAAAAGGTTTGTCAATTCATACTATAACTTTTAGTATATAAAACTAGGTGTTTTTTTTTTTCCTTCATATTTTTCAGTATTGAATGTGACATGCTGTAAAAATTTGCTTATATTCTGGAAGAAAAAAATGTTAACTTCCTTAAATATTTGTTTTTTATTAATTACCCTTTTTGTCTTTCACTTTTGTTTGGTTAGTTGTATTGGTATTTTTTTTCTTCATTAGAGATACATCCTTTTTCTTTTCTAACTTATATAATTTTGTATATTTCAGTATATACATTATAGTTAAGGACCAGGGATGTGGCTCAGAGATAGAATGCTGGTCTAGCATTGTAGTCTTGGGTTCAATCCCTAGTACTGAACACAAACACACAAGAAAGTAAAGTTTTTTTTTTTCATTATGGCTTATGGTTTTATCATGTATGAAAAGGTCTTATACCTCTGAGTTACATGAGTATCGTGATGTGTTTACATTTATTTGTTCCATTTAGAGTTTTGCCTTTTAGGATTCACTTTATATACAGTATAATATTTAACTTTCCTTTGTGTGATATACATATCATTAAATACTGCCTTAATTATGTGTTGACTTCCCAATATTGTATTATATTTTAGATTTTTGGATGTGTTTTCTGGCATATTTATTTATATATTCAATTTATATGTATATATTCATAAGAAAATATTGCTGAATGGATTTTTGCCTTTATTTAGTAGACGTTCTTAAGAAGGCCATGTCATTAAGTCATTTTCTACCTTCACCTAGGCAGGAATTTTTAGTATGAATGCTTGTGAAGAAGGCTTTGCTACTGGTGGCCGAGATGGCTGTATTCGTCTTTGGGATTTAACTTTTAAACCAATTACTGTGATTGATCTCAGGGAAACAGAACAGGGATACAAAGGTAATAATGCATGAGTTATGCTAAGCAAATTGTGAAACAGCCAGTTGTCTCTTAGTACACATATATGTTTTCTGTAGGTTCTACCAGGAGGAGTTTCGCTGATAAAGTTTGTGCTGTTATGACAAAGGTCCTTTTGTATATACAATGCCTGTTATAATAAAACCTACAGAAACATATGATAGACATTTACTCTTTTTAACTGTGGATTTTGAAAATACTTTGCTATTACAACACTAAATAGAATTTGCCAAATAATCACGCAAAGAAAATTTATTGGAAATTGGCAACTTTTTTTAATGATGATTTGAGTCGGTTTTTTTTTTTGTTTCTGTATTCAAAACTTACTTTTTCAGCAATTTGGGAATTGTAAAATAGACATAATAAAATAAGTTCATTGTAACATATTCATAACATGTTAGTCACTAATGTATCATTGAATTGTAAAACTAAGATTGGAAGTTACACATTTAGATCGTATTTATTTAAAATATATTTAAATCATATTTGTGTTACTGGAGATATGTGTAACTTTGGTCTAATTATTTGGTCATCTGTAAATTAAGACCACTATGAATATCTCCTAGTGTTAAATGAATTACCATGTGAATTTTTTAGGATGTTCAGTACATGACAAGCTTTTATATGTTAGTCTTTACTCTATTTTCATTAGTTTTAATGAACAATTATTCCTTTTTTATTTTATTCTCAAGAGAATATTATGAAGTATAGAGTGTGTTTTTATTGGCAATGTAGTATAAATAAAAAAGATGGGAATGTTTTTTCATAAGGGCCAACAGGAACTGTAGAAAATGCAGATAAAGTAAAAGTGAATTGTCTTTCCTTAAATATATTGAAGAACAGATTTCAGAAGTGAAATACAGTAAGAAGTTAGGTTGTTACAGAAGAAAACACGATATGCACTTCTCTAAAGGCAGGTCCTGAGCACTTGGTGCTTGTGAGACCTTAGCTACAAATGTAGTCCGAATCTCAGAATTGTCTAGCAAAGTGTTTCTAAAGGATGGGTAGAAATTTGGTTTCTGAGAAAGGAAATCTATTGTCTCATGAAAAAGAATACGAATAACTGAAGGCAATGGGGCTATATATCTAGACTTTGTACTCTCTTAAAACCAAGATAGAAAACCAATTAAGAGTGCATTTTGTTATTGTTCACTGACACTAAGCACACTATTGCTATTAAATGTGCTTTTTACCAGGTTTATCTGTGAGGAGTGTTTGTTGGCGAGGTGACCACATTTTAGTTGGAACACAGGACAGTGAAATTTTTGAAATTGTTGTGCATGAAAGAAATAAACCATTCCTACTTATGCAAGGGCATTGTGAGGGTGAACTTTGGGCTCTTGCTGTTCATCCTACTAAACCTTTGGCTGTGACCGGAAGTGATGATCGTTCAGTCAGGTAAGTAAATCATTTCTTAGACAACCACAGCAAAATAAGGTACTATGACATTTTAAATTCAGACTGTAAGAACTAATATTTACCAACTAAGAACGTATCTGTGATCATACACCTTAAATGTACTGTGCATGTTTCTGACCTTCCATGGTGCTCAGGCAATTGGGACACATACACATAATACATAAATGTAAAATTTGTTCTAAAGTCTACCTCTGTGGTGTACGTAAGCTTTAGGCAATGTGTAAACAAATGAGTATGTCTATGTTCCTATAAAACTTTATTTATAGGCATGAAATCTGAGTGTTGTGTATTTTGTATTTTGTTGTGTTTTACAATTTTATTCTTTCATGGTTTTCAACAGTTAAAACTTGTAAAATTCATCCTTAGTTCTCAGTTTATAAAAACACACAGTCATGTTTTTGTCCCAGGATTTGCCCCAAAGGATGTGTTTGCTGGCACTTGTACAGAACAAGAACCTTCGGCAAACTCAGCACTTAATGTTGCAGCATTGAAATTTTATAGCCAGGAAAAACAGTATGCATGAGCACAGAATGGCCAGATAGAGGTGCCTGGGGCAGGAGCTTGAGAGTGATAGAGAGAGGGGATGGAATAAAAGAGATGAGTAGAAAAAATGGTTTATACTTTATACGTAGGCAATATGACGGTAAGTGTAGAAGCATCCAAAGAAAATGCAAATACATTCGTGGAATTAAAAGGGAATTAGTGGAGCTGGAGAGATAGCTCAGTGGCTAAGAGCAATTGCTGCTCTTTCAGTGGGCCAACAGTTTGGTTCCTGACAGCCACACTGGGCAGCTCAGAACAAGCTGTATTTGAAGGTGTCTTTTGGCATCCTCTGACACCTGTGCACATGATCTCAGACATACACAAATAAAAAAATAAATATTAAGAAGTTAGCAAATATCTTGGCTATAAAAGAATATAAAACTAGTGTACAAACATTTTTCTGTAAAACAGCAAAAATCTATTTCGCTTTGCTGATTTTTTTTCTAACCTCTTGGAGCAGATGCTTGTTCATTAAATGATAGCTTTTGTATTATAACATATGCAGCAAAATGTTGCCCTACATAGTTCAGCTATAGCCCCTGAGTTTCATCACTGTGTTGACATGGTGACTGTTTATTGTTTTATTATTTTATTTATGTGTGTGTGTGCCTGTGTATGCTACATGTGTCCTGAATAACCCTGGAGGCAAGAAGAGGGTATTGGATCCCTTAGAGCTGGAGTTCCAGGTCGTTTCAAGCTACCTGTGTAGGTGCTGGGACCTTAACTCAGCATTCCTGAGAGACCAGTGTACTCTTCTCCCTGCTGAGCCTGCCGAGCATCTTTCTAGTGCTCAACTTCCCAAGTTTTGATGTGAAGTTTTATTATAGCATATTTGAATATGTTAAATCTTCATTAGTATTTTTCTTTGTTCTTTAAGTTATTTGATATCACAATTCTTGTTTTTCAAATGATAGGTATTTTCTAGTTATCTTATTTTTAATATAGTCTGGAAGACTTTCTGAATTTGAATATTTTAAGTACTCCATTTAAAAGACTACATATATGTATAGACTACATATATATATATAAAGACTACATATATAATATATATATTAAATATATATGTTAAAAAATATACTTGAGACAGGGTTTCACTATATAGCTCTGGCTGACCTGGAACTTGCTCTGTAGACCAGGTTTGTCTCCAACTCACAGATCTGCCTGTCTCTGCCTCCCTGATGCCCAGTCTTACATATATAATTTAAGGAAATAGATAGCTCTCTTTTGATTAGGGTAGCCATTACTAACCTATCTCAGATTAACAATTGAATCATAGTGATACCAATATGCTTTTGTATTTAAAAATATTGTTATTGTCTTAGTATGTGAGAGTGGGAGTGTGGGCTCATGAATTTTGTGACAGATACAGAAGTCAGGGCAGCTTTGGGTTTTTCTCCTTCCATTATGAGTTTTGGGGATTGTACTACAAGCAAGCACTTTTACCTTTGGAACCATCTCATTATCCCCACTATATTATTTTAAAAACAATAAATTCTGATATTCTTTTTCATTTTAATTATGAACAATATTGCTATTTCGTAGAGACAAATGTCTTTCTTTAAACCAGATTATTTTAACTAAAATATTCTTATAGAGATTGTTATTTTTATGGTATACATTAACTATTTTTATTTTTGAATTAAATTGTACAGGATTTGGAGCCTTGTAGATCATGCTTTAATAGCAAGATGTAATATGGAAGAACCAATTCGATGTGCTGCTGTCAATGTAGATGGAATCCATCTTGCCCTTGGAATGAAGGATGGGTCATTTACTGTCCTTAGAGTGAGGTATGCAATTAGAGTTGAAGCAGAAACAGTAATTTCTTGTTTTGTTAGAATGTATAGTATTTATTGCTCTTAACCACATATCCTTTCTCTATTCTTTTATATTTAATCCAAATATTAGTTTCATTAAATGAAATATACTTATAAAATAGCTTTATTGGAAATTAAACTCAAGAACTTTTATCTGAGGGCATTAAGAATGCTTAGCAAATGGGTTGGAGAGTTGGCTCAGTGGCTAAGAAAACTACCGTACTTGCAGAGGAACTGGGTTTGTTTCCCAGAATCCACATGATGTCTCACAACTACTTGTCACTCCAGCTCTAGGGGATCTGACTTGCTCTTCTGGCTTCTGCAGGTCCTGGACGTGTGTAGTACACATAAACTCAAGCAGCCACACACACATATACATAAATTTTTTTATTTAAAAAAGAATGCTTAGTACAGTTCTGGCTAAGCTCTCAGTTACAAATTGGGTCCTGACTTTCTGTCGTTAGTAGTATTTTCTGTCAAGATCCTTTGTCGTTAAGCAACCACAGGAAGATGAGAAATGACTAAGTAGGGTTTTTTTGTATGCTTGTTTGTATCTTTATGCTCTGAAAAATTTGCTTGTCCTTTCACTTGTAATGCTTAAGGAATTTATTAAGAGGCTGAGCATGGTGGCACATGCCTTTAATCCCAGCACTCAGAAGCAAAGACAGGAGAATTGCTATGAGATGGAAGCCAGGCTGGCCTACCTAATGAGTTCCAGGTCAGCCAAGGCTACATAGAGAGCCTATCTCAAACTAACTAACTAACTAACTAACTAACTAACTAACTAACAATAACTAACTAAATAATGAAGACGTTGTTAAAGCTGTTGCTAGTTGATGTTGAATAGGTATACACATTGAGTTTCTATCATGTGTAGTCATTAGATGCAGTGCTGTGGAACTACAGCATGCTCACAAACCAGTGCTTATGAAATCTCTCTTCTCCAGCTCAGTAGTCCTCTGTCCAGTTGCCCAGGTCAGAAATGATTTGTTTATATTTACTTTGTCTCTTGTGTAAGAGTCACTTCCACAGAAGCTGTCAAGTTACTCCCTTCCAGCTTCACTATTACACTTGTGTGTGAGCTTTGTCATATCCTCACTGGGTTGGTGGAATAGAGAGTGGAAATGCCCTCCTTCCCATCTCAAAACCATCTTCCACCACCATGGTTGAGATTCTTGCTTTCTTTATGAAATAAATCTGTGCCTTGACAATCTCATACACATATATAATGCATTCTGATTACTCTCATTCCCGACCCTGTTTTAGCTCTCTCCCCACACTATCAACGCTTCTTCAGCCCTACACGTCTCTTTGCTACACTCATAACTTTTTGCTTTGTTTTCTGACCATTGAGAGTAACCAGGGCCCTCTGTGTGATCATGAGCTTGGAATTCTTCTGGAGTCTGATGGGGCCATTAGTGGTCATATAACTGAAGACAACTCCCTCTCTCCCACCATATATGTCAATAGCCAGTAGCTCAGCAGGGTGGGTAGGGCCCTAAATGCCCCTCCATCTGTGAGTGACTAGGTAAGACCACTGATGCCTTTTCTCCTCCAGCAACCTGCATAGCACCCCTGGTGCTGTGGAAGTTACAGCAGAGATGTTTGCAGCTCACTTCCAGATTTATTTTAGAGATTCCTTTTAGGTTACATTTGTTTGCATTCATCCTCTTCCCAAAGACTCTCTGCTCCTTAGGCTGAACTTTGTAATCCTTGATATGGTATGTAATGCCCATCTCTGTTCTGCTTCTCTGTTCTGTTTCTTCATCTATACAAAAATCCTTCACAACTTAATCCTAGTTGTTAAGGAGGCTGAGCAGGAGGGTTGTGAGTTGAAAGTCCTCCTGGACTCAAGTTCAAGGCCAGCCTACCTAACTTTATCACTCAAAATAAATAAGGAAATAAATAGGCTGTAGTTGAATGGTAGAGTGCTTGCCCCGCACATGTCAGGCTCTGGATCTGATCCCCAGTATGGAATGTAACTGTAGGTTTTTACAGCGGGATGGCCTGTAATTTTTCCTTTTAAGATTGTTTTTATATAATATTTTATTTCAATAATTATAGATGTCCAGAGACATTAAATACATCCACTTTTGTGTCACTACTATCTTCTCTAAAACTTTTGATCTTTCTGTGTGGATTCAGCTTGTATTGCAGCCATCTTGATTCAGAACTGCCATACTGATCCAAATTAACCTTAATTGGCATTTCCTGCATAGTTTCCCAGCATACCACAAATAGACAAAGCCTATGGAGTTATTTAGAGCTTTTAACCAGACCTTGGCACTGGGAAGGTACCGACTCCTTGACATTGGCAGGATAAACTTGCTTACATGATCTCATTTTTTTCCCCTTTTTTCTAGCCCAGGTTGTGGAGATGAACTTGAGCTTGCTTGGAACACTTCTGTTAGTAGTTCCCAAAATTGTACTCTGCAAACCTAGATTGTTATCTGCCTCTCTCTCTTTTGTTTCACTCAATCTTATTAATTTATCTTCAGCTTCATTGTTTTCTGCTCTTCCCACTAATTTCTGTATCCACAACATACTGTCCGCCATTCTTCAAATAGACCACCCACTACATGCTTCCATACCTTTGTTCTGTATCTTATTCCAGAAGAACTTTCTCTCCTCTTTTATACTTAGCTAGTGTCTCACTCATGTCTTATGCTCACGCCAGATTTATCCTGCTGTGGCTCCTTCCTGCTTTCAATCTAGTCTTAACCAGCCGTTAAGTTTTTCTTGCAGTTTTACATATTCCTTTTGAGCAATCACCATATATTGTCATAGTTATTTTATGTCTGTCTTTCATGCAAGGTCAATTCAAGTTTGAATCCCTAGTACTAAAGCAACATAAGTGTTTAGTGCTATTAAAAGAATTTGAATGTTTTTTTTTTAACCTCCATTTAGTAAAATTTAAAAACAAACAAACCAAGAAACATACTTCTGCTTCTGAAATTGCTAATCTGGAGCATTTCAAATGACTGATGCAGAATTTATATGGAGAGTTGGCTGCTGTCTCTTGCCCATCTTCCCTGCATCTCTGTTCTTTCACTCCTTTCAGTTCTAGAAGTTCGAAAATTAAGTTGTGTTAAGCCTAAGTGTTCATCCGTTTTTATGGCTGTTACCAACACCCATGCTATTTTGGAAATTCATTTTAAGGAATCTCAGAAAAAATGGCTGAACTGTGGTCTACTTTTTAAAAATAAATTAAGCTGAGCATGGTGGTGTATGCGTGTAATTCAAGTGCTTGGGAGGCAGAAGCAGAAGGATTGAGTTTGAGGCCAGCCTGAGCTACATAATGAGACTTTCAAGAAAAGGGAACATTTGAAATAAAATTGATTAGTGAGGAAAAATGAATAAAAACAGCCAAGGCAGTTATATAAAGGTAACTCCTGCTGTAGCAGCTCCTCTGCAGGAGGCTTTCCTCCTGGGCTAGGCATGTTGCAGCACTTACTGGAGTCTCCTCAACCTAGGAGAGGGAAGTCAGTCAGTACACAAGCCTGGTGGGGCCCTGCATGTCCCCTGTCAAGCTGCTACCTCCCACCACCTCAGCTGTGCTGCACAGTCGGCATCGATCCTCTGGAGTAATTGTGCTGCTGCACTAAGGCTCCACCCCCCAGCAGTCTCTCGTTCTCTGGCCTCCGTGTGTCCACCTTCTCCTTCAGCTGAGTTGCTTCTTCAGAAGCCAGCTGTGGAGATTGCTGCAAACACCCTCTGCATAGTGAGGCCCTAAGGATACATATTCAGATGTATTACTAAAGGGCTGGATTCTTTCATGTTTTCCTTATTTCCCAAATGTCAGTACGTACATTTGGCTTATTATGAAAATGTGTTTGAAAATTATGGCTTTTAGAAATATTTTATAAATTGAGTATTTACAAAGAACTTTTATCATTAAAAACATCTGGCTAAATATTTTTTCATCTGAATCCAGAAATTTAGTAGGAAGCTGAAGGGTCCTTAAAAATAAGGTTATTTATTCACTGAAGTTTAGCATTTTTCTCCTCTACTGTTTTTTTGTTTTGTTTTGTTTTTGTTTTTGTTTTGTTTTTTTCAGTGCTGGGGTTCAAATCCAGGACTTCATGCTAGGCAAGTGCTCCATCACCACATACTGCATCATGCATTTTTTTCCCTACTTATTTCTGGTCAGCAAAATAATTATTTTCAAGTAGATACTACTTACCTTTCTTACATGTATGTCACAGTGTTTGGAGACATTTTAAAACAATTCTCCAGTGACTTTTGCTCATGTGGTCTTTTTTCTTTTTAACAGAGATATGACTGAAGTTGTACATGTTAAAGACAGGAAAGAAGCAATCCATGAGCTAAAGTATTCGCCAGATGGCACTTACCTGGCTGTTGGCTGCAATGACAGCTCGGTTGACATCTATGGAGTTGCTCAGCGATACAAAAAAGTTGGTGAATGTGTTGGTTCACTTAGCTTCATCACTCATATGGACTGGTCTTCAGATAGTAGATATTTACAGACAAATGATGGCAGTGGAAAGCGACTTCTGTATAAGATGCCAGGTAAACTTTTCTAGCACATTACATATAGATCATAGACTGTTGAGGTTTTTTGAGACAGGGTTTCTCTGTGTAGCCTTAGCTGTCCTGGACTCGCTTTGTAGACCAGGCTGGCCTCGAACTCACAGAGATCCATCTGCCTGTGTGTCCCCATGTGCTGGGGTTACAGGCGTGCACCACTGCTCCCGGCTGATCATAGACTTTTAATGTTTGTAGTATTTAAATTTTCATTAAGAGTGAATTGTAAATTATATTTGATTATAGGCATAGTATTCTGAGTTATTTCAGGCACCATGGTCTTTTCTATAAGACAGATGTCTTTTGAGTTCTTTGCCATCAGAATATTGAGTTGTGACATCAAAATTCTATATGTTTAAAATACGTAATGTGATATTTTTAAATTTGAGATAGGGTCTTGTTATGTTTCATGGGTACACTGGAACTGGCTATGTAGATCATGCTGGCCTCACATTTGAAGATCCACCTGCCTCTGTCTCCCAAGTGATAAGATCAAAGGCAAGTGCCATATCCAGCATAATGTGATTTCTTTTTAAACGTACATATATTTGACATTATAAATTGATTTTAACAGTCACACTAATTGGCATACCTATCACCTAGTATAGTTATTGTCATTTTCACATGTAGTAGAAACATTCAGGATCTTTGTTAGCAGATTTTTAAGCATACCATGAGTAATAACAGTTGTGGTGCTGTACATTCAGAAAGGACACTCGGAACTCATCCTGTACAACTTAGTGCCCTGGACAACACCTTCCATCACAGTGCTTCTCCCAGCTCTTGAAAACCAGCACTCCAAACCCTTCCTGATTAAAATTCCACACCTCTCAAATTCTACACCTCCATTTGATATGGTACTTTGTGAATTAATCACTCTTGTAAGAACTCAGTTAGTAGGCTGGAGAGATGGCTTGGAGGTTAAGAGCACTGGCTGTTCTTCCAAAAGTCCTGAGTTCAACTCCCAGCGACTACATGGTGGCTCATAACCATCTATAGTGAGATGTGGTGCCCTTTTCTGGCATGCAAGCACACATTTAGGCAAAACATTGTAAACATAATAAATGAATAAATCTTAAAAAAAAAAAAGAACTCAGTAAGTCTAGTTGCATAATACAGTCAATGTATCTCCTCCAAGCTTGTCATTGATGATTTATAATGATTTACTGAGTCCTAAAGTCCTACCTAACACGAATGTATCACCCTCCTCTGATCATTGCTTTTTAGTCTTTTTCAGTGTTTCCCCCCAATGATACCTTGGATTTCTTTTTTAACAGCATATTTGCCACTTTGACGTAACTTTCGCCCTGTCTTCCTTCCCTTTCTCCCTGCTACTGCCCCTCCTTTCACCCCCCTTCCCCTGCTGCCTCCTTCCTTCCTTTACTTGCTCCCTTTTTTCTACCCTTCCCTACCTCTTTCCTTCCTTGTTTGGATTTTTATTGAGCACATTACAGGACATGTGTAGTCAGAAAGACCAAAGCCCATGCCATCAATAGCCCCTTAGACTCTTTGTCTGCTTCCACATCCTCTCTGCTGCAGCAGCTGCACAGGGAGCAGTCCTTTCAGCGTTGTCCTGAGATGAGCTCAGCAGGCCATGTAGGAGAGCTCAGAGCTGCCAGAGGGAGAGCCTCACTCACCCCAGCACAGCCTTAGCTTCCTCAGAACCTTGACAACCTCTGAAGAAAGGCATCTTGCTTTTTCTAACTTACCCCATTGGCATTAATCTATATCATGATTTTAATAAGATTCAGATCTGTTTCCATATGAATGAGCCTGCTGAATTGGTAATTATATTCAAACTCACTAAAGTATTTCAGTAGCACTTAAATTTTTAAAGTTTTGTTTTCTCTTCTAATCCACACTTACTTGTCTGTTCATGTATTCTTCTTTAACTTAGGGAAAGGTATTAAAATTTACATTTGCATGAAAAGAAATGAAGTAATTTCTTAAATGAACACTTTTATTTTTAGGAGGAAAGGAAGTGACAAGTAAAGAAGAAATAAAAGGCATTCACTGGGCTTCATGGACATGTGTTTCAGGCCTTGAAGTCAACGGAATTTGGCCCAAGTATTCTGATATCAATGACATAAATTCAGTAGATGGAAATTATGCTGGCCAGGTGTTAGTGACAGCTGATGACTATGGAGTGGTAAAATTATTCCGATACCCATGTTTAAGAAAAGGTATCTTCCTCTCTATATTTTCACTAACACTCTCATAAAAGATGAGATTCTTTTTGTTTATATTTTTTAGTGTCTTAAAGCTTTTAGAGGACTGTCTGTCTGGTTGGGTTAGGGGTTACTGTCAATGGGGTAAGTTAGACTAGTTGTACCAATTTCACTAAAAAAAACAAAGACCCCAGGTCAAAACAGTCAGTTATCTTAATACTAAAAACTGATCTCCAAGGTTTTCTCAGAGAAGTAAGATTATGCCTTGCATTTTTTTTGTTCTTATGCTTGTTTTATTTAGTTTGAGATAGATTTTTATTATACAGAATGTGCAGTTTGTTTTTCTTCATAGGTTTTGCTTTGTATTTATTTTTGTGTTAATGGGGATGAAAGCCAATACACATTAGGTAAATGCTGTGCCAGTAAACTGTTTATAAACCCCAGCCCCTTTAAAAACATTGTATTTTGAAGTAATGTCTCACAAAGTTGCTCAGGCAGGCCTTGAATTTGTGATTTTTCTGTCTTAGTCTTCCAGTTAGCCAGGTGTGAACCAGTATACCTAACACCTCACAATTTTTTCCTACATTTCTTTACTTTTTTATTTAATTAAAATAGTATCACATAATTTCCTCCTCTCTCTTCTCCCTCCCACAACTCTTGGGACCCCTCTTTCAAATTCTTTGCCTTGTTAATTATTACACACACACACACACACACACACACACACACACACACACACTTACACTTGTATCTGTAAATAAATATACAAATGCAGAAAGTCTGTTCAGTGTTGCTTGTTTGTTTTAATGGCTGACCTCTTGGGATTCGATAAAACTTAGGGTGCTCATCTCCGAGGAAGACTAATTCTCCCTCAGTAGTTTTAATTGCCTGTACCTCTTCTTCTAGGGGTGGGACCACATTCATTTCCCCTGTCTCCACCATCTACTTTGGCATGTCAACTAGTGTTGTCATTGTTCAGGTCTTGTTTAAGCAGCTATATTGTTGAGATTTCCTGGGTGAAGCTTCTCTGTCATATCTAGAGGACTCAGTCTTGCAGGAGACTTCAGGGTTCTTAGAGTTCTGCAACATTTCCTGGGCCGTGGATGTAAGGATTGTGTTGTAGATGTATCAGACGGGGCTGGGGCCCCCACATTTTGACCAGCTGTGACCTTCTATAATAATCTTTGCTGCAAAAGGAAGTTTCTTTGACAAGAATTAGGAGCTATACTTATCTGTGGGTTTTAGGGAAGTGGCAGTAGTAGGCTTTCTGACCTCAGTAGCCATGGGTGGCTGGCTAGGTTTTTAGCACCAGACATGACTACTCGCCTTAAGTCCAAATAGAGCTGTTGGTTACCACCAAATGTGTCACTGTTGCACCTTTAGGCATATCTTACTGTGGTTATCACTGTTGTGATGCACAGGTGTCACTGCTGGCAAGCCTGTTGAGCTTGCTTCCCTTGGCAGCATTTATAGCACCTCCTGGTGTTATGAAAGCCAGTCATCATTCCCTTGGCACCCGGCTTTGGTCAGAACCAGCTCTTTATTCCTCTGAGTCCTGTGTCCAAAGTGCATAGTGCCTTTAGCAGTACGAACTTACACCTCACAGTTTTGGTATTTCCTACCAAAATACATCGGAAAATCAGTAAAGGAAACATTTGCACCCTTCACTCCATCCATTTGTTCATTTCACTAATTTTTAAATCATTTTCCATCTGGCTGTGCTTAAGATACTGTTGCGATACTGTAATAGTTTGGATAAAGTAGTTGTTGTTTAAGGTGGTATTTTTATGTGTATTGCTTTTTGTCAAATTAAAGATATATTTTTGTTATAGGGGCCAAGTTTAGAAAATATATTGGCCATTCAGCTCATGTAACTAATGTCAGATGGTCACATGATTATCAGTGGGTTATTTCTATTGGTGGAGCAGATCACTCTGTCTTTCAGTGGAAATTTATTCCTGAAAGAAAATTAAAAGATTCTCTTCACATAGCACCCCAAGGTAAGCTTAAACAGCTCCCCCATTCATAGCTCTAAACTAAGTAGTAGGTGCATATCTTTAAAGTCATTCATCACAGAGAATGCTATACAAAGTATTTGGGTTGAAATTTAATTTGTTAAATAAATGAAGTAATAGTTGTATTAGCAAAACTAACACTTAATGTTTTATCTTGGATATGTGGGTTCCTAGGTTTTACATATACTTTAAAAACACACAAAAAATGTCAATTCTTCTGTTGTGTGTAGTATTTTAAGCTATTTTTAATACTGAGTATAGAGCATACTTATATCTGCACAGACACTTAAATTTGGTGTAGTGGATTGGGGAGGCCAGTTTGCTGACATGTGTCACGTGAATAGGTCATTTCATTTGACAGTCTCATGGCTTGTCTCCTTGTCAAGATACATGGAAACCTCTTAAGTCATGAATTTTACATTATTGTTTTGAAAGTAAAACTTTAAACAGATGATGTATTTTTTTTTAAACACTTACAGAAAGTCTGGCTGAGTCCAACAGCGATGAATCAGATTCAGATCTGTCTGATGTTCCGGAACTGGATTCTGAGATCGAGCAGGAGACACAGCTTACTTACCACCGGCAGGTGAGGTCCTAGCAGCCTACGACGTCGTCTCCCAAAGTCCACTTTCTTCGTCTTGATTTCTGCCACATTCATCTATTGTGAATTTTTATGGCTTTAATTTCTCTTGTAATGGATAACTGTCAGTTTCCCCCCTTTGAACATCATAGCACACTTGCATGAAATGTTCTTTTATATTAAATGCTTGATGTACTGGGTGAGCCTGTATTGTTTGCCTGAAGGATTTTGTTACAGTAGACTACCACATTCCCCCAGAGGTGTTTCCTTATGAGGTATAAAGAGGTCTTGGAATACTAAATTCCAAGTGTTCCCTTATCAGCATTTGAAAGTTTTATTAAGGATATGAACATCTTTATTAATACTTACCTTAATCATATTCCTATATATATGTGTGTGTGTTTTTAAGGTTTACAAAGAAGATCTACCTCAGCTTAAAGAACAATGCAAAGAGAAACAGAAAAGTGCTACTTCTAAACGAAGGGAACGTGCTCCAGGAAATAGTATTCGATTACACTTTATTCATGGGTATAAAATACTACTTTTCATTTGTGTGTTTGAATTTAAGTTTGCACTCAATATATTGGCAAGTCACCCTGCCTTGCTGTGCCTGTTTCCCTATCTGTAAATTGGTACCTGACTAAAAAGTTGCAATGAGAAATAAATAAGGAATGCCAGTGATGGCATTGTCTGACACAATGAGCTACTGTGAAAGTCTTCATTAAATTTCTAAAAACTGTCTGAAAGTTTGATATTATATTCATAGAAGTGGACATGACATCTTTAAATATGTAAGAGGTAGTCATCTTTCCTACAATGTGACTAAATTGGAATTTTCTGAGTCCCTTTTTGCCTGCATATTGAGGATTTAGTGTTTGGCTAATTGTTATTGATTGCTGGAGTCCCTTAGAGCATGTAATGTATAGGTTTCACATTTCAGCTTCACAGCAACAAGTTTCTACTCTCAGCAAACACAGATTTTCTCACCAGAGTGGTAGTACTTTCTAAGAATTTGAAAAGAATTTATTTATGACAAGTATTTCCAGAGCTACAGAGATGACTTAGTGATTTAGGAAGGTTTGCTGCTCTTCATGGGACCTGGGCTCCATCTCAGCACCTACATCAGGTGGCCTCTCTGTGTACCTGCACACATGTGACAAATGCACACACACATATACATAAATAAAATGAATCTTAAAAAAGTATTTTCCTTGCAGTGTTAAAATAGATAGTATTTTTGTTCTGTTGTATTGTGTGAATTGGACTTCCTTGAAGCACAAAGCAAGGTTGTCATTGCTGTGATTGTATTAACCATTTTAAGATTTGTCTATTCTAATTGATTTCTTAAAGTTACTGTTGGAACATGTATTACATAGCCATGATTCAACAATGTGCACAACTAGAACCGTTTGAAACCTTCCTTTCTCTTCTCTTTCTCTTCACGCTAACCGAAGTGTCATTCCCTTCCCCTGTTAAGTAATATTTACTTTCAAGGATATTTGAATACAAATACATATTCTTTTCTTACCTGATTGTGTATAAAAAGAAGTGGTTTTACTTTGTAGAATACAAATTTAATAGACTTTTTGTAAATACTAGAATACCAGAGATCTCTTTTCTGTACCTGATTTTTTTCACTCAGTACCTTAGCCTAGATTTTAGCTATCTGTAATCAGAGAAGCTCATATCAGTATGTAGATTCTAAGAAACTGGTATTCTCCTTTAATTATTTATTCCTTTAAACAATCCACATGGTACCTACTCTCTGTGTGTTATATATTGATCAGATAAAAGATTAAAATGCATTGTACATGATTTATTTTCTGCATTAGTTACAGGGGTTATGACTGTCGAAGTAATCTTTTCTACACTCAAATTGGTGAAATTGTGTACCATGTGGCAGCAGTGGGTGTCATATATAATAGACAACAGAACACGCAGCGTTTTTACTTGGGTCATGATGATGATATTTTGTGTCTGGCTATTCATCCTTTGAAGGACTATGTGGCAACAGGCCAGGTAAGTTCCCTTAAAAGACCAGGTGACAGTAAGTCAGCACAGAATGACTGCATCTTATTTTTCACATTTGCCAAAGCACAGGTTCTGGAATCTTGCAATGGATACTTCTCTACACGAGTATTCATAAAGAAAGCAAAATCTTATCTGTTCATTCTGACTGTATTTAAGAAATGTACTAGCTTTTTAATGTTTGTTTAGTTTACTTTCACTACAACCTATGAAAGTGTTTAATACCCAAATGCAAAAGTGACAAACAACCATGGAATGAAATCTTTAAAATCATGAGTGAAAATAAGTTGATTATCTCAGGTGTTTTGTCACATTGATAAAATACTGACTGACATATGTGCCTACTATATCCCTGAAATGAGATGCCCCACGCGTGCTTCATAATGCTATATGTACATATGTGTGTGTGCATATGTATGTGTATGTATCAGCCGGACTGGATTTGGTGTTTGAATCCAAGTGCCTTTATTTATTGTCTATGGGCATTTCTTGTGCATTTCTGAGCCTCTGTTTCCTCATCTTTAAAATAAGGATACAGCTGGTATCTAGTTTAAGGAATTATTATGGTTGATAAATAAGCCAGACTTTGTAAGTGCTGTGGAACACTGTTTCTCGGTGGGTTGTTTTGCAGTAAATGTTAGTCCATAGGATCCATCATCACCTCAGATGGAATGTCTGAAGTGATCAACAGCCAATTAAAAATGTAGGTCTTGACTGTGTAAAAAAAAAAACAAAGAGGCTTGGGAGGCATTACTGATTTAATTATTGAAAATGGAAAAAAACTTATTTCAGGCAAAAATGTAGAAAAAAAGACTGGGTATTTAAAGGGGGAATCTTGAAGGTTTATATTTAAATAACAGGTGATAAAATTATGAAAAAGCAGTGCTAAAAAAAACCAAAACAAACAAACAAACAAAAAAACCCTGGGGAATTAGGCAAGAGTTATGCTGTGAAACTGTTAGAAGTAGCAAAACTTGTAGAAGTAAAACTGAAAGGTCACTAATAATGTTTAGATGGATGACTTTATGACTCATTTGCTGGTTTAGTGCTGTTTCTGTTAGACATTTATATTAAAAAGTCTCAAATTAAGTATAATGATTTCTACCATTGCTTTTTAGGGGCTGCTTTATATATAAAATGATAGCATTGTGTGTTTTTAAAATTAATTACACAGTTCTAGAGCAATAATTGGGAATTGTAGATTACTTGTGTATAAGTGAGTGCAATAATTGGGATTTGTAGATTACTTGTATATAAGTGAGTATTATAAACTACGTGGGTTAGTCTCATGTCTGTTGCTAAATGTCTTCTGAACTTCAGGAGTTGCATTGGTCATATGCGTGGCACATTACAGCAGGGGTCACATCTAGGGCAAGTGCTATGCTGGCTTGAAGCAGACAAATAGGAATGGGCTATCTCCCAGTGTCCTCTTTAAGGTGATAACCAAACAACTGAGCTTCCTCCCACTAGGCTCTGCATTCCTGGTGATGGCCATGGGCTAGAGATCAACTCTAACATGTATTTGAGGGCCCTTCAGATCCAAACTATAGCACCAAGGAAAAGATTAATGGAATGGAGGGGGGCATTGGTAAGAGGGTGTGTTTAGGGTTTCTTCTGTGAATAAGTGGCATGGTAATGAAGAAAGTAAGGAAGAGCATTGGGAATCCAGGGAGGTCAGAGTTCAACTAAAGGGCACAGAGAACACAAGAAAGATACACCACGATACACCACAAGCATGAGAGTTCCAGAAAGAGTAAGTCTTACTAGACGATAAAACAGATGACAATTACAAATCATACACTATTGAGTTGGTACTGCAGAAGCTTCTAAAGTGAAGAAAGAAGAACTCAGTACATAGACTTCAATAATAAGTAAAGTGTAAATACTTTGACCCCTCCAAGCAAAAGATGAAGACTGAAGGGACTGCCGCTGAATGGGAAGCTCACCTTCAAGCTCCAGTGGCTAGCCAGTGAGCTCTTGAGGTCTGCTGGCTCTGCTCCTCAGTGCTGGGCTTTCAGCCACAAACTACAGAACTGGCTTTGTACAAAGCTACTCAGGATTCAAGTTTAGATCTTAGGACCTTTATGCTTGCAGAGCAAGTGTTCTTTTATTATTACTATTATTATTATTATTTATTCAATTTGTATCCTGGCTGTGGCCCCCTCCCTCATCTCCTCCTGCTCCCAGCCTCCTCCCCCCCGCCATGTCCCTTTCCTAGTCCATTGATAGGGGAGGTCCTCTTCCCCTGCTATCTGACCCTAGCCTATCAGGTCTCATCAGTACTATCTGGATCCTCTTTCTCTGTGGACTAGTAAGGCCATGTCGCCAGGGGGAGGTGATCGAAGGGCAGGCCACTGAGTTCATGTCAGAGACTGCATCTGCTCCCTGTACTAGGGAGCCCCCATGGAGACTGAGCTGCCTGTGGGCTACATCTGAGCAGAGGGTCTAGGACCTCTCTATGCGTGATTGTTGGTTAGAGTATCTGTTTCTGCAGGCCCCTCCTGGGCCCAGATTTTTTGGCTCTGTTGGTCTCCTTGTGGAGCTCCTGGCCCCCTCCAGGTCTTTCTACCTCCTCCTCCTTCCATAAGATTCCCTGCACTCTGCCCAAAGTTTGGCTGTGTGTCTCAGCATCTGCTTTGATACCCGCTGAGTAGTCTTTCAGAGGCCCTCTGTGGTAGGCTCCTGTCCTGTTCTCTGTCTTCTCCACTTCTGGTGTCAATCCTGTTTGCCCATCTGAATGAGGATTAACCCTCTTCCTTAGGGTCTTCCTTGTCGTTTAGCTTCTTTAGGACAATAGATTTTAATATGTTCATCCTATATTAAGAGCAAATGTTCTTAACCTGCTGGACCATCTCCCTATTCTTTAGAATATAGATTTTACGATTCTTTACTTTGTGTGGGGTGGGGTTGTGTGTATGTGGGATGTGTGTGTGTGTGTGTGTGTGTGTACATGAACACATGGTGGTTAAGGACAGTTACATGGTGGTTCTTCCCTTCCACCATGTGGTTTTCCAGGGATTGAACTGAAGTCATCAGTCTTGGTAGTAACACTGAACCATCTCACCTGCCCCCAGATTTTAAAAGAAGGTATGCAAATCAAAAGGTTATTTCTGGAAAGAGCAAGGGAATCAGGGGAAGGGGCATAAGAGCCAGTAAACGGAGAATGAATGTGCTCAAAAGTGCATTGCACATATGTGAAAATGTTATGACTCTACTATTTTGGGTAATATGCACCAATAAAAACAGTGTATGGTAGGGAAATGTTTTATGACATAGTGCTGTTGTCCATTTTTGTCTCATAAATGCTAAGTGCTTTAACCCTTTCTGAATTTTTTACTATACCAGTATTCTAATCTAGAAAAATCTTGCTTGCATGTCCTCATCTAAGACATGCACTTTCTGAAGTTACAGCTCCATTATGTATTATCTGTTTCATGAACTCTTGAAAGCAGTTTTATTCTTACTAGGCATATAGTGCCATATGTTCTTATTTGAAATGCCCTGTTTTTCTGAGGAGTGTACATTCAGTTAAAGTTATCCGAGTGTCATAATACTCAAAGTGCCTATCACAGTAACCCTGCCAATGACAGGTACTTGGTAATCCTCTGTTACCTCTCTTGATGACTTGTAGAAGGGGCAATATGTAGCTCTACAATATTTCTAGAGACACTCTGCCTAGCTTTCTTACCTTGTTTTGCTTTGTCCTGGGTATTGAGCAAGGGGCTGCATACATACTATACATTCACTGCGCATGTATGTGCTTGCAGAGAGCCAAACATCAGTCCTCCTAATTAACATTTCAGACTGGGCGTAGTTAGCAAATAATGGGTCCTAGGGTGGCATTTTATTTTCTTAAGTTTGTATTATTTTCCTCGGTTTTCTCTTCATTCTGCTCTCTTCTATCCCTCTTAGAATTTGAAGAAATGTTAATGAAAAAACACCATGTTTGTAATCTGCTTTTTGTTTTTATCCTGATAAATTTCTATGACAAATAAAGGCTATGTAAGTGTTTTGTTTCCTTTTAACAGATATAAAAATAATTGTTTACAATGGCTTTTATAATTATATCTTTATCAGGTAGGTAGAGATCCCTCAATTCACGTATGGGACACAGAAACCATTAAACCATTGTCTATATTAAAGGGCTACCACCAATATGGCATCTGTGCTGTTGATTTCTCAGGTAAGCCTCTTCTATCTCAGTAAGAATGATCAAAACACAGAGGGAACATATAATATTTAATCAGTGTTGCCTACGCTTGCCATCTAGCTTTGGCCTTCATGGCTTTTATCAAGTGTGCAGACTGTTCTCATCAAACATAATGATGAAACTCGGTTTTCTGGCTTCTTTATAATTACAGTGTAATGACTGTAGCTCTAGAGTCTTTTTTCAATGTTCATGTAAATATCAGCATAAATAATGGTTTCCTGCAAAACACCTAAAACTGTTACAGGTACTCCTGTCATATGCACCTTTCCTTTGCGCAAACTTTGATATTAATCTTCTATAACTTCAAAGCAAACTTTGAAAATGTTTAGTGTGAATGAGATGAGGTTTCTTAGGTGTCTATATTAAGTAGCCCTTATAGTGCATCTTATAATATCAGTTCATGCTTTCAGTTTAGCAACAGCAGTGAAAGCTGCTGTGTGGCTTGAGAAAATGTCATTATTAAAGAAGTGTGTATCATGAAAAAATAGTGGGTTTGCTGCCCTAACCAGAGTCAGTTATTAATAAGTGATATTTCGGGAAAACATATATACATAAATTTTCAAGAGTCCTAATGGTCAAGAAACAAGAAAATGTAAAGCAGACTGCATGGGTGAACAATAGAAACATCAGTGGTAGCACTGAAGAACTAAGGTCTGCAAAAGTGCGGCAGAGTGGAAAAGGCTCCCTTATACTGTAAACCTTATAACCTGTAAACACGTGCACTCTGGTCAATATGTCAAAACAGGCATTTGCTTCAATATTTATGTAGTCATTACTCATTTGGTAGCAGAGACACTAAAACTTGGCCTTTACTAAAAGCAGCCATGTTAGTGACCACTTCATGAAATGCTTTTCATTTCATGAACTTTTCATAGTCTCTGAGTTTTTATGTCACAGTAGAGTTCTTTCAGTGAATTTAGTTGAAGTAGATGTATTTTCCCTTCCATTCTTTTATTTTCTTAATACAGATTTTGGGTTTATTTTTAATTGACCCATAATTATTTATAGTGGCAGGATATAGGGTAATTTATGTGTGTGGTGCCAGCACAGGATGCCAAGAACATAAAACAAGTGTTCTAACATTGAGCTATCCCCCAGGCCCTAATGTGATATTCTGATACAGGCATGTATCATGTATTAATTACCTTACAGGAGCTTTAATATACCCATCATTTTATACATTCATCCTTCCCCTTCTTCTTAACCTAATGAATAAATGCATAAAGTAACTTAAGTCAAGTGTGACAATGATTTAAAAACCCATTATCCCAGCTTAGAAGATGTCTTTGTGGGTAAAGTCACTTGCTGTATGAGCAAGTTCAATCCCTGTGACTCATATAAAGGTGGATGGAAAAAACCAACTTCATGTAGTTGTTCTTTTACTTATACACAGGCGCGAACACATGCACATGCACACATGTGTGTTATGAAATTTAAGTTAGAAAACCATTATCCCCACTCTCTTCTAAATTCTGGCTCTTTTCATGGATGTATGCATGCCTAACATCTATCATTATTGTTTCAAGTTTTAAATATAGTGCTGTAGCTCGTTAGTCTATTTTCTGTTGCTATAATAACACCTTAAGGTGGGTACTGATAGGAACAGAGACCTGGTTAGCTTCCAGTTGTGGAAACTGTAAGTTCAAGTCAAGAGGCTCTGTTGGTTCTGCTTGTGATGAAAGTCTCACTGGCTGTGTCACAACATGACTGACAGCATCATGGTGGGAGTAAGTGCAAAATGAAGAGATAACATTGTGAGACAGGAAGCCAGGGAGATTTAGGGATCAGATGTAGCTGGACTTCTTGTCTACTTTATTTGGGTTCCTATATAAACTGTCCTTCACTCCAATCCCTTCCACCATCACCCCAATACTAGGTATAAGAGAAAGAAGGTTAGAGGGGAAAGGGAGAAGAGGGGGAATAGACTTCCTTAGACTACTCCCAGCTGATTAGGGGCATTGAGTTCCTTGGGAGCAAGTCCAGTCTTCATCTTCAGAATACCAGTAACCAGCAATCCAAACAAACAGCAATCCAAGCAATAGCAAAAGCAGCAGCCAGGACTAGTGGCATTATGAGGAGCAGCAGCTGCCACAGGCCCTCTCAGAGCCCTTGCGTTTATATCCTCTCAAGAGTCCCCAGAATTCCAAACATAAACTATCTGCAGCTGTCAAAAATCACGCCCCTCTAGAACATGAGACGAATCATAGTTAGAGGCTCTACCTCTGAAACAGCCCCATATCCCACACCTGGGATTAAAACAAAAACATAGTCACATAACTGGTTTTTTTAAGAAACCAAAATTCTCACTATAATCACTACTATAATTAAACTTGTTTTTATTTTAATACCATTACAATAGAGCTAACTTCCTGAGAGCGCATTACACCTTTCTCAGGGCAGAGCACCCAGCAGTTTAACCCCATGGCACCAGGCCTGTCTCTGTCTGATCTGTGAGTTTACTCCATCACACAGGGCCAAGCATCCAGCAGTTCAGACTTGGGTGGAGGGCTATTCAAATGAGAGCCTGTGGCTCTAGAAAACACATTAGATGTTTTTTACTTCAGAATCTCATCTCTTTGGTTGTCACAGCTGATGGGAAACGCCTGGCTTCAGTTGGCATAGATGACAGCCACACCATTGTCCTGTGGGACTGGAAGAAAGGGGAGAAACTTTCCGTGGCAAGGTAGGGAGATACTGGCCAAACACTACTAGTGTTAGAATGTACTTCACGTCTTTGAAGTTAAGCTAATACGTGAGTTTTAAAAATAATTATCATCTTTTGTTACCTTTAAATAATCAAACTAAAAAGATAAATGACTTTATTATTTCTTTGTAGATTTAGCCCTCTGTAAACCCATTTTTTAATTTGCCTCTAATTGGACATTGGAAATTACTATTTCAATTTGCCACTTGCAAAGAGTGAATTCTATTAAAGCTACTGCTGAGAAGTAGTAGCTGAGTAGTAGTAATACCAGCTGAGAAGCATGGTAAAATGCTTCTCAATTGAAAAAAGATATAAATATATGTATATGAAATTATATTGCTTTTCTAATATTTTTCATCATTTTTGGTTTTCTAAAATGAGCATGGTCTCTTTTATAATAAAATATTAATGGTGCTTTGAAAGGGGAAGTAGTTAACAGTGTCAGAAGCTACACATTTGTTACTCCCTCAATTTGAGATGTTACAGTACTTAAAAGTATGAATGCTTTTTGCTGAGTAGATAGATGATGTCCAAGAACACAAGAGCTTCACAGAACTGTGAGGGGCTGGTAAGATGGCTCAGTGGGTGGAGGCACTAACCCTAACCTTACATCGGTCACCAGGGCCTACAGCTTACTGAAAGGGGAGAATTTATCCCTGTAAGTTGTCCTCCCACTTCTGGCACACATACTGTGACACAAGTAATCCTGCCCCTAAGTAAATAAATGCAATAAAAGGAATGTTGAAGGATATACCAAATTGTGATGAATTACTGTTTTTAAAAAATTTTAACTTTTTGTCACACACAGCATTCCCTGTGTACAATACAGTGAATCTCATTGGTACTATTTAAATGAAGTTCTATTTTCCTTGTTTCTACTGTCTAGAAAGTCTGCTGAACGGAGTTAACATATTTAAATAGTGACAAATGTACAGATGAATGATTTCACAGCCTGAATGTCAGATACCAGGAGGAAACAACTGCCCAGTGGGTGGAGAACGGCAGATAGGATGTGAGTTGTTCTAAGATGGCTTCTCTGCAGAGCTAAACATTTTGGTTTGTTTCAGAGGCAGTAAAGATAAGATTTTTGTTGTGAAAATGAACCCCTATGTGCCTGATAAACTAATTACAGCTGGGATTAAACACATGAAATTTTGGCGTAGAGCAGGTAAGGAAATGTTCCTTTTTACTCTTTTAAATTTCTAGAAAGCATTAGCTTTAAAATAACTTAGCTAAGTACAGTGTGTTATGCTGGCCTGAATCCTGGGATAGAAAAGGAACATTTTTAGGAAAACTGAAAACTGAAGCCTGGGGTTCAGTTAAAAACACTGTGTAAATGACATGTTTTTTTTTAGTCTTGATAAAGGGATAGTATTGTTAAGATGTTACTATTAAACTGTATAGAGGACTATGTGGAAACACTGTTATTTTTACATCATTCTATAAACCTAAAGTTATCTAAGATAACCTTATGGGTGGGAAGGGGTTCATAGGTTAGGGATAGAGTACATTCCTAGCATTCCTCAGGCCCTAGTTTGATTCTCCAATCAAAAAGAATAAAAGGTTCATTTTTAATTGGTGTTCTTGTCTTGGTACATTTTAAACAAAGATGATTTAACATGTGGGATTAGTCGGCTGATGTACAGACTTCCTTTTATTAAAGACACGTTTTATAGTCTAAAATAGAAAGTTTTGTAAAAGTGCCTTATATGCTATAAAGTAATACAGAAATGAAATACTCTGTTTCTTTAGTCATTTAGTGATAAATCAGTCATAGTCGTTAGTTATAAATCACAAATGCAGAATAAATTGATATTTTCAAATAAAAATACCTTTTTCAAATAAAATAGTGTATGTCAGCAGTGTAGTGTTGAAGTCTCAGTGAACTGAAACCTTTCAGAGAAAATGCTTAAGCACGAGAAGTAAATCAGAAAAGAGCAAACTCTGTGAAGACGTTTCCCAAGTTCCCATGACTTCCAAGTTGTGAACTACCTGGGACATGAACTGATTTTTCCAGATTTGTAGTGAATGCAGCACCAGAGACCCCGCAGCTCATAGTGTTTACAGTTACAAAGGAAAAGCCGATTTATGGTTTCGTTCCTGTAAATTTAAACAAGCATTTCATTTGGCCACATCAGTCCCTTGGCATTGAAAACGCCTACCAAGTAACATTGAGAGCACACACGTGCGTGTGCACGCCTTACCTGTGTATTTGTTTGAAATAAGAGATTTCAAGGGAGTAAACACCAGGCATCTGGATTGCTGGCTCAGTGGTTGAGAGTGCTTGCTTTTCCAAAGGACCCAGGTTAATTCCCAGCATGCACATGGCAGTCCAGTGCCCTCCTCTAGACCTGTGAGCGCTGCATGTTTGTACCCAGTCACCATTAATTGGAAACATTCTAAAGACTGACCAGCTACCGGGAATGGGCCTGCTGTGGGAGGGCCGGGGGAGGGTGTGTGTGGGGGGAAAGAGGGTGGATAAAAAAAGTCAGCCTTACTCTGAAAGCTCTTGTCTCAGTGACTCATAGGCCCCGGTGTGACCTCCTTTTGAGTAGCTAGCCCTTTGAACTTGGGCAGCTTGTCAAGCAGGGGGTGAGATTCCAATGTTAGGTATGAAGCCATTACCTGAGCCTTTAACTTGTGGTTGGAGGTAATCAGAACAATCTCTGGTATGCTGCTAGTGGATGAGGCAATTAGGAAAGTGGGCTGTGAGAGCAGAAAAGGAAACAGGCTCATTTTCTGCAGCTCTAGTGCTAATATGCTCAAGGTGGGCTTTATTATGAAGCCTTCGTCCACAGGATTTGGCCCCTGGCTAGTTGTTAACTGATTCAAATTTAGGTGTCTAGTCTGCGCTATAGGCAAAGCCTAGTGCTGCTACTTGTATACTAGATTCCTGTTTTGCTATCTAGAGAACATACCTAGCCGCTCTTGCCCTCTTGAATTATCAACCCTCCCTCTCTACCTAGTTTGCTCTTTAGCATAAAATGTGCTATTACTTTTTCCATCTTAATAAAACCAAATCCTCTTTCAATTCTCCTCTAGTTTCTAGCCATGTGGAGTGGTTTTGTTGTTGTTATTGTTGTTGATGTTGGTGGTGGTGTTACATTGTTACAATTTAGATGTGAAATTCCACCCTTGGTTCCCAGCTGGTGGCAATGCCTAGAAGTTTTAGAAACTTTTGGACATAGATCCTGGATGCCCTACTCATGTCTGCAGAGGATGTGTTAGGGCTCACACCCAGCCACGGTTCTGGTCCTTGCTCCCTACTCTGTCATCCACTAAGTCATGAATAAGCTGTGCCGTGGGCTTCCACCACCAGAGCTAAGGGCTGTTAGAACCATAATGCCTCCCCTGTCACAAAACTGTGAAGCAAAATTAGTTCTTCCCTTAAGCTTCTTGTCAAGTATTTGGTGCAGCAATGAGAAGAGTAACCAGGATCCTCTCCTCATCTCCAGTTTTTATGCTTTCTCCCCCTGACAGAAGTCTAACCCACTTCTGTTCCCTGACCGTTCTACCCAACTTGTCTTGTGAGGAAACTAGTGACTCTGGCTGTTATGTTAGGATGGTCTTCCAAGAATATTTGAAATCTGATCTCTTTTCCTCTTCTGTGCTACTATCCTCTTCTTGCCTCCTTTAACCTTTAGCCCAGTGGTTCTCAGCCTTCCTAATGCTGCAGCCTTCTAATGCAATTCCACATGTGGCCAACTATAAAATCATTTTGTTGCTACATCATAAACTGTAATTTTACTACTGTTATGAACTGTAATGTATCTTGTTGGTGTTATGTTTTTATAAGTATTTTATGTTTCTTATGCCTCTTTTTCCCTTCACCACCCCAGTCCTTTCCAACACCCCAACATGGAATAGTAGAGAATTTTAGTAGGGAGAAGGGGCATTTTCCTTAGCTACTTCCTGCTGGTTAGGGTCACTGAGGCAAGTCCAAACTCTGTTTCTGGATATCTCTGACTTCTCGTCACACTGCACCAACAGCAACCAGGAGCAGCAGAGGGGAAGCACCAGCGGCTTTCTTTCTTGGAGCCCGCCAACGTTCTCTGGCCTCTGGCTTTTTATTCCCTCTCCAGAGTCCTCAGCTTTAAACTATCAGCAGCTGGCAAAGAGCCCCTCTCATATCCTGCATGAGGCAAACAGTTTGCTGCTGTGGACCATCTGAATTAGTCCCATATCCTACACCTGGGATCAGAACAAAACCATATTTGCATCAACAACAGTATCTGAGATGCAGGATATGCAGAGAAGCCCTTATGAGTCTGTGTAAAGGAAAGTAACAAAAACTCACAAGCAACTTAAAAACTCACTAATGGGGAGGAAAGTAACTATAGGTTGTGTATATAAAGAAATAATGGAGCCATCTTCCAGTAACTTGTCAAAATGACAAATATAAGGGAAAAGAGGAGGAGCTCTCGCTATATGTTTTTCAGGCTTTTAGGAAGCACAAAGCTGTTTCTTTGGCCACATACATAGGCGAATCTACAAGAAAGGTGATATTGTAGACTTCAAGGGAATGGGTACTGTTCAAAAAGGAGTGCCCCATAAGTGTTACCATGGCAAAACTGGAAGTGTGCAGTGTCACCCAGGACACCATGGGCATCATTATAAACAAGCAAGTTAAGGGTAAGATACTTAGCAAGAGAATTCATGTGTGGATTGAGCACATCATGCTCTCTAAGAGCTGAGACAGCTTCCTCAAGCGGGTGAAGGAAACAGTCAGACAGAAGAGGAAGCCAGAGAGAAGGGCACTTGGGCACTTGGCCTGGGCTGCCCAGAGAAGCGCACTGTGTGAGGACCAGTGGGAAGGAGCCAGAGCTGCTGGAGCCCATTCCGTGTGAATTCATGGCCTAGTGAACAAAAAGAAGAAAAGGACCCAGACTGTAAGGTGTTTTTCTTTAAAAAACAAACAAACAACAACAAAAACAAAGAAATAATAGAGTTCTGAAAGTTAAATTTGTAGAGGTATAAATCGACATGTATATAATTGACAAAATCTTGGAGATGTCAGCAGCTTGCAGAAGGATGGGTATGACCTCTCAGTTGTTTGTATATATTTTTAGCAGATGTGTGGGTGCTCATTGTATTGGTCTCTAAAAACCTTTTTTTTTATCCTTGAATAAGTCATAACAAATTTTTGACAAGTATTATCAAAAATTCTAATAACTGAGCAAAACTGACTTAATTTTTATCTTATTTGGGCTATAGCCTAAGATCCATGATATAAAGTACTTCCCAAGTTGATTGATAGGTCAGTAATTTTTTAATTAATTCTCTGTACGGTTACTTGTCTTTCTATCAAACATTAGTAGAAAATGAAACTGTACTTTGTAACTGTGGACATTTTAAAAGCAACATTTTCACATTTTTTTTAATGAATCAGGGGGAGGATTAATTGGAAGAAAAGGCCACACTGGTACTCTGGGGAAAAATGACACAATGATGTGTGCAGTGTATGGATGGACTGAAGAGATGGCCTTTTCTGGAACATCCACAGGAGATGTGTGCATCTGGAGAGATGTCTTTCTTGTAAAAACAGTTAAAGCCCACGATGGGCCAGTATTCAGTATGCATGCACTAGAGAAGGTAAGTAACCTAAGGAAATTTGAAGTTTAAAACAGTGACCATGGAAAAAGCACTGCTTTCTACATGGCCGCATTAAATAACTGTAGTCTGTGTTGTTCTTTCTTTCTACATCCATAATATGATATGAAATAGGCATGCTGCTTAAAAACACATTTTAAAAATATAAAATAGTGGCACATCCCTGTAATCCCAGCTCCCAGAAGATGAAGGGAGAAGTATCATAAACCCAAGGTCAATTTTGGATGCACGAGTAATTCAAAGGCATCCGGAACTACATGAGACCCTTCCTAAAAACAAACAAGCAACTTTGCTAAAAGTGGTGACTCATGTCTATAATCTCAGCACAGGAGAATTGTGAGTTTGAAGCTAGCCTGGGCTATAAACAGAGACTTGCCTAAAAATAAATAAATAAATAAATAAATAGATAAATAAGTGGAAAGGAAGGGCTGGTGAGATGGCTCTGCCTGTAAAATACCTGCTGTACAAGCCTGCTGATCTGAGTTCATCCCTAGAACACACAGTAGAAGGAGAGTTGTCCTCTGACCTGTACAGAAACTCACTCTCTCTATGCCTCTGTGTGTCTGTCTGTGTCTGTCTCTCTTTCTCTTTCCATAACTCTCCCTCATCTCTTTTTCTCTTTCTCATGTACACATGTACACATGAAAGGAAAATGAAAGATTACTTTATTAATTAAGCCAATGTTGTGTGTCAACATTATGCATGTAGGATCACACTGAAGTACCATTGCTGCTGCTTTTTTGAGGTAAAGTAGGAGGCTTTAGAAGGATGCATGTAATTGCTGAAAGTGGTCTTCTGGCATCTTCTCCTTTATAGATTCTGGGTTGATGCTTAGAAACTATAATAGTCCTCATACTAATCTATTTTATTCAGAAGCTGTGACTTTTGGCTGCATTCTTGTCTCTATAGTTTTTCAATATAAAGCAGATAACTAGGTTTGCTATATTTTGGTCTTTACTAACTGGAACCCTTTGTTTTCATAGGGATTTGTAACTGGAGGAAAAGATGGTGTGGTAGCCCTTTGGGATGATTCCTTTGAAAGATGTCTCAAGACCTATGCTATAAAAAGAGCTGATTTAGCCCCAGGATCTAAAGGTGGTTTCATATTTAGTCTACTCTTTAGGAAAAGACTAATTATTTATCAACATGCTCACTCACTGAGGCGGAACACAAGAAATATATTTTCCCTTCTTGATGAGCATCAGAATTAAATAGAACTCACTTAACATGATACCAGAGTCACCATCCTCCTTTCTCTGATGCATTTAATGAAGCACTAACTAACTACGACATACTTAACTTTTAACTCTCACACTTACCAGCACCCAGGAGCTTGTTGTCAGGCTACATTTAAGTTTACTGAAGAAGCTAACAGCAGCCTGAGTTCAGCCCCTGGAGCCCACTGCGGAAGGAGAGAATGTGCTGGCCTCCTCCCAGCCTCATGGATCCTTTGTCATCTTTTCTTTCAGTATATCTCTTACTTTCAGGGACTGTGCCGTACTCCCTCCAACATCAAGGCCTTTTCTGCAAGCTTTAGCTTGCTCCTAGAGTCTCTTCTTCCCCCCAGTGACAGAACCATATGCTCACTTTATTCTATATGACTTCATCCTCACTTTCCCCTTCAGAAAGTTTAACTTTCTTCTCAAATTCTCTATTTCTAATAACCTCCTCACACAAGATCTGTTGCAAGAGTTAGGTCTGCCATGCTTACTAAGACGTTACTGAGGCCTTTCTACAACACACTGGATACAGGGATATATCTTACGCTGAATTAGAATCTAGGTGTTATAAGTAACCTAAGGGGAACAGGAAGCAGAGGAAGTTTTGCTAATGTATAAGGGGAAGAAATAGTTATTGGAATGAAAGTGTAGTATTTGAGTAGAACAGAATTCTACATTGTTAGGTTCTGTTACATTTTGAGATTAAAAATTGACTAGTTAAAGGAAATACAGTGCACTAGAATTTCTAAAATAAAAAACTTAATAATGTGATTTTTTTTACCATCAAAATAGCATCAGTGGAAAAACACATATTTTTTAATTATCTTAACTTCATACCTTCAAGAACTTCTCCACTTAACATTTCAGGTCTGCTCTTGGAGGACAATCCATCCATCCGTGCCATATCGTTAGGACATGGCCATATTTTGGTTGGCACGAAGAATGGTGAAATACTAGAAGTGGATAAGAGTGGCCCAATAACACTGCTCGTCCAGGTACGCTAAGTGAGAACACTCGCTTTGTGCCTTTACGGTTCATGTTTTCAGTCACAACATGAGAAGCAAATGGACGCTTGTGAAAACAATGCAGGATGAGGTAGAGAAATATGTCTGAATATAAGTTGAGAAAATTAGCTCAATGGCTAGATACAATCAGTAAATGAATACACATGTTCTCATGTAGAATCATTGCCAAACTTGAGTAAAATTTTATCATTATGATTCAGTGGGACAAAAACTAGTTAAATTGATGTGACCTAGACATTCATTTCATATTTAAATATTTTAGAGCCTGTTTTTTTATATGTAAGTTACTTGTTTTCTGAAACTCTTTGGTTAAATCAATCTTAAGTTTATAGCTTACAGAAGTGAAAAAGGAAAGTATGACCATATGCTTAAACTGTATTACTGAAAACATCAGTGGAAAGAAGCTAATAAAAATTCAGAAATAAACTTTTTTTTAAAGATGTAGTTGTGCTGTGGTATGCTGATTTTGAACTTGCTGTATAGACCAGGCTGGCCTCAAACTCACGGAGAACTGCTTGCCCATGCTTCTGCTTCTGCCTACTTTCTTAATACAGACACGTCTTTAATTCTCTACTTCATTCTTGTTAGGACACCAAGGAGCACACACAGATCGAGCACTGCTCGAGCTTTCCTTAGTGCGTCATTGTTAATACCCAGCCAGTGAGATCGCGTAAAGGGCAAGATGTGTGCTAATGATGGCTTGTTAGCTTCACCTACAAAATACGCCTTTTAAGTAAAACACACTGAAGTCGTCATGGGGTTTCTGGTGTGTGTGTGTGTCTAACTGACTGGCCTCGAACTCATAATCTTCTCCCTTGGGCTATACACTACACATCTGGCTGGTCATGGTTCTCTGTCTGTCTCTGAGATCTCAGATGTATTACTACAAATACTCTCTAGACACGAATACAGAGGAGTTATTTTTAAAATTTCCTTAAGAAAGATTTAGAAATCATACCTGATGTCTGTTAAGATGAAAGTTGTGTGGGGCTGGGGGATGAAAAGAGTTGGAGAGTGGGTAAATGTGATCAAAATACATTGTATACATGTATGGCATTCTCAAAGAATAAATGAAAATACTATCTTAAAAGAGGAAATTTTATATAAAGTAAATGGAATAGACTTTATTTGAGCACTGTGTGAGCAGGGGACTGCGCTCCAAGTCAAAAGCGATTTAGGGAGGTGTCCCTCAACATGGGCACCAAGCTCTTGCCAGCTAGGTGCCAAAGACGAAGATCCATTTGGTTTAGAATTGTTAAACCTTAGCTTGACATCATTGGCAGTTTGTGATGGTCAGACTCTGCTTAGAGTTTGCTGGTGGCTTGTGTGTGGTACAATGTCCAGTTTCATTGTATTATATGGCTTTCAGGTTGTTACATCGTAACCTAGTGTGGACGCTGCCCTTAAAGGCCTCCCAGTTAAAAGTCTCAGTAAAGATTTTTTAATGCTGCTAGGCATTTAGACATCATGTATTCAGGATATGTAATGTACCGCTGAGTAATACCCCAGACCATGTTATTTTTTTTAAATATATTTATTACCTACCGTTCTAGGAATCAAAATGAGATTGTCAGGGTTCAGGACACGTACTTTTACTGTCTGCTCCTTCCTGCTGATTGTTCCAGTGACCAGGAATTTTATAGCTAAAATATATAAGCCCTTCACTAAGAAAATTATGACATTTTAATAAAGATGTAAAAGAGATGAATAAATTGTAAATCCTATATGATTATAATCCATACTTTGATAAGAGTTTTGCACAAAATTCTGGCTTTTAGAAAAGCACCCAGAAGAGAAAATAAGAATAAGGAAGAAAATGTCGAGAAACTCTCGTGATAAAAATATAGAAAACATTTATATTAACTAAAAAGTATGGGTGTGTGTATCTCCACCAGGACATTCACAGACAGCAGTGTTTGTAGCGGTGCCGTCTGTGAATCAGCCTGAGGATCTGTCCTAATGGAGTCAAGTTTTCGTGAACATGAAACAGCTCGTTAGTCACTGTTTTCAGTTACTGGGAGCAAGGGCTTGTGGGTTTCACTGCACAGTCTTATCTTGTTAAGCTTGTTCCTATTTCTTGATGCAATTTAAACAGGATTGTCCCAATTGTATATTCAAATACTCTTTGTTAGTTTATTGTGCAGTTGATTTTGTTCACATCCTGTTAATGGAAACAGGGCCTATAAACTTGCTAATTTCATTTATTAGTTCTAAAAGTTTTACAATAGATTCTTCACCATTTTTTATATGTAAGATCATGTCATCTGTAAATAATTGATTCCTCATGACAGTTCTGGATAGCTGTTACTTCTTTTTGAGTTGCTGTTACATTCAATGCAATATTACATTCAATGCAACATTGAATGTAAGCAGTAAGAATAGACATTATGTTTTGGTTCCTGATCTAAGGAAATTTTTAAGCTTTCTGTCATTAAGTATAGGAACCTCCCTCCCTTTTTCCTTTCTTTTTTCTTTTCTCCCTTATCTCCTTCTCTGTTCCTCTCTCTCTTCCTTTCTTCTTTCCTTCTTTCTTTTGAGACTTGGTTTTGTGAGTCATCTTGGCTTGCCACGAACTCATTATGCATATTAGGCTGACCTTGAATTTGCAGCTGTCCTCCTGCCTCCACTTTCTCAGTAATGGTAGTATAGGCATGAAGCTATTTCATAATCATGGGCCAGAAGGGATTTGTCAAATGCTTTTTTTTTTTAATTTTGGTCTATTGGTGTTTTGATTTTCATTCTGTGACAGCTACTACATTAATTGATTTTGAGGTTTGACACCCCTGATTTCCTGATTGCCTTGTATAAGTGTCTTTGCTTGTGCTGAATTCAGTTTGCCAGTATCATAGATTTTTAGTACTCCAAGCTAGAAGGGTTATTGCTTTGTGTTTTTGTTATTTGGTTGTGGTATCAGGCTTTATAAAGTGATTTGGGAAGCAGTGCCATATGGTTTGAAAAGAAAGTCAAATACATATATGTATATATTAAATGTTATATATACTAAACAGTATATAAAATATATATTTTGTATAATATATATATCTCCCAGTCTCTTCTTAAAGAAACTGACTTTATAGAAGAATGCAGAAAACAATCATCTCTAAATGTACTTCTGAGAACAGTGAAGGCTGTGACTAAAGGGAATTAGAAAGCGTTTGATAAACTCTGATGGTATACTAAAACATAGACCAGTGAGTTTGCCCAGAGGCAAAATCTCAGAGTCTAGTCTCTGGAGTTGAGTACAGAACAGGAAGACTTCTGGGTTCTGGAGGCTTTAGGAGGTAAATACAGATAGTGGAAGAAGAGACGATGATCTCAGACTTCTTGAGTTACAACAGGGCTTCATTACTATCAGTGGCACTGTACAGAGGTAGAGTTGACATCTGGAATAGAGATGGCGAAAAGAAGCTTCTATTTGCTATCTGTACACAAGAAGTTAACCTCCAACAGGCAGTTAGGGCAAGAAACCAATACACTGCCCTCTTTGGAAGCTGGCCCTCCAACCAGGAGTTGGGGACAAAGCCAGTTGTTCTTTTTTGCAGGAGTCTGTGTTGGTTTCCATGTGGATGATTTGTGACCAGGGAAGAGAGAATGGATTACAGTGCACATGCCATCGCTATTTTGACCAAATTCTACCAGGTTTTCTTTAGTAAATTTCCTTGCAACCATGTCACGGCTTTACTGAACTTAGAGCTTTATTTTTAATTTTTGTATTTTTATTTTTCAGTTTCACTGGTGAGCGGGTTTGTGAAGCTTCTCCTCTGATTCATGTGTTTTTAGGCTATGCTGAGATTAACTGTGTTTTCTTTATAGGGACACATGGAAGGAGAGGTGTGGGGTTTGGCCACACATCCTTATCTGCCCATCTGTGCTACTGTAAGTGATGATAAAACCTTAAGAATATGGGATCTCTCTCCTAGTCATTGTATGTTGGCAGTCCGGAAACTGAAGAAGGGTAAGAGGCTCTCAGACTTCAAACAAAGATTAAGCTGCCACAGTCTTTTGACGTTCACAAATAGCCCCAGATGTCTCTTGTAAATGATTATTGGGAATCCCTCATCTTCCTGGGGTTGAACCCATGACATTCCAAGGGCAGGGTCATGGGAGAGATCCAAGGCAGGGTGGTTTTATTCAGCTTTATTATTTTTGCTGAACTGCTCTCTTAACAGCATAATACCAATTAGAGCAAAGTGGTGCCCTCACTTGTCCAGTAGTGTAGATCTATTTTCACAGTTGACTCAGGTTTGAATTCTAGTATTTGCTTCTGGAGCTCTTGGTGCAGAGGCGGTATTATTTGGGTTCTACTGCTCTCTTTTGCTTTTCCTTATAGCTCTGTATTTGCCAGCATTGAACATGTGTCTGGGTTTACTTGGGTTCATCCTGCTTTATGCTTCCAGAATATGTGGTCTTTTATTTTGTGTTAATATTAAAAAAAAAAAAAAAAAAACAAAAAAAACTGCCTGGAAAAAAAAACTTCCTAGTGGCTCTCACATTAGGTTACAAGTAAAACTCATGATTCTGTATTTTTAGGTTTAAATACTCTTACTTAGTTATCCTCATTTTATTCAACATTAGTTCAAGAGGGAAGGTTGGTTTTTCTAATTTGAAAGAGCTATGTGTTATTTTTTTTTTTCTTTTTTGAGACAGAATCTTTCTAGCTGGCCTCAAAATCTATATAGACAGGCTGGCTTCAGACTCACAAGTGCTCTTCCTCCTAAGTGCTGGGATTGAGTGTGTGAACTTTCATACTTGGTGTTATTGTGACAACTGCTTAAGTTAATGTAATAATATTGATGTCATTCTGAGTTTATTATGAGACAGTGATGTGAATGGGCTGTCATAAGTAAAATGTTTGACAAATAACTCAATTTTATAGCAATCAAAGAATAAGCATGGGTATAAATATACAATATGGCTTAATGTTTATATTAAAGTCTGAGAAGTGAATATATTTTGAGTATTTACCAGCCTTTTGTGTTTCTTTCTTTAATGACATGGGAAAGTCCCCATTAACAGCTTCTATTGCTGGCATGCTAGTGGCCACCTGTGATCTCAGTAGAGGTGGCATGCTTTCAAGTTTCAGGCCAGCCTGGGCTGTACAATAAGACCCTGTCTCAAAAACGAAACAAAACAAAAGCTCTTTGATATCCTGTGGTTTTAGATTTTTATTGTTAATTCAGTCCTTTATAGTCACAGTACACACCATAACTGAAATTCAGAATATAATAATTCAATACTCAAGCAGTAGCTGACCTCATCATCAAGAATGTTTCTATTCCTTAGCCAGCAATGTCCTGCATACCTTTTAATTAATTAATTAATTAATTAATTAATTAGTTTTACATCTTATCACAGCTTCCCCTATCTTTTTTTCTCCCAGTCCCTCACTCTCACCTCCTCTTCTCTCAACCCCTCCTCCTCGCTTTCTCTTCAGAAAACAGGAGGCCTCCCATAGATATCAACCCACTTTGGTTCATGAAGTTGCAGTAGGACTAGGCACATCTTTTATTGAGGCTAGATAAGACAGCCCTGTTAGGGGTAAGGGATCCAAAGGCAGGCAACAGAGTCAGACAGCCCCCACTCCTGCTGTTAGGAGTCCCACATGAAGACCAAACTGCACAACTGTTACATATATGCAAAGGGCCTAGGTTTCTCCCATGCCTGCTCTCTGGTTGGCAGATCAGTCTCTGTGAGCCCGTATGGGCCCAGGTTAGTTGATTTTGTAAGTATTCTTGTGGTGTTCTTGACCCCTCTGGCCTTTAGTCCTTCCTCCCCCTCTTCCACAGGATTCCCCAAACTCCACCTAATGTTTGGCTGTGGGTCTCTCTATCTGTGTCTATCAGCTGCTGAGTGAAGCCTCTCAGGTGATTGTTTTGCTAGGCTTTTCATTGTGAGTATAGCAGAATATCATTAATAGTGCCTGGGCTTGGCTGTCTTTCATTGCATGGGTCTCAGTTTGGGCCAATCATTGGTTGGCTGTTCTTTTCAATTTCTGTTCCATCTTTAACCCTACACATCTTGTAGGCAGGACAAATTATGGGTCAAAGGTTTTGTGGCTGGGTTGATGTCCCAGTCTCTGCATTGGAAGTCTTTTCTGGTTTTAGGAGATGGCCATTTCAAGTTCCATATCCCCCATTGCTAGGAGTCTTAGCTAAGGTCACCCTTATAGATTCCTGGGAGTTTCCATTGTCTTAGATGTCTAGCCAGTCATGGAGATGCCCCCACACACCCATTCCAGTTCTTTCTTCCAGTGATCTTTTCCTCCATCCTCTCCTCAACTTGATCCCTCCTGTTTCCCTCCTTATTCCCTCTTCCACTCAGTCCTCTTCCGCCATCTACCCCTGATGCTTATTCTATATTTTTTTCTTTTCAGTGAGATTCAAGTGTACCCCCTTGGGTCCTCCTTGCTCCTTACCTTCTTTGGGTCTGTGGACTGTAGCATCGTTATCATGTACTTTATGGCTAATACCCACTTACATTTTTATTATAATCAATTCTGAATTTTTATGGAATTTCTGTTTTTGGATTCTTGCTATCTTTTTGTGTCTTTCTTCATTCCACCCCTTCTCTCTTTGTGTAACCTCACATCTCTGTGACCTCTAATGGTGACCTCTCTTTTATAAGCTTTCTCCCATCATTATTTAATGTTAGCTCATTTTAATTATTGTCAGGTTTTTTTTTGTTTTTTTTTTTTTTTTTTTTCTGCATCAAAGCCAAGAATCATGGGTTTGGTCAAGTTGAGTTCTCTGAAAATAATTTCTGAGGCTACTAAGATGACAGTATGGAGCAATATCTCTCTGTTCCTGTTGCCAGTAACAAAATGGCATATAGAACACTAGACTTGGAAGTTCTGGAAATTGGAAGTAATGTACATTGAATATGTGGCACAAACCTTTACACATTCCTGCTACAGAAAGTTTTTGTTTCAAGAGGAGCTAGAATGAAGTGGAGTTATGTTCTACTATGAGATTTTAACATGACTTTAAGCACAGAGCTAAGAGAGGGGCACTTGGGAAGAGAGACACACCCAAAAGCGTGATTGTGGGCTTCTATAAGGGGGTCAGACTTCAGTGACTCAATGGCCTATATACTGTTTTGGAGAGTTTGAAGCTATTATGTACAAAGACTTAGTAAGACACTAAGACACTTCATAATCATAGAGAGATTCCCGAGGGACCCAACAAGACTACAATCCATAAGATAAAAGTTTAGGTCACAGGGATGTAGCAAAGTAGAAGCAATACTTGTCGAGATTCCCAGAAAGCATCTGGGACAATAGTAAAGCCATATTTGAGCTCATACAGGCTTGGGCTTTAAACTTAGTTCACTGGTATTTTAATATCCTTATTGGAAACTATTTACAAATAAAAGAGACACTGTCTCTATGTTGATAACTTACAGCAAATATTATCTAGTGTGTTGGAATTTTGCTTCTTAGCTGGCAAGAGGCTTTAAGGAGACAATGGGGTAAGGGCTCCTTTTCCTTATGTCCCCAAAATGTTCTCTTTTTGTATCCTCCTTCAAACCTGTGGATGAGGTCGAGCCCACCTCCTCCTCTATTCTGGTCATATAGGATGTTTTGTCCCCTCTGTCCATCCCTCCTGCCCTCGCTTGCTGAGTACTAAAGTTATTTTGAGCCACCACTTTCAGCAGAGAGTGAAGCTGAATTGGATCATACCCAGGCCCTCCACGCTGTGTCGCCTGTATCCCAGCCCTCCACACTATGTCGTCTAGGGCTGCTGCTGCACTGCTACGGTGAATGGTTTTGATGGTTATTTTGTGGCTTATAAACATGAACATCTTTTTGTCCATCTTTGCTCTAGAGAATGCTATATTTTGACCCAAGCTATGAATCTAGCGACAGACAACTTAGGGTACTTTTGGGAGTTCTTCAGAAAGATGAGCATTTCTTTCAAGGCAGCTAGCTACTTCAGTTCAGACTTCTAAGATACAGAAAATAAGCAAACTATGAGTGCTGCAAAAAAGAAAAACAAAAATGAGCTCTGGCAAGCAAGACTCAGAATTATGAAGTTTGATAGCTCAGTCTTGTCAGGGGTCCAACCAAACGTTCATGTTCAGAACTTCAGCACTCCCACTTAGTGTCCCAGTTTCCATAGAAGAAATGTGGTGAGGCTGTGTAATTAAATTGACGTTATCAGCATTTACCCACAAAGCTAAATTTGTGTTTAATTTTTATGTACCATTAGGTGTTAGGAATTCTTTTAAACTTGCTGTGGAAGCTTTTACTACTCCAACTTGGTCTGATCACTAAGACCTGATCTGATTACTTCTCTCTGTAAATGATTCATGCACTCAGAATCTCTTGTACATCAGCTTGTAATCGCCATTAGCACAGCCTTCAAAGGTGGCAGACACTCCAGCTCCCCAAGGCTGATAGTCATCACAGTCAGCAGCTGGAGATAACTTGGCTAACTGTGGTGCCTGCCTATGCTTTCGATCACTAGCATTTCATTACCTGTTGGCAAGGACTCAGATGGCTCAGCCCAAAGGTTATGAAGTGATAGCTACTAAAAAGCAGTTAATTACTAAAGACATGAGAGGATTCTGGAGGGTATAAAAGGAGCAACTGTAAGAAAGCAGATGTGCCTGTAGGGACAAAGGACAGTAAAAAGGGAGTGAACATGAAGTACTGGCCATCTCAGGGTGAAATTCAGATCTCTTTGGAGGTGAGGGCCTCGATGCCACCATACCCTGTGCCTCCTGCCAGTGGTAAAAGAGTGTGAGCCACAGCTAGTCTAGGAAAGCCTCTGCTATGATAGCACAGTGGTCCACAGCCCACTCCAACCCGAATAAACATATCTGCTGCCTCCAGTGCTCTAGAAGAAAGAAGCAAGGTCCCTTTCTTCAGTTTGGGCCTGCACTGTCACTCTGGTAGTGGACCAAGGACTAATTAGTGTGGAAGGAGTTAGGTAATAGGAAGAGTAGTGTATTTAAAAATAGTGTATTTAATATGTGGCAAAAGTCAGCACACTGGTAGTAACTAGAATACTATTTGCAATACAAGGCTGTGGGAAGATGTCTCCAGTTTAAAGTCCTTATGTGGTTGGATTGAGCTGCTTTGTGTGCAGTTTCCTGGCATTAAGTGGCAATTCATACCATTTAAAGGAGTGCAGTCTATATTGGGTTGTATACAGTGTGGGAGTTCGTATGAGGCCCAGTGTGCATGCAATTTCTAGTTGTACAATTTCTGTCATACAAATAAGGGCCATGCAAATAAGGGCAGTCCTGACCAGTTCAATCAGTCCTTCTCCTAGTTTGGCTTCTATTACTATGATAAAGCCCATGACCAAAAGCAACCTGGAGAGAAAAGGGTTTATTTCTGCTCACATCTGGGGTCCATCAGGAAGGATAGTCAGGGCAGGAACTGAGACAGGATCCGTGGAGAAGTGCTGCTTCCTGGTTTGCCCTTCTAGCTTCCTCAGCCTTCTTACACACCTCAGGACCACCTGCCCAGGTCTGGCACCACCCATAGTGGCCACCCCTCCCCCAACATCATCAATTCAGAAAATTCCTCCCAGGCTTCTCCCAGGCTTGCTCACGGGACAATCCAGCGGCATTTTCTCAGTGAGATCCCTTCCCAGATGACTCTAGTTTATGCCTAACTGACAAACTAACCAACACAGTCTTGGCCAGAGGCTCTGGTCGCAGGCTAACAGGTTTCAGCTCTGTCATGTGAAGCAGCAGTTTGGGGGTTCTGGACCATGCTCGTGGAAAGCTCCCAGTGGAGATGACTGCATTGTCTGAAAAGTACTCTTAGCCATGGCTTTCCCTCCACAATAGCGTTCTTGACCGAAACAAAGCTGGCTGACAAAGCAGAAGTGTGCACAGGCTTCAGCTTCACTACCCTGTAACAGGGAAAGAAGTATGAATTTGGCGCTGGCTGGCAATGAATGACAAGCTCTGTCCAGGTTTCTCATTACCAGTGTGTGCTTGATGGTTAGATAACTGTTCCCAGTTCAGTCAGGTTTTCATTGTAGACCAGCCCCATGCCACCCTTTAGATTCCATGCGAGAACTAATGCTCTAGACTTTGCCTGAGCTTGCTGTACCTCTTGCTGTCAGGATAAGCATGTTACTATCTTTTTACTTACCAGTTGTAGCTCTGACCCCTTTAAAATGAATAATACAATCATTATAACAAACAGTATTAAGATTACTTGGGTATAGTTTTGAAGCAGATCTTTCTAGCTTAAAGAAATAATTGCATAGCATCCTTTTAATGTTCAAAACATTGTTACAAAGATGGCCTTATTTTAAATTTTCGATTGAATAGAACAGTCAGAGGTAGCACTCCCACTCCTACCCTCAGTCTTAATGTACATCGTTAGCTTTTCTCTGTTAAAGTTTTTTCTTTTGCATCACCTTTCTGTTAAGGTAAATAACAGTACATTGTTGTTAAATTTAGAAGTCAGTTTGTTTTAATGGAATTTTTTTTTTACTTCTTTTTTTATGTTGATTTGAGGCTGTAATAATTCAGGTTTCTCTTTATCATTAAATGTCCTTAAAGCACATACATGTGATAGAAATTCCCTGATGCTTTTCTTTTCTTTCAGGTGGGAGGTGCTGCTGCTTTTCCCCCGATGGAAAAGCTTTAGCTGTAGGTCTCAATGATGGAAGCTTCTTAATGGCAAACGCAGACACTCTAGAGGATCTTGTGTCCTTTCACCACAGAAAAGATATTATTTCAGATATCCAGTTTTCACCTGGTGAGATTGTGTTGACATTATATTTGATTATTAGCATCAGTCTGGCAGTGAGTAATGTTTTCAATGTGTAATTTTTTTCTAACTTATTTTGCCTCAGACCATACTATCTTTGTTTCTGTCTGCCCTTCTTCCTCCCTCCTTCCTCCCTCCCTCCTCCCTCCCTCTGTGTGGTGTTTTAGTGTGTTGTATATCTGCATGTGTTATGTGTATACTCATAGAGGAAAAGAGTAGATGTCTTGCTCAGTCATTATCCACCTTAGTCCTTTGAGACAAGGTCTCTTACTGAACCCAATGCTAGGCTAGCCAGCATATTCAACAGTTCTTCTGTCTCTGTCCCCCTTAGTGCTGGGGTCACAAGGTATAGCCATACCCAGATTTTCACGTGGGTGTGAGGATCCAAACTTAAGTCCTCATGTTTGCATAGCAAGCACTCTTACCACTGATTATCTCTCCAGTCCCGGAATTTTAATGTTTAATTAGGCAGCAAGGTGAGGTGTAAAAGCCCTGTACTTGCTAGGTGCAAATGTCATGTTTAATCTTAATCTTCATGACACTAATTTTCTCAGTGACTTGGGCCAAGACACTTTAGGTAGACTTTACTTTTCATGTTTGTGAATAAAAGGAGATAGATAAATATTTTTGATGTAGTAATGCTTTTGAAAGTACGTAAGTTTGATGTCATTGATTTCCTTGATTCATTGTCTGCTACAGAGCCCACTACAATTTAGACATGACTAATGACAAGACAAAAATTTCTTATGTTGATTGTGGTCCATTTTCTCTATGCCCTTAAGAGAGTTTTTTTTTTTGGGGGGGGGAGGATTGATTGTATCAAAATTAGATCATACATGACTCTAAATTTTAGTGTCTACCTAACTAATGTGCTATACTAAGAAATTGTACTTATTTTTGTTATTAATATTCTTGAAGAAATATATTGTCATTTGACATCAACATTTGTACATGATTATGGTATAGCTTATGAGACACTTAAGACTTCCCCCAAAAGATAGTAAGGTTTCCACTAGTGGCAAAGTTAAAAATTCCTTCCTCAGGTGGGAGGTGCCAAACGAGTGTTTCTGTTGTAGGTTCCGGGAAATACCTCGCTGTGGCATCCCACGACAGCTTCATAGACATCTACAGCGTGATGAGCAGTAAGCGAGTGGGGGTGTGCAAAGGAGCCACCAGCTGTATAACCCACATCGACTGGGACGCAAGAGGTGAGACTTGACAGCTCAATGCTGGTAAGAGCACGCTGTGCCAGAGCGCTGTGCCGGAGCACCGCACCTTAGGAAGCAGCCGTGCGTGGGTCAGCACAAGGTGAAGCCCAGACAAGCTCAGGCTTTTCAGTAGTCCATCTGACGGCATTCAAATGAGAGTGCAGTTGGTGACACAATGTTAATTTTAAAGTAATCTGAATTTTTATACAATAGAGATAGTTAGTCATGATGCCCTTATTTTAGTCAGATAAATTTCACACATTTCAAATCTGGAAATAGAAATATAAGTGAAGATTTTAAAAGTACTTCTTCTGTTGTTTAATATACTATGTATTTTCTAAAACTCGTAAGTTTATGGCATAGTATTTAATGAGTACTTCTTTGTAGAATGCATAGCAAATAACAGTGTTTTGAAAAGTTTGGAAATGTTAAATATTTATATGCCTTCATTAAAGGATATCTCACATTTTTAATTTTCCAAATTCCATATTATAAGTTAAGGTTTCCCAAATAATCCTTAAACTGTATACTTGTATGTTTAAAAAATTACAAGCAATTTTAACAAAAAATGTTTTAAGTTTCTTTTCAGTGTACATACCAACTAATGTATCTACCTACATAAAAATAAGACTTTTATGAATGAAATTATTTATGATATGGAGATCAAGAGAATGCGGTGATGTTAACCCACTCACTATAGAGGAATCTGCCCTGAGGCCTTGCACATGCTATGCAAGTACTCAACCACTGAGCTGTGTGCCTACCCCTTTTCTTGTTTTTCACTTCCAGACAGGGTCTCACTAAATCCCACAGGGCTGCCTTACATTCACTCTGTCCATGCAGTCCTTAAACCTGTGGGTACCCTGCCAGAGTCCTAGCCTCTTGAATATCTTGAAATGCAGGCCTTAAACTGAAGTTTTCCTGTAAAAATGTAGACAAAATACAAATATCCACGCAAAACATAACTGTCACTTCATAGGGAATAAAAGAGAGATTATTCTAGAGCCAAATATGAGTGACCATGGCCTGGGAACACAGACTCAGGTTACACCTATTACCATGTTCCAAGGTAATAACAGTTCAATGAAGTTTTCATAATCATAAAACAAGGCAAGACATTTTAAAGTACATTTGTTAGACCAGTACCATTTGTTGAAGACTTTTCATTTTTTCCATTGTATAATTTTGGCTTCTTTGTAAAAAAAATCAAGCATCCATAGGTGTGTGAATTTATAGGGGCTCACAGAGACTGAACCGCCAACCAGGAAGCTTGCATGGTACTCACCTAGGCGCTCTACACATATGTTACAGCTGTGTAGCTTGGTCTTGTTGACTCCTAACACTGAGAGCAGGGGCCGTCTCTGACTCTGCTGCCTGCCTTTGGGACCCTTCTACTAGTTTGTATTGTCTAGCTTTAATAGAAGAAGAGGTGCCCAGTCTTACTGCAGCTTGATAGCCATGGGGGTTAATATCCACTGGAGGCCTGCCTCTTTCTGAAGAGAAAGAGAAGTAGATGAGGAGGGAAGCAGGGAGATACTAGGAGGGAAGGAGGGAGGGAAAACCACAGTAGGGATGCAAAAGAAAGAAAGAAGAGAAAAAGAAAGAAAAAAGAGGAAAGAAGGAAGAGGGGAGAAAGAGTGAGAGAGCGCTGCAGGGAAAAAAATACATTTGTGTGTAGATTGGGTAGGCGGGTTGTACAGAGAGGATCTGTGTTTTAGGCCTCAGAGGCTGTCCGCAGACATTCTTGTCTTTGGGTTGGTAGAACCTAGGCTCTAGCTATTCTAAAAGGATTTACCTAATTACTAGTTTCAAGAACTCTAGGTCACACACAGAGGTGGGCAGTATATCAGCGCATAGAGAACCACTTTGCAGACTGGAGCATTCCAGTTCTCCGTAGGGAATTACACAAGCTCTGTTTTAGCCTATGCGCTGTTTATCACATGTTATGTTTTATTTTCTTTCTGGGAATTTCAGTTCAAAGTAACGATGTCTTTAATTTTTCAATTTTCTTTTAAGGAAAGCTTTTACAGGTCAACACTGGTGCTAAAGAACAGCTATTCTTTGAAGCTCCCAGAGGAAAAAAACAAACTATCCCCAGTGTGGAGGTAGGAGGACGATGATGCTTGTAGGGATATTTATGTGGTTGACAGTGGTTTGGAAAGCTGAGGCCTCCTCCCCATCATTCAGCTACATGTGATGATCATTCATTCTCACATTATTTGAACAGTTCTTTGGGAGAATTAATTTTACCAGGCTAGATAGAAACATAGATGGGTAAAGAAAAATAGATGCTTTTTAAAAGAAGGGATCTGAGCCTGGTGGAGCAGGCCTTTCACCCCTGTATTTTCAGGGGGGAGAGGCACATGGGTCTCTATGAGTTCAAAGCCAGCCTGCTCTACATGGTGAGTCCTAGGCCAGGCAGCGCTTACATAGTGAGACCCTGTCTCAAAAAGGAGATAAAAGGAATGTGAAGAAGTGTATGCTCAGCTGCACTTGAGTCCCTGTCCTAAAAAGACAAGAGGCACCCTTGGTAAAGAGAAGACATGTCATCTCCTTTGACGTGCTATGTGTATGACATCTTGTGAAGCCTCTGTACCTAAGATGATTGTTCTGGCAGTTGTGTATGAGGGTAGGAGAGGGGAGTGGAGAAGGGGGGAAGGGGGAAGGGAGGAAGGAAAGAATTATTCTCAGTCTTATGCCTGATAATATCATTAATTTTTATTTGACATGACCTAGGAAGAGATGCTTAGCAAATCTAACAGGAAAGAAGCCTAATAAAGAAAGGGGCTCTCGGAGTTCTTAACTCCTAGACTGATTGGAGAACATGTTTATAATGAATTAGTAGAGACTTAGATACACAGTAAGCATTGTTTTTGGCTAATCTGTGGAGAGAAACAGGTTTACTTTTATCTGTATGCTCAACAGCTATGACACATACTATGTGTATAATACCCATGTCCTGAATGACACTATGTTGAAATTCTCTGCAGGTGACCAGGCTGGAAAGCTGTAAAACCAGCTAAGGATTTATCAGTTTTCCTGTTAAGTCTTAACTGTTACTGTGACAGAAAAATGTTCAGACTTGGCGTATTAAATATTAGAAACTTACAGCATTTTTTAAATTTTTAGGTGGAAAAAATTAGTTGGGCATCATGGACAAGTGTACTTGGTTTGTGTTGTGAGGGAATTTGGCCAATAATTGGAGAAGTCACAGATGTAACTGCCTCTTGCCTCACCAGTGACAAAATGGTTCTAGCCACAGGGGATGACTTGGGATTCGTGAAGCTGTTTAGATACCCAGCTAAAGTATGTGTTTCTATTTAACTTATCTAATGATACAGTAATGAAATGGTGGAAAGAATAGAAATTTCATTGTTTTAATAATGTAATAATGCATAGATAGTATGTAATGTTATATCACCAAAGGTTTGGAATTGTGTTCCCTATTCTTGGCATCATATTTATAGATTTTATCTAAAATAAGTATTATAGTTTACTGAACTGTGCCTTAGCTTATATGTTACATTGTATAGTAGTTTTTGTTATTAAAGATATAAATATACCTCCCTCAGTATTACTTTTATCAGTATTGAATAATTTTATAATTAGTGTAAATTTAACTTAAATATATACCATTAAGAGTCACTATAAGCTTTATAGATGTTAGGTTTTACATTAGAAAAGAAGGCAATCAAATACTTAAATGCCTATAAAATTAAATAATGCTGATTTAATATGATTTATTTTTTTCTGAGCCCAGATGGAACAGATTCTTTATGTATTCTATGTAACCTAGGCTGTGTTGTTTGATTGTTCAGTTCATTTCTTCTACTAAGCGCTGTCCATGCTATTGTAAAACATTAGGCTTATGCTTACTAAAGAAACAAAACTTATAGTACAAGTTCATTTCTTCTTAATTGTCATAAATTAAGTTATATATATTATTATGAACTATTATGAACATAAGCAAAATTTGAAGTGGAGTGCTGAAATAATATCATGGTCTGTAGTTCATTGTGGCTTCAGCTGCCCATACTAGCATTTTTAGGTACTCATTGAAATGAAAACATAGGTTTAAAACTTATTGGAAACTCAGGCACCCAAGAAAACATTCCAGACCTGGGGATTTGGGTTTGTAGGATGCAGGTTACCCCGCCTATCTGATCTCTAATAGGAAAAGGGAGGAGAGGAAGGATGGAGATCACTGTTTCAAGAATCACACAGTCCTTGAGAACCTCTGTGACTTGAGGACAGATTCATCCTCCTTAACAAAAATTTAAAAAAAAAAGTTTTTATTGCATTTATCTGCGGGGAGGAGCTTATTGCCTCATGGCCTGCATGCATGTCGAGGCCAGAGGACAGCTTGAGAGAGTATGTTCTCTCCTTCCATCAAGTGGGTCTAAGAATTAAACTCTAGTCACCAGGCTTGGCAGTGTCCCTTTATCTACTCAGCCTTCTCAGCAGTCCCCTGATTTCTGCTGTCTTCTCTGCCTCTCCCCTGAGAATTCCCTGACTTTACTGTGTTTTTACTTATCTGTTTGTTGGGGAGGGGCTGTCTATGTGCATGTGGAGGTCAGGACACTTACTGAAATTGGTTCTCTCCTTCTCCAGTATGGCTTCTAGAGATCACACTCATCCTTACACTTGGTAGCAAACACTTTACCTGCTGAACCATCTCCCTGATCACTATGCTTTATTTAAGAAACTTTATTTTAACAACTTTGAAAAGATGTTCACTTAAAACCTGTATATAGTTTATTATTAATCTCAAATTTATTTGTGTAACTAAACTTTCCAGGGTCTAGAACTTAGAGTTCTCTTGGTATTTAAAAGGGAAATATAGTTCTGGAGAATGTAGTTCTACAGTAGAGTGCCTGCCTACTGCCTAGCAGGTGTAGCATACCAAAAGATGCAAAAAGGAAACTATGTGTGTGTGATACTTAGCAAAGGAAGCACAGTAAACTGAGGTGAAATAAGTTGTATGTGTGTACATATAAATATAAATATGTATACGTATATCACTTGAAAAACAAAAGTGTCAGTACTAAAATTGAGAAAGAATGTTTGATTTTGTTTTATCTTTAGGGAAAATTTGGAAAGTTTAAGAAGTATGTGGCTCATAGCACACATGTCACAAATGTTCGCTGGACTTACGATGACAGCATGCTGGTTACCCTGGGAGGAGCAGACATGTCCCTAATGGTGTGGACAAATGAAATGGAGAGCTATAGAGAAAAAAAGTCCTATGATAGTGAAGAGTCTGATATAGATTCTGAAGAAGATGGAGGTATGTAATTTTTAAACATTTTAACAAAATATTTTTTAATTAATTTATTTTTTTATTAATACAATTTATTCATTTTGTATCCCAGCTGTAGTCCCCTCCCTCAGCCCCTCCCAATCCCACCCTCCCTCCCTCTTCTTCTCCTATACGGTACCTCCACAAGTCCACTGATAGGGGAGGTCCTCCTTCTCTTCCCTCTTACCCTGTCCTATCAGGTCTCATGATTACTGGCTGCATTGTCTTCCTCTGTGGCCTGGTGAGGCTGCTTCCCTCTCAGGTGGAGATGATCAAAGAGCCAGGCACTGAGTTCATGTCAGAGACATCCCCTGTTCCCCTTTCTAGGGAACCCATTGATTTAAACTATAGAAGTTAAAAATGATAATCATATTTGAGCAATTTTGTTATTAGTGTTTGCGTCAGTTTTACAAAAAATTGTTTTTGTGATTTATGACTGGCATGTATTGATGACTTAGATATTCATTGTCTATAAGACAGCCAATCATATTTTAAATCAGTGCTGTTAGAAGCTTTATATTTTAAAATAATTTCAGTTTTCTTTATGTGTCAGTAATAGTAATTATAAAAACACAGGATGAATAATTAACCACTCACACTTAACAGTTGAGGGTATATAGTAATGTACGTGTACTTATGAACATAATATTCTTAATAAAAATGAAATAATTAACTTCATTTTTGTAACTTCAGTAATGTACAATTACATATTATTAAGTATTCGTCACATAACTTTTTCTAGTTGCATATTTAGAAATGTGCCTTTAATAATTTATTTTATATCGTTGGAAGAAGATGAATTTATAATAATGTAATTGGTTACCTGCTATCACCTAATAGCATTTATTTTGATGATAGGCTATGACAGTGATGTTACAAGAGAGAATGAAATTAGTTATACCATCAGAGCCTTATCAACTAATATTCGCCCGATGTTTGGAGTCAAGCCTCATTTGCAGCAAAAAGAGCCCTCAGTTGATGAGAGGTAATAATCAAGTTTAAAGTTTGATGGGGAAAAGGTACTAATATAAAAATGTGATTTATATCTTTTAAATGGGTTTCTGTAGAAGCTAATAGCAGTATTGATTTATGCAGTTGTGTTCCGCTGTCAGAAACTGTCCTTAAGTACTGTTGGTGTTGACATTCTTTGCAAGGAGTTCAGGGAATGTTACATCAATATAGAAAGTTATTATGATTGGATTGATCTTATTTTCTGACTTTCATAACTGGGTAATAGGTTGGGAAAGAGATAGAGGTGTGACCCAATCTTTAAAAGCCCTGTCTGCATTCTCAGTGAAGGGGTAGCTGTCATTATTTCAAAAATTTTACAAAAAGACAGTTTGAAGTGTAGCCTGCCTTTAATGGAAATGACTGGTCTCGATAAGGAACCAACCCATGAAGATCGGTTTTATGAAGAATGCTTGTGTGCATGCATACAAGTACATGTTTATGTGAGTGTGCATATGTACAAGTGCCCGCGGACGTTAGCTGTTGTTTCTCAAGAGCTAGCCATCTTTGTTGTTGTTATTGAGAAAGTCTCTCACTGGCTGGAATTCTCTAAATAGGCAAGTCTGGCTGGCCAGGGAGTGTCAGGGTTAACACCTGGGTTTTTCCATGGGTTCTGAAGATTGAACTTAGGCCCTCATGCATGTAAGGCAAACATATAGGGTGTCTCCCTAGCCTAGCACATAATTTTTTAGCAAAGTCTTTGTTTAGAAGAGAGTTTGATCTAATGTTTTCCAAGTCAAGGATGCAGAACGGTGAAGGGACTTGGGAGTTGGGGCTGTGGCCTGGTAATAGAGCACTTGCTAGAAGCAGCGAGCCCCTGCGCTGTACCTTCAGAATCACAAACAACAAAATAAGCCTGTGGCACAGACTCCACATGTGAAAAGGGTGAAACAATAAAAGATATTATCTAGAAACAGTGAGAAACACTGAGGTGGTCGTGGGTGGGCGAGCAGTGACGTCAGAAAAGGCTGTGCTAAAGGAAACTTCATTAAAAGTTCATATTTCATGGAAAAGCAGAAAAAAAAAAAAAACAACAACAACAACAACAAGCGAAACATGGGTTTAGTATTCAGGGACAAAGATGAAACTAGGGATGAGCTGCACCTAACAATGGGGAAGGAGACAGCTAGGCACTCTGAGGACTGCTGCCAGCATTCCAGGGAATGCAGCTCCTTTCTGCTTCCCAGAATTCCACAGAATACCCTAGCTCATGACAGTGGGTGAGCATCTGCAGAGCAGTCAGAGAGCGAGTGTGCATTTGCTCCGTGTGAAGAGGCAAAGTATAAAAGCATTTTTAGGAACGTCGTTCATGCCGTGGTCTTAATACTTGTATTAAAATTCCAGGGTGAGGCAGCTTGCTAGAAGATAGCGTCTAGTGTTGATGTTTATTCATTTGGAGTTGTTAAAAGGCCAAAATACCTCTTTATGTCATTTACCAGTGTGACCCTGAAAAAATATTCATCTGTTCTTACCCTGTTTCTTTTTGACTGGCTGAATGAGAGCTATAATCTTTATCTGTGGATTATTTCAAGTAATAAAGAAAATCATAAACAATTAAATAAATATAGCAAATATTTTATATCTGAGGTATTTAGTTAAAGTAAACTATTAAGAAATAGATCTTTACCGCTGACACCGCTCTCAGTAAAGTAAAGAATAGACTGGCATGATGTTGCACATCTTTAATCCCAGCACGTGGGAGGCAGAGGCAGATTTCTGTGAGTATGAGGACAGCCTGGTTTACAAAGCAAATTCCAAAGTGAGAGCCTGTCTCATGAAAAAAGAAAGAGTAATCTAAAAAAATAATCCTGAAATTAAATATTCACAAAGTAATGAGTACTAATGAGTACTACCTGAATACCTATTAATTACAGGTATACATATAAATAAACAAATATGAATTTTGTAATGAAAAGTAAAAAGGGCCATAATCTCTTTCATAGGTTATAGTGATATTTTTCAAAGAAATTTTTATCATTCATTACATTAGACAAGTTTATTATGTAACCTAACTTTACTGTAGAAGCTGTAATTTGTCACAGTAAAGCAAATTTCTTCTTTCTTGGTGAAGCAACCCATGTGACAGCAGATGGAAATATTTTCCTCTTTTGAAGAACTATTTAATGCTGTTATTACTGTAACTATTTCTATTTGTTTGTCTTCTTGAGATAGGGTCTGACTTTGTAGCCCAGGCGGGCCTGGAACTCACTGTGTTTGGTACCCCAGGCTTTCCTTGGATGCATACTTTTTCTGCCTCTGCATCTTTAGTGCTGGTCATACAGGTGCAAGCCACCATGCCCAGCTCTAGTTTGGAGTTTTTGAAGCTAACTCCTCAGAATTATTTCTGAATTTTGTTTTTGCATTTCATTCTCATTTTCTGTAGGTGTCAGTTCTGCTAAATTCTTTTGAAAATGCTGAGACATTAGTCACTAATGTGGCTCAGAATATTTCTCATTTTCACAAAAATGATAAAAGGAGATTAAAAAGTTGCTTCTTTTGCCAGTTTTGAATATGTTACTCAAAGTATGCTTTACTTGTTTAGATAGTTGTTTCATATTTTAATGTTAGTCATTAAATGTTAATCAGTTACTTCATAAGCCATTAGGCAGTGAATCATCTACCTTAAAGGAAATATTTCTGATGTCAGTTGACTACTATTATATTTAGTTAATACTTTGTGAATATTTTTCTAAATGATTTTAATAGTGATATGACTTTTTCAATAAAGATAGCAAATATAATCAAGTTTTTTATACTTTAAAATAATGTAAAATCTGTTATAAAACTAGAAATTTTCTATTTTCTTAAAAGTTTTTTTATGTTACTTTTATTCTGCTTACTTATTGTTATATGTATTCACCATCAATTTCCTATGTGTTTCTCCACTCTCTTTTCCTTTTCCTTTCAAAGACAGGGGGTAGTAAGGTAAGTGATTTATTAAAAAAACATATTCTATTAAAATGTTTATTATTCTGTTTTGATCCTTAGAGTATTTTAAGGCATTGATTTTTCCTATAAAACATTTAATTACATTTGACAAACAAAATGAAATGTAGTTGTTATTTTGAGAGTAGGCTTTTATTATGAGTTAATTTTACAAATGACTTTTCATGGACTGAAAAAAATTATTCAGTTTATAAACATTTGTTTAATGATGTATAATATACACATTCATTTAAAAATTAAAATGGGTAATTATGGTATTTTTATGTTTAACAATATTACATGGATAAAGAACGCTGTTAGAGTACTGGCTTGCAGCTACCTTCAGTGAGATGAAAATGTCTTCAGAGCAATTCTAAAGGAGACAACATGAAAATGAGTCGATTTTAGAAGTAAGAGAAGATCACAGATTCTAGAATAGTGACTGGAGAGGACAATGATAAAAATGCATTTAAGACCAAATTGTTCAGAAACCCAGTTGGTGTCCTTGAATAATTTGGCAGCAGAAATTGTCCCAGAAATTAATTATTCATTTTCAACAGAATAATATATGCAAAGATGAGTCTAGAGTGTGGCTTTGACCTCTGAAGAGGCCCACATAATCTTACATGACCTTAACAGAAATGAAACACCTAGACCTTGGCCTGTATGTTAGTGTGTGGAGCTCAGTACCCCACACACACTAAAGGAAACTGTGACAGTTCTGAGTACTGTAGAAGAAAGCACAGAGGGAAGAAAAGTTGAACACTCAGTTATTTAGGAATCACTTGTTTACAAACATGAAGCTAAGTAGAGCTGTAATTGCTGTCTTGGATATGGACAGCTTCTTATGTGGAATGACCTCACCATCACAAGTGTTCGTGCTCCTGTGCTTGGATCATCTGGCAGGAAAGTGTGACAGGGGGCTCCTGAGTATGTTGTCATTATCCTCCTCCTGCCCCTAAGTCTGAATCCAGGCTTCCAGTGTTAGGTCAGTGTTCCAGCTGCAAACCCTTGTGTTTTTATTTCATTTTATTTTGGTGTTTTGAGACAGAATCTTGAAGTGTAGCCAGAGCTGGCTTGAGGTCCTTTCTCCTCAGCCACCCAAATGCTGGGATTCCAGTCATGTGTCACCTTTCAGGCTTCATTCTACTATACAAGGAAATTTTCCTTTTGGTGTGGGGGTGGGAGGTGTTTTGGTTTGGAGACAGAGCCTTGGTCTGGCTGCCCTGGTACTACTAGTGCTGCTCAAGTTAGCCTTGAACTCACAGCAGTCCTTGTACCACACCTTCCCAGAGTGTGCTGGCATTAAAGAAGAGCACCATCACACTCATACTCGGTTGGCATTTTTCTTTTTAAGGGTATTTCCTTTGGTAGCCAAGTCCCAAACTCACAAAGCCCTGAATGACTGAATCTCCCTGCTTCAGTTGGTACCTGGAGAGCCTTCTTAAATCTGACTGGTGGTCTCATTACAACTTCCTTAAAGCAGCCCGTGGATATCTGGATAAGGATCTCTTTTCCTTTCTTAAGAACAAAGATAAGATTAAATATTTTGCTTGAATGACACTCTAAAATCTACCACAGAACATTCTGAATTCTCATGTTTACCTTTTTATCTTCTGACTTCTCTGCCATAAATTTTAAAGCTTTTTTAATGTACAGTAATAAACTAAAAACAAGCATGTAATATACGAAATATAGTTTATCTGTGCTGAACCTAACAATATTCAATAATGTGTGACACTGTAATAATGTTTAAAATTCAAATATGTGCTATAATCCTTCTCTTTTTCTATCTGCTGCTGAGAAGAGGATCCAGGTAACCCTCTCCTTGTTATGTTTACAAAACAAAATTTTGTTTTTATCATCTCTCCTATTTGCCTTTAAGATGAGTTCGTTACCTGTGTTCCCACTTTTCCTCCCTCTGAAGGAATAGCAACTTAATTATTTAACTTACATAAGCCACTATATTACTAACCTCTTATGCATCTGAATTATATAGTTTTACAAGTCAAATAATTTCATTTTAGGCAGTCATGTGATTTATGTAAATAATATGTATAAAAATTAAATTATGTTTCATTTTTACGTAAGGTTATATAGATAAAACTTGTTTAAAACTATCAGATACTTATACGTTGAGTAATGTTCACCAACAAAGTTGACTTGGGAGAAAAACCAGGCTTTATATCTTCTTTGAACTGCTCTTGGTAGGAACATTCTTAAATGTTAAGTATTATAATCTTAGTTTTATGTTTACTTATGGAAATTCAAAAATATGAAGGTTTTCAATTTCTATGATAACTTGGTAACTTACGTGTTTTTGATAAAGATATTTTTATGGCACCAGTCATTTCATGCTCTATGTGAATATATACATTTATTTAACACTATTTTTCACTACTCAGGATCAAATGTAGGCTTTGCTCATGCTAGGCTACTGTGCTTACCAGATTTCCAAACTCTGCATTTCTTTATAATGTATGTTCAGTATGCAGCACTGGGCTGGAGAGGTGGCTCAGTGGTTAGGAGCCCTGGCTGTTCTTACAGAGGACTTGGGTTCAGTTCCCAGCACCCCATGGTAGCTCACAACCATCCTTAATTCCAGGGCATCTGATACCTCTTCTGACCTCTGTGAGCTCCTACATGTATGTGATGCACATGTATACACACATACACACACAACTAAATATTTTTAAGAGATGCAATACTTCTTTTAGCTTTGAAAATATGTGACTTGACAGTAATTTTGAAATTTATTTATGTGGCTTTAATAAATTATTAAACATTGGAAGTTTTTATAAAATTAAGGAGTACTACTTCCAGTATAGCTATAAATTTAATATGTGAAATTTAGAGAGGAGTTAATGAATGATTTAGATTTAGTGTTCAAATTATAAAATATTTAAATAATGCTTTAGGTGAACTAGTAAGTGGCTTTTAAAAACTAAAGGTTTTACAAAAGTCATTCCACAATTATATGATTATATTATATGATTAATTCAAAATATGAATATATACCTTTTTGGAATACAGAACATTTTAGTAGATTCTGAGAAGATAAGAGAGAGCTTGATTCAAGAGCTAGTATATAGAGAAAGGTGATAAATATTCCATCAATAGATTATGGAAGAAGGAAATTTGGAGACCTTTTGTGGGGTGCTGTATTGTTTACACTGCTTTGTGACTACGAAATGCATTCCTGAATAGCTTTCTGATAGTGATGCCATTAGTCACCATGAGGGAATCCAGGCAGTGGGATAGTAAAAGGCATAGAGGAGCATGGAGGGACATATAAGTTTGAATTCATGTAAATTATGTTTCCAATAGGGTAGAAAGTTCATGAAAATGTTATTCAAGTTCACTGTCAGAATGTTTTACATCTGTGCTACATAAGCCATAAGGGATGCTTTGCAGCAGTAATCTAGGCTTTGATGATAATGTACCCATCCGGAATGTTTGGGTATGGCAAACTAATATTTTTATGCTTGCCTATTCTTATTCTATGTTATTTACATTATAAGACACAGACCAAAGATATTTAAAGTAAAAGTTAATATAAATATTGTTCTTTCTACATTAAAAGTTACAAAGATATAGAGTACACAGTCTAGTGGAGGAAAGTAGGCTTCCTTTGGGGAGGCTGATGTTTTTGGAGGGCAGGGTGGGAAACCCAGTGGAGGCCTTAGGTTATCTGCCCTTTCTTTTTCCCACTTCTCTTTTCCAGGCCTCCAGTGAGTAGGGCCCCACCACAGCCAGAGAAACTTCAGTCAAACAATGTTGGCAAGAAGAAGAGACCCATAGAGGTAAGGAAAACAAATCTTCCAATATTCCCAAGCTTCCTTAAAAAAAAAAAAAAAAAAAAAAAAAAAAAAAGGGCTGGAGAGATGGCTCAGAGGTTAAGAGCACTGGCTGCTCTTCCAGAGGTCCTGAGTTCAATTCCCAGCAACCACATGGTGGCTCACAACCATCTCTAATGAGATCTGGTGCCCTCTTCTGGTGTAGAGTTGTACAGATACATAGAACATTGTATAGGTAATAAGCAAACAAATAAATCTTTAAAACAAACAAACAAAAAGAAATCATTCAAGTTTTGCCATTAATTTTCATGAAACCAGGTATATCAAATTATATTTGCTTGGTTGGTTGTAAAAGTTGATTGCTTAGCCAGGTGCAGGGGTAATCCCAGCACTCAGGGAGGCAGAGGCATCTCTTGTGAGTTTGAGGCCAGCTTGGTCTACAAAGTGAGTCCAAGACAGCCAAGGATATACAGAGAAACCCTGTCTGGAAAACCAAAAGAACAAAACAATTAAAAATAGTTGGTTGCTTAATTCTTACTCAAGTCTGAAATTTGAATTAGTATCTTTTCCTTTAATTTCAAAGGAGTCTTTTACTTTTATATAAATAATGGCCTGCATTGATCTGTATCTTGGAGAACATGTAAATGTAAATCTATATGAATGGTTCCTGGCCCAGGGAAGCACAGACCCTAGGTGGTGTCTTACAGTTAGTAAATTGACTTTAAAAGTTAAAGATTAAATGTACTATTTCAGGAACTTTTCACCCATGTAATACATTTACTATATAGAGTTTGTTTCTCCCCTCTTCAGGCATTTCAGAATGCCAGTGTGTGCAGCAAACAAACAAACTACAAGAGGTCCAGCATGAGAAAGGTGTACAGCTGTAGGAGGAGTGACGATTGTAGTCACTCCACCACCCAGTAAGGGCAATGGAAATGAATGTTTCTAGTTGTAGGATTCTCTGCCAGAACTTTACCCATGACTTGTCAGAAACAACTTTGGGTTCTCCTGAGTGTCTAATTTGTACACAGTTTATCGTAAATATGTAGAATAAATACTTGGACTAACAATGAATACAAATGGAAACAAAGATCCCTTTGGACATAACAAATGTGTCAATGTTTAACTCAAATCTATTCTCTTGGAATGAGATGACCTTGTGATTCCCTTCTCCTTCCTAGATGTTTATATTAAAAAAAAAAAAAACAACATGTAATGTGTGTTTCTGTTGCTGAAAGCATTTTACATAAAAATATGTCTAATGGCTGTTCTGTTGCATGCATGGAGTCACAGCAGTGGTGTTACCTGCATTAGACCGGGCCCACCAGTACTCCACCACCAACAGGGAAGGCCCTCAGAAGCCCCTCTCCCTGAGGAGCTGTAGACGGCTGGGTGAACAATATCATGTTCCTCAGAGGTGTAACTCGTGGTTAACTTGTCCTCTCTTAAGTGAGTAACCACTACCATGCACACGCAGACAGCAGCAGTCACAGGAAAGAGGCACCAAAGGTGGGGAAGTAGGAGGAAACTTTGGGGGAAGAGAGGGTTCAGTGGGAGGGGAAGGTGATGAGAGGATCGTGGGGGAAGATGCTCAGAGTACGTGTACGTATGTGCATGTACATATCTATCATACATATAGATATACATATCAAACCATGAAAGGCTAAAGAAAAATGTAAATGTCCAGCTTAATTGTGGTTAGAAGTTTATAAAAATACCTAAAGCACGTTCTCCCTTTGACAGACGATGGTAGTACTCTGTCTCACAGCTCTGGTGAGCATTTCCCCTAAGGAAGGGTGTAGTGCAGTGGTCGCTGTCGTTACAGGACCTTGTGCTGGAGCTTGCCTTTGGCTACCGGGGCAGAGACTGTAGGAACAACGCGCACTACCTAAATGACGGTGAGGACATAATCTACCACACTGCCTCCGTTGGAATTCTGCACAATGTCGCTACAGGTGGGACGGCTTCATCCTCTGCATGCTCTTTAATGTAGAAGTTGTTACTCAGCAGCTTAAAATTATTTGTTAAAACTGCAAATAGTATTTTTACTTAATTTACTTAAATTGGGGGGTTGTTTTTGTTTTTTCCAAGACAGGGTCTCACTATGTAGCTCTGGAAGTTTTCCTGTTTTTGTGAGATAAGTTTTACTATGTAGCAGTGGCCGACCTGGAACGTCTGTGAAGACGAGGCTGGCTTCACCTCAAACTCACAGACATCTGCCTGTCTCTGCTGGGGTTGGAAGCATGCACCACAACATCCAACTTCAAATAGTATTTTTTAAAAAATGAAACATTTATATGTTCTGAAGGGAAACCAGAATCTCAAATACTATTTTAAATGTATTAGAGAAATAATTTGAAATTTAAAGATGTTTTATATTGTAGTTGTTTCTGTCTGTTCTGAGATAAAATTATTATTTAGTCCAGGTTAGAGCTATTTGGTAACCCAGGCTAGACTCATTAACCATCCTTATGCCCTAGCTTCCTCAGTCCTGTGCCACTGTGCCCCACCCCCCCACCAATATTTTAGTCTTAAGAGAGTATGACCGAACAAAAGAGTATTTCATATGCTAAGTCTGTATTAGGTACCCGTTAGAAGTGAGTGCTCACTGTGTTTAAAAGCATGCGTTGAGCTACCGTTAAGGTTCTCTTTTCTAAAGAAAGGGAACAAAAAGAAGATGATTCTCTTTTCCAACACCCTCGTCACCCCAATAGATAGATAGTCTGGCATAATTGTCATTGAAAGTGGCAGAGAGTAGCTTGTTGGACAAGTTGTAACTGAGGTAGAAGGAAATGGGGGTGATCTTTCTGAGGCTGTGGAAAGCTAAGTAAGGAAGCTAGGAAGGCTGCTTGCCTGTGCTCTCCTGAGGATCCCTTGTTTGAGAAGGTGAGAAAATATTTGTTGATGTTTACTTGATCAGTTTGATGAAGATCAAATGAAGTTCTCTTATGATATGTAATTATAAACTTCATAAAGCTACAGTTGGAAGCAACACAGATGTTGTCAGTTCAGACACTTCTGGTTTCCCCCTGGGTGGATACAGAGCAGAGACATGTGGGAATCAGATTCCTCTATCCCTGGACATTGCCAACCATGATATGATCTCTATGTTTTGGCTTCCTAAAGAAAAGAATTGATAAGATCATAATAAATCAGAAGCAATTTTCCATTTTATATTTTGGGCTTTTAAAAAATACTAAGAAAATCCTTTCTAATTGAGGTTTTCTGTATCATTTGGGAGAATGGGTAAAAGTAAAATAGGACAACCAAGAAGGAAATAAATGTGCAGACATGTGACTAACTCATATTTTTTCTTGTAATTCTTGGGTTTTTGATTTGTAATGAATATGAGAGAGAGCTAGGGGAGAGGAGGCCTACTTTGTTTTTTGTGTTTCTCTTTACTTTGGGGATACATTGAAGTGGTCAGAGTCTAAGAGTCTCTGCTAGCTTGTATTCCCCTAGACCCCTAGCCCCGAAAAATACAAAACATGATTTAACTGGGAACTCCGTGTGGCCCAGGCCGTCCTCCTCTCTCCATCTGTGGAGAGCCCCAGGCTGGCCTCAGAGGCAGAGAGATTCCACTGCCTCTGTGGGCTTGCGGGTGTGCACTGACATACACATGGTCCTTGAGAAAGTGTAAGCAACACAGGTGTATGAGTGTAATTGTTGAGGTTGTGGAGAAGCTGCTGTGCATGGAGCTCTATAACCCACATCCAGCCTGCAGTCTTGACTTTATTTTTATTTACCGTCTTGTTATCTTCATAGACTTATGTTGGAGCCTTCAAAGGGTTTCCCCACTGTCAGCACTGCTAGATGAACCATATTAGCTTTCTGGTCAGAAACACTGTTCACAAGATAAATGTGAAATATGAATAAACATTGCCCAGATTAATAAATGAAAAGACTACTTTTGTTTTCTCTGTGGCTCTAGTAAAATCTTTTTCTTTACAAAACAAAAAGAGACGATTGTAGGTGAAGATTCGAAATCTTCCATAATTCTAGAACCTGCTTATCTTTCCATCCATGTTGCTGGCTTCCATGACGACATTTTGTTCTGAGAAACTGTGTGTATGCACCATCAGGTACATCTCCAGCCTTTGTTCATCAATCTCCTGTGGTATTTGGTATCTTCAGCTTGTCTGTGGCTTTTCCTTTTAAGGGCTTTATAGCTTTAAGATGAATAATTCATTGTCATTCCTTTTGATAGTAATCACATGGTAAATGCTCACACGATATATTTTGAATGAACAAATAAATTAGTTTATTGTGTTAAGTAAGTGCATTTGGCTGTTGCATCTTAAAGTTTTCAAAGTTAATTCTCAAATTCTTTTTTATAGGGACCCAGAGTTTTTATCAGGAACATAATGATGATATTTTGTGCCTCACTGTAAATCAGCACCCCAAATTTATCAACATAGTGGCAACTGGCCAAGTAGGTATGTTTCTATATTTCAAAAAGAAATAGTTTGAAACATTTATTCTAATAATTTGTTCTAATAATTTCAATACCCTAGGAAAAAATTATGTATATTATATTGTGTGTTACTCAGGATGCATGTGTGCATTCGAAACCTAGCCTGATTACCTTATGCTTATTGCCAGGTAACTTTCTATTCCTTAACTATGGCTATCAGAGTTTGCTCAGGCTATTCAAAATGTAAACTATTGTATAGATAGTTAGCCTTTAGGTTTAACAAGAATTTCTGGTCAGCCGAGTAGTTGCATACAATAGTATAACACTCAGAGGAAGGATAAAAAAAAGTGAGCCAAGAAATTAACTAGACCAATGGGGACAGAACCATTGTTCAGTGAAAGTTAGGCTGGGTGGGAGATAGTGATGGTCTGTTTCATGTTAGCAATCCCTTTGCATTTTAAGGTGTTTGTTTGGTGTTAGTATTGATGAGACTCACTGATGATTTGAAGGTACCTGTGCTTTATTTTTAACTTCTCTCAAAAACTTCAGGGTTCATGACTCTGAGTAGGAGATCAGGTGTTTTAGATTGACAGTCAAAGATTACCGTATTACATTACAGATATGGCTGGTCGAGTATACTTTTCAACATTATTTTTTTAATATTTTATTTAACTTTTATTAATTACACTTTATTCATTTTGTATCCCCCCATAAGCCCTTCCCTCCTCCCCTCCAAGTCCCCCCTCCCCCCCTTTCTTCATGCATGCCCCTCCCCAAGTCCACTGATAGGGGAGGACCTCCTCTCCTTCTTTCTGATCTTAGTCTATCAGTTCTCATCAGAAGTGGCTGCATTGTCAGGGTTCTAGGTTATCTCCATGAATAGTCCTTGGTTGGAGTATGAGTCTCTGGGAAGTTCCCTGTGTTCAAATTTTCTTGTTCTGTAGCTCTCCTTGTGGAATTCCTGTCCTTTCCAGCTCTTGCTATTTCCCATTTCTTACCTAAGATTCCATTCACTCTGCCCGTCAGTTGGCCATTAGGTTCAGTATTTGCTTTGACAGTCTGCACGGCAGAGGCTTTGAGAGGCCCTCTCTGGCAGGTTCCGAGGTTGTTTTCAACATTATTGAAATTACCATGTTTGTTGGGTCTCAGTGAGTCACAGTTGCTACACTCACTTCACTCACTTTTGCCGTATCTTAAGATCTTAATCATCCATGCAAATACTAAGTTGGTTAGTCAGGAATTTGTTCTTCTCTTGGTTGTCTGCATCTATAGCTGTGCCACATGGAACCCTTGTATTTTCCCTTCTGTAGAGTTTTCTTTAAAAAAAAAAAAATTAGTTTTTAAAGTCAACCTACAAAGTGGTAGATTTTTGTTATGGGATTGTCATGTATATGTATCATTATACATTTTTCTTTATTGTTTATTGTGTGTGTGTGTGCGCGTGTATGCACACATGAAGAAGCCAGAAGAGTTCTCGTACTCTGTTACCCTTTGCATCTGTTTCTTTGAGGAAGGGGCTTTCTCTGAACCTGGGATCCTCCTACATATTATTTCTAAAAGTCTTTCCCAGGGAGAGTCATAAACAACATTTGTCCCTCCTCTTAAGGTTCCATTCCGCACAAGTTCACCCTGGGGAGCCCACTCTTGGGATTGTTTACAGAGCATGGGCGATGGGTTTCCTGCAGGCCCTTTGGAGCCACCCCTGACAGTCTTTATCCATCAGGGATGATGGCTTTCCTCAAGCTGTGTAGATGGAACCCCAACCCCTGGTCTCCCTCAGCCTGGGGCCATGAGCAGTTAGGGTCCAGTTGCGCACAGTGCATGTGGAGTGGCTGGATACTCAGGTGAGGTCTCATGGCCTTCCTTTCTCTCCCGTGAGGGGATGCAAGCAGCCATTGTGCCTAGCTGCAAAGGTGTTTCCCAAGTGGGCACAGCTGAATGCTCCAATGTGGCAGGGTTTTTGTCTTGTTTTGTTTTGTTTTTTTGGCTAAGAGGATAGGGTATCATAGTACAACATGTGGAAAATCTTTAGTTGTGATGAAGAGCCCCTTTTGCTTTTTGGGTTATTTAATAACCTTTTCTGCCATGTTCCTCAGACCTAATTCCTTCCTGCAGGCACAGATGCATCAAACCTCCAAAGTGTAATTAGCAATGCATTTTATAAACCTAAGTTGTTATTATTATGTTTTATAAGTTTACTATTATTATTCATACTATTTATAGATAACTTTTTTACTTATTCTTTATTGTAGGTGATTCAGCAGACATGTCAGGTAAGGAAACTGAATACTTTCTGTTTTAGTTATATAATGGTGCATGCAAATATATTTCTCCCCGTAAGTCCAAGCATTTACTGTTCTACATATAGCTTCTAGAATATTAATGACAAATAACATTTTAAAATCTTTAATAATAATAGTTTTTTTTTTTTAAAAAATGGTTTGGGGACTGGGAAGATAGCTGAGTCAGTAAAACACTTGCCTCACAAGCATGAGTACCTGAGTTCAAGAACCCACGTGAGAATACAAGTGTGTGGGGTGTACACACACTTAAATCTCAGCAGCAGGATGGTCCCTGGGGGTTGCTCATCAGACAGCACAGCCTAATGGGCAAGCTCCAGTCTCAGAACTACGGTGGGTAGTACCTGCATGAGTGAGGCCTCCACACACAGCGCACATGCATGCACCTGCCCACATACACCCCCCCCCCCCCACAGGCGCATATGTGCTCATAAGTGCTTGGACCTCTCAAGTTTGCCTGGAAACTGTGAGGAAGAGTTTTCTTACATCACATTATGTAGTCATCACACAAATTGTTCATGGTGGTCACTAACTTGCTAGCATCATATAGCTAGTACAAAAGTTATTAACTTATAAGCTATTTCTGTTGTTGAACATTTATCAACAAATCACTTAAAAGTTTAAAAGTAATTTTTTTATTAATTTGACTATGGTTTTATAAACTTAAGAAAGCAATTAAATTAATAATATGTTTTTATATGTCCATTGTTTTACATATGTAACAACATATGTAATAAAAGTGTATAATAACTAGGCTTTTTTTTAACTATCTTCATTTTGTAATATAATAAGTATTAGCAAATTAGTAAGAAAATATTCTCCAGAGGTTTCTGTTTTATGTTTTTCACTAGAGTGCAGTATGATACTGTACTTTGACTAGTCCACTGCTAATCTGTTCAACACAGTAAGCAAGGTGTTGTTTCCTTGGTGACTCTTAAGAGTAGAAATTAGCAAATTGTTCCCCTTGGGGCAAATCTAGTTCAGCACTTGCTTTGTGTAGCAGATGAGCTAAAGATAGTTGGTTTTATACTACAATCCACAGACCTAAAGAAGCTAAATAACAAGGAGGACCCTAGGGAGGATGCTTAATTCTCATTCAGGAGGGCAAATAGACTAGACACCAGAAGTGGCTAAAAAGGGGGAATAAGAGGGAGCCTTACCGTAGATATCCTCTGAAAGACTCTACCCAACAGCAGATCAAAGCAGATGCTGAAACTCACAGCCAAACTTTGGGCAGAGCGCAGGAAGTCTTATGGAAGAGTCGAGGGATAAAAGAACATGGAGGGGATAGGAGCTCCACAAGGAGAACAACAGAGGCAACGAATCTGGGGCCTGGGGGACCTGTAGAGATTGATGTACCAACCAAGGACCATGCATGGAGAAGACCTAAAACCCCTGCTCAGATGTAGCAAATAGGCAGCTCAGTCTCCATGTGTGTGCCCCAGTAAGGGGGAGCAGGGACTGTCTGTGACATGGACTTTGTTTCCCCTGATGAGGCAACATGGACTCTGACATGCAGTCTTTGATTACTTCCTCCTGACAGGGTGGTCTTGCTAGGACAAAGAGGAAGAGGATGTAGGTAGTCCTGATGAGACTTGATATGTTGGGGTCAGATGGAAGGGAAGGAGGGCTCCCTTTTTCTGAGGACTGGGGGAGGGGGGAAGAGTGAGTGGAAGACCAGGAGGAGAGAGAGGGAGAGGGCTACAATTGGGATGTAAAATGAATAAATTGTAAAAAATAAATTAAAAAAAAGATAGTTGGTTTTTTTTTTTTCTTTTTTCTTTTTCTTATTTAAACCAATTTGGATAGTTGAGGAAAAAAAATCAGAAAATTCATGATAACAAAAATTACATGGAATTTAAATTTCTGTGTTCATAAATAAAACATTATTGAGCACAGCCATGCTTTGCTATATGTCACCTACAGTAGCTTTGTGTTGAATGAATGTAGTTTCCATATAACTTCTATGAAGACTGAAAAATGTACAATGTGTTTTTCCACTCCAGAGCCTTACTTGTACTAAGCTTGCGGTTTCTCACTGACCATCTCTAGCACTCAAACATACATCTTGTTTTGACAAGCTGTTCAATTATTATTGCCTGGTTTCTTTATCTAAATTCTCTTTTCTGAAAAGTGCCGTTTATAATACATCCTGAAGGATTCTGTATTTTTTCCCTTTCTTTTCTTTCCTGTCTTTTTTATTTTTATTTTTTTAAATTTAGCTGCAATTTTGAGCTGTTATAAATACGTCCCTCATAAGTACACATTTCCGTGTTTCCGAGGTTGGTTTATGCCAGACTTAGAAGTGGAAACTTGGAGATGGTTGTAACCCTGGATTTATCTTTGCTCAGCGACAGCCCCCTCTGTCCACATCTGGGATGCAGTGAGCAAGCAGACGTTGTCTGTGCTAAGATGTTCCCACTCAAAGGGCGTCTGTGCCGTCAGCTTCAGCGCTACTGGCAAGCTGCTGCTGTCTGTAGGGCTGGACCCAGAGCACACTGTCACTATCTGGAGATGGCAGGAAGGTAGGATCCTTCTCATGTGTGCACTTAAAAACAAGAACACTAGACAATATGAATGCGCTCTTTTAATATTTGCTGTTAAGTTAGTGATTGGAATCTTGTTTCATTACAGTCCTACAAAGCACTTAGCACATGGTTGGCCCCATTTAGAAAGCCTGGTTGCCATAATCTCACAAGCTTGAAGCAATGATACCACAGTTAGTGTTAAAAAAGATGCACAATGATTTCCTTTCAGTACGAAACTATGTGTGTTTGCTAAGGATTTGATTAGTTCTGAGGTATTTAATATGAAATGAAGATTGTCAGTCATGGAGCCACTTGCCTGTAATCTCAGCACTCAGGAGGATGAGGCAAGAGGATTGCTATGAGTTTGAAGCCAGCCTCGGCTACATATCAAATTCAAGGCAATATATAATTACGACCCTGTCTCAAAAAAAAAGTGTATTGAGATCCAACCCAGAGTAGATACCCACACACATACACAAATACACCCCCCCACACATAAACACACACACATACATGCACATATACATACACACCCATGCACATATACATATACACCCGTGCGCACACACAGGCACACACAGGGTACATACTACACAGATGACCTGCCACTGAACTACATACATCTCTTAACCCAAGAGAAGATACACATGCACATTCTATTTTGAGACAGGATCTTACTCTGTAGTCCTGTTGGCTTGGAATTCACTGCGTAAATGCCCGGGTGGCTTCAGATTCCCAGAGGTCCACCTGGCTCTACCTCCCGAGAGTGCTAGGATTGAGAATGGAAGCCCAACAGAATAAATTTCCTAACACACTCTAGACAGAACACTTAATTTCTGTAACGAGAAAGTAATAGTGCTACACAAAAAAAGTCTCTTAAATGGCCTCTGAATTGTCCCAAGGTAGCCCATGAATAGGTGTCACTTGTGAAGATGTGTGTACCCAGCGATTATAGGTCATGTGATTGTTTAGTTCTAGAGCAAGGGTCAGGGCCTTCTTTTAAGCATTTGTGTTGGGATTTTTGTTTTGTTTTAAGCTATATAAATTGAGGACATTGTTCAGCCTTGTTAATTAGCTTGGTTCTTATATAATCTGGAACATTTTATTTTATCTTCTGTATTAGGGGCCAGAATTGCCAGCAAAGCTGGACACAACCAACGGATTTTTGTAGCAGAATTTCGACCAGACTCAGATACTCAGTTTGTCTCTGTGGGAATAAAGCACGTGAAGTTCTGGACCCTGGCAGGAAGGGCTCTTCTCAGCAAAAAGGGGCTTCTGAGCACTCTGGAAGATGCCCGGATGCAGACGATGCTTGCTGTTGCATTTGGTGCAGTATGTCCGTTAAAGTGCTGTGTGATGGTGTGATCTTGAAGTTGTCATGTTGTATATTCATCAACAGCATTAATATTGACTGGGAACTGTAACACAACAGTCAGTGCAAGCCCTGGTCAAGAATATAAGTCATCTTTTGAAAGTCCAGTCTTTTTAAACATTAAGTACTGGCAAAAAAGTGAATGAGATCATTATTGTAGAACATTTGCATCCTTGGATCCTTACTGTTCCCCAAGGCTTCATTGGTCATGCGCTTGCCACCCTCTGCAATCTCAGTCTCCCAGTGCTTCTCACACACCTCACATGCGCTAGACTAAAAGAAAGGGAAATCGAGAAATCATGCTCAGGTGACTTCAGGGCAGACTTGGGTTTAGTGTTTCCTTTGCTTTCTGTCATGGAACCCTTGTTCACCTCATAGTTGGAAGTGCTCTGGGCCAATGTGTCTTTCAGGGGAGCAGGGAGTTGAGAGCAGAGAACACAGTCCCTGCACTTGGTGGAGTACTCAAACACCTCACTGTGGCCTGTAGTTTATACTCACATCTGTCCTTTAACCCTGCCCTGGTGAGGCTTTCTGAATTCTTTAGTTCCAAGAAAGCTAAGTAATTTTTAAAAACATATGTGGGTATTATATATTTTAAGAAAGAAAGTTAAAACACCCTTATTTTGAAAAGAACTAACAATATCAAAATAACAATAACCTCTTGTGTATTTTTAGTATAAGAGCTGTCACTTGTTTCCAAAGCAAAACCCAGGTTGGAATGTAAGGACCCCAGCACTTGATTTGCCAATGTAGATGAACTTTATTCATAAAGCAGCTTTGTAGCCAAGTGTCCATTCTTGGTAAAGAAAGAGAGAGAGAAGAAGAGGGAAGGAAGGAAGGGAGGGAGGGAGGGAGGGAGGGAGGGAGGGAGGGAGGGAGGAAGGAAGGAAGGGAGGTAAATGTAATAACAAATACAGGAGAAAAAGCTTTTTTATATGTGAAGCAGCGTGACCAGAATATTTTCTTACAAGGTAGGCTTATGTTCAGTATCAGCATTTTTCAAATGCTATAACTATACATGAAAACAAACAAACCACATATATACTCATGTGATGCTTCTGTGTGAGGGGCTGGGAAAGGGCAAAGGAGGAAGAATGCTGGTGTTCACAGCTGAAGCAAGCTCCAACTGCAGATTCACCAAGTAGTATCTTTCCTAGATCTGTAGGAGCTAGTAAGGTCTCTCTGTCTTTGCTGTAGATAACAGACTTACTTTCTGTGACAAAAATTCTTAAGTTATTTTCATCCCTATTCCTGACTGCACCTTGCTTAATCCTAGTGTTTAGTGACCTTTGAATTAGTTATTAGCCAAAGGCACTGATCCAAAGAACAATGTAAGCAAAAGTTATAGTATTTTAGGAGCGATTGGCCAAGGCTAATCCTACTAGTTCAGGACAGACTTGGGAAAGGAAACAGCCCAAAGGGAGCTAAGCCTCATTTCAGCCTCCGCCCTGGGTCCAGTGTCTCCCACACTTTGCATGTGCTTCATCAAAGCAGGTCAACTAGCATTCCACTCGCGTAGAGGATGACATCTGTTCGACCTCTCTTTGAACTTTTGATGAGTTTGTCTCCCCCCTCCCCACTCCTTTTCAGAATAACTTGACGTTTACAGGTACCATCAGTGGTGATGTCTATGTGTGGAAAGAGCACGTATTGTGTAGAGTGGTGGCTAGAGCGCATAATGGGCCTGTGTTTGCCATGTATACCACCCTGCGAGATGGACTGATTGTGACTGGTGGCAAGGAAAGGCCGTGAGTCCTACTTCTTGTCCTCACTGACTGTTTATACATGTGTTGTCTATCTAAGGCTTCCGGTTAGGTATTCTAGCCCTTTTCTTTTAGGCTGCACAGGTTAAACTACTCATGTGCTTCTCCTTCATTGCTGTTTATGTATGGTTCTCTGGATTCTCTAACTCATCTTCATTCACTTTTTGGCATTTTATTTTCCTGTACCTTTTCCATTTGTTTTGTGTGTAGGGGGTGGAGGAAGGTATGTATCCCAGCACAGGTGTAGAAATCTGAGGACAGCTTGTGGGAATGGGCTCTCTCCCTCCACTGTGCCATTTGCAGGGGTCAGACTCAGGTCATTAAGGCTTAGAGTACCCTTATTCACTGTGCCATCTTGCCTTCCACTTTTGGACATTTTAGATATACCTGAACTGCTGCCGGAGTGCTACTTGTCTGAGACAGGCATAGGCAATTGTCCTTCTGATCAAGAATGGTGTCCCAAATCCCTGTGTACTTGTATCAGTATTGCTGACAGGACATGAAGGGAACCTTTACTATAGAACCAAGGTTGCATCTTCATCCCTGCTGTCTCGCTGTAAAGCTCCTGTAGCTAAATGAAAAAGGAGTGAAAGGGTGCTAGAGACAGCTGTGAAATCACTCTTCCAGGACCTCAAAGAAAACTGTGAGGAGAGACCCTTGTTTGAGTCCCTTTCAAATCCCCAGACATAATACATAAAACACTGACATTTATTTCTGGGCTGAGAAGTAAAAGAGGGCTTGCGGAGTAAAAGTGCTTGCTCTCTGCACCTGAGACCTGAGGACCAATCCCAGGACCCACATTGAAGCTGGAATAGCCAGACCAAGTACCATAAGCATTTGTAATTCCAGCACTCTCCCAAGGGAGAAGCCCAGCCGGCTAGTTTGGATCAGCTGCAAAGAAAGTCTGTCTGAAACATGGTGAGAAGGCAAGGACTGACACCTGGTGGACGTGCAGGAAGCCTGCAGCCGCGTACATCCATGCACAGGGACACACACAACATAAAAATTTAAAAAAATAGTAGGATTGGGGTTTGGAGAGACAGCTCCGCAGTCATTAGTATGCACTGCCCTTGCATAGGACCTGAGTTCAGTTCCTAGCACGCAGGTTGGTCCTGTAACTCCAGTTTCAAAGGATTCAGTGCCCTCTTGTGGACTCTGAGGGTACTTACACTCATACATGCACAGACTCCCCCACCCACCCAACAGACATGTATGCACATAATTTAAAGACATTTTAAAAATCAAATTAAGGCTGGGTTGGTGCTCCACACCTTTAATCCCAGCATCTGGGACGCAGTTGTAAGCGGGTCTCTGAGTTCGAGGCCTGCCTGTTGCATCGTTTCCACAGCTCCTTCCCCTAAAGATAAAAACCATTTGCCACCAGTGTTACCACCTGCAAACTAGAAAGTGACACAGTAACTGAGCAGTGCACTTCTTTCACTGCAGAGGGGAACCCACAGTTCTCAACTGAGCACAAGTGGCCAGGCTGATTCTTTCATGGGAAGGTGCGTTTTCCCTACTGCAAGCAAAATGAAGGAGTCACTCTTCAGTTCTTTCCAGACAACATCCATACGTGGCTCTATTTTACCCTTTAGATATTATCCGATACTTTGTATCCCCACAGCGCCTCATTTTGCACGCCTTTACTTATTAGTAGCTTCACAGTTTCAGCAGGGTATCTTAATAATTGTAGAAATGTACTTTTGGCCCTTAGAAGTAAATTTTACAGCATTGCATTGATAATCCTCTTTTTTGCTTTGCATTTCAGTCCTTTCTGATGTTAAAAATGATTTTGTGGAACTGGTGTGATGGCTTAGGTTAAGACATTTACCATGCATACCTGGGGATGAGCTTAATCCCCAGGAAAAGGTGGAAGGGGGCAGCAGATTCCAGAGTTGTCCTCTGACCTCTGTGTGCACACACAACTGTTAACAACAACAAAAAATACTGTTTTGCGCATTTTCTTAGTGGAGAGCTATTATGAGAAATTCATTGTAATGTATGATGGACTAAATAAAATTATGCTTGTGTCAGAAGAAAATGAATATTTTACAAAATAAAATTTACTGATTTGAGTATATTTGACTAAGATATAGTATGTATCCTTAAATTGCCTGAAAATTTAGAATACTAGAAGTTATAAATAGGGTGCTTAAAATATTCTGACAACATAGTGTTATAATGAAAATTATTGTAGTCATCAATTATAAATACTTATTTGGGTTTTGTTTTTATTTACCTAGGTCAAAGGAAGGAGGCGCAGTTAAACTGTGGGATCAGGAACTGAGGCGATGCCGGGCCTTCAGGCTTGAGACAGGACAAGTCACAGATTGTGTTCGGTCTGTGTGCAGAGGCAAAGTAAGGTGTTCCTTGAGCCAGTGTGATGCAGCAGAAAATAGAGAGCAGCTGTGATCCCTGCGCTGTGACTTAATAAGCAATACTTAGTGATACACAGGGTGCTGTTGTTTGACGTTTACTGATACAGAAAACTTGTCTAAACACTACTTAAACCTGTTTTGTCTTGAATCTGCTGATTGAACTGTGATAAGATAGGTGTGAAAATCCCCACCACTGACTCATTTTTACTAGAGCAGCTCTCTCCATCTCCAGCAACAGTAGATTTCCATGGTGCTGTGGCCTAGGACTTCCTCCTTTAGAGACTTCCACTTGTGTGACTAGGATCTTGATGTGCAACGCAGAACGTGAATGAAGCAGAGGAGAAGGGGTTGGACAGGCACAAGAGGTCTTAGGATTGGGGAGTTTTTATATTACCTTGCTCAAGGTTGTAACTTAGATCCAGGTTCAAGGTGAAGCAGAGCTTGTTGTTTTAAGTGCTGGTTCTGTATGTGAGTGCTGTACCTGCATGTGTGTCTTTGTACTGTATGTCTGCCTGGGGCCCACAGATGCCAGAAGGAGACATCAGATCACCTGGAACTATAGTTACAGATGGTTGTGAGCTGCAGAACCAAACCCAGGTCCTCTGCAAGAGCAGTGACTGCTCTAAAGACTAAACCATCTTTCTAGCTCTTTAAGCAAAGTTTTAAAGTTAAAATTTACAAACGGAGTTTTAAAATGAGCTGGTCCTTATCTTACATTAGCAAATCCTCCCCCCCTCCCCTCACCTCCCCCCTTAGATGAGATTGTCAGGTGGCTTATAAGATAGATGCACTGTTTAGGGTTATAAGTGAGGGATGAGTGCTGATGAAGTTACACTCAAACACCACCCATGCAGTGGCCTTGCTTCAGCCTCCTGGGTGCTGGAATTACAGAGGTGCACCACCATGTGGAAGCTCATCTCTCTATCTCTCAGAAGAGGATTATTGTCTTCTTTTAGAAAGGCTTATTAGCCAGGCACCACCTTTAAGCCCAGCACTTAGGAGGCAGAAGCAGGTGGATTTCTGAGTTCAAGGCCAACCTTGTCTACAGAGTAAATTCCAGGTTTACACAGAAAAACCCTGTCTCAAAAAAAAATAAAATAAAATAAGATAATAAACAAAAAAATAAAAGAAAATCTTCTTAATAATTTGGGGTTGGCAGAAGGAGAAAGACAAACATGGGATATACTCACTTATATAGACCTATAAGATATGATAAACATAATGAAATCTATACACCTAAAAAAGATAATCAATTGAGCGGACATGGGGTAAGATGATCAATCCTCGTTTAGAAAGACAGATGGGATGTGCATTGAACGTATGACAGGAGTCTACTGAGCGCATCATCTGAAAGACTAACTAGCAGTGTTTTCAAAGCAAAGACTCATGACCAAACCTTTGGCAGAGTACAGGGAATCATAAGAAAGAAGGGGAGTTAGTCTGATGGGGAAAGGATAGGAGCTCCACAAGGACCAAATATATCTGGGCACAGGGTCTTTTCTGAGACTGACATTCAACCAAGGACCATGTATGGATATAACCTAGAACCTCCACTCAGATCTAGCCTGTGGTAGCTCAGTAACCAATTGGTTTCCCAAAGTGAGGGGAACAAGGACTATTTCTAACAGGAACTCAATGGCTGGCTCTTTGGTCTCCCTACCCCCGAAGGGAGGAGCAGTCCTGTTAGGCCACAGAGGAGGGCTTTGCAGCCAGTCCTGAAGATACCTGATAAAACAGGATCAGATGAATGGGGAGGAGGTCCCCCCTATCAGTGGACTTGGAAAGGGGCACGGTGGAGATGAGGGAGGGAGGGAGGGACTGGGAGGGAACGAGGGATCGGGACACGGCTGGGATACAGAGTTAATAAAATGTAACTGATAAAAAATAAATAAATAAATAAATAAATAAATAAAATAATAATTTGGGGTTGGGGTTTGTTTTCAGGTGCATCTGGTTTTTTGATTTGCAGTCAGCAAAAATCCCAGTCAAATGCCTGAGGGCTTTCTTTTCCAGTGTCCCTTTAAAGTTCCCTATTTTGTGTCTCTTAAGAACAAGAAAACCTCACACATTTCTGTAAAGGCTGTTAAGGCACTGCATGTCAGTCAGTCAAATCATGTGTTGTCCTGTCTGTGCACTTAAATCCTAGTTTACTTTAAATTTTCTTCTTCTGTTCAGACAAATCCTGCTGTGTAGTCCAGGATGGCCTGAAATTTGCAGTCACTTATTTCCTATTCTGGAGGTCCTAATATTATCATAGTCAAAGCCCAGACTCTGATTATTGAGGAGTATTGGTGCATCAACACTGAGAGAAGTTATCTCTAGCACAGCCTCCACCATGCAGGGATGTTGCAGTTGTGTGTTCCTAGGACTAGAAATGCTTGCAGGAGCTAATGCATGTGACTGTTGCAGCACATTAAGTGTATTGGTCCTTTTGCTTTTCAGGGCAAGATACTAGTTGGAACAAGGAATGCAGAAATAATTGAAGTTGGAGAGAAAAATGCAGCATGTAACATTTTAGTTAATGGTCATGTGGATGGGCCAATCTGGGGACTAGCAACACATCCTTCCAGGGATTTTTTTCTTTCTGCTGCAGAAGATGGGACAGTGAGACTCTGGGATATTGCTGATAAAGTAGGTACAAACACTTTTTAGTGAGAGTTACAGCTTTTAAGAAGTGTTAAGAAGCTTTTAAAAACTGTTAGCTTTAACTTGGTATTATTTTGAGGTTTAGGGAAAAATTGGTTTCAGCTGTAAATATTTCCTGTGATTCTTGCTTCTTATGCAGAAGATGCTAAACAAAGTGAATTTGGGACATGCTGCTCGGACAGTGTGTTACAGCCCTGAAGGGGACATGGTGGCCATTGGAATGAAAAATGGAGAATTTATTATATTACTTGTGAGTTCTCTAAAAATATGGGGAAAGAAGAGAGACAGGCGATGTGCAATCCATGATATAAGGTTAGTCAATACATAGAACTGATTTTGTATCTGATTTTTACAATGACTAGTATGAACCTTAAAAAACTTGTTTATTCATACATACAGTCCTTACAGGCTAATACCTTATTTTTGCAGTATGGGGGATCATACCTATGACCTCATGCTTTTGAGGCAAAGGTACATCCCCAGCACCAATACATTATTTCAGCTGCATGGTGGCAAGACTATATGAATTCTCCTTGCTAAATTAAAAATGCCGTGAACATCACCTATACTGTCCTATGACACCAAGTACTGAACATGCGCAGTACACTCACTGTGCTGAGGACTGTTTTGTATGGTTAATACGAGAGCCAGCAGCCTTCAAGAAGTTTGAAAACCAAGGTTAGAATACATTTGCTTAATCTCAGCAAGGCTTCCCAGATCAGCTGTGGCCTTCCTCTGATAGCCCTTCCTCCTCATTGCCGTTTACAAGCCTTCCCTACATCTGTATCCCTTCCTTCCTTCCGCCAATACTCACTGGTATCTATTTTCCATAATTCAAATTAATCAAAACCTTTTTGAAAGATCATGTGCGTGCCTGTGCACACATGCACGTACCACAGGGTGCGCACATGGTGGTCAGAGGGCCATTTGCAGAAGTTGGTTCTCTGCTTCTGCCACCTCTATCCCAGGGATAGAGCTCAGGCTGTCAGGCTTGACAGCAGGCACCTTTACCTACTTAGCAGTCAGTGACCTTTAACTCTTTCTTGGTCCTTTGTTTCTTAGTGCTTAAACTAATTTTCATAGTAGCTACCTTTCCAGAACAGTGTGTTAAGATTATCAGGTCCAAGTTTCTCAAAAAATGGGTCTTTTCAGCAGTAAAAAATCTCAAGGAACTTGAGCAGTGAAAATGTTAACAGTGGCTTTTCTTCACCCCTGCATGCCTCTGATGTTGCTCAGCAGGACGCATGGACATATTCCAACACTGAGTCTGCCCCATGCTGCTTCTCACGACTGATAGGGGAGAACTCTCATTTTTTAACTTTTAAATATTCTTCCAGCTTGAAGTTGTCATTTCATCCTAAGAAGCTGAGTGAACTCATCTGGCTGTGTTTGGATATTAAGACATCATTTTTCTATCTTTCATGTTAACTTAGCAATTCTGGAATGTTAACTTTTAGTTATTTTGAAGCCAGTCATGGTGGTGCACATCTTTTTAATCTTGGGAGGCAGAGACAGGCTGATCTCTGAGTTTGAGGCCAGCCTAGTCAATAGAACAAGTTCCAAGACAGCTGATGCTACATAGAGAAACTCTCTCAAAAGAACAAAACAAACAAAAGTAATTTTTAAATTAGAATTGGAATATTTAATGTACAAGCAAAACGTAAAAACCTTTACTAAATGTTAAAAGGCGAATACAATCTGCGAGCTTGGTCAGATGTCTTGTAGGTAACTAAAAGTTCCTTATCTTCATAGTTAAACAATTGCGTGGGACCTAACTTTTTTTTTCTATTTTTAAACATTTTATGTATTCAGATTTAGTCCAGATTCCCGGTATCTGGCAGTGGGTTCTAGTGAGAACTCAGTGGACTTTTATGACCTAACCCTGGGACCCACCCTTAACAGAATCAGCTATTGCAAAGACATTCCAAGCTTTGTCATCCAAATGGATTTCTCTGCTGATAGCAGACATCTGCAGGTAAGGCACCAGTACCACACGCACCCAGAGGCTTGCTAGTACATTTCCTTATTGAATGCATTTAAAGCCTGGTATTACAGCACAACTCTGTAGGAATTTATTGTGTAATTTGTATAATTAAACTAAATAAATTTGTATACACTCTTAATTCCATACCCCATTTTTTTGTGAAAATTTTACCATTTATGTGTATACGTTATGAGTTATAGAATTATACCCATCATCTCAGAAGTTTTTGTAGCAAGTGATTATAATCTCACCATTCAGTGGAGCCCCAGTGTAGATGACCTCTAGCCTTCATCGCTGTGCTCAGTCTGCACCTCCTATTCCTACCAGCATCTCATTTCCTTACCTGCACATTTTGCTGTCATTTTTGCATCCTCCTGATGACACATCTATCTGATGGTAATGGATTTTGCCTCCATCTAGTGACTTTTACTTTCCATTTTGGCAACAGGTTTCTAGTGGCTGCTATAAACGGCATGTCTATGAAGTGCCTTCAGGAAAACACCTTGTGGATCATGCTGTCATTGACAGGATCACGTGGGCTACCTGGACCAGGTAAGCACATTATTCAAGTGACTTTTGAAATTAGAAGTTGTGAGCTAGGGAAATGGCTCAGGAACAGAGTGTTTTTCTAGCATGATCAAGGCCACATGTTTGAGCAGAGAACAGGAAAAAAGCCTAGACAACTCCTGTTGTCCTAGCATGTGAAGGAAGAGATTTGTTTCAGGTTCTAAGCAGGCTTGAGAGTGAACTTGAGACTAGCCAGGGATATATGGCCAAGACTATCTCAAAAAACAAAAGCAGGAAAGTTCTGTTTTTGAAGTTATTCCATAAGGGAATACATAATTTTGTTATCCTGACTTAAGAGAAAAACAGGTCCTGATTCTGGGACCCCTTCTGACCACTGTCCTACATTCTGTCAGTTTCCATGGCTCAACAAGTTCTTGAAAAGAATTTGTGTACTGACCTTGAAGCTCTCATGACATTCTTCTAAACAGTCAACAGCAGTGCACATCTAACCCTGCACTCGGGAGGCAGAAGCAGCTGATACTTTTGTTTACTGTGACTGGATGTCTGGGACATCGATGATGCCTTTGCCTTCCCTTCCATCCAGTACTCTAGGAGATGAAGTTATGGGAATCTGGTCCAGACACGCTGAGAAGGCGGACGTCACTTGTGCCTGTGTGTCCCACTCAGGAATTACCCTTGTGACAGGAGATGACTTTGGCATGGTTAAACTATATGATTTTCCATGCCCGGAAAAATTTGTAAGTCTATTTAGTATTTTGTATCACTTTAGTTGTTTCTTATGTGACTTTTTTCACATATTTAAAATGTATGGTTCTGATATGAAAATACTGTAGCTAAATGTTTATTTTTAAAGGTTTCCTCAAACTTCAACTCCTAAAATAAAATCTATTAAAAACAAATCTTCCACACCAGGTGTGGTGGTGCTTACCTTTGATCCCAGCATTCCAGAGGAAGGTAGAATCAGCTAGATTTCTGAGTTCAAAGACAACCTGCTAAGACCCTGTTGTCCCCACCCCCCTAATCCCCCCAAAAAGCCAACCCAAATCTTTCTCTATAGTCTTTGGAAATTCACAGGAAAGTTCTGATGAGCTTAAAACAAAACAAAACCTGTAATCATTTATGGGTTCCAACCCCCACCCCCTTTTTTTCAGATGATAACACAAATGACCTAGTTTGTTGTATGCAGACCTGTGAACCCTTTGCAGCAGTCCCTACTCTGGTGGTGAATTGTGGTGTTATAGGAACCTTAGTGTACAGCACTGCTGAGGGAGCTTTGTCTGTTTTGGTCTTAGGCAAAGCACAAGAGGTTCTTGGGCCATTCCCCTCATGTGACAAATATTCGATTTACCAGTGGTGATCGACATGTTGTCAGTGCTGGAGGCGATGATTGCAGGTCAGTGCTTTGTCAGCTCAGGGGGAGCATGGCTACTTTGTTACTATTAAAAAATTAACGACTCTATGTATAGCTGTGGTAATGAACACAGCCCGCATTTATCAGAAGATAACCAGTGACTCTGAAGCCATTAACCTCAGACAAACAGATGAAAAGAAGTTATTGTACAGTTGTTTTGAAAAATAAATTGGCAGAATCTTCTGAAAATCTAGAATGTGATGGAACCCCTTGTCACTTTTTTCTGGTTACAGTTTGTTTGTCTGGAAATGTGTACATATGCCTCACTGAAAGGTATGATGCTGAGAAGACTAAACAAATCTCACCTCAAGAGACCAGTTCCATGATGGAAAAACCAAAACCAAACTGCATGGTTAAGTGGTGCTAACAGAAGACTGACAGGGCAGGATGTGCATGCAGAATCGACCACGGCCGAAGACTGACAGTTCAGAGTGCTTGCTGTATGTACCAACACACAATCCATACACTGCCAGATAGTCAACTGCAAAGAGTGACTGGTTATTTGGTAAAAGCTATCTTCTCCTCTTAGTGAGGAGTGTGGAATTTTGGCAGACTTGCCCAGATTTTTTAGGGTACAGCAGTCTTAAAACATTGGAGGAAAAAAAAAATCACATTTCTAATATTTCTTCTCAAGGTTTGTTCAATGAAATATTTTGCCCTTGCACAAGGAAAGGAATAAACAATCATCACCCTAGAGTGTCAGTTTTCAAAACGCAAACATTTTTTTTTTTTAAGGGAACTTACACAAGCCTTCCTGGTAACTGTTCCCTATTCCTTAATAAAGTCCCCCCACAAAGGCCTGAATCTAGGAGTAGGTCCAAAGTCGGCATTATATGACTAGTATGTTTTCACTTATGAGCTGTCAATCTTTGTGTTTAGAAGCCATCTCTATAAAATCTGAGTCACAATTACGGCCTCATTAATAGGAAAGTGATACAAATGAACGTTTCAAAGTGTACAGTTTTCTTAAGGTTCTGTGATAGCAATAGCTCTTAACTGAAAGATAATATTGTATATTTAAAGGTATGATCTAATTAATGTTTATTGTATAAACAAAAGCATTAAATTCATACACTAATAACACTGGCATAAAGTTTTATATAGTTTTGTATTGAGAAAAACTTTAGACGTATGTCACCCTATAAGGCTATTTTCCAAAATGAGTAACTCCAGGTTTATCTGAAGAACTCAGTCCTTACACTTTAATGCTGCCAAAGACTGGGACTTCTTGTCCAGGACTTTGCTGTTTAGCCTCGCTAGTTTCCTCAAGATGAAAAATCCAGTAGACTGATGTATAAAAATTTATTTTTCTACATGTAAAGACATTGAGGATGCTCTACTGGTTATCTCCATTTTTATTTTACTGTGTGAATTATCTTTGTTGAATAGATTCTCCCCCCACCCTGCCCCTCAGGCTTCTGGAATCCTGTACGGCTTGCTATGTTTTCTATGGCTAAAAAAAAAATTAGAATGTTAAAACCAGAAATGAATACATCGCAGCAAAGAACGTTTGTCTAAGCAGTGCTTGGAGCCTGGTCAGTTTTAAAGCTGAAAGCTGATAAAGAGACTGCAAGAAATTTAAAGCATAATTCTTCCATTGTTTTTGCCAAATGGTCCATCTAAATTAAATTAAGCAAAGTTTTAGAATGCATTGGTATTATATAAGATGGCAGTTAATAAATTAAAGAATTCCTATGAAAAGAAAAATGCTTCAAATTTAAGCATGATAGAGTTCTAAGGTTTCCCCTCTGGACAGCTTGCCCGCTTTAGTACAACTGTGATTCAGGTGATGAATCAGAGAATCTGCCCTGCAGTTTTTAAACCCAGAGAATTATGTGTGCCTGCAGTATCTGAATTTATAGCCCAAGACTGCCACCAACTATGTGGTCCCTCGTCTCCTATGTAAGTGCATGCCAAAGCATGCAGTACACTCCAGTGCTCTGCGTCACCATCATCAATGCTTTCCACTCTTTCCTGTGTGGCTTCTCAGTAATTGTTTTAGGGTCAAACTAAACCTGTCTATAAACCACACAATTGAATAGTAAATCACTTTAACTGTATGGCTGGGACATGCAGCTCAGTGCTTACCTAGCCTTCGTAAAGCCTCAGATTTAATCTCTAGCCACTTGTAAATGGGGCATGCCTAATCCCAGGTGCAGGCACAGAATCAGAAATTCAAAGTCCTTGGTTATGTAGTGAGTTTGCGGCTAACCTGAGGTCTATGAGACCCTACCTTAAAATTTAACAAACAAAAAGACACTTAAATGTGTTTCCAGTCACTGATCAATAACAGAAAACAATTGGGTTGTCACATGTTATTTTCTTATAAAAAGCTAAACCATCTAAGCCCTTCTTACCGGCTTCTGGTCTTTACTGAACAGTTATGAAAACATACCTACACACATTTTAACAAAGTGATAGTTAAAAGCCTAGTTCTAGAAATTCACACAATTCTCAACAAAATTCTTCAGCTGAGTTGCAAAGCTAGAATGCCTTAAATTCAATGCACTTGCAGAACGAAGAATTGCCATTTCACTTGAACCTATGGAGCAAGCAGCTTTAGGCCCTCATCTCCCGTTCCTTTGCCATTTCTGATCTTTAACTTCTGGGATCAGCAAGGTCAAGGCCAGCTTATCAAATAGTTGAATAATTAGCTAATGCTTTTCTCTCAATGGAAAGGCAGAGACCACAATAGAGGGCTGGCTTCACAATGTGTTAAACACAGACTTTTCTAGATGTGACTTTATTATCCATCCTTTATGTATCTTAACAGTTTAAATTTGGTCCTGAAAAGGTTTGAGCTTTTATTATCCCCTTTACTAACCACCTCTTACACTTTAATTTTTAAAACATAAGTCTTTGAAATCAATTGTCTGTTATTTAATTCTAAAACATTTGACACTTCTTGCCTTAACAGTTTCAAAACCACACACATAAAACTCCATAATACAGTAGGCCAAGTTTCATCCTATTGTGAAGTTATCCCATACTATCTCTGCAATTATATACTTCTGTCATTTAAAATATACCACTAAAATATCAACTTCTACATTTCAAGAATGGTCTTTAGTAGTAACTTAAGTGTATTTTTTGTGGAGTTGTTTCTGACAATATTTTTCAGATATGGAAATACATATGTATATTTATGCTCTTGTGAGTTCAAAATCTGTTTTCTGATATTTTCTGTATATACCTGTAAAAATTTTTGTATAATTTTGTGATAATGTAGTCCCCCCAAAATTATTTAAAAATTATAAGCTAACAGTAAATGGAAGCATTTTAAGGAATTGTTCATGTTTTTGCATTGTTATTCCAACTGTTTACCTGTATGACCATGTACTTATTTTCACAGAAGGCACGGGACCTTAATCCACTTTACCAAAGTAGCACTCAAACTGTGTTATACTTTTCAAAGCAAATGCTTTGAGCATTTAAGTGAGCAAACTTGATGTCTTTTTAGACATTAAGAGAAGTTAAACTAGCTGTTCAAAGCCGCCTCGGGGTTTTGCCCCTCCTGTTCCACACTGGGTTACAAACGCTGCTTCATCTTGGAAAAAGTAAAGGTGATTCTGCGGACACTGGAGGACACTGGCCTTCCCACGACAGCCCTAAGCTGCAGGACTGGGCTCCACAAATGATGTTAAACAGCAATGTACAAACATGCCGCAAATGTTTTAATAGAATTTGGCTTTTCTTTAAACTGTCTTTTTCATAGTCAAAATGAACAAACAAAAAATGTTGAAACCACTTAATAACCATACAAACTTGAAAAATTAGACACTTCGGGTAGGCAATAAAATTCATATTATGAAAGCAATATATTCTAAATTTCAAAGACGTGACAAGCTTTGTAGAACATCTCTCATCAGAAGATGGAAGCTTTCAAACTGCATGATCTTCTGCCAGGTAGGATTAGGGCATCATTCACTAAATAAATAAGATCAAAAGTTTTAAAATTAACCGCTTTGCATATAAAAAGGTTTATTCAAATAATTATATAAAGCAATAAAATGTAACTATGCAGTTTAACCTCTAGGCCACATTAAAATATTCTGAAACTTCAGTATTTTGCCATCACTAAAGTCTAAGTAAAACCGAATTAAGATTCCTTTTCTTTTCATGTGTAGGCCAGAGGTCAACCACAAATGTCATCAAGGGCCTCACTGGTCTGGAACTCCAGGTAGGCTGGACTGGCTGGCCAGCAGCTCCGGGATTACAAATGTATGCTTCCATGCCCCACACACATTTTTGCGTGGGTTCTGGGTATCAAGCACTGTACAGACTGAGCAGTCTCTCCGGTCCCGACCTGAGACTGTTGATCAGTGTGCATAGTATAATGCATACGTAAGGACAATACTGCTGGCCTTGGTGCTATGTTTGTACTGTGGACAATCACAAGTCAGAAGGGCTGAAGGGTGGGGCTCAATGGCTGCCTATTACGCTTTGGGCTCTGGATTCAATAATTAACACCACAAAAAGAGAGCTCATCTGGAGTTGATAGAGGTTAAAGGGCAGTGGTGCCACACACCTTTAATCACAGCACTCAGGAGGCAGAGGCAGGTGGCTATCTGTGAGTTCAAGGCCAGCCTGGACAGCCAGGAATATACAGAGAAACCCTGTCTCAAAAAGCCAAAAAAAACAAAAAAACAAACAAACAAAAAAAAACAAAAACAAAAAACAGTAATCAATGACTTGGTTCATGTAAAGTCATTTTTGCTAAGGGAATCTTGTTCATTAACTAATTTTAAAAATGCAGATAGGGGAGATAAAATTTATTTTTCCACAGATTTTTGTGCTTATACACTTGAACCTGCACAGTAGGATGCAATTCTAAATAACATTAGGATTTAAAAACGAACTTAAATTTTCACCTGGTCTGAGGTCGAATCCATTTCAAGGCATGTCTTGGTGGTACAGTGATGGTGGGGTGATAAAATGTGCAGTCTGGTCTTGTACACTGAGTATTAAACCTACAATGCTAAACAGAAACAAGACAGGAACAAAATCTCAAGATAATACAGGTAAACAGACACGAGATGAGCAGAAGCACCCACTCGAAACAACAGACGGGAAGAGCCTGCTCTAACACACTGCCAGCCCTGGAGACCACACCTCCTCCTAAGACACAAAACCCAGGACGCGACCGGGCACAGAAGACCTACACAGAATTAAATATGTACACACACAACCCACTTCATAATGAGATTAACACTAACATCTTTATTTTTATTTTTTGAGAATAAAATGTCTTACTTTTGGGTGGTAGAAGGGACATTCCATTTTCTTACAAGCAGGGAAGTAACGGCAGAGCTGGCCACTAGAGGATGGCACTGGTGATGAGACTGACAAAAATCACAATTAATAATGCTCAAATCTATTTGGCAACACCATTGTTTTAATGCAGTCTACTGGTATTTGTAAGGAGGTGAGAATCATTTAATTTACAACACCAAGTTTTATGTATCAGTTAAGATAAAATACAGCAGAATTCTATTAGAAGGGCAGATTTGCTCTTTAAATGCTAAAATCATTTCTAAAAATATTCTTTTGCTATTCATTTCACTTAGCGCCAGAAAATGTCATTTTCTACTTTTTTCACCCAAATACAACAGTGCATAAAGTCACTAACCTGGTTTTGGAGTCAGTACTGGGATTCTTCTACTCATGTGAGTGAAGGGACAATCTGGTTTTGTACATTTTGCATCATATTTACAATTTGGATGCACAAACAAACATTTTTCAGCAAATTTACAATTGGGAAAAGCTCTACAAAACAAAAACAGTTTATTATTCATACTATTTTTTATTTCTTAAAACATAAAATTTTATTGTTTCCCAAAATAGTTTTATTTTTTTATGCTTCAGAATTTTAAAGTTTAATTTTTATTAATTAGTTTATTCACTTTGTATCCCAGCTGTAGCCCCCTCCCAATCCTACCCTCCCTCCCTCTTTTCCTCCCATGCCCCTCCCCCAAGTTCACTAATAGGGGAGGAGTCCATCCGATCCTAGTCTTATCAGGTCTCATCAGGACAGGCTGCATTGCCTTCCTCTGTGGCCTGGTAAGGCTGCTCCCCCCTCAGGGGGAGGTGATCAAAGAGCAGGCCAATCAGTTCATGTCAGAGACAGTCCCTGTTCCCATTACTATGGAACCCACTTGGAGACTGAGCTGCCATGGGCTACATCTGTGCAGGGGTTCTAGGTTATCTCCATGCACAGTCCTTGGTTGGAGAATCAATCTCGGAAAAGACCCCTCAGCCCAGATTGTCTGGTTCTGGTTCTTGTGGAACTCCTGTTCCCTCCAGGTCTTTCTTTTATAAGATTCCCTGCACTCTGCCCAAAGTTTGGCTATGAATCTCAGCATCTGCTTTGATACCCTGCAGGGTAGAGTCTTTCAGAGGCTCTCTGTGGTGGGCTCCTGTCCTGTTCCGTTTTCTCCTCCTTCTGATGTCTGTCCCATTTGCCTTTCTAAATGAAGTTTGACCATCTTACCCAGGGTCCTCCTCCTTGCTTAGCTTCTTTAGGTATACAGATTATTATTCATGTTTAACATCTCAATGACTATTAGGTTTTTGGAGACGGACTTCACAAACACTGCATGTATAGAAGATAGCTCGGCATTTACGAGCGCTTTGCTGCTCTTCTAGAGGACCTGAGTTCAGTTCCAGCACCAACATTGGACAGCTACTAGTAATTGCCTGTACCTGCAGTTCCAGGGGACCCGATGTCCTCTTCGGGCTTCTGGAGGCACCTGCACACACGCCATACCTAGTCTGTCTCTCAGACACAGTATTAATGGACTAGGGACAAAGCCCAGTGGAGCATTTGCCTGATGGACATGAAGCTTAGGCTTCACCCCTCTGTAGTGGGGATGGGGTGGGGGCGATTACTACTTTTTAAAATGAAGTTAAGTACCAAAATAGAACACAACTGTAGTTCAGATCTGGAGGAAGTCTACCATGTTGTAACTCAAGGCAAGACACTATAGAGGTCTGAGTGCTTCTACTTTAACAGAATGGCCAAATCATGTTTTGTTTTTTAAATTCAGAATTTCATTTATTTTCTTTTAATTTACTTAATGTGCACTGATGCTCTGCCTGCACGTATGTCTGTGTGAGGGTGTCAGGTCCCCTGCAACCGGAGTTAGACAACTGTGTAAGCTGCCATGTGGTTGCTGGTAGCTGAACCTGGCTGGTCCTCTGGAAGAATATAGTGCTCTTAAGCACGGAGCCATCTCTCTAGCCATGAATGTCCAAATCTTAAGTAACTACTGAAACAGTAAGCAGAACTCGTGTACTGTACTATAAAAAGATTCCTCCTACAGCCCTTACACATATGATTACGCATGTACCTATAAACATGTACTTACTGTGAAAACATGGACATAGTCCAATCGTAGGACCAACAAAACAAAAAACATGATCTCACAAAGCTCACTGGCTTAAACCAGCCAGTTGGTAAGGAAAACTAGCCCACATGTACAGTATTTTTCATTACTCATATAAATCAATTTACTCCCAACCTAAATAAAACTGATGGTTATCTGCGAACAAATTTATACTAACTGTATAGTTACATTTGATATATAGGGTCCCCAAGGGACCCAGACATTTCAGGATAATAGGTACCAAACACAGACTGTTTTCAAAACACACATGCAGCTCTAGGGATGGTTATGCTAAGTATCAAGTATCGTGTTTACGCATGTTTAACTGGCGAGATGGAAAGCTGTAGGATGTAGAGATGACTATGGAAAATACCCACTTGATATTATTACTCACTTGCAAGGTGAAATTGGATGATGGTATACACACTCATCCCCATTTTTACAAGCAGGCCAGTACTTGCAGCGTTCCAAAAGTTTTTCTGGTTTCTGTGCCACACTCAAGTCAGTCATCTCAGCTTCAAAGAGGAATTAAGAGCATTTTGTTAATTAGGATTTCAGTACAAGGTCTATCTAGTCAGTACATCAGCCCCAAACCCGAGTTTCAAATTTTTATGTTCTTTCATGTTTGCAGCCCAACAAAATAACTCAAGTGATATGGACAGTCCGTCCTAGTAATAGAACCTAAGGTTAGCAGGAAGGTGACCAGGGTTGTTGTAAAACCTCAAGGACACAGGGATTCTACTGGTAGAATTCAAAAAATCTAAATTCATTTCAGTCTTACTTCAGAACTGAAATATAAAAGTGAAGGATGTCAAATTAAAAAAAAAATATATATATATATATAAAACAAAACAAAGTCACTGAAGCTTAAAACACAAGCTGGTAAAAAAATGTAAATAACTTTCACATTCCAGCAAAATGACAAATGTCCAAAGAAAAAAAATATCCCATTGCTGAGGTATAGTCAGTAAAGGTCTGAGCACCAAACTCACCCTGCTCTCTCGGAAGAAAACAGCTTTACCTAAAGATGGAGCAGCAGGCACTATCTGTGGGGTATGGGAGGTGGGGCAGGAGGACGGAGAGGGTCCTCGTAACATGTCTGAGGTCTGCTGGGAGGAAGATGCTAAGTGGCAGAGGTAGACAGACTCGGGGATCATGACCTCGAGAATACACCTCACCCGTGGAGTTCACCGTGTCTGCGTTAAGTCATGTCAATTACTGTGGCACATGAGAATGGGATAGCTAACTTTTCATGTGACATCTATAGGAAACTAATTTATGGCACCAAATCATACATGAAGGCCATAATCCTGCCTTTTGATCCAGATATCATCAGTGGGTTTTGTGTTATGTTTACACTGTTTGCGGAGCCGACTCTCACTTCAGCAGAGTGTCCAAGCTCTGGCAGGTCAAATCGGACTTTGCTTGTTAGTAGCTCATTTAGACACTAAGCAAAAATCTAACATCTCTCAAAGTTTTTAGAATGTTTAGTTTCAGAATAAACTTTGCTCAGAATCAGACTATACAAAGGCAACATTTCTGCTCCGGTGACTGAGCCTGTTCTCCCTACCTGAGAACTGGCACAAAGAGCATCACGTGGCACAGACAGGAGCCTCAATGACTATTAGGTTATGCCTGATACAAATTACTTTGCTACTTTAAAAAGAGCAGAACTGGGAGTCAGTTCAAAAGTGAATGCTTACTCAGCATCCATAAGACCCTGGGCTTCATAAGCAAAATAAGAAAAATAGAAAGTAATTTATTTTAGACTTAGGATATGAAAGTTCCCTGAGAATTTCTAAAGAAAGCCCAGGAGGGGAAAAGGGAGGGGAAGCTTGCTCACTGTTAGATGATCTTTTCCCCATCCACAGAGGAACCTGCCCTGCACTGCTCCATATACAAGGCTGTGACACACACATCAAGACCTAGAACAAAGGAAAGACTACATCCCAAAGAGCAGTGCAGCCAGAAAAATGAAGTAGCTGCTTAAAATTAACCTTTTAAAAAAGTTAAGTTACAATGTAACTTTCTCTTAGTGATGAAAATGTGAAGCAATATATACAGAAGTCAGAGCTCTTTGTTTTCCTATCCTGACATTTTACTTCATGAGACTAAAACTCTTCACATTTAAAATTTCAGAGGCAAATTCACTTTGTATTGAAAGCTGTAAAGTGCTACCATATGACGGGCAGTAGAGGTGCCTTAACATAAATAGCGTGTTTAGTTAGCACCTCAAATACCACCCCCAAATACTAACCCAAAGACAAAACTTCAACCTGCCTGCACTAGGTGAGGACCAGAGCTTTCAGGATCTGGAGGTTCTTACTGCTACAGTTTCATCCCAGCGCAGAACTGGAGAGTCCGCAAGGGGCAAAGGAACTGCTCTGCTCATCCCAGCTGTCTCTACAAAGGCCACGACACTCATACAAGACAGGCATCCATGACCGGCATGTTAACCTGACTGGCATGTTACCCACATTGTCTCTGCTTCTTCCCACATACTAACAAGATCTAGTATGGAAACTCACCTTTAAATAAAACTGGGTCTTAACAGAGCCAAGCGTTAAGCTATCAAATTGACAACTGAGAGTAGTAACACTAAACTTTCCAAATTTTAGACAAAACATGCAGGGTCAGAAAATGTGCACTGCCTATTTCAGTTTTAACTTAACATTTTGCTTTACTTAGGATCACACTTGCAACTCCCTCCACAAACCAACAACATAACCCTGTGACACTTGACTCACAGCAGATAGAGCCTCTGACAAGTGTTTCTTACTCACTGTTCTAGTTTACTGTATTTTAAATGGATAACAAAAAAAGTTATCAATGTATTTTTATGTCTCTGCCAAGAAAATGATTACTTAGGAAACACTTGAAAATTTTTACTGTTTTTTTCCTTGAATCTGTTCATTTTTAAGATTAGTAATTAACTCCGCTGCATAGGAAGAAAAGGGTTGGTGGTGGATGGAGAGATGGCTCAGTGGCTAACGTCTTGTACTGCCTACTCTTGCAGAGGACTAAGGTTCAGTCCCAGCACCCACGTGGCTGCTCTCTGCTGCATGTAACTATTTCCACGGGATCTAATGGAGCAACAGGCACACACGTGCTGCACATTCATACTATGCAGGCAAAATACTCAAACCAATATAAATCTCCAAAAAAGAAAGAAACAATAAACGACTGCTGGTGCCACAGCCATCACTGTACCCGAGACGCAAGGAGCAGTGGAAGCACGGTGCCCCGAAAGCGTGGAACCTGGGTTCACATGAGTGCTACCCACTATGAGCTTCAAAACAAGGCCTTTCCTGTTCCCCAAACAAGTGTCCTGCCAGGCTGGATAAGAAACCCCTTTCAGAGAACTCCTACTATGGTGTGGAAAACACCAACATCAAAATCCATCTTTCTCTCAGGTTAATCATGAGACTGTTGCGGGTACATGCATCAAGATTGATGGTTCATCCTTCGGCAATCACAATGAAGAGGTATTTTAGATCATACTGACTGGACTTCATTTTAGCACTAGCATCACAGAACACCATGAAACAGGCAAAGGGGAGTATGAAATTGAACTGATGGTTTTGTATGACAGAAAACAGGCGGCTAAACAGAAATATAAGTGAGGCCTCAAACCAATATTCACTTGAGATATCACAGGCAAAGACTCCCTTCTCAATGACAGTGGGCTGAGAAGGCCAAGTCTGAGTTCTCAACACACCGTTGGAAAAGCTACCATCTGGGTCCTCAAGCTGCCTGCTCATCAAATGCAACTGCTGTGGGTGGAGGAGACCTCTGAGTCCCTTGTTTGAGGCTGCAGTTTGGTTTACGGGTTTCATTCCTTCAAAGCACATCTCCTCCTCTTGATCTGACATGTATCCTGGGGGGCTGGGGACACCATCCAGCGTCACTATAAACTTGGGACTTGCAGGTTTATCTGGTTGTACAAGATCTCTGCCAGACAGATAAAAAATACCATAGAATTAGGGAAACAAACACAAAATGCTGAGCTTCCTAAAGTCCTCTCCAGCAGAACTGTTACTCCCTTGCTTTGTGTTGGTTCACTTAGATAGCCTTAACATGACCTCCTGCTACAGCAAAACTGGAACTGTAACAAGCAATGGCCGTGGTCAGCAATTACAGCAGCATCACCAGTGACCTTCTAGCCTATACTTATTAGTAATGACAATATCCTCGCAACTGACTCCATTGTCCATTTGGTCCTTATAGGGTCAACATGAAAATAAACCAAAAACCAAACCAAACCAAAGAACAATTAGCATGGATGCTCAGAGCATCCTGCCAAGCAGCTTTTTTTTTTTTTTTTTTTTTTTTTTTTTAAATAAAACACTGACTTTACATGTGTTTCTTAACTGAACACTCAGTATGCTTTCTTAGGAAGGAACCACACAAGCCTAAGTAAGCTATTAAAACCCTGCAGAAGAATTTCCTGATTTTGGTTACCCAGCTTTAAGAGTTCGATTCTCTGGGTGTACATTTAAAAACAAAACAGAACACTAAACCCTTTAACAATGGAGTTAAATTCTACTCAGCTTTTATTTCTATTTAATGAATTTCTGAACAAGATGAACTTGGCTTTTTGAAAACTGAATTTGGCTAACTATTCATAGCCTAACCAGTGAATCAATGAAAGCACCATCTAGTGGGAGCTACAGGGGCAGGGAAGCTGGGAAATACCGCTGACCTGCCCTGTCTAATCACACAAAGTAGCTACACAAGAAAAAGAAACCATCTACCGTGTCTGCATAAGGTGTCCTGAAAGTACCCGCAGGGCATCTGCAGTCTTCATCCCCGACTCCTGGTTTGGTGTCACTACTATTTCCTCAGACAGCTTTGGCTTCTTCAGAATAAATGATCTTGTGTCTGCATGGACCATGGATTCCATGTCATAGTAATCTGAGCCAAAAAAATTGGCCATAAATGTTTACTTCTGAATATACCTTTTATTCTCAAAATCATACAAGTGAGAAGAATGTCAATCTTTTATATAATTATAATTAATTTTAAGGAAAATCATAACTAATTCTACTCAGGAATAGGATTGTTAATTCCATTCCAAACATCTCTTCAGAGAACTCAAATAGTCCTTTGCTCACGTCACACTACAAATGACTTTCTGTGCCTACAGCAGAGAAAGGTTTCCTGCATCACATCTATTGGGATATTAACAACACAGTAAAAGGACAACAGTTACTTTTTACAAAGTCAGAAGGAATTTAAAAATCTTAATGTTTCCTAAAATTATGATTAAAAAACTGTTGAACTACTTTTCCAAAATGAGTTCTGTTCATTTTTCACAGTGATATTTCACAGGAAACACTGCCTGATAAAAATTCAGTCAGCATAATTTCTACACAACTGTACATAGAAAACTATTTTGAAAGGGAATGAATGTGTCACCATAACCTTCAGTTGAAGCCACCACAAGCTCAAGTCATCTACAGTATCTATAGGTGTCTACTTTACAAAATGTAACAAAAACTGAGTTCACAGTGGGTAAGATAACCTATCAGTATGCAATCAACTGACAAAAGTTAGCTGGTTCTTTTCAAGCCAACAAAAAAGTAGACCAAAATTCAGGCTATTAATTCACTGAATATATATTTACTGAGTAACTAAGGACTGTTCTAGGTATGTAGAAAGAAAGGAAGAGAAAAATCAGACACGGACAATTCTAAAACAGCAAGGCCTAGAAAAGGAATGAAGAGGTTGGTAGAACACTGGGTACCTCCTCCAGCTGAACAGTCAAAGAAATGCAGGCTGAAGATGAGTATGTAAAATGAGTATTAAGAGAATGAGTACGAGGAGAGCAAGGAAAGTCAGTGCAGGTAAAGAAAACACAGGGAGCAAGGAAGGGACTTTCACAAAACACTGAGAAAAGTGAGCAATATGGAATGGCTAAAAAGATGCATGTGACTGTATGAAGAGGGAATGCTAAGAAAGGATAAAGAAATGTAACAAATCACGGGCCTAAATATTGTGGATTCTGGTCTGAAAACAGTAAGAGATTCCTAAGTAGGGAAGTGACACAATCAATAGTATTCTAGAAAAACAGATATAAAACACTTTCTTCCCATGTTGGGCATGGTTATACACACCTTTAGTCCCAGCACTCTGGAGGCAGAGGCAGGAGGGTATCTTTGAGTCCAAAGACAGTCAAATCTACAGAGTGAGTTCCGAGCCAGCCAGGCCTACAAAGACAGATCCTTCAAAGACAGGTCTCAAATAAACAGACAGATAGACAGACAGACAGAAAGAGAGAGATTAGACAGATTAGATACATATATATATGGATAGATTACATAAATAGATGATAGAGATAGATAGATGAATAGACCGACAGAAATAGAAAGATAGATTTAAAAAAATTTCTTTGCTTCCTCCTCCAACACACAAAAAAGAAAAAGTACATCCTCCACACTCCCATCACCCACCAGGGCTTCACAGGAACAGAGGCTGCAACCACAGGCAGGGAAGGCAAAATGGATGGAAGAAAGAGATGAGGTGAAAGTACAGAGAGGAACCAATACAGAAATTTCAATTTTAGATTTGTTTAAAGTCCTTCTAGGGTTCCTACTTATTTAGAAGGAAAGTTAAAAATTCAAAATTTGACCTCTGGAGAGAAGAGAGGTAGGTAAGAGCAGCTGTGTTGTACTTGGTATTCAACTACTGCTGGACCCTGCTATCCCTGCCAAAGAAGCCCACTCAGCAGTTTCCCTCCCATGTTACTGAGGCAGTCTGAAGCCCTTCAATGACAGGGCCCTGGACTGGGTCTAAAGAATGCTGCCACCATGTCACCGTTACTCTCCCCAGTTTATAACTCAGCAGGGCACAGAACAGACAAAAATAATGAGAGGAAAATAAAGGTAAAGTTAGCCATTTAGGGAACAGTGGGAGAGAAGGGCAGGCAAAGGAAAATGAAGGACAATGAAAACAAAAGGATAAAAAGCTGGAAAAAACACAGAACACTGAGTAGTCAAAGGCTACCAGGTTTAAGGAAATGTGCACTGAATCTAGGTCTCAGGCCAGGGGATTGATCTGTGGCTAAAGTGCTTGCTGAGTCAGGCATGAAGATTGTAGCTAGGATCCCCAGAACCCATGTAATTATCAGGCGTTAGTGGCGATCCACCCATAATTTCAGATTCAGAATGCAGAAATAGGAATCCCAGAGCAAAACTAGCCTCCCTCAGCAAGCTTCAGGTTTAACTGAGGCCCTGCCTTGATGAAGAAGGTGGAGTGATGGAGGATGACTCCTATCATCAACCTTAGGCCTCCACATGCACATGCACACATTCCTGTGACCCACAAACGTGCCTACACATGTACATGCCACACACACACAAATGGAAAAAGAAACTACATGTCAACAGGTGACAACAAGTCTCTGCAGAGAGGGAATTCCAGTTTGTGCGGGTAGAGAGACCTGGGATGAGCTCAAGCATTTACTTTCTGGCCCTTTCTGAAGCCTTACAAAATTGGCAGTGAAGAGTTTTGCTTTTTTAAACAAAGCAGCATATGTCCATAAAGAAAACAAGTTCAAAGGAGCAACCATATTTCCATAGTAGTTAAAAAAAAAAAGGAGTAGAAACAGATTCTAAGACAATAATAAAGCAATCTAATTTAGACTTCTCCAAAGACTAAGAACTAGCAACAAAGAGGACCTTGAGAAGAGCAAGAGAGAGAGGCATGCTAGAAGGTTCACTTCAGAACAACAAGCCTTTCCTAAAGCCTAAGTGTCTACACCTATTTTATGTTTGGAACTGTGCCACACCCCTCCCCCACAACTACAGGTAAGACTTTAGAATGACCAGGTATGTGCTTTCCTGTAAATCACTGCTGGAAAATCAAGGATGAGCCATCCCACTATAACAAAAAGGTACCACACCAAAAAAAAAAAAACAAGAATGAACTGTGAAAATTTTGTTTAAAAGGCAGCTTTCCCGAAAACCTTTACCCATTTCATAGATTGTCTTAAAAAAAAAGTGTGGCTTTAGACTTTCAAAATTTTCTAGAAATGCCAGCAATACTCAAATAATTCCACAGTGAAACAAGGAGCGGCATTAAGCAAACCCTGTACATAAATGCTGAGGTTCCTCCATGGTTCCCCTGTACTGACTGAGCTATCTTAACTCTGACAATCAGACTATTATTTGGAAGACTTTTATTGCCAAGGCTGACCAGACTAAGAACACCTAAGTGGTACTAATACTCAGGGTGCTCCCAAACTAGACTTACAAGAAAAACCATTCTCTACACAGGATCCATATTCAAAAACAAAGTCTAACACACATGCCCCAAACTCAGAGACACAGCATTCCAATCAATGTGTGCTGATTCTCTGTTAAAACAGGTAATCAAGAAACTGCATGTGAAAAACCTCTATCATAAAACTCAAAACCAACAACGCAGAGAAAACAAGACCAAGGAGAGAAAAGGAAAATGTCAAAGCCATCTTTTAACATCCTCAAACCCGTAACAAAATTACTGTATACACAAAACAAAATCAGTATGTTAAGAAGAAAAAAAAAAATCAAAGGAACATGAAGAAACAGAATGGTTCTCAGAAATAAAAAATCTGACAGAATAAAGACTGTGCTCACTCATAAGCCTCATAGAACTACCTAATGCTTCAAGTGAGCTATGCAATGAAATCAAAACAAAAATAAAAAAGAATGCACAAAGAGCTGATAAAGTGGCACAACAAAGCACAAACTTTGGCCACCATACTTAAAACAAGACTCTTCTGCGCAATGTTGCAAGATGAAGGCAAACCAAAGTTGGGGCATCTTAGCACTCAGACAGGGAGAAGGCAGATGAAGCAGGACTAAAGCTGGAGGAGTATAGTAACTCCATCCCGTTCAGATAGGCAGGACTTGAGAATTAGCTAGAGTTCTCACTGAGGGGAGAAGACGATTTAGAAAGCAGAAAGCAGAGATAAGAATTAAAAAAAAAAAAAAAAAAAAAAGAATCAAGGACCAGAGCTGCCAGCAAAGGGCAGCTTCACAGGAAACACAAGAAAAAAAGTGTTAGGTATGATGGCACATGCTAGTACTCTAAGCACTTGGACGTGAAAACAGATGAACAGCAAACTGTAGGTCACCTTTGGCCACATAATAAAAGTGTCATAAAGAAAAAAATTTCAGGTATCCAACTGCTTCCTGCACTTATTAAGCAGTAAATGTGAACCTGGCAGAGATTGGGAAACCAAAGACACAGATAAAAATAAGGACCCCCACTCCAATCCTGAAGCAGCCCATGGAATGTGTATCTAGGATGAGTAGAATAACTGACAGAGGCTTTAGAACAAGGGGTTAGTGGTCCCTGAGAATAAGACTCCAAGTGAGGTCAACCCACTGGGTAGCCAGAACTGGTGCTGAAGATGGATGCTGAAGGAGCTTTGGAAATACAGCAAAGGTGGCAGAGGATGAACTAGGGACACAATCTGCCATGAAGGTGACGATGGGAAAAAGTGGACTAGGAACTCTGGGCTCTCTTCAAAGCAAGAAAGTGAGCAGCTAAGAGATAAAGCGGGGAGGCATGGAGACAAAAAAGCTTATGAATGAGGCAAAAACACCACACATGAAGGAAATGCAGATCTTACATCCTGGCCCTAAAATCTTTTCATCAATCTAATTGTGCTGTCTTAGGGCAGGATCTAAGAGACACGTGACACACTGAATGAGGTATAAGAAATGGGAATGGCAACAAAAAACTGCCACATTACAGTGCTAATGTACATATTACTCACCTTGGCTCATTTCCATTGTTTCTACCATGACTGGATCAATTTGCAGTCGTGATAACAATTGCCTCTGTTGCGTTCCTAGAATGGAAGTTTTAAAACTTCACTAAGCTTAACACAAATATCAACATTTGTTTCTCAGAAATTAGTCTTTGAATTTATTTGAAAGTCTTAGCAGTAAAGCTTGTACAACACAATTTGCTAATATTAGTTTTCAAGTATATCTCTGTTAAACAAAATACTGTTTTCTCTTAAAGCAAAAATGGCAGCAAAGTCCCTCCTAGTTCACCCACGTTGGGTGGCCAGGTTTCTTAGACTGAAGAAATAAGGAAAAGGAAATGGTGGAATAAACAGGAGTTGGTCATTTGTGGCCATGGGGCCTTTAGTAGATGGGCGACAATCAACTACACATAGACGTGGAAAGTCTGTTTTCTGAACTCTCATCACTACTTAACCAACACTGCCTCCCCTTCCCCATGACCTCCTTATCTCTGAAGATAACAAAATCTGTGGGAATTTAAAACAAAACCAAAATATATTCTACAATCACCCTGGCATGAAATTCCCAAAAGACAAAGTAGCTTGGACAGAGGGTAAAGAACAATGGATCAAGGATGACACCCAGACTTCTGCAATCCAGATCCTCCACTGGCTGCATGTTAGACTGTCCACAAGCTTCCCAAAGCCCCACTGCTCAACAGTGGCTCCACAGTCATCTCACACTGTGGGAGCTACCTCAGTTTCTGAATGATATCCCTGAGGGAAGTGTCTTGTCACCAAGTGATGCAGTGTGAATGTAAACCAGTGGTTCTCAACCTTCCTATTGCTGCAATCCTTTAACACAGTTTCTCCTGTTGTGGTGACACCCAATCATAAGATCATTTTCATTGCTATGTCATAATTTTGCTACTTTTATGAATTGTAATGTAAATATCCGTGTTTTCCAATGGTCCGAGGCAACCCGAAAGGGTTGTTCAATCCCCAAAGGGGTCACACCCCACAGGTTGAGAACAGCTGGAATAACCATTTCAATCTATAGATCTAGTTTTAAATTGATCAGGTAAAGTATTTCTTACTTCTAGAGTAGCTCTTAACATTCATTTCTAACATGAAATTTGTAATACTAATTCACGCTATATTCTTGAGCCCTTGTTTGGTGAGTTCTAGCAGGTGGTCTCTATCAGGTAATGCTGTTTTCTTCAACTTTTGGAGGTATGCAAAATGGGAACAGTGAGAAAAGGTACACCTACCTGCCTAGTCAGCAAGGTGAGCGGAGTCAACCCAGGTAACCCATGGTGACAGATGTCACAGACACAGAACCTTCACATTCACATCATCCTAAATTTTTTTCTTTTCTTCCTAACATTATTTTTATTTTCTATGTGTTAGTGTTTCTAAGTATGTATATTCACTGGATGTGTGCCTGGTACCTATAGAGGCCAGAAAGGGTGTCAAATCCCTTGGAACTAGGGCTACCGACAGTTGTGAGATGCCACGTGGGTTCTGGGGATTGAACCTGGGTCCTCTGGAAGACCAACCAGTGCTTTCAAGCACAGTGTCACCCTTCCAGCTACTACACTAACATTCTTGATATTTGTAATGCAAAACAAAATCCAATGAACTGATTCTGTCCATGCTCCGAAACTACATGAATTATGACAAGCGATGTCACATTTCACTGTAACTGTAACCCTTCCTGTCCTTAATCAACAGATATTTAGTAAAATAATTTCTAATTTAGAACAAAAGCATCAAATTCAGTATGTGAGGACTAAAGAGATGGCTCAGAGGTTAAGAGCACTGGGTGTTCTTCCAAAGGTCCTGAGTTCAAGTCCCAGTAACGACATGATGGTGCATAACCATCTATAGTGTGATCTGGTGCCCTCTTCCTGTGTGCAGGCACACATGCAGGTAGAATACTATATAAATAATAAATACATAAATCTTTTTAAAAAAACAAACAAAAAACCTACAGTATGTGATGATAGAATTGGTATGGGGCCAAATATTGAAGCATGCTAGTTTTCAGTGTATCTAGTATGTGTGGCTCCACAAGGACAGGCTTTGCTTATAGAATGCAAACAAGAAAATGGCAAGGTTTTGCCAAGGTATACTCCAGTGAACATTTACCAGCTATTATGTAATTAGTTATTTCTTAAGTTTCATTACTCCAGACTGACATGAGCAAATGAGAATAAATTCCTTTGAAAATTACCATAGCAAAACAATCATGGAGAACAGACCTGAATTCACAGATCATCTGCTTAAACTGTATTCCCATTGGACACCTACTAACATGTTTTAAGTTACAGAACCAGTAATGAACTTAAACAGTTTTTTATGGCAAACTAACACCACAGAAATACTTGAGAATCATTTCCTCTCAAGTTTTACTTTAAGCCCATTCAACTTTTAAAATCATTGCCCCAAGCCAGGCATGGTGTCACTTGGGAGGCCGGGGCAGGAAAGTAACAACTTGAAACTATCAAAGGTAACTTACCCAAACCTGACCCAAATCAATATACTCCCACCACCTTTTTAGGACATAGGTTAGGGCTTCACTATGTAGGCCTGGCTGGCCTGGAACTAGTTATGTGGACCAGGATAACCTTGAACTCACAGAGACCTACCTGTGCCTACCTCCTGAGTGCTGATGGTATTAAAGCTGCGCCAACACAGCTGGCTCCCAACAAAAATTAAGGTGTTATAGATGACTGAGCTCGTGCCTAGCCCAGCTTGTGTAAAGCGCTGTATTCTGTCCCCATACCTCAAAATAGCAACAGAAACAAATGAGAGCTGTGCTGAACTCTGACACATTCTAGACCTCCAAGTTAAGTTACAGAGCCCCAAGCAACAAAAACCTCAACTTCTATGATGATCTGCTTCTCTACTAGAGCTAGTCACAGTGTGGAAAGAGCAAAAGACTGGCACCTAAAGCAGAGTTTACCTTTCTCAACATTTGTTAGGAAGCCAATTATTTTTACATCAGTAGTTTTTGACTGCGATTCAAACTCTATTCTCTCTTGAAAATCTTCCAACTGTCTGTTGCATTCCGATGTTGATGTTGAATATTCATTCATTTTAACCTCTAAAGATGAAATTTTTGCTTCGTTCTGGGACACTCTAACATTCAAGTCAAAAATATTTGCTTCCACTGTCAAAATAGCTGCTTTCATTCCTTTAATTTCATTGATATCAGTTGCTATTTTCCTCAAAAGATGGGAAATATTGTCTAGTTCATTTAGTGAACAAGAAGCACTTGTCAGAGAGCCTACATCAGCTGGCTCTGGTGAGAGGAAAACTGGTAGAGATGGTGATGAAAACCTTGAAGACATTTTCATAAAACTCCTGGCATTTTCACAGCCCGTTAAATCGTTTCATCAAAAGTGAAAGCAATAATCAATAGTTATCTTTAGAAGTGCTAGTGACAACATTTTAAAACCTATAACTGAAAAGGCAAGGTGACACCATTCTAAACTAAGAATCTGCACTGTGAAAAGTTAGGCACACCAGACCAGTTTTCTCTTCTATAGTTACGAGCACTGTCCTCTACGTCCTACCTACTCATCAGCTCCTCTGCAAATAAACTCTATTATTACATAAAAAATAATCCTGACTTCTGATTGGCTGAGCAGAGACACATGACACCCAAAGAACTTTCTATTATTTACTTCATGTGTTGGGAATCCTGAAGAGCTACTCCATAAATTAAGCAAATACATTCACCCTGTTGTCCACTAAAATATAATTTTGGAGCTTCAGATTATTTTGGGTTGCTTTATATCCCATTCCTGTGACAGCAGCACCACCTGGCATTATCTTTGTAGGAAGACGGCAGGGAATGGAGCCCGGACTCACGACCACAGACAAATCTTTTAAAAACTTACACAATAACCTTCACCTGCACACTGATGTAAGTAAAATGATGTAGTCACTGAACGTACCACCCTTGCTTTAGAAAAAGCAAAACAAATCCACCAATTAGCTGGTCAAGAGGGTGTGGCTGCCGGGCTTTGGTGCTGTTATGCATTTGTATTACATTTTCAAATCCAGAAACAGGACCCTCTCCAACATTATTCTTTTTCAATAGTTTTGATTACTCTAGATCCGATTTCTATGTAAGTTTTAGGATCAGGTGGCTTAATTTAAAATTAAAAAAAAAAAAAGGAAAGCAGGGAGTTTTAATGGAGGCTAGGTTGAAATTATCTATTCACTTGAGGACTGTTGATATCTTTTTACTAGTAAAGTTTCCCAAATGATTTACAGGAAAAATCTTTCTGACCTGGAAACAATCTTAAGTGAGGTATCCCAGACCTAGAAAGACAAACACCATGTTTTCTTTCAGCTGTGGACATTAGCTTTGAATCGCTTATTTATTTATTTATTTGTTTATTTATTCAGTCATTCATTTGTTTGTTTGTTTGTTTGTTTATTATGTATGCAGTGGTCTGTCTGCACATACACCAGAAGGCACTAGATCTCATTATACATGGCTGTGAGTCATCATGTGGTTGCTGGGAATTGAACTCAGGACCTTTGGAAGAACAGCCAGTGCTCTTAACCTCTGAGGCATCTCTCTAGACCAGCTTTGAATCTTCAGATATGTGTGTTTCATTTGGAATACCCACAGAAGTCAGAAAATTACTAAGGAGCCATGGGGAGGAATTTTAAAGAGGAGACAGAATTCACTAGCGTAAAGGGTTAAAAGGAAATAGCGGAACAAACAGGAAGTGTTGAAGTGGGATAAAGGAGATGTTAAGGTACAGTGAGTATGGGAGAGATAAATGACAGTAAAGACCTTTCAAAAAAAGACACATGGAAATCTACTACCATGATGTTTCCTAACACAGAGTTAAATGGAGTCACGTGTTACAAGGCAACAATGTCCTGACTCAGCAACAGAGACTAACACATAAAAAAACTCAGCTTCAGGAATGAGTTACTTCTTTTGGAATTTTGACTAATGGGTTTCCAAAGACAGTGCCCATACACATAGACACACACACACACACACACACACACACACACACACACGGCCCATTACTGTCCAGAACGGAATGGTAAGATCCTATGGCTGAAGACAATACATACTTGAGTTATGGGACATAATAAAATCTGGCTGGTTCACAACTGAAAAGTTTCATCCCTACTAGCTAGCTTTCACAGTGCTGAAACGTGGCATCTACACTCTCAGGGGAGAAAGAAAAACAATTCTCTCCAGCTGTGAGCTCTGTACAATAATAACCAATGCCTGGCAAGACATGCTTACTTGTGCAATAGTGGACCGAGCATCACGGGAGTAACCACCTGCATTCCTGCAGTATCTGAGATACCAAACCCCAGCCAGAACAAATCCCGGAATGGAGAGGGGTATTAGGGACACAATCTCACTTCTGGCAAGTGTTCGCTACTGGGAAAGGAGAGTCAGTTTTCTCTAAGAGTATAGCCCCTAGTGAGTTGACCAGGTTCCAGTATAGGACTACATACCTAGGGATATTTGGGGCAGAACAAATTAGTCGAGAGAGAGAGAGAGAGAGAGAGAGAGAGAGAGAGAGAGAGAGAGAGAGAGGGAGGGAGAGAGAGGGAGAGAGCGCCCAAAGTTGGGTGGGTAAGAAAATGGGACACAAATTTGGGAAGACTTGAATGTAAAGAATATGTTTAACACACACTGTTTGAAACTTCAATCTCTCAAAGAACTCATAATAAAACAAAACAAAAAAATTCTTGGTCTGCGAGGCATGGTAGTGGATGCCTTTAATCCCTCCTTCTGGGAGGCAGAGGCAGGCCAATCTCTGTGAGATCTGAGGCTAGCCTGGTCTACAAAGAGTTCCAGGACAGCCAGGGCTACAAAGAGAAACTGTCATGGAAACAAACAATCACTCAATCTTGGTCTTAGTTTGAAAAAGTTGTCTTCACTTTGGTTTATTCCCCAGGTAAGCTATACGATTTACAAGGAGGCAAATAAAGACAGGACTCACCAAAGCCTCTTAAAAAGATGTCTACTGTGCATCTCTCACTGTGCAGTATGCACGTGTGTGCAAAGCAGCAGTTAATACCAGATGTTATCCTCGATCACTTCTTTATTTGAGACAGCCTCTCTCAATGAACCTTGAGTTTACTGATTCAGCCACATTAACTGGCTAGCAAGCCCCCAGGATCCTCCTATCTCTACTTTATCAATCCCAAGACTGTAGGTGCCTGTTGTGCTAACTTCATAGCCCAGAAAAATAATTCTTTATTAAAAAAAATATAGCTTTTGCTAGGCAAAAATATGATATACCATATGATGACAAATATAATGACACATAGCTGTAGTAAGAGCACTTGAAGAAGGATCAAAGAGTCAAGATCAACCTTGACTTCCAAGTGAATTCAAGACCACCCTGACAAACAAAACAAAGAGAACAAAAAATTTACAGCCTTTGGTTGCTAGTCAAATATCTACAGATAATATAGAGAAAAAAAACAAAAACACACGAGTTGGGTGGTGGTGGTGCACACCTTTCATCCCAGTACTCAGGAGGCAATGGCAGGGGGATATCTGTGTTCAAGGCCAGCATGGTCTACAATATGAGTTCCAGGACAAGACAGGACTACACAAAGAAATCCTGTATCAAAAAACCAACCTTGCCCCCAAAAGAATGAAAGAAAAAGCTGCTAGAACATATAAAACAAACTTTATTTCAGTGGGACTGACTTAAGGTTCTCTGCACTTAGTTTGATGTTGGCTATAGGCTTGCTGTACATTGCCTTTACTATGTTTAGGTATGTGCCTTGTATCCCTGATCTCTCCAAAACTTTAAACATGAATGGGTGTTGGATTTTGTCAAATGCTTTTTCAGCATCTAAGGAGATGATCATGTGGACTTTTTCTTTCAGTTTGTTTATATGGCGCATTACATTGATGGATTTCCATATATCGAACCACCCCTGAATGCCTGGGATGAAGCCTACTTGGTCATAGTGGATGATATCTTTGATGTGTTCTTGGATTCAGTTTGCAAGTATTTTATTGAGTATTTTTGCATCAATGTTCATAAGAGAGATTGGCCTGACAGTCTCTTCATTGGGTCTTTGTGTGGTTTAGGTATCAATGTGACTATGGCCTCATAGAATGAATTTGGTAATGTTCCTTCTGTTTCTAGTTTGAAGAGTACTGGTGTTAGCACTTCTTTAAAAGTCTGCTAGAATTCTGCACTGAAACCAGGAAGGCCACTGGCTGCTCAGTTTCCAAGTGGGTTCCCTAGTAAGGTGCTGTCTCTGCCGAATTCAGTGGCCAGTTCTTTGATCACCTTCCCCTGGAGGGTGGAGTGCAGCTTTGCCAGGCCACAGAGGAAGATGATGCAGCCAGCCTAATAAGCTAGGGTCAGAGAGAAAGGGAGGAGGTCCTCCCCTATCAGGGGATTAGGGAAAGGGCGTTGGGGGGAGAAGAGGGAGGTTGGATAGGACTGGAAGAAGGCAAGGGAGGGGGCTGCAGTGCAGAGGAGATACAAAGTGAATAAATTGTAATAAATAAATATATAAGTAAAATTAATTTAAAAAATCTTTATAAATGTTTCCATCATTTACCTACAATTTGATATAATTCCTTAAATATTAATTCAAACAGAAGACTGTGTACAAAATTCACAAGGCTTTGAATTCAAATAGAATTTAAGATCACATAACATATGCATCCAGAGCCAATGTTAAGAACAGCATATCCTCATTAAAGCACTGTTTGCATACCAGCTGGTTCACCAGAGGGCAGCAAACTACCTAGAAGATAATAGGACAGTGGTCTAACAGAAACAAGGTACTCAATAGTACAGGAGACGACCCCTTTCATTGTTTGTGGTGCCCATGCCAATTGTACATGCAGAACTGAAAAGATCTCATGAAAAGATCCATCAGCAGAGAAAACATAAATATTTTAAACAATTCTTAGAATAATGTTGAAGTAAAACTACTGTTACACCTACTTACAGATTAGGAAATAAGGTGAAAGAAAGGTTTGTATTGGCTATTAAGAGGCAAGGCTTGGATTTAATACCCTAGCAACCTTAGAATCACTATGTTATTGTACTGGTCTGTCTGACCTGTTAATGGAGCAAAAAGCTAAAGAACTCCATGCAGATACTGTTTTATACATGTATGCATTATGTATGTAGGCATACACAGAAAAACACTTCAAATATCAAATGTTTATAGATGTGAAACTGTCTATAATACTACACTAATATACAACTTTTTTTAAATGTTTATTTTATTTATTTATTACATATACAGTGTTCTGCCTGCACACCAGCAAAGAGCACCAGATTTATTATAGATGGTTATGAACCACCATGTGGTTGCTGGGAACTGAACTCAGGAACTCTGGTAGAGCAGTCACTGTTCTTAACCTCTGAGCCATCTCTCCAGCCCCAATATACAACTTTTCAGTGCTTACCTTCAAAGAGGGCAGTGGCAAAAAATGTGTGGGTATGATTTTCCTTTAAGAAAGAAAGCTAAAGAACAAGCTAGCTGGCTGGCTTTTTTTACCAGACACTATACAGTTAAAGTATGATCACTGATTTAAGGATGGGAGTGAGAGAAAGAATCATGACAGATAAGGTTTCAACAATCCCTGAAAAGTAAAAACACGTAGGCAAATATTGGCTGCAGATATCACACATAAAGCCTCAAATGAACTTTCTCAGGAGGACAGACTTCAAAACTGAACAATGGCACAGTTTTCACCTATCTGAAGAACAGGGATTTTTTTTCTGGTGGGGACCAGTGACAAAAATGAAGATGTGGAAGTAGAAAAGAGACACATGGATCACAGTGAAACCGAGTACCAGAGAGGGGAGGCAGGGAGTCAGCTGTTAAGATCAGGGAAGATGAGGACGGTTACTGGGAATGTAACAGGGACCAACAGGGGATGCTGAGTGGAGGAGCAGTGATTTCTGCTGAAAAGAAAAAGAAATGATGTCATTTTATTTTAATAAAATTGAAAGGGCACAGATTTGGAAGGCCACTGTCCCAATAATCTAGGCAAGTCGTAGACAGTGGCTTAGACTAGAGCAATAATTGCAGCGGTAAGAAGTAATGGTGAACTCTAATATTCTAAAGACAGAGAAAAGGACAGTTTTCTGGACATGTAAGGATAGCTGTACTTTGAACTCACAGCGCTGCTGCATCTGCCTGCACAAGATTACTTCAATCAGGATCAACAACAGGGAGCGGCTCACAAACCCTGACGTAGCTAAACAGCTACTGACAAGTTAATGGTTTCTGAGGCGTCACTTTTCCTTTAAGGGTACCTTCCAGTGGACAATCCGACACTTATTAGTATATAGGCAGCACAAATCATTAGGCCATTTAAAAAGAGAAAAGACACAAAGTTAGGAGTGATTAGGAGGGAGTTGGGTGTTGGATCTGGGAGTCATCAGGGTGGAAAATGGGGATTGAACACAACAAAAACAGTGTATGCATCTCTAAAAATATATGTAAGGAGATGCTCAGTAAGACACTGAAGATACAGACGACGCTTATTCTGTAATGGTACAAACACAATACAAATCTTGGCATACAGTATGTTTCCCTGCTGCAGGACAGCAGCACAAGTGACAGCTCCTAATTAGCCATGTGATCACACTCAACAACTGACACTCTACAGCTAAAGATGCTGTTTCCACTATGAAGGCAGATGAAATACTTGAAATGTATTCTCAAGTTAATGCTATTTTATAACTTACAATGGCTTTATTGATAGCAAATCAGTCATAATCTATGCAGCCTAGCTGGATTAGGTTGAAGTCTGGCGTATCCAGATAGCCAAATTGAGCTCAGTCTGTTAAAATAGACTCCCTTTTCTCAGTGGAGTCTCCCCCGCTATTTGGGTGACTCCAGATTTTCTAAGAAGCATCTCATAGCTCTCAAAGATCACAGGCACGTCCCTTTCCTGATAAGAGAACAGGTTCAGCTAGGGATGCCTGGAGATACACACCCTATGCTAATAAGATGCCTTGGTGCCCTGACTTCCCAAAAGACCTTTAACTTTACCTGATGATTTTTCTATACCCACAGGATAATTAAGTACTGTCTTCTCCTCATGACAGGACCATGCTATTGCATGGAAAATGAGGTACTGTACCACTGCATGCAAATCAAGTATCCCTAACCCCATCCAATCAAACACGTTCACCCTCGAAATCCATCCCATTGCCCAAACAAAAATTTATAAACCCGATTACAAATAAACTTTCGTCTGCCCCTCTGCCGTGCTCAGCACAGTAGCTTAATCAAGAGCTGTAACAATCTGGTATTGCCATGGGCTTTGGAACGCCCAAAGATCTCATTCTAAAAGAGCTAGCTAACTTTAACACTCCATGGAAAACTCTACACCCTGGCCTTGCACATGGCCCTCGTCCTGAAGCACTCTAGCTGTGTTCCTGAGATCTAGGACCTTCGATTCAGTTTTGGGTTCCAGGGCCCCTGCCAAATGGAGATTGACAATAAATCAAGGACACCTGCTAAGGAAATATTTTGGAGAGTAAAACCAGACAAGTATAAGCCAGAAAGCTGGACATGGTGATGCACACTTGTAGTCTCAGCATGCGGAAGGGTGACAAGTATGAAGGCTGCCAAACTCAAGCTCAGCCAAGAGTGCACAGCTACTTCAATCCCAATCTGAACTAAATAGTGAAACTTTGTCATAAGAACAAAATCCAAAGAAAGAAAGCCATGACAGAATAAAAATGAGAAAAGTAAAATTTTCAAAATTGTTTTCGCCACAAAGATGAACACAGATTTCCAAATAAAAAGTACACATAATACCCATTCCCAAAGGGAGCAACTACTTAGGCCTGACTATTTAGGCATGTTACAGTAAAATTTTAACACTAATAACAGAAAAAAAAACAAGCAAACAAAACCAAATTAAAACGTTTTAGAGGGTGGATAAACTTGCCATTGTTAGCTAAAAACAGGCCTGTCATCCCAGATCACATTTGCCAGATGAGGCAACATCACTCTAGCCAGATCAGCTTGGGGAAAAGTGAAAGTTCACAATAAGTACGCAACCCAAGAGAAGAAAACAGGTAAACAAAAGCTATGTCTGAACAAAGGGGAAGCTGGCATACCTGTACTCCCCAGCACTCTGGGAGACAGAGGTAGATGGATCTCTGTGAGGTAGAGGACAGCCTGGCCTACAAAGTAAGTCCAGGACAGCCAAGGCTACACAGAGAAATCCTGTCTTGAAAAACAAAAAAATAAAACAAAGAACAAAGGGGAATGTTTTTAAAAGCCCTGGGGGTAGGGCACCTCAACAGTTAGGCACACTTGCATGCCTTGACTGGAGATCAGATCTCAGCTTGCACATCCCAGCTAACAACTGTCCATGTATCAGAGTACCAGGGGATCTGACAGACTCTTAGCACTAGGCACACATGTGGTAAACATAAAAACATGTAGCCAGAACACTCAGATACAGAAAAAATTTCTAACACAAACCCTAAAACTCTAGGAATATGCTGCAGAGATGCCTCTGCAGTTAATTTGCTGTTCATATTTACTTATTTATCTGTTTACCTTGGGACAGTCTCTCTACATATCCTTGGCTGTCCTGGAACTCACTCTGTAGACCAGGCTGGCCCTGAACCTAGAGCTCTGCCTGCCCCTGCCTCCCAAGTGCTGGGGTTAAAAGCATGAGCTACCAAACCTAGCACTTCCTGCTCTAGCAGAAAAGCAGAGAACAGTTCCTAATACTAACAAAGGCAGCTCATAATGGCCTGCAACTCTAGTTCCAGGGGACCCAATGCCAACTTCTGAGCTCTGAATGAACCATGAGTACATGAAGTGTTTATCCATGCATTTGAGTGTGCACATGAACACACTCAAATAAATCTTTAGAAAAGAAAGAAAAGAAAAAAAAAAAAAAAAAAAAAAGAAAGCTAGCTGGCTGGCTGGCTTACTCCAGGGAATACCTAAAAATCTAAGAAATAAAATGTGTATTTGCTTTTGTAGTAGGTAGTTCCATAAATAATTATGTTGTTATTAAGACAGGATCTTATGCAAACTAGGCTGGCATCAAATCTAAGGATGACACTGAATTTCAGATACTCCTGCCTCCAAGCCTCCAAGTCACCACACACTCTTTATCAACATTTAGAAAGAATTTACAAATCAAAGAACCTTAGTTAGGAAAACAGAACAAAATATAAATAAATATCATCAACTCCTGTAAAAATAAATACAACTCAGGTCAAAAAGATAAAAGAACTGTACTTCTTGAGAAACCATTTTTTAGTCCAGCCTGGCCAAGAACTTGTGATCCTTCTGTCCCAGGCCCTCAAGACAAGTATGGGGCACAATGTTCAGCTAAAATGTCAATTTTCTTAAAACTCAAAATATGCCAAAATTATAGAACAGACGCTGATGACCACCAAGGAACATTAGAATTAAAAAGGTAACTAGGTAACTTAATCTGAAGAAATACAACGAGAGAGAAATGATAATGCTGACCAAGTTTAGATATTCAAAAACAGACCAAACAGGTAAGTTAGAGGCATAAAGCTACAGCAAGATGGTAAGACTGAAATTAAGAATCTAAGGCCCTTTTACTATTCGGGGTAACCATTAACTCAGAAAAAATGAAAACATTAAAAAAAAAAGTATAATTGGAGACCTCCCCTCAAAAACAAACAAATAAATAAAAAAGAAATACAAACCAATAAACAGGAATAGAAACTACTCTTACATTGGTTGGCAATCCTAATAAATGATCTAATAATCCAAAAAAAGGGGGCAATCTTGAAACAGATTTTTTAAAAAACCAAGGTTAAAGTATTATTAGCTCAGAAGTTAAGAGCAGCTTCTGCTTTTGCAGAGGACCCACGTTCAATTCCCAGCACCCATGTGGCATCTCACAACCATCTGTAACTCTGATCCCAGAGGATCTAATCTCCTTTTCTGGACTCTGAGGACACAAGCACTCAATGTGGTGCACAGACATGCATGAAGGCCAAAGCACCTGCACACGTAAGATAAGTCAAGTTTTTAAGTCAAGCTTTATGATACTTATGATACATGTACACACAGAGAAAAGGAACACTGAAGGCTGTCAAGATGGCTCCGACACTGGCCACCAAGCCTGACAAGCTGTGTGTAATCCCCTAGTTTAACCCATTATATATGGGCACATAATAGAAGGAGAGAACCAAGTCCCACAAACTGTTCTCTGACACACACACAGTATTTCTGTAAATGGTTTCCTTTATACAAGAAGAAAAAAGAAAGAAGCCTGAAGATAAAAAAGCATGGAAAACAAGCACAGGGCCAATTCTAAACAAAGGCTCCAAACACCACTGAACAAAACTGACTTTAAGATAAAGCCACGCCACCTTTCTTTAATCCTGGCAATAGGCAGCAGAAGGAGGCCTACATAGAGAGATCCTATCTTAAAAACTGATTGGTATACAGGATCATGAAATCAAAGCAAAACAGTGCAATTAGCAGAGAAATAGTAGAGTCTATTTTCTTCCCAGATAATATAAAATACACAAGCAAGTACACTGTCAACAATGTGCTGTCTAGAATATACTCTCTCTAGATCATATGGAAAATAGCCTCCAATGCTATACTTTGAAAGCACTTGCAAAAAATCATTTGTGAAAGGTGAAAACTGTGAGAGAAATTAAAAGCACTCTGATAATGAAAACATACACAATAAAAGTAGCTCTCAAGAGAAAAATACAGTTTAAAGCTTACTGGAAAAAAGAGGCTAAAATAACTCAGAAAATGATGGGAAGATATTACTGGAATAAAAATCAATGATATAAAAACAGACATCAAAAAAGAATTAATATTAGTGTTTTTGGAATAAATATGAAAAAACAGGCATAATAAACTATAGTGACAGACTGACTCAAGACAAAAAGAGAAAATGCGCACATACTGGAAGATAGACAGGCAACAGAGGCCAGGGAGATGAGACTATTCTGTCAATACTTCATGTCAACCCATCTACATATTTAGATTCCAAAAAACCTGTCAGCTGAAGCCAGGCAGTGGTAGCACACGCCTTTAATCTCAACACTGGGTAGGCAGGTAGATCTTTGTAAGTTTGAGGCCAGCCTGGTCTACAGAGCAAGTCCAGGAAAAACACCCTGTCTCAACCAATCAACCAACCAAAAACCCATCAGCTGAAACTGTAAACAGTGTGTTCATGTAATATTCGTCTGTGCTTATCAGACATATCTGTAGTAGTATCTGATGCCATTTCTACTGAAACTTTGGTGGTAAAGAAAGACATTTAGGACTGAAGAGACAGTTCTAGTGGTAAGAACACCTTCTATATGAGCGTAAGTTCAGATCCCCAGAAACCATATAAAAGCTGGGCAAGGGTATACCTCTTTGTATCCCAAGAATTGGAGGAAGTTTTGAAGAAGACAGGTGAATCCCAGGCCTGGTGCCTATGGAGGCCAGAAGAGAGTGTTGGATCCAGTCATATCTGACTTCTCAGAAAGCATAAAACTTTAGAAACAACAGCAGTAACTACTTCTCCAACTGTACCCACTGTAACAGATGCCCCCCCCCCCGTGCTCATTTCCTTTTCTTTTATGACAGATTTATTTTTTTTATTTATTTGTTAAAATGTATTTTTATTTTACATGTACGGGTATCTTGCCTGCACCACCTTCAGGCAGTGCCTGAAGAGGCAAGAAGAGGGCAATGGTAAATAGTTTTATAGATGGCTGTGAGCCACTGTGTGGGTGCTAGGAATTGAACCTGGATCCTCTGGAAGAACAATCAATGTTCTGAACTGAGCCATCTCTCCAACCATACCTACCCTCATTTCCCAAACCAGGAATTGGCAAACACTTTTTATTTTGGGTTATGAGAAATATACACTCTGTTGCAACTAGTCAATGAGAGGAACCAAACAATCCTTTCATGAATTTCCATTCACGAATTGTTACAATTGGTTTCAAAGAAATTTTATTTATAAAAACAGTTCCAACTACTATTATTTGGTTACCAGTCATAATTATAGGAGAAAACAATATAAATGCTCAACTTTACTCATGTTTTCAAGACAGTGTAAAAGTATCATTCAGCTAACCAATTAATTAGTTTCTCTTTTGTTTTTGTTGGTGTTTTGGGGAGATAGCTTGTTCTTACAACTGAATCTGAAAGAACTCATTTTAAGGCAATTGTCACCCTTATAAAAATGAAATGACTGTGTCTTTGGCCAATGGGAACCTTTTAGATAGATTACAGTTCCAGAATCCTTTTGCCATACCTCTAGCAATAGCTTTCTTTGCTAGCACAGTACACAGATACTTGAGAAATCATTTTCACCTTTCCAGGATTTAATGGGGGTTAAGGAAAGAAAGAAAAGAAATGCATGGAATCAAATATTTCATGAAATTAACAGGCAAATGGATAGCACTAGAAAATATTATCCTGAGTGAGGAAACCCAGACCCCAAAAGACACGCATGGTATGTACTCACATATAAGTAGATATTAGCCCTGAAGTAACTTAACTTTGTCAAGTTACAATCCACAGACTTGAAGAAGTTAAGCAACAAGAAGGGCCCAAGGAAGGATGTTTGAATCTCACTTAGAAGGGGAAATAAAACAGACATTAGAGGTAGATGCAGGGAGAGAATGAGTTGGAGAGGGGTTGGGGAGGGAAATAGGAGGGATCAATTGCGGGGAGGACTGAAGAAGAGAGAACTGGAAAAGAGAACTGAAATTGGTGTTGGGGGGCAGAGTTGGGGGTGCAGCTCTGGGATAAGCCAGAAACTTTGGACAAGGGAAACTCCCAGGAATCTATGAGGCTGACCCTAGCTGAGACTCTCAGAAACATGGCATATGGAACCTGAAATGGCCACCTCCTGTAACCTGGCAAGACTTCCAATGGAAGGATGGGGACAACAACCCACTCACAAAACCTTCCACTCAAAATTTGTTCTGCGTTTAAGAGCCACAAGGATAAAGATGGAGCAGAAATTGAAGGAATGGTCAACCAATGACTGGCCCAACTTGAGATTCATCCCATGAGAGAGAGCCAACACCTGACACTATTAATACTGCTACACTTGCAGACAGGAGCCTAATATTACTGTATCTGAAAGGCTTTCACTGAGCAGCTGATAGACTCAGATGCAGAGATCCATTGCCAAACATTTAGATGGAGCTCGGGGAATCTTGTGGAAGAGGGGACAAAGGATTGTTGCATAATAGTTGCATGCCTTGGTTTTTATGTGCGTCCCATAACAACTGGACCACAGGCTCGCCAAGCTTTTGGATCCCTTTTCCCCTAACTGGGTGGCTTTGTCAAGATGCCAAGGCAGGCTGATATCCATGGGAGGCCTCCCCTTCTCTGAGGAGAAAAGGAGAGTGGGTGGAGGAGGGGAGGAGAGGGGGAGAGACTGGGAGAAGAGGGAAGGACGCTGCAATCTAAATTAATTAATTAAATGAAAAAAACTTTAAAGTTTCTGAAAAGCACTGAAGTCTTTACAAGATCATTCTTTGAGTACATAATTCATCACTTTCTCCATAGTATAACTAACTGATATTCCATTGAAACTTACCTGAAAATATTTAGTATCCCATGGATAAAGTGCAAGAGTAAAATGGTTAACTCTTACCTTGAATTTTTTCTGTAGCATCTCCTTTTGCTTCATCTTCTTTAGTAGGGGGACTTATTCTGGGGGCCCTGCTTTGCCCCTGGACCATTTCTGCTAGCAATTCTTCTTGAGAAGTTCGAGTTCTAGGAGCAACTGGAAGTGTCTGTTTCTGTGGAACTTTACATAAAAGCAAAAAAAAAAAAAAAAAAAAAAAAACAACAAAGGTTACTATTTCAAAACTCCACGGTTTACAGCACATATTAAATACAAAGTCCATCCTTGGGTTCAGGATAGTTAAGGTGCTCTAAACAAAAACAACCTAGCTTTTCTTACAATGTTCGTGAGAAAGACATTCAGCTTATTTGCCTTATTTGTATATGCAGCATCTAAAGCTTGAATCTTGGCAGTCTGGAGGTTAAGGCAGTAGGACTACAATAAGTTCTTGGCCAGACTGGTCTACACAGTAAGAGCCTGTTCCAAAATCCAAAGGAACCAACAAAAAGCTACATGCCATGTTACAATACAACATGTATGAAATAACCAGATGCAGTGATTCAAACTGAAACTTAAGTAAAATAAGCAAAGAATGAATGCTATTTTTAAAACATTCTTTTGTGACAAGGTCTCACTGTAGACCAGTCTGGTCTCAAATTCACTAAGTTGAAAATCATGATCTTAAGCGCTTGTCTCTATTTCCCAAGTGCTAGTATTAAGAGCATGTAGAACCAGGTTCAATGTGATTTCTTAAAATGTAGGAATCTCCAACCACTTTTTAAAATTTCTTTTTATAATTATGTGTATTGTCCATATGTACATATGTGTACCATGTGTAGACCTGGTACCTGTGAAGGTCTGATGAGAGTGTTGGATCCTTGGGAACTGGAATAGTTCTGGATAGTTCTGAATGACCAAGTGGGTACTGGGACTGAACCCAGGTTCTTTGGAAGAGCAGCCAGTGTCCTTAACTGCTGAGCCATTTCTACAGCCCAAAACTCTACTTCTGAACTAGCTGGAGAGACACTTGTTAAAAGAGCACTGGCTGTGATCTATGAAAACCAGGAGCAATAAACTTATGTTATAAAGGATCTACTACACTTGCCTGGAAAATAAGCCGCACAAAGAGGTTAGCTCAAGAAGTGCTGCCACTGACGTAACTCAAGACTCAGTAACACACTAACTTAACCTGTTAGAGACTGTGCAAAGGACAACTTAACAGCTTGAACATAATTAAAATTTGGGTTTTCTGAGAAGATATTTCCATTACAATTTGTTCAGTAAGAGTGGGGCATGGTGGCACATACCTTTCATCTCAGTACTTGGGAGACAGACAGACAGATCTCTGTACTAACCTAGTCTCCATAGTGAGTTCCAGGACAGCCAGAGTTATATAGTAAGAATCTGCTTCAAACAAAACACCCCCCTCAAAAAAGATTTGCTCACTAATATGGCGCTTAATTAGGCTCTATTTCTATAACAAAACGAGACAACCTTGATTTACAACCTGCCTAGGCATTTTCATGGCAGAGTAGGACCCTACAGGCAGCTCTAACAGGAAAATCTTCATTAAGCTCCAGTCTGCCATTAAGTCCTGGTTCTTTTCCCAGGAAAAGCTTACTTCTCTACTGACAAAATGACCCTCGACAACTACTGTGGGGAATGGGAACAACACAACACTAGGGTACTGAAGTAACTGTAAAAATATTTTCTGCTGTGTTAATCTCTCATTTGTCCAAATGGTCAGACTTGCAGTCTCCTGTCTGGATTTGGAGGTGGGACCTGACAAGATTTAAGGATGACAGCATATAGGGAACATATAGGCATAGCTATAAAACTGGTAAATTTTTCTATTCAAGGTTGGTTCCCTTTTGTGCATTAGCTAGAACCAATAGAGATATCCTTTATTAATCTGTGAGTACTTGAAATGATTGTTGAGTGGGAAGGCATACTAATTTTGTAACAGTTGTTCTGCCAAAGGACCAGGGTTCTATTCCCATCACTGATAGCTCACAACCATCAGTAACTCCATTTCCAGGGGATCCAGTGTTCTTTTCTGGATTCCATGCAAGCAAAATACTCAGAAAAATTTAAAAAGCAATGTATTTCAAAGTCATGGAAACTCTTTAAAATTCTTATTCTAAGTTACATCAGAAGAATGAATGTGAAGTAAACTGTTAGCGCATGTGCACACTTTTATCTGATCATCTTTATTCTATATGCCAAAATTTATTTAATGCCCTATGTTCGAGGTTAAATGAGGGATGAGGAGAAGCAGAAGGTAGGTAAGTACCAAAAATGGTTTACTTCAATTCAAGAAACAGTCAAGTATGACAAAGGGCAAGTAGAAGAATGCTATAAGGGCAGCCACCAAACTCATAATAAAAACTGGAAGATAATTTCCAAGTTAGTCATCTCTATCAGCTCAGTACCACAAAATTTTGCACTGGCTCCTGCAGATGAAAAGGTGCACAGAACATAGTAGCAACACAAAACAACACGCACCTTTAGCATTTTAGAATGAGGTTTCTGTAAGAAAATTTTGTTGTAAAACCTTGACACCTCAGTATTTGACATCAAGTGACTTCAGTGCTTCTATTGAAATTAGGGTCAAAACAACAATTCTCTGCCTTGCATTCTATTACCAGGCTCCACTGAGGGAACAGACTGGCCCTACTTATATAGCAGTTTTAAACAAATTTCTTTCTTGGGTTTTGGGATGCAGGTCAGTGGAACAGGGCTTTCCAAACATGCATAAGAGCTTGAGTTCAATCTGCCAGCAAGGCAAAAAAGAAAACACAAAATTTCTCTAGCTTCAGCAACCTGTTACAATCTGTTACAATTCCTTTTATACATAAATACATATATAATATTGAATTAAGTGGCATTAATATGAAAGTCTCATTTCTTTTTTCAAAATCCCCTTTATAACTGTGGGTATTATCTATTTATGCACATCAGAGCTTACTATGTTCAAAAAACTCCTATGACAATTTCTTGACCTGGTGAAATCTTTTAAAACCATTCTTCTAGAAGAATTTTATTCTGGTCTTGGTATCTAAAAGGAACCTTACACATCAACTTAAAGAAGCAATTGTTACCAGCACAAACATACTACATTGAAATTACCTGCAGAATAGTTAGTTGTTTTTGTTACAGACTCTTGAGCTTCAGAGATAGCCTTCAAAATTAGATTCTTGTTAGCTTGTTTAGAAGGTGGAAGAGAAGGTCTAAAAGAGTTTTGAGAAAAGGTATTTTTATAATGTTTTAAATATCAATTCTTTACAAGCTAACCATCTATTACGCCATCACTCTATAGCCTTCTGTTTTAAACACAGCAGTGATCATTTTTAGACCATGTCAATTAGACTGGAGCCCTACATCTTTTTAAAAAAAAAATGACTCTGCATTAACATATTCTCCCTCACTAGTTTCTAATGGTCTTTGCAATTCTCTCCAATTAAGCAAGTCCTCTTCCATTAGTATGTGCCTTTCCAAACCCAGGCGATGCTGCCAGACAGCTCAGCAGCAGAGCACCTGTCTAGCACTCGCATGCAGCCCCCAGGTCTCTTCCTCAGCACTGCCAAAAGAACAATCACACAAAGCCCTGCAGCTGCATCAAGCAATTCAGGATTAATTTACAGCCATGGTCACGCACCTCCTCTCTGGCTTTGCTGGTACTGACACGCTGCTGGACAAGCTTCCTATCCGGGAGCCATAATCCTCATCTTCTTCTTCCTCTTCTCCATCATGGCTAAATCGTTTTACTTTAACAACTGAACTTACCACAGGCAACTTTCTCTTCCGAAAGTTTTCGTCCTACAATGAGATAAATTTAAGCTTACCTTTCGTTAAGAGAAAAGTTCTACCATAACAATATGGTTTTATTTTAAGATGATCTTAAGAACTGAAAGATCTTTCTTTTTTCTTTTTTTTTTTTAAAAAAAGAAAAAGAAAATACCAGCTTGATGTGATGGTGCATGCATGTACCACCTGGGAGGCAGAGGCAGGTGGATCTCTGTGAATTCGAGGCCAGCCTGGTCCACAGAGTGAGCCCAGGACAGTCAAGGCTACACAGAGAAACCCTGTCTCAGGAGGAAAAAAAAAACAAAAACACAGAAAAGAGAAAACAAAAACAACTAATTTAAAAGAACTTTAAACTTATTTTTATAACAGCTGCACACAGCACAGTTGGGGAAACTATTAAAGGTGAGTTATGTAGTTGCTTAAACTTAAAACTAACACATCTACATAGACACCACAAAGAAAAGTTCTACCACAAAAAGAAAGGGTAGGGCTAACTCAAACTGCCAAAATCACAAGGCGTATGTGGATGAGATAAAATCCCTCTGGAGAGCCAGTCCAAGAGAGGACACTGTTTAAGATAAACACACAACGTGTTTTACTTAAGTAACACTTGGAATCCATAACAACCATCTCTAGCCAGAATCTATATCCATCTATACAAACCTCAATACTCATTTTATCCAAGTTGCTTCTGAAGAAGGGGCTGTAGGTGTCTTCTGCACTGCTAAGCACTTGTGGTTCGCACAGATGTCCTGCTTCATACACCTGGCTGCTCTGGACATCCAGCTGCTTGGCAGTGGGAGCACTGCTTTGCTGCTGATGAAGCTGCAGCTTGTTTAAATGAGTGCCGGTGTCTGCATTTCTACTGGCAGGTGGTCGATAAATTTCAATAGAAGGCCGAGAAGAACCGTATGTAAGTGTCACTGTAGGTTTTTTCTGAGATAAGGGGTTCTCCTGAACAAAATTGAGATCTTCGTCAATGAGATCATCTGGCTCTGGCTTGATGTCAATTACATCTTCAGAGGGTGCTGGCTCCCTCAGAGGTTTCACGGTTGACATTAGCCGGGTGGAAGCTCCATCATCATATGAGTGTCTATTAAAACAAAGCATCGTGACGAAACTAAAGCATTATCCTCTAATCTTCAAAGAATGCTTACTCAAAAAATTTTAATGAGGATGTATGGATACTTTTTAAATTTTCACAACTACTTTCAAATTATATTCATTCTTTCAATTTGTTTTTGAGACAGGATCTCACTATGTAGTTCTGATTTGCTTGAGATTCATCCACCTGCCTCTACCTCCCAAGAGCTGGGACTAAAGGCTTGAACTAGCACTGGAGGGATGGCTCAGTGATTCTGAGACCTGGCTACTCTTTAAGACCACCCAGGTTTGATTCCCAGCACCTACACAGCAACTAACAGCTAAGTGTAACTCCAGGTGCAGAGGCTCCAAAGCCCTCTAAAGGACTCCATGACGCTGTAAGCACATGGTACACACATACATGTACAGGCAAAACACCCATACATATCAACTTCAAAAAAGATTAAAGGCTTATAGCACCATACCCAACCCTCATACTTTAAACTTTTATTTACATTTAAAATAAAAATCATATTCTGGTCACCATTAGTTTGCTCAAAAACTTACTACCGGTTATTGTTTGAACCTTAGGGGGCCAGGGAAATGGCCAGAGTATTAGCTGCCCTTCCAGAGGACTGAGATGACCCACAATCAAAAAATCCTATGACCACTTCTGTCCTCTAGAGGCACCAGATATACATAGGGTTCACAGACATGCAGGCAAAACACCTATACACATAAATAAAAATGAAGTAACAAACCTGGAATGTCCCATACAGGCTCATGTGCTGATCTCTTGTTCACTATGATAATTTCAAGGCTATGGATTTTTTTAGGAGGCAGGACCCAATTGGTCAACGTATGTCCCTAGGATCTAGGAGTAGACCTTTGCTGATAATATCCAACCCAGGTTCTGGTTTAGTTTTCTCTGCTCCCTCGTCGTCCACTACAATGTTAGAAATCTCTTTCATATGTTTGCTACCATGAACACTCTCTCATGCTTCCAATGCTGTGATGAGCTATCAGAGAGCCATCTAAACTGAGCCAAAAACAAATGTTTTTCTTCCTCCTACTAGATGCCCAGCAACAAGTGACAAGAAAATAACTAACCCATGAACACTTCACTATTTCCAAAAATTGTTGAAAATAGGAACTAAGGGACATAATAATTAACATAAATGTCATATCCGTGAACCCATCTGGCCACAGTAGACACTGGACTTTTACCTGACATTAGCGGATTTCTGCTCCTGTGAACTTGTAGAAACTCTGGAATCCCTTTTTTCCGGTCTAGAGCTAGAAACGGCCAGGGGAGGAACAGCAGCTTCGTGCCTTCTCTCATCTCCCCGACTGAAACTGCTCTTGTTTGAAGGCACGTTACTATCAAAGATGCTGGTGTCAGGAGACTTTAGACTAGAGGGCTCTGTGAAGAGAATGCATGATCCTGGTAATCTCTCTCTCATCATCAATTCAAAAGCAATACATTTAAGATAGAAAAGATTTTTAAAAATAACTTCAGTGTTTGTTTAAAAAACAGTAACAAAACAACAAAAAAAGCAAAACAGTTCTCATGAAGCCCAGGCTGACTGGATATAATGCCAAGGATGACCTTGAACTTCTGATTCTCCTGCCTCCACCTCTGGAGTGTTGTGATTCTGGGAACGTACCATGACTGTTTTTTTCAGTAGTAGGGACTGAACCCAGGGCTCCTTACATGCTAGGCAGGCACTCTATCAACTGAATTACATCTCTAGCCCAGGTTATAGTTTAAAAAAAGAGTTGGAGTTTATTAGGAGGGTTTAATGTAGGAAAGAGATAAGGCACCTCATAAGGATGTGGGCATGGGACTTTTAAAGGAGAACTCCCTCAACAATGATCTATTATTATTATTTTGCAAGGGCATCTACACTTAAGTTTTAAATACTAGGATGCATATTTGTATGTGTATTCTCATTCCATTTCATATTTAGTAGCTGACTAGTATTCTTACATATTATTAGCACTGGACATTTAGATAACTTTCAGTTATAAAACAGCAGGCGTCTTTAAAGTTAAAGCCTGTACACATTTAGCATGTCTTCCCCTGACAGTCAAATCACAGTACGGTTGCTGTTCTTACAGTTTAAATGAACAACTGCTCTAAGTCACTGGTATTCTCTCAGAATAATGACTTTAGACAGGAAAGGATCGCATGCTCTAACAAGCAGAGATTTCAAAAAGCCCTCAAGTTTACAGAGCTTACCAGCTGTAACAGAGCGAAGCTTATCTAACACACCATGGAGCCTAAAACAAAACAAAACAAAGCCTTCCTTAAGAAACAATGTTTCAACTGCCACTCATGACATTAAATCCACATTAGTTCTTTTAAAGACATTTAATGACACCAAATCAAACTTTCCAATAACACATTTTTTCTTTAAAATGCCTTACATAAATATCAAAGAAGTTAAAAAAAATTACTTTTTCAACACCTACCAGGAGGAGGAAGAGGAGAAGGAAGAGGAGGAGGAGGAAAGCAGCAGCAGCAGCAGCACATGGGTAGGAGTTCAGCTCAGCAGCACAGCAGTTTCTTTAAGTATTAGAAACTGAACCTATAGCCTCACACATACCATACGAGCACTCTAAGTCACGGACACACATCACAGTTCTCTTCTTACTTTTTGAGACAGGGTCTAAGTTGCCTAGGCTGGCCTTGAATTTCTGAACCTCCTACCTCAGCCTCCCAAGCTAGGATTACACTGTGTCAGTGTAATCCTCCCGTAGCTAGGATTACACTGTGTCAGCAGATTCAGAACAGAATGTAAGGAAGGAATATGCAGAAGACCCTGCACCCAACCCACAGCACCAAAGAACAAAGAAGACGAAGACATTATCTGGCAAGTCTTGATTTAAAAAAGCCATCTTGCTCCTATGAACTAAAGATCAGCACAGCTTACAGTAGAACGAGCATCCTTCACAGAGAACTGTTTGCCACATCTGTTTTACCTGTGTGAGTGTGTTCTCTGCATTCTTTCCTCCTCCTCTCTACAGAGTTAAACCATGGACCGTGTACACAGCTAAGCACAGTCTACCACTGATCTATACACCCTCATCCAGCAGTTACTATTTCTTTTAACTATTTACATGGCTTCTTGGACAATGTAATTCTGAGGTGGAAAAAGTTAATAAAAGAAATATTGTATCCCCCTTTATTGCAGCTATTATTTTCAAAAGTAATAAAATAGGCTACAACTTTGCTTTAAGATAATCCACCTTAGTAGTTACATAAAAGGCAACTATTTGCACAACCATCCTTCCAAAATCCTCTCACAAACACCAGAGTTGCCTATTGTTTCATTTAGACTCCATTTTCATGGCAATTTCCTCATGGACACAGTGATTTCAAGGTTAAAAAAAGAAAAATCAGGATGAGGGGGCAAAAAAGATCAAAAACAAAAAACAAACAAAAGTACCTCAGTGTAAAGTTATAAAACTGACAAGAAAACAAAAGCACCTACAAGCACCAAAATAGGCCTGGGCTGCGGGTAGAGATGGGACAGGACAGGACAGGGACAGACATGACAACACATAACTTTCCATACAAGAATATTAGGTTCAGATGTGACTAACGGAGTTAATTCCCAGAGCTCATGTACAAGCTAGGTGTAATACTAGCACTCATAAGGCAGAGACAGGAGTCCCTGAGGTAAGCTGTCTAGATAGACTAAACTGATGAGCTCTGGGTTCAGTAAGAGACCATGTCTCTAAACAAAGAAAGTGGATGAGTGATTCAGTAAGACATCCAAGGTCAAATTCAAGCCTACAAATATAAACACATACATACATACACACACACATCTATCTTGTGCATCTACATATACAAATATGCATACATACACAAACAAAAAATTAAAAATCAGTGACTAGAGTAAGGACCAAAGTGAAGACAGGATTCTTTGCATCAGTACATGTGAAACTGTATTTGTAGCAACATGAGAAACTGATTTTAAGTTCAGATTCAGCTAACGGTATATTGGTTTATGAAATGTCTTAAGCAGTCCATTAAGTCATACGAAAAAGAACCTTACGAGGTCAGTCTTCTGGCTTGGACCAGTTAGACTGCAGGTTTAACCAAAGGTCAGGTCATAACAATGCTTATGAAACAAAACAAGTTTTTGGACTACTGATGACTTTAAAAAGAGTTATTCACAATCATACTATAATTTCCTTAGCCAGAGGCACCATGACCATTTGAAAACAAGTTATATATATCCACAATGAGGGAGTATGTTAACATGTATGGATCACTGCACTCTTAATAATGTACTCCAAAACTGTGCAATATAAAGCAGAAAATTCTGCACAGATTTTCATAGTATTGCCACAAGCACCAAAAGGCATGCAGTTGGCAAAAATATTATGAAGACTTTCCTGAACCAAGATACGAACTGGCAGCCAGGCTTGGTGGCACACACCTGTAATCTCAGCACTCAGAGTCAGGTGGATCTCTGTTAAGTTCAAGGCCAGCCTGGTCTACAGAGTGAGTCCAGGACAGCCAAGGTTACAGAGAAACCCTGTCTCAAAACGAAAAACAAAACCACACACACACACACACACACACAAAAAAAAAAAACCAGCTAACCCCGTGTGAACAGGAACCATACTCCTTTGTGCTTCTCCTCAGATTAAGCAGGCTAAGTGCTCACTCAGCTTGTCCATCATCAGCTGTCGCGGCAGATGACGAGGCTTTGGTCTGCGGGCCCTCGTACGAGCATTTCCTACCTGTCATCACACTGACTTTTCCAACTCTCACCCAACCCTAACCCCAACAACGAGCTGGCCCTCTTAAACTGATCTCATCCTGAGGGCACGTGTGGTTTGATAACTGGCGGCCCATTTTGACAGGAAAAATAAGGCTGCACATTTGAAATTCCAAACCGTAAAGGTGTCAGAGATGTTTGTCAAATGGAGACAGGAACGTGTCACGAAAAAAAACTTAAAACAAAGATAAAGGAAATAAAAACGTTCCCCACAAAAGGCAGAAGCCAGTCTAGCTCAAAATGCAGTGTTCACTGTTTGCAAGTAGTTGTCTTGGGGTGGGGGTGGTGATGAGTGCAGAAGGTGATAAATACAAAAACGCTAATACACATCAAGCCTTCTATGGTGCAGACACATCTGCACACATGTTGTGCATCATCTAGGTTATCCTCACAATAATATACAGGTGATTTACTATCCCCATTTGCAGAAGGAGAAACCTCCAAGGGCCGTGCTTCACAGCTCATAGCCCGCCTCTCCACAGTGAACCTCACAGACTGCCAAGAACCTCCTTCTAGACAGAATACCAACTCTGACTTTGCTGAGGCAGATAATCAGAAACATACCATACGGTGAATCGAACTGTGTTGTTCCCTAGAAACAGGGACAGGTCCTCTGTCATTTGGTCCTGACTTTTCTTGTTGGCCACCATCACCATAATGTAATCAGGAAGTTCTTCATCTATTTAAAAGGAAAAGTATACCAAACTTTTAAATGTTTCCTCAGTATTTGTTTTTGCTCAAAATTAATGTGCTTGAAAACAGAGAAATAGCCTGGAGAATTCGTACCTCACTCTAACAGAGGATGGACAAGAAAGCTCAGCTTCCATTTTCCCCTTTCACCCCACAAATACTTCCATTTTTAAAAGGCCGGAAATTAGAAAAAAAAAACTGGCGTGTTTCTAGTTATAAAACTAGGCACACAGGGTCATGGAATCAATAGGGAGGATGTACTGGTTTGTAAGAAATTTTTCAATGCCCATCAGTTTCAGAAGCTTCTAATCAGATACACATACGTCCTCAATAACTCCATCGTTCAGCTTTCTGCTCAGGACAGTACTCGTTTCTCCAGAGAGCATACTTTGACTTAGTAAAGGGGAACTTCAATTACTCTTCGCAATAACTTCCAACACCACCACATACACTAAGACTGCGTAAAACTCTACAGCAAAGACAATACTCAGAGTTCAACTGTTTAATAACAAAGGATGGAAAAGTTAAACGGCAACTCAACTTCGTTCATCCTAACAGTGACAGCTACACAATGACTGTAAAAAGCCCAAGAACACATTAATAAGAAAACAAAGTCATCATGAGGAAATGTAATTTATTTTTAGGAAAAGTAGGTGTGTGTATGTCTGTCTAATGTGCGTGTGCGTGTGTGTATGTATGGCTCATGGGGGTAGTGTTTTTAATTTCATGATCCTCTTCCCTCAGCCCTCCCAAATACTGAGATTACTGACATACACCTCCACACCCAACTTCAAGCACATTTTCATTAAATTTTCCTCAACAACTAAAATATTCATACTTCCTCATAAACAGAAACATTCATCTGCCAGAAACTTGTTTCCAGAGAAAACAGCTAGAGGCTGAAGAGATGGCTTAACTATTAAGAGCTCTAGAAGCTCGTTAGAGGACCCAGGTGGAATCCCCTACACCTACGTGGTAGCTCACAACTGCCTGTAATCCCAGTTCCAAGGAATCTCACACCCTCACAGAGACATGCATGCAGGCAAAAACACCTATGCACATAAAATAAAAATAAATATATCATTAAAAAGAAAGAGGGGGCAGGGAAACATCTAAAGTCCAGAATAGAAGCAGGACAAAAGAGAAGGCAGTGCTCCACGGAAGGCTGCAAGAGTGAGAAAATGGCCAATCTTTGTTTCGAGGAAGTTTCAAAACCACCCCCAGTGTAACTGTGTTAACTAGGCTGATCCTTACTTATATGTCATAGCTGCTATGACCCAACACTAGAAACTCAGGAGGGTGAGCACATAAGACTGCTGACATCCTTGGGCTTTTCTCTCACAGCGCCAATGAAATGACTGCTGCCATTGCGTCAATTAATGTTTTCTAAAATTTCATGACATCGGTGGTTATCTTGGTACAGAATGAGGACAAGGAAAGATGTAACAGGTTACAAAGCCAGAGCAACTACTGGAAATTTAGGAAGACGAGAGTATGAACAAATATGTTTGTGTTTTAAGTGATGCTAGTGAGTCAAGCAACAGCTCTTGTGCACGATGTTAGGCAGTCTCAAGTGAGCTGCACACAGTCCAGTGGACTTACCATATTGACTGGCAACGGTTTTAGCTATATGCATATTAAGACATACCAAATACACTAAAATACAAACACATACGCTTCAAATATGTGCAATTTAAACTATCAATCAGTTCTCAGCAAAGCCTTTACCATATACATGTTGTCTTCTGAGTAGACAATACAATGAAAATTAGGAATCTAACGCAAAATCAGCATGTGGTCATAAAATATTCTTCCAGAGTCCCAAGAGATTGATGAAGTGCATTCAAATTAGTATAGTGGAGACAGAAGACAACAGTACGTGCTGGGAAGGTTCAGAGAAGCTCTTGTATCTGGATGTGAATGAAAACTGGACTGTCGCTGCTGAACCACTGAACTGTTCACTGAGCGTGCATGACTTTTCTTACTGCTTGCTTTAATACTCAAATACTCAAACATTTACCCCAGAGTTGTTTTCATAACCTTCCAGAGCTCTGGGACTCTTTTTTGGGCATAAAAAAATATGAGAAGCTGTGACTGGTAGTGGGGTGTGCCTGTAACCCCAGCACCCGGGAAACTGAAACAGGAGGATCAGTTTGAGGCTGGCACACGCCTCATGATGAGCAGAAAGCTTGAACTGCACATACGAGGCCACCCTCAAAGTGAAAAATCCTGAAAACAAAAGCCACGCTGCTCCGGACAGTGAAGTATATACGTCTACAAATAAAGTAACTAACTGCAAACTTAAAAAAACAAACAAAAAACCTTGCTTTACTTCAAAGACTTGAAGTCTGACTTTTAACTCAAGGACAGATATTGAACAACCAGGCTTGCCACTAGAACTTAAGGAATTTCCAATTTGGGGAGGTTATGGTGTTAAGAGTTTATGGAGGCCCTAGGTTCATGTAAAGAGCAAAGAGAAGACAGGGACATACATAAAAATCTGACAAGCAGCAGAAGGGAGCAGCTGAGCCAACATGAAGAGTCGCCGGCACGCCACAGCAGCGCTGGCATGGCACAGGGGCCCCTTGCTCTAACAGAAGCGCCAAGGACCCCAAACCTGAGCTCCCAATGTTCAATCTGACAGGCGCTAATGTGGCTCTCTCCACACTTCATTGACTTTTTATAAAAAGTAATACTGCTGCCCATCCCAGCAGTATCTTCAGAACAAACAGAACTATCAGGGAATGTTTTAAAAACTAAACATCTTGGTTTGGAATTTGAGTGACACATGCTTGCATCTCACATTTGCCATCGACTAACACTGTCCCACATGTACAACGGGTCCCTCACAGCTGGTATCCACTAATCATTAAAAGAAAAACCAATTAAAACTAAGAAAATTCTGGTTCAGCTTCAGGTTTTCCTATCCATGAGGAGTCTTAACAAAAATTCTGAAAAAGACACCTCAAATCCACCTATCAAATGTAATTCATAAACTAGTAATTCCCAACCTGTTCGGTCCCTTTCTCTGGTTGATATGAATTGCATCTACTAATATAATCCACAAAAATTTTAAATGGAGAATTTTTAAAGAATTTAATTATTAATGAACCAATTACCTGCTAATAGCCCAATTATATTAGCTTAATAAGTTTTTCTAGAAACTAAGGTTTCCCAGACAAACAAACATACAACATAGTTCTAAGCGTGACTTTGATCTCTCTACTTCTATAAATCTCTTTTGTATCTAGTCTAAAAGACAGATCAACTCTAATCTGTTTCTTGCACTTAATCTGTGATAAAGTTGTTTAATATTGACATATGTAAAGAAAACCTTAGTCCCATAAATATGTACTTTGGGTATTTTAAGTCTTTCTAGATCTTGAGGCTATCCTTCAGTGATACCACAGTAAAACTCAAGAGACAATGTATTAGCAATATGGAGTGTAATAGAACACCAATTAATTCTTGGTACCATTAAAAGAAAACCCACCTATACAATTTTTCCTGCCTTCTATCTTTGAATAATTTAATGTGTAGTGGTCACCTGGACAATACTAGTGTTCTGGTGGACCAAGGACATGTTGATATACCACTACATGAAATCACAGTTAGCACCTCCATAACCGTCATCACCAAATCTTTCAGTTCTGGAAAGCTTTCAAGTTCAGAGTGGTAAACCCAAATTTTTAAAGGTTTAATTTTCATTTGAAATTTCAACTTGTTTTTGGCAATAAAGACTATTGGCTTTTTGCAGGCCTACTTAAGTGTACAAAACCAGTTTATCACTTCTTAGAAGGTAAAAATGTTTCCACTGCTGTGATAAAACACTGTGACCAAAAGGTACTTGGTGAAGAGAATGTTTATTTCCTCTTACAGCTTATGGGCCATCATTGAGGGAGGGCAGGGCAGGAACTCAAGCACACGCTGCTGACTGGCTTGCTCTGCCTGCTTTCTTAAAACACCCAGGATCACCAAACCAGGGTAGTGGTACCGTGCACAGTAAAGTGGGCCCTCCCACATCAATCAAGAAAACGCCCCACAGCCTTGCCCACAGGCCAATCTGGTAGTGGCATTTTCTCAATCAAGTTCCCCCTCTGCCCAAATGACTCTAGCTGTGTCAAGTTGGTACTTAATAGTGGCTACCTTAGTTCATAATCACTAATGACTTTTCTTAAAAGCTTCTTATCAGCTCAGTATACTTCAGTTTTCCAAGCACCTCTCTATCCTTACAATTAAAATACTAAAAAGAGGTCATGCGAAGCCAGTTTTCTAAGACAGAGTTTCACTGTGTAGACCTGGCTATCCTGGAACTCATTCTGTAGACCAGGCTGGCCTTGAACTCCCAGAGATCCTCCTGTCTCTGCCTCCCCATTGCTGGGACTAAAGGTGTGCACCACTACCTTCCAACTGAGGAGCCAGTTTTAAAAGCATCATTTTATCTGTTTCATCGGTAACATTCCAAATGGAACTGGCTTTTCTTTTCTTTTCTTTTTTTAAATCTACAAGCAACCTGGTTCTAGTATAATCTGGTGTGGCTCTCTTTTTTTAAACTCGGTGCTCCAACCACTGCTTTCATATATTCCAAATGTGAACATAGTGGCATGCCAAGCCTTCCAACGATTATGAGAACAAATGTGACTCTGCAGGTCGATAACGGCCTCCACTACTTTCTTAGGCTACCCATGATTTTCACCTGAAGCCGCCAGCTGTGGAGTCAGGACAGGCCTCTTTCCCACAACCTTGTTCAAGTACACAAAGTATTTGTACAACTGGGATGTTATCATTTACATTTTCGTGGTGATATTTTCTATGTGTAACAGGTAAACACTGCCTAGCCCAGAGTAAGCATTCAGCCTTTAAAATATAAAAAAAAAAAGAGGGAAATAATCTTGTTACCATTGTAAGGTTCGAGTGGGATGAATAAAAAATAAATAAATAAATAAAATAAAATCCTAAAACATAAAACCCCTGAACCAGCTCTGTGGCAAATGCCAGAAGCATCGAACGTTCAAATCTAAAATGACAGACCTCAAATTCAGTGGTCCTGATGAAAGCAGCAACAGGAAAAACAGAACAAGATTCAGACAAACACTATGGGTGAAAAACGACAGCTTCAGCGGAGTACAAAAAGCTAGACTATTTCCAAATAACGTCTTAGACGAGAGATGGCAGGGGTCGGGGGTAGACTCGAGGCGCTGCAATAGTTGGTTCAATGATAGGAGGGTAGAGGAACCAGAGAGTATTCGATTTCAAGGTAGACCACCCAGAGAGCTTTTGGGCAAACTCACGCAGACACATCCAGCCAGCTTGCAAGCCCTACGTTACATTTAGGCGAATGACGAGAATCAACTTACCCACATAAGCTCCTAATTCTTGCAATTTCCCCTTAATGGCACTCTGAGGAAGAGAAGGGGGAGGGGGGGAGAAGCAAAGGTGCCTGTGAAAACCGCGACAGTCACAAGAGAGCGGCCCCGCGCGGTGGGGGAGGGGACGCCCGACCCCCGCGCGGCGCTTCCCGCAGCCGCCGCCCCGGTGGCTCTCTCGGGCCCGCCGGCGTCCCCCCGAGCCGACCGCCGCGCCTGCGCCCCGTCCAAGGCGGCCGGCGCGGAGGAGACGCGGCAGGCCGGGCCCACCCGCCCCGTTACTCCTGGCAACCGCCTGCCCGCCATGCCCAGCGCCCGCCGACGCGGGCCTCACCCGGATCTTGCGGCTGATCTCAGTGCCGATTTCCATGGCTCAGCGGCGGGCGGCCGGGTCACCACGGCGCGGCGCTTCGGTCACCTGGAGCCCGCCGCGGGCTGCTACCCTGCAGCCTGGCCCCGCTCCGCCGCCGCTCCGCCTCCGGCCCTGCGCGCTGCGTGTCCCCGCCCCTGCTGGCGCCCCCGTGCAAGTGGGAGCCAGCGCGCATGCGTCTGCGCACACGCATGCGCCCGCACGTCCCTGGGGCGAGGGGCGGGGCCCGGAACCTCTGCTCTGGCGACCTCTGTTGGTCGCACGGGGGGCAAAGGCGTGCAGGGTACCAGGTTTCGCCTTGCCCTTCCCAGACCTTCCTTCGTCCCTTCCATAGTTTCTCATTTATGGATTTTAGTCTCTTACAGGTAGTAAGCATGAAGTAAGGTGTAGTTTAAATATCTCGGGCAACCGGGTGGGGCGGCGCACGCCTGTAATCCCAGCGCTCAGGGAGTCAGAGACAGGGGGATTCTCTGAGTCCCAGGCCTGCTTGGAAAAACCAAACCAACCAAACAACCAAACAAACAGAAAACATAGGCATTGATCTGAGTTCAGATGTAACCTCAAGTATCAGTATGTTATTGATACAGATTGTCAACTCTTGAAACTTTCTTTTTTACGTATTTATTTATTTTATTATGTGTACAGTGTTCTGCCTGCATGTACACTTGAACGCCAGAAGAGGGCACCAGATTTCACTATAGATGGTTGTGAGCCACCATGTGGTTGCTGGAAATTGAACTCAGGACCTCTGGAAGAGCAAGCAGTGCTCTTAACCTCTGAGCCATCTCTCCAGCCCCAACTCTTAAAACTTTCATTTTCTTTTTGTCTAGATGTGCTATCATTACACGTGGTGAGGTGTAATGATATCCAAAACCCATCTAGCATGACCATACTTTGATTCTAGCGGGTTTTGGGGTTTTTTTGAGACAGCGTTTCGCTGTGTGGCCCTGGCTGCCCTGGAACTCACTCTGTAGACCAGGCTGGCTTCACACTCACAGTGATCCGCCTGCTTCTGCCTCTCTCGGGATCAAAGGCGAGCGCCACCACCATTCTTTGATTCTAAACATTCTTTCTCTCGCGGCTTTGGTTCTGCCTTTTTTTCTCCCATATCATCGGTGTGCTTTACCAAGGGTTAATCCTCCTCCTGCCCTTCCTCTCTGAACGGCCTTTTTTGGGGGACACTTACTTCCAGGTCACCCGTTTGTTGTTAGCGTCAGCCAGCTGCAGGTAGCAAGAAGACTGCCAAGTGGCGCCCTCTAGTGTTGGAGTTGATGTGCAGGCCTGGGATACTGGGACTCTGCCCTCCATGTATGTCAGCTCCATGGCCTTGCAGCTCTGAGTCCCAGCTGAGGTTACAGGTCCTAGGTATTGGGATTTCTCAGGCCATGGTGGCAGCCAGTGTTATAGCTCTTAGCCAGGTGCCCAGCACTCTTGGCTCTGGAGACCTGACAGTTCTCTCAAATTATTCTTGTGATCAGGACCTTCAGGTTCTCTTCTTGGGCACTTCATTGCTTTTCACTCCTTGGCTCTATGCGTCTTGCTGCCTCTTTCTGCTTCTTACCTTACCCTGGCCTTTCTTGGACAGCTCCCTTGCTTGTCCCTCTGCTGGCCGCCTCTGCCTCTGTTTGGGTCCACACAACTGAAAGTGGGTGAGAAAGGGGCACTTGACGCAAGCCCACTGTTGTAACCCTAAGGGAAGCAGATCAGGAGAGTGTCTCCCAGGCCTGAGCCCTCTGCTTATATAGCTCAAAATGGGATGTTTGGATTAATCACATCTATTTGTTTTGGCCAAGCCCAGCCATATGTTGGGGATAATCACAGCTTTGCCTCTTAGCACCAATTACAGCTGTCCCTCTGCTAGACCACAAAGAGAAGTGCCTGCCCTCTGGCCTAGGGAGAAATAATTGCTGGTTCATTTGAAGTTCTTCAAGGCTTAGGATTGCAAAACATCAGGTACAAAATATTTGCAACAGCCTTTGATGGAGCCGAGCACTCAGGAGCTACAGTCTTTGCATAGTTTTTCAAGGTGTCCACGGAATGCTAAGGATTGTCGGGGCTGACATAAGAGCAGTCTGGCTGTTTGCTAGACTGCTAGCCACGCCTTCACTCAAGGTATCCAAAGCAGCAAGGGGAGAGTTCAATAGGTGTTTGTTCAGTCTCTAACATCTTTGCTAGTTTATAGGAAAATGAGCATCAGAAGGTGCTCGCAATATAAACTGAAAGAACCGTCACTCGCAGTGAGTTTAACAGATCTAAGAGTTCTTGGCGCTGGACAGATGGCCCAGTAGTTAAGAGCACTGGCTGCTCTTCCAGATGACCCAGGTTCAATTCCCAGCCCCCACATGGTGGCTCACAACTGTCTGTAACTCCAGTTCCAGCGGATACAGCTCCCTCACACAGACATACATGTAGGCCAAACACCAAATGTACATAAAAATAAATTATTAAACTATTTTTTAAAAAAGAGTTCTTTAAGTTCTTGACACTTGCCTGGATACAAGTAGGTCACTTACCTCATGTAATGATCTCTATGCTAGTAACGACGGACTATGCCATCTACACTGCGTCTCACCTGAAACCCACTCCCAAATTCCAAGTAACCATGTCCGTTTTATTTTCTTTTAAATTCAGCATTTTTAATTCAAAGTCATCTTTACCATTTCCAATTCAAATGCACTCTCACAGTAGATTTCTTTAATTCTTTCCTGATCACAAAACATGGAAGAATCCTTTTTCAGAATAGACACCTAAAGAAGTTTCCATTTTCCTCACAATCTTCAAGTCTCTGAATGTTTTGGGGTGTGGGGTTTTTTGTTTTGTTTTGTGTTTTTGTTTTGGTGTTAGCTTTGTGGCCTTGCTCTACGTTTGGACTCAGATTTTGATTCTCCTGCCTCAGCCTCCCTAGTGCTGGACTCTAGTGAAGCTCAACTATGCCCAGATCCTTAAGAGCCAATTTTCATTAGTTATCTCTTGGTTCATAACACGTGATCAAGCAGATTAGAACATACATGTTCTGTTTGGTTTTTTTTCACTGTCTATCAGTTAGCATGAACACAGGTTCCTTGGGGCTTATGCTCAGACTTTTAGCGGGCTTCAGCACAGGTGGCAGCCAAGCTGCATTTTCATGTGGAACTTGAGTAAGGAAGAATCCCTTTTCAGTCTCATTCGCAGGAAATTATTTCTTGGGGTCTTTATGAGCAAAGGCTCCATCTTTTTGCCAGCTATGGTCTAGAAGCCATGTTCTGGCCTTCGAAGATGGCCCACAGTTCCATGCCAAAAGCCTCACCAATACATCTCTTAATTTAGCAAAGATAAAGGTGTGTCATTTTCATCCCCCCAACACAATACACCTTGGTTCCTCTGTTAAGGACTTTTGTCCCATTCAGTTAGGCTCATCTGGGGCCTGATGCCTAAGTCAAGTGAGTTTGGGCGTCCTTTATATCTACAAAATCTCTTATCTTCATCATACCCATTAGTTAATCCATGCTCACAGGAATTATATAACAGTAGGAATCACAGGGCTACCCAGGGTCTAGCTGCCACAGGCCCCTTGACCTGTGGCAATTCTTCTGGCATCTATATAGAAATTAATATGATGACATACATCTTCACCTGTGATTACCAGGTAATGTATGTGTTCATCCTAAAATGATAAACTGAGGACCATGTGTCTTTCACATTTCTACAGAAGTTCTTTCAGGATGATAGGCACATTATAAACATTTATCAAATATCTGTAGGTTAAAAGAAATCAAAGCCTTGATTTATTTTTTTTTAAAGATTTTATTTATTATGTATACCATGTTCTGCCTGCATGTATACTTGAATGCCAGAAGAGGGCACCAGATCACATACATTATGGATGGTTGCGAGCCACCATGTGGTTGCTGGGAATTGAACTCAGGACCTCTGGAAGAGCAAGCAGTGCTCTTAACCTCTAAGCCATCTCTCCAGCCCCAAAGCCTTGATTTATGAAAGCATTTCTTCAGGGTAAATGCAGTGACCATGAACCACTGATGAGAGATGGAGGGGCAACGTGACAACGAACGGGGACCCTGGAGCCACTATACAAAGTCTGGGTTTCAGTGTGCAGCTCTGCCACTTTCTCTGAGACCTTAGGCAAGGACCTACCTTTCTTGGTGCCTCAGTTTCCTCCTCTGTGGCATAGCTATGACACTGTTTTCCTCTTCAAATAGTTCTTATAAGGTTGAGGTAAGTTAATATTTGACGAACATTTCGAGCTGTGCCTAGCTCACAGCAGCATTATGTTTGTTGATTAAAAATTAAATGCCTGCTGTGAGCCAGACACTGCGCTGGGAGCCGGAGGACACCGCTGAGCAGGACCAGGTTTCCGTGTTCATAGCACAGTTCAAAAGCCGGGTAAGTTTTTTCCTATTCTATTTTTTTATCCACCATTCCATAGCCAAGAACAGAACCATGCTTTTATTGTTTTTGCACCTTAAACAGATTGACTTTGAACAATTTAGTTACTGTTGAGAAAATCTTGTGTAAAAGAGCCAAGAGCATTTTCATTAAAAGGAATTCAGAGGCCTAGAGAGATAGGTCAGTCAGTGAAGTGTTTGCCTGTACATAAAGACCTGATAACCCCTCCGCCCCCGTGCCCATGGGAAAAAGACAGGCATGGTGTTAGGTGCCGGTAATCCCAGAACTGGGGAGCTGGAGACAGGAGGACGCATAGGGCTTGCTGGTCAGCTAGTCTAGGCGAATCAGCAGACTCTAGGTCCAGTGAGAGGCCCTGCCTCAGAAATAAGATGAAGAGCAATTGAAGAACAACGCCTACTTCTGCCCCCTTCCCCCAACACGTGCACATATTCAAAGCCAGGCACTGTGGTACATGTCTGTTCATTCAGTACTTGGGAAGGTGGGGCAGGAGCATTAGGAATTTAAAAGCAGCCTGGCTACATAGCAAGATCCTTTCTTCTTTCTTTCTTTCCTTACAAATTCATAACAAGGAATTTATTTAAAGGTATTGGAGACAGGGTTTTCTTTTAGGACTTCCTGCTTACAGTTATGGTAAAGAGACTTTCAGGCTATTTGAGAACTCAGACACATTCAGGTTTCAGATGAAGAGGAGACTGAGTCATAGAGAGAGTGCCCCCACTCAGCCAATGGCACGTAGGGGTTGAAGGCCTTTCAGGGTGCTTCCCTGTAAGGAACAGCTTCACAGCCCACATCCTTGAAGGGCTGGAAGTATTAGTCTTGCAAAAGAATAAACTGGCCCATGACAAATGGCATATTTTTCTTCTAAGGGATAGTATGAGAGCCAGATCACAATGAACTACAGTGCCAGCTAAGAGGGTTCTTGGCTATCTTCCAAATCGAGGAGAGAACTGAAAAAGAACATTGCACATGAAGTCGGCAGGGTGTGAGTGCCAACTCCAGCTCTGCAGAGCCCTCTAACAATGGTGCCCCCTGTGTCTCCCCACAGGGCTACATTTCAATTAGATGTTATGCTGTGTGTGTGTGTGTGTGTGTGTGCGCGCGCGCACGCTTGCCTTACCAGTCTGTGAAAAAGAAGGGAGGCAGAAGTGGTAGGTTTCCCTGAGCCTGGAACGCTTTTCTTTTCATTCAGTATTTAGTGACCTTGTATTTGTCTTTCCAGACTCAAACAGAGGATTCTCATAATGATTAACTAGGTGCTATCAATCCATTTGGGTTATACCCTTGTGTAGATTTCCTCACTAAACTAAAATCACATCTTCCTCTATTGTTCACGTGCTGAGTCCCTGTGAGGGCAGAGGCATGCATCTTATCTTTCTGCATGCCACACCTGGCTTCTAATACATGTGGAGTGAATGGATGTTTGTCTCCAGTACTCAATATCAAATGGCATGTCTGCTTTTGGTTCAGAATTTCTAGGTGCTAGAGGCCTGTGGGTAAAAACGCTTGCTTCCCAGGATGCAAGTCTGGATACCCGAGTTCAGTCTCCGGGCCCCTGAGCAAAGGTGGAAGGAGAGAAGTGGCTCCACACAGTTGTCTTGTAACCTCCACATGTGCACCATGGCACGCCTTCAACAACAATAAGAAGAAATATGAATTGTTTAAAAAGCACCCCTAAGAGTTGGGAATTACTATCACACTAGTTACTCTTTCTATGAGGCGGACACCATTGTTGCCAGCATCATTTCCTTGAAGTCCAAAAGAACTAATCCTCAAAAAATATCATTCCTGAACTTGTGTGTGTGTTTGGGAGGGGGTGTGGACCTAGTGCAAAGGTGAAGGTTGCAGGCACAAAGGTGATTTCACCTGTTGGACCCCCTGGAATTATGATTACAGGTGGTTGTGAGCCACCCTGTGAGTGCTGGGAATTGAACCTGGGTCTTCTCAAGAGCACCAAGGGCTCATGTACACTGAGCCATCTCTTCAGCCCTGAGATTTCATGTTTGTTGGCGCTAACCTTCTCCCTCTCTCCTAGGCAGCATTGTCTTTGTAGAATGAAGTGACTCCTTCAATCTGATTCGTACAGTGAATGGTAATTTTATAGAGTAAGATATGAAGGATAGTTACCAAGATGCCAAAGCAGATTGCCCTAACTCCTAAGAAAACTCTGTGGAGCTGGAGGGATGCCTGCAGTGAAGAGCATGGCTGCGCCTGCAGAGGAGCCATACTGGGTTCCAGGACTCACACTGGGCCTGCAACTCAAGCTCTAGGGCATCCAGGGTCTTTTTCAGACTCCAAAGATAATTGTACTCGTGCACACACATGTGTGCACAAAGAAACATACACACATGTATAAAAATAAGCCTTAAAAAAATACTAGTCAGTGGATCACCCAAACCACTGCTTCCTGTCGGCTTATCATTTTGTCTTACACCATTTTATGTCAGGGCTTGCTATCTACAAGGTCTACAATATTTTTTTTTAAGATTTATTTTTAATTGTATGTATGTATGTATGTGGGAGAGTTGGGTGTGTACACACAAGTGACGGTATAGGCAGATGCTGGAGGTGTTGGGTCCACTGTTGAGCTGAAGTTACAAGTGGTTGTGAGCCACCTAATATGGGAGCTAGGAACTGAACACCATGCTCCAAAAGAGCAGTGCTTGTCCTTACCTGCTAAGTCATCTCTCCAGCCCTCTCTCTAAATTGCATGTATGCTTGTTTGTTTTGAGACAGGTTTCTCTGTGTAGCCTTGGCTGTCCTGGAATTCCCTCTGTAAACCAGGCTGGCCTGAAACTCAGAGATCCACCTGCCTCTGCCTCCCGAGTGCTGGGATTAAAGGTGGGTACGCCTCCCCTATACTCTTTTAAAATCGTGATTGTATATTGTAATAGGAATTACCTTCAGTTGTAGAAGTGTGTACAATGTACCACTTTCTGGATAAGATGTAGGCATGTGCACAGGTATGCACAGTAGCCTGTATCTCTGTAAGGATACATAGTACTCAAATAATTACCGGTTGTCTAGCAGGCAGGGTGGGAAGACTTCCTCTTAACAATCTTTTTGTACATGTTGGGGTTAAACCATATAAATCACCTCACTCCCTTTCAGAGGAAATGTAAGCCAATAATAATTTTATCCTTAATACTTTGTCGTCATGCCTTGCCACGGGGATGTTTGTGCCAAATTAACATGATGCAGGAAAATAGAGCTTAAGTGCATGGTTGGTGCATGACATCTGTAGACAGTGAATTAGTCCAACCCAGTTGTCTAAAACACCACTTGTGTTTTATGATCATTTTCTATTTTTAAAATTCTTTCATTTTCTTCCCGATTCAATTAACACGTTTTTATTTAGTGCCTACTGTCTGCCCAGTACTGCCCTCGGGATTCTAGGAGATATAAATGATGCCTCCATGAAACAATTTATAATATTCGTGCCAAGTGCGGCAGCCACAGGGTGGCTAGAACTTTGTCTTGGAAAGCTAGTCCTGGTTTGAGTTGGAAAAACTTGGAGGGCTGACACAAATGGGAAGGAGTTCTGGAGACACCACCTAGATTCTCTTGATGGGGCCAGAGTGCATGTCTGGAGAGAAGACAGCCAATAAGGGTGGCCAGGGAGCCATCCTAGCTCACACCTAGAGGTCTGGTAGCTGAACTTCACCTTGCACAATCATTGGGAAGGACTGACAAACCCAGAGAGGTAACTATGGAGTAGCTCAAAGGGAAAGAACACTGAGGAGCTGATGTCAGGTGCTCACCCTGAGGGTTAGCAAGAATACAGTATAGTAAGCATAGTAGCTGGGCCTAGAACTCAGTGAAACCTTTCAGTTTACTGGACTGTGATGCTCAATTCCAGATTACAGGAGAGGAAGCCAGCACAGAGGCGGGTTGGAGATGGGGTCTGAATCCAAACAATCTGACCCTGGAGCTTCCATCCTTAATGGTTCCATTCTGCACTGAGTACGCGTACAGCTCTCACGGGGGACCTTGTTCAGAGGTCTTTCACAGTTCTCTCTCTACCACTCTCCTGGTTTACCTCTTGGTTGGTCAGTCCTTTCCAGCGGTTCCCCAAAGTAAGGCTCAGCTATCAGACCCACAGGGGTGATCTCGAATGGCTAGCCTGGTCACCCTTGTTTCTATAGCTCTTACCTCCAGCATGCCCTCGGGTCCCTATCCAGTGGATTCTGGGGAGCAGCACCTCCAGTCAGCCTTCCACTTCTCTCCAAGTCTCTCAGAGTTCCTACAGAGGAGCGGTGTGTACTTGACTGGAGAGGCATGCCCGTGTGTGTGTGTGTGTGTGTGTGTGTGTGTGTGTGTAAAACGTCTTAAACTGCCTTCAGCCTCGCACAAGAGCTCACCAGTAACCCCAGTAACTTTACAGACCACCACGAAATACTGCAACAGAACCCTTTCCACCTGGGCTCAAAATAACGCCCCCTCCCTTTCTTTTATTATTATTATTTTTTTCAAGGCTCTGCTCTATTGGGAAACTTAAAATAACTGGTCACACGGTTAAAAACAGCAGCGGCGCGCCCCCTCCCCGGCGGCCGGGCGCAGCTGTCCGGCCTCCCCCGCGCCCCGCCGCCCGCATTCCAACTCTCTGAGGTCACGCGCCGCCGCCTCCCCGGATCCGCGCGCCCGGCCCAGGGGGAGGGACACGGGCCCGCAGCTCCGGCCGCAGCCCCCGAGCTCCCCAGAGAGTCCCGCCGCGGCCGGGCCGGTGCGGCAAGCTGTGCGGGCGGCGCGCGGGCCCGGGGCGAGGGCGGGCGGGCGGGCGGTGGCGGCCACCGTGCGGAGCCGGGGAGGCGGGACGCCGAGAGGGCGCGCGGCCCCGACCCGGCGGGAGCCGGAGCAGGTGAGGCGCGGGGGACCCGGGCAGGGGCGTAACAAAGAGCGGAGTCTTCGCTTCCCAGCCTCGCTCTGATCTCCTAGAGTCATTTCTAAAAAGGGTCTGGACCGTCTATTCCGGACTCCTCCGCGGATGGCTGCGGCTTAATCCCGGATCAGCGTTTGAAATCTTGGGCATAGTTGTGCCTCTCGGAGTACGTGGAGTTTGAAAGTTGCCCGAGAACTTTGGCGACGAGGGGCATAAAGGGAGGACTGTTTGGCAACTCCTTGTTTCGCTTTTGGAGTAAAGCGTCTTTACTCTTGGAGGAAGAGTTCTTGGATCTGCAAATTCCCACTTGTAATTTCTGCAAACCCTGATTAGGTTGGCCGCTCTGAGCATGCTTGTCCTATCCCCACCCCCGCCGCCGAGAGAAGCCTTAGGATAGAGAAAGCTAGAAAACACGTTCCGAATCTCCAAGTGACAACTGCGGTATGCCTAATAGTTACCGACACACTCCCACACTCCCCCCCCCCTTTTTCTTTCTTTTTAGTTTTGAACAAGACAATATTTTCACACTGAAAATAGTTGTTTGGTTTGTAGGCCCATTTGATTATAGATTATCAACGCACAAATGTTCTGTGAGAGACATGGGATTGATTTAAGACACTTAGCTCTAGATGGTCTGAAATGTCAGACACGCTCTTTTTAGTGATTATTTAAGTTAGGGAATGGTGGCATAGTTCCATCAACAGGTAGCGAGCGGCTTGGGGTGCGGTGTCCCGTAAGATTCAGAGTGTCAGTGGACTTGAGAGACCTTTGGAAGGGGATATGGACAAGAAAACTGAAAACGAACTAACAGTGCAAACCAACTTTTGTAAACTTGTGAAGCAGAATTTTTTCTTTTTTTAATTTTTTTGGTTTTCCGAGACAGGGTTTCTCTGTGTACTGTGAAGACCAAGCTGTTTTACAAACTCAGACTCACATCGATCTGCCTCCCGAGTGCTGGGATTAAAGGCATGTGCCACCATGGTCGGCTTGTGAAACAGGATTTAAAATGCATATTCTCTTATTCCGTAATGGAATGATTTTATAGGGAAATTATCCTGTTTTTGTCTTTTAAAGGCTTTTTATAGTTTACTTCATTTAGAAGTTGACACCTAAATCAGCTCTCCCCAGAGTACTTTAAATTTCTAGTTGTTGGCTTCATTATTCAAACATAATTTATGACGTTATTAAGATATATTGATCAATCATAAATTTTTAAGTTACTAAACAGGACTTTTGCCACAGTGGGTTTTATATGGATAATCAAGAAGCCAGACATTCTTAGGAGGAAATGCACAGAAATAAAACAATCAAATAATAACAACTACCAAAATAAAAAAGAGAAAACATTGGCCTTTCCTCATCTCCAATGATGTAAAACATTCCAAATCCCAGGGACAACTGGAAATTTGAGTTTGCCTAATCAGAACTTAAGTTAATAACTAAGTTATGCTGGGCGGAGTGGCCTGGGCCTGTAATCCTAGCACTCTGGAGAGGCAGAGGTAGGTGGATTTCTGCGAGTTCGAGGCCAGCATGGTCTACAAATAGAGTCCAGGACAGCCAGGGCTACACAGAGAAACCCTGTCTCTGCCCATACACTCCCCCAAAAAAAACCAACCAAACAAACAAACAAACATAAAATCTAAGTTATATAGTGAAGAAGAGCTTAACATATTTGACAGTACCTAATTCAGATGTCTTCCCTTTGGACAAATGAAACATCTTTTTTAATGTTTCAGTTGCCACAATTTGCAAGGCTGAAATCTACAACTTTTTCTCCTGAGACAATTCTTTGCACACTACACATTTTTTTTTTTGTTGTTGTTGTTTAAATTTACAAAAGCACTATTAGTCTCCTGGTTAAAAGCTTGTTTAAAAATTTTTTTAAGTGTTTTCATTTTTGCTTCATCTGTTTATTCTCTGAAAACAGCAAAGAACATTGAAAAATACTGCAGACAGAGACTCTACCTTATTATGGTAACCCTCCCCCATCCCAATTCCTTCTATGGAATAGTGCTTTCACTCAAGGAAGGCATTCAGCTGTATTAACATACTGCTGTTTGTTACACTTTTCTTCCCTCTGGCCTTCCGTGGCCCCTTGTTTTTAAAACGTGTTTTGTCCTTCTGGAAAGGGGGCGGGGAGATCATCTTGAACTAGAGAGCTCCAAAAAGCAAAACATAAAAGTTTTAGAAATCTTGATCATGTCCCTATTAATGATACAGCTCTGAATATAATTATAGATGCCTGCAGTCTCCTTAAGGACGGAGACGGCTTAGGATTCCTCTTAGATTTCCACAGCATGCTCATCATGCCGCCCTGTGCTCAGAGAGGCAGTATACATTTGTGGAATGGAATCCCAAGACGTTATGTTTGGCAAAGTCTAGGGTCATAGCTAAACCTCATTTTCTAGCTCAGCCATTCCACAGACCTGGATGTTCATGACCGGTGGAGTTTGAGTCTCAGGCTGGTGAGCAAGACAGAAAAAGAATACTGGGAGTGATGTAGAAAACCAGGGGATACCCAGCTATGTCCACATTAGCGTGAAACTCAGAAAGCTGCTTCTGTTGAGCCCTGGGTTCTGTTTGCCTGGTGAAGCTTAGGGATAGATTGTCCCACCGCCAGGTCTAGCACCCAAATAGCTAATCAGCTAGGACCCAGCCTGGCTAAAAGACTTATCCCCGTAGGAAGGGGCGGAGGTGAGTGACAGCAGTGCGGAGGGATGGAAATAGCTGAGATTTTTGTCAAATTGTTCAGTTGAAAATAACTCTGGTTGACATAAAAGTCCCGATTTGTCGCTCGCCCCCAGTTTATCTCACCGCAGAAGTTGCTATCAACAAGCGTGTTTAAAAATTAGCGTGTTGTGGGGTGCTGTTACGTGGATACGGCCTCAAACTGCGCGCCCAATCTCTCCCTGCCTGTTTGACTAATGTCCCCTTTAAATCCTCCCTCCTCGGATCTCAGGGGGCTGGTCCTTTCGGATCACGTCCGCCCGGAAATGCGGCCGCAGGCGGAGGGTTCCGGGGCTCCCGACATTCCCTGTTGGCCAGGCAACACTGCTTGCTTTCCTGCTGGGGAGGGGACTCCCAGGACCGCGAGCTGCTGGCCCCCCTCTGCCCTAGGCTTTATGGGCTTGCCCAGCCTTGCCTGCCTTCTTTACCCAGGATGATGGTTAAGGCCTCGCCCTTTTCTGTAGGTGAGCGCCCACAGGCTCCTTAGACGTCTCTGCTCGGGTGGAGGAATCCAGAGCACCCTTTGCAGATTTGCGATGCTTTAAGGACGAGCATCAGTAGGGTGTTAATAACATGTTTGTACGCAAATCTTTGTGGTGATGTTAATAATGAACCAGAAGGGGCTTTAGAAGTGCTTGTTAAGCACTTCATCTTCTTTGAGTCTCACAGTTGCCATATGTTAGGTGGAGGGGATTATTCTCCCCATTTGGAATTCAGGGTTAATTTGCCTGAAGGACACAGGTGGGGAAGCGAAGACACCCGAGTATTGGGAAACTCAAGAGTTACCTGTGAAAAAAACCAAACCTCCCTCCAAACTAGCAAGACGGCCGGTAAGGCTTGGTAGTATAGACGTGCTGGACATTATCTCATTCAATCCTAACAGCCGGGGCTGCTATCGCAAGTGGTGAGCAGAATGAGGGGTGGGGTCTGACCCTGGGCCCCACCCTCAGCCCTCGTGATAAACTGTCCCGCCAACTCCCTGCTCGAGTTAGAACCCTCTTACTCCAGCAGAGAGGCAAAACTTACTCTTTATACTCAGTTCCACCTATTTTTATTTTAAAAGCAAAGTCCATAGTAACGACTTTCCTCTTTCCTCAGCACTGGCGTGGATGCTCCCATCACTTGGCCTTTGGAGACTCAGTTGCTTTTTAATGGCGGCAGCGGCTGTTGGATGAGCCCCAGGATACTAGAGCTGGTTTTGTCCGGAGGGTCGCTTTTGCTTGGCGCCATCGCTGCCGGCTTGGTCCTTCCCGGCCCCCTCCACTGCTGAAGGGAGAAGATGCCACTACCGTTTGGGCTGAAATTGAAGCGCACCCGGCGCTACACGGTGTCCAGCAAGAGCTGCCTGGTTGCGCGGATCCAGCTGCTTAATAATGAGTTCGTGGAGTTCACTTTGTCTGTGGAGAGCACTGGCCAGGAGAGCCTGGAAGCTGTGGCCCAACGCCTGGAGCTCAGGGAGGTAAGCGCGGCAGATTGCTCTGGCTTGTCGTCTGCCTCACGTCCTGGCGGCTGTGTGTGTATCCTAGCCTACCTGACACCGGAAGCATGTCCAGTCTGACCGCAGGATGGTGAGCCTGCAAGCTCTCCTTCCAATGAGGAAGGAAGAGATCCGAGCAAAAGTATTATGCCCTGGGTTTGCTCCGAAGAGAATTTACGGTGTCTGTTTTTGAACGTGTTTGTATCCTAGGCCCCCCTTCCATAAAGGTTGTGGAGAATCAAATATGCTTGTATTGTGAGTTCTCACTTATTATAATAAGTCCTGGTGTCTGGTCATTCTGACCAGTTTACGATGTTCATGCATGCATGCATGTGCTTGTTTATCCGTGCAACACACATTTTGGTCTCATTGGTCTCAAAGTTAGGATAAATTACTGGTAGGTACCTCAGTATATGGTTGGCACTTAGGGGGTTTCAAAACTAAATGATCAGCTGATGTTTCCTACAGTACAGCTTATCTGTTCCTGACTTTTATGAACTACAATATTTATGTGGGATTCCCAGCTGGGAATATATAACATGAATCGTTTAAGACCCGGTTTCTTCTTTTTACCCCTGGCCTGGGCAGCTAAACACAGGGAGGGTTCCAACATACTGGTCACCCAGCATACTATTTTCTATTTTCTGTAAGCCTCTTCAAGATTCTGGAGTCACATACCTGACGTTTGAGTTTTGGTTTTCTCACCGACTAGTTCTATAACCTTAGGCAAGTTAATTTGATGTCTCAGGGCCCCAGTTTCTCCATCAGAACCATGTGTCTATTCTCAGAGTGGTTGTGACTTAATGCACATGGACAACCATAAGCGTTAATTCTGGTCAATTACAGTAATCATAGGAACTTGTGCTCTGGGAAATCTAGTGAGTAGAAAGTGGTGGAGTCCCCGAATATCCCCAGGACGTCCTAAATTTAAACTCTTTTGTAAGATCTGTTAAAAGAAAGAAGGGACAGCAGAGGTAAAGCTCCTTATGGAAAATAATATTTGAGCTGTGACCTCAGTGCTACGGGGAGGAGTCCTATCAGGCTGCAAATCACTGTTCCCATAAAAGTAACAAAGATGTTTTATTGTCTCTAAATGATTTAGACGAACCTTGATAGTCTAAAGATAAGGTAGGCTTTTTAAACCAAGGTGTGCTTTTGCCTGAGTCCTCTTGAGAGTGATTAAAAAGTAGTTCAGGTGCTGAGAGTAGCCACCTGCATTTGCTGATAGAATGGGGTGGAAGCTGGAGATATTTAGGGCCAACCAAATAATGGCTGGGGAGGAGGTAGGCAGGAGTCAGGGTTGGTACTCAGGTTATCAGTAGACTGTGGGGACTGTAATTAAGAGAGGAAATATGAAAGAGCTGGTTTCAGCGTGGGAATCAAATACTAGGTTTGAGGTGCCACTTGGTGTGAACTGAAGATTATGAGCAAAGAGGTGGATATGGAGGGCCAGGCAGGAGAGCCAGGCAGGAGAGCCAGGCAGGAGATCCAGGCAGGAGAGCCAGGCAGGAGATCCAGGCAGGAGAGCCAGGCAGGAGAGCCAGGCAGGAGAGCCAGGCAGGAGATCCAGGCAGGAGATCCAGGCAGGAGAGCCAGGCAGGAGAGCCAGGCAGGAGAGCCAGGCAGGAGAGCCAGGCAGGAGAGCCAGGCAGGAGAGCCAGGCAGGAGAGCCAGGCAGGAGAGCCAGGCAGGAGAGCCAGGCAGGAGAGCCAGGCAGGAGAGCCAGGCAGGAGGGCCAGGCAGGAGGGCCAGGCAGGAGGGCCAGGCAGGAGATCCAGGCAGGAGAGCCAGGCAGGAGATCCAGGCAGGAGATCCAGGCAGGAGAGCCAGGCAGGAGAGCCAGGCAGGAGAGCCAGGCAGGAGATCCAGGCAGGAGAGCCAGGCAGGAGAGCCAGGCAGGAGAGCCAGGCAGGAGATCCAGGCAGGAGATCCAGGCAGGAGATCCAGGCAGGAGAGCCAGGCAGGAGATCCAGGCAGGAGAGCCAGGCAGGAGAGCCAGGCAGGAGATCCAGGCAGGAGAGCCAGGCAGGAGAGCCAGGCAGGAGATCCAGGCAGAAGGATTGGGATTCTCAGTCCGGCTGGGTGGATGGAAGCCAGGACAGAGGAAAGGCTGTCCAGGGAGAACTGGAGGAGGGCGCTCACCCTCTGTGCTGAACAGAAGAGGAGAGAGCCTTGGACAGGAGTTAGTGGAGAGAAACAAACAGCAACAAAACAGGCTGGGAGCCGCCCTCCTATTTGCATTTAGTCAAGTCTGGGGCTGGAGGATTCATGGCTCAGTTTTTCAGAGCAATGACTACCCTAGCAGAGAAAACATGGGTTCTATTCCCAGCACCTATGTGGTGGCTCATAACTGCTTGCATGGCCTCTGGGCCCCAGGCTTGGACGTAGTATATAAACATGCACTTATGTAGGCAAAAGTCTTGCACACATAAAAGAGACATGAGTAAATCTTTTAAAAAGCAGCAGCAGCCCAAGGAGAGCACCATCTTTTGGTAGGGGCTCAATCTCAAACGGCTTTATTCAGCCATTGGTATGCTTTCAGGCCAACTTTTCTTTTCCTTCTTCTCCTCTTCCTCTTCAGTATTATTATTGCTTTTGAGAGAAGGGCTCACATAGCCCAGGCTGGCCTGGAACTCGTTGTGAATCTCCTCCTGCCTGGCCTCGGGAGTGTTGGGATTACAGCAGTATGCCACCACGACTGGTCTCTGGGGCCAGTTTTTTAATGGAAGAGCAGAGTGCACTGAGAGAGCAGGCATGATCCGTAGGAAATGTCTTGTGCTTGGAAAGACCGTCTACTGCTTCAGCGTTTAACGACAGCCGTGGTTAGAAAGTTTAGCAAACTTGAGCTTAGAGGGCTCCAGAACATCCACTCTGTAAGGTGTAGACTTGGCTTGGTCACCAGGCCTAACCTTTCCAAATGACTATTCAGAAATAATCGGACTGGGGCAACACCTGTTCCCAGATTGTGTACATTCTGCATGTGTGTGATGCATGCAAGAACTATCAGTCTGTTGGTATCTCTCGGTACCCTCCCAAGAGGCTACCCCAGAGTGATCATTGTTGATTTGGGTGAAATTCTGCCGCTGTCAAATATAAGCTGCAGGAAGAAATTACTCCTTTTGCTAACTTAAACACCATCTTGCTTCTGTATTGCAACAATAAGGACTTCACAGTAATGCCGTGTAATGGTAGAGCCAGGGACTTTAGCATGTATGAGTATTTACTCAGGAGGCCGGGGCAGAAAGATCCCAGATTTAAGTTTGAGATCAGCCCTAGCAATAGCCCTGTTTCTAGAAATTGAACAGAGAATAATATAACAAACCCCAAGAATCATAACCTAAAATAAGTAAGGATAATCCGGTTTGCTCAGAATGAGAGATAAAACCTATACCGTGACCTGGAGCTGCCAAAGGCCCCACCAAGAGCCAGGTTGTGATCCACCTCCAGCCCCCAAAGAGGCCACAAGGTAGGCAGGGCCTACTGGAAGACGCATTGCCTTGAAATCATTAGGGGGAATCCCATTGCTGCCCAGCCAGGTTCTTTTGAGTGGGGAAAGTCCCTTTCCAAGAAGGAGTGTGTCAGTTTGCCCCTTGAGAGGCTGTTGAAGCAGTGAAGTTCCAGAGACAGTCCACAGTCCTGGGCCACTAGATGTCAGTTCTTGTCACTTGCTAAATATTAGATTATGATTCCCCAAGCCCACCCGACTTCACCTTGAGGAGAGTAATGGTGTTGGTGGTGTTTGAGAATTTCATGTTAGAAAGCTCTTAATGTGTTGGTCCTCATTAGACTGGTGGTCATCCTTAGGCTGAGACAGGTCTCAGGGTATAGCCCAGATTGACTGGGACCCTGCAATCTCCTGCCTCCGGCCTCCTCAGTGCTGGGATTTCAGGCTCCAGCCACCGCACCCCACCATCTGTGTTTATTTTGTGGGGCCTGTGCTGTGCCTCTGTGGCCCATGTTGTGGTGACTGGCTGAATTCTCTTTGGTTGACGTTTTTCTTCTTCTTTTTTTTTTTTTTCTTTTGTTAATTGACTGGGAGAGTGCACGTGTGGAGAATAGTCTCGCAGCAGGCACTGGGACTCACACTGCTGGCACATTTCTAAAATACTGAAATGGTAGCCTGCCATCACAATTGAACCACTGTTTCTGTCCAAGCTGATAAAGTCCTTTGTGCGTCTCCTTGCCCATTGCCCGACAGCAGAGCTTTAGAACATTGGAGTCCCTCTTTGCTTCCCTTAGGCTCAGCCCAAATTTCGTAGACTGTGAAATTTTGTATCTAGTTTGTATTATAAATAAAGATCGTGGAAAGACTGCATTTAACAATATTATCTTGTCTTTTTAATGCTACCATGTATTTTAACTAGGTTTATCACAAATTTATTTCTTGTATATTCTGTCTTGATTTTTAGATCCTTTTGTTACTTGAATTTACATTTGCTTAGAATTTTTTGAGGTTTTTAAATCCTCAATTAGGATACAGAGAAGTTGTGAAAGGGGGCCTCTGTGTGTGTGTGTGGGGGGGGCACTGGTTTTATAGCTTAAATCTTATAGGGCAATTCTATTTTTTAACTGTTGTGAAGGGGCGTGTGTGCTTGCACGTGTGTTTGAGCTTACACTTGGGCACGTGATCATGTGTGAAACCGCTCAGCAGCCTCTAGAATCATCTTCAAAGCATATTTTTGATGATTGATACTGTAAACAAAATCTTATCTCTCATGTTTTACTTTCTGGCTTTGGGCATTTATTTACATGGTTGGGGTTTGTTATAGGTCTTTATGAAATGAGTTTTAAATAGCACTTGGTCTGACACAGACATCAACATTTTGGGTTTTAAGTATGTAAACTCCATTGGAATAGGACTGCTGTTCCCTGATATATAATATATGTTATATGTCTATGGTATCTAGAATAGTGCCTGCTACCTTATTGCACATAGTTCCTGAATAAATATCCACTTATTTTAAACCTCAAGATTGTTATTTTACACTTAGAATGATGTGATTGCAGTTCATTTGGCCAGCGTTGCTCTGTTCTGGGATTTTACTTCCTGGAGAGTGTGGAACATTCCCAAAGCTTTGTACATAGGTATAAAAGCACCTTTCTCCCTTCCTCTCCTTTCCTTCCCTCTTTCCTTTCTTTTTTCTTTGCCTCCCTCTCTTTTTTCTTTTCTGTATTCTTCTTTCCTCCTTTTCTCTACTCCTCTTCCCCCTTTTTGCACATTTGCTCTCTCTTTTTTGCAGGATCCTGCTATCTATCTGTCTTGGGCTTGTCTCAAACTTGCCATCCTCCTGCCTCACCCTCTGAAGTAGCTGGAGTGCATGGGTGGGCCATTGCACCTAGTTTCCCATTTATTTATTTCCTTAAAGAGGTTTTTTAGGTTCATTTTATTTTATGTGTTTTTGTGTTTTGCCTACATGTATGTGTATGTACCACATGTATGTCTGGTGCCCACAGAGGTCAGAAGAGGGTGTTGGATCCCCCGGCACTGGAGTTAATGATGGTTGTGAGCCACCTTACAGGTGCCGGGAATCCAATCCAGTCCTCTGCAAGAGACACAATTAGTCTAAACCACTGAACCACCTCTAGCACTTCATATTTATTTATTGGGGATACCAGTGAATTGTTTATAAAGGTGAAAAGTTACTTAGAGGAGCATGGGTGACCCCCAAAAGAGCTACATGACGTGGTTATTTTCTTTCACTTTGGGGGTTCTTGTGGAAAACTTTGGAGCACTCTAGTTCTACTGGCTCTGAGGGAGACTGCTATGTCGGGCAGGGTGAGCTTCCCCAGTGCTCTAGGAAGTGCCCTTGGCGTGGGAGTGGCCCGCCTTAAATCTGCCCATCAGCCATTCCAGGTATCTACTGACCTTATTTCCACTGGAAGCTGAGAAGACTTGGGGATTTTAGGTGCCTTTCTCTCACTTGCCTGCTTTTCCTCTGGACTCTAAAAATAACCAAAACCTTGTCAAGAAGAAGTACGTCACATGCAAATGTTTTGTGCTGACTAGTCACAAGTTGAATTCAGGCACGTATGTGTATAATGCACTAGATTGTGGCCTAGAAAGGGATGGGTATGTCATTGACCTTCTGAAGGGTCTGAAAGGTTCCCTGAGCTAAGGCGCTTCCTGGGGGAACTGGAATTTCAGATTGACCAAAACCAGAGGGTTAAGAATATAAAATACATGTGCTCCAGCTTTGAGATTTTCACGTGAGAGACACCAAAAGCAACTTTGTCAACTGCCATCAATATGCCCCAGTGGTGTAGTCTCTGGGGGGACTTGAGCATGTGTTTGCTCACCACGGGAGCCTGTGGGTTGAGTGGTTGGGTGGTGTGGTGGGGTTGAGGGGTGTAACACTCAGTTCTGTCACTGTCCCTGCAGTGTATCTCAACCGTGTATTCCAGACTGACCTGTTCCCCTCAAGTCTCCTGACCCTCATATTTAGAAACTGACACAAAATGCTGGAGTACAGTATTTCCACAAGTGTACATAATGGGTAAAGATCAAATCAAGACACTTGGCATTTCCATCTCCTTAAACAGTGAGACAGGTCGTAGATGGCTGTACCTACTATGATGGTACGTACCTACTATGAGAATTCATTTCTCCTGCCAGTGCTTCTGTGCTGTTAGTCTCTTTCCACCTGCCCCTCTACAGCATTCAGGAACAAATGGCCTCTCAGGATAGTTTCCTCCCCCCCTCCCCCAACAAAAGTTATTTTATCTGTGGCTTTCTTCCATAGGACTCAGGAAGGCCATTTACTAGTAATTTTTTTTTCTTTCTTTTCTTTTTCTTTTTTTGGCCACCACTTATTTACTTATTTATTGGGTTTGTTTATTTGTTTTTTAAAAAATGTATTTATTTAATTTTTTTGTGTCTGGATGTTTTGTCTGCATGCATGTCTGCACCACTTGTGTGCAGTGCTGGGGGCCAGAAGGGGACATTGGATCCTTTGGAACAGGAGTTACAAACAGTTGTGAGCCAACATGTAGGTGTTGGGAGTGGAACCGGGTCCTGTGGAAGAGCAGCCAGTGCTCTTAACCACTGAGCCGTCTCTCAGACCCTTACTTATTGGAGTTTTGACACAGGTCTCATTCTGTAGCCAGGCTTGCCTGGATGTACTCCAACTCAGGGTACGTTGCCAGCTTCATTTTTTGATGGGGGCAACTCACTGTTAGAGTAGAAGCTCCCACAGGCAGACAGGGAGGTTCCGAGTGAGAGCGCCGCCATGATACTATGGGCCGTCGGTGATTGTCCCCCCTACCCGGCATCACCTTTGTGCCCATCTGGACAGTGAACAGTGGTGTCTGAACTGGTGACTCACACTCCCTTTAATCATTGCTTGAATTCCTTCGCCATTTATTGAGCCTTGTATTTCATTCTGTCAGATACGCATCCTGTTCTTCTCTGGTAACAAGGACTCATTATGTCCGTACAATGTGATGATGGCATCACAGTATTTTCTTACTCTGTTCTTCAAGCAGCTTGCGTGCTAAAACGACTATTAGTTAGACTGCCTTTAGCTTTTCTCTCATTTCTGTTGTTGCTTTAGTGTTGGGGATCACACGGGTGTCTTTGAGCATACTAGTCCAGTACTCTACTTCTGAGCTTCTTCCTGGCTTATTATTTAATTTTCGGAATTTCCAGATAGGATCTTACTCTGTCGCCTGGGCTGGCCCAGAGCTCACCCTGGCCAGCCTTCAGTTCAGGGGACTTTGCCTGCTGAAGGCTGGAATTACAGACTCTGAGCCCTTTTTTGTTTGTTTCAATTTTTTTTAAATTAAAAACATTTTTTTTAAACATTTATTTATTTGCATTCATGTGCGCACGAATGTGTGAATGTGTGTGTGTGTGTGTGTGTGTGTGTGTCTACCATGTGGTCCCTGTGCAATGTCCTCAGGCTCCGCAGCAAGTGTCTTTATCTGCTGAGCCATCTCCAAGGCCCAGTGTTTGCTTTCAGACAGGAGTTCACTGTGTAGGCCCCAGGCCAACCTGGAACTCCAGATCCTTTTGCCTCAGGCTCAGGAATGCTGGGATTACAGGTGTTCACCATACCTAAGCCTCACTTATCTTTTAGTGAACTAGTAAAATATTCAGAGGCTATTGAAATTTATGCTGAAAGTGCTAATTTCATTGGTAGAAACTGTCACATGTCCTAAAGAACCATTAGAATGTAAATTATAGATAATTTATAAGTGGGCCTGTGCAGTCACCCAGAAGAGATCCCCTAGAAGGCGTGTATTGTACTGTGTGAGTTTATAGGTAGACAGAGTATTCTGAATAATAAGCAGACAAAGAAAATATACAAGTAATATCATACTGGGTGGCAGAGCTGATTTTTATCTTTGTTTTTCTTTGTTTTTGCTCTTTCTATGCAACCCGGGTTGGCCTTGAACTTGCCACCTCCTGCCTTCTCAGTGCTGGCAGTATAGACATGCCTCAGGATGTCTGGCTCGATTTCTTTATGAATCTAAGAGCGTGATTCGGCTTATTTATATACTGTTTAGCTTGCTCTGGCTCTGATTTGACTAGCTGATCTCAATATTAAGTTCATTTTCAACAACTTGAATATTCTACTGCTAAATCCAGCAGCAGTTGGAGGCAACAAGGTGGAGTTTGGGTAGTAGGTGGATGTGGGGTTGTATCCCTGAAAGGTAGTTTTTTTAGGGACCACTGGCTGTGTGCCAGGCTGCGCTTGGGACTTTACATATGCTGGCTGGAACCCAGAGTGAGTTATTGACTTCCTGCTTTCTCTGGTGTCTAGCTGCTGAACCAACGAAGAACAGTGTTCATGGGAGACCTGGCTGACAACTGTTTTGTATTAGTGTTGAGTTATCTTTAGTCTTTTCGAGTTTCTTTTTCATCTTATAAATGCATTGATTGTAATAATATTCTAAGAAATGGGCCAGAAAAGATCCCTGGAATGTTATTGAGCTATGCTGCTTTGAAATATCCACAAACATCTCTTTTTTGGCCACGTTTGATGCACATTATCTAGAAAATAACTCTAATTTTTCTTTCCATATACTTTGTATCTACAGATATTACTTAGTCAATTACACACTTGTCTGTTTTTATGGCTGGCAAAGCTTTGGAAGTGAGTTTATGCTTGGTATGATAACAGAAAGAACGGGCCATTTTTGTTTACAGTTATTTACTTTGTATGCATGTACATTTATGGGGTATGTGCATGCCAGAGCTTGCATGTGTGTTTGTATGCATTTGTAGGTATATGCATGGCTTCACTTGCACGTAGAGGCCAGACAGCTTGTGCGTTCTTTTCCTCCACTCTGTGGATGTCAGTGATTGAACTTTACTGGGCTTCGAAGCAGTGACTTTCTTCCGTGAGCCATCTTGCCAGCCTTGTTTGCTCTTGAAGCAGGGTCGCACCACGGCTGGCCATGAATTCATTGTGTGGCAAAAAATAGCCTTGAATTCCCGATTCTCCTGCCTGTACCTTCCAAGTGCCGTTATTACAGGTGTGGGCCATCATGCCTAACATGAAGCGTGTATAACAGCAGGGAATATTATCTGATGGCTCCGTGGTCAAGGATGCTGGCTACACTTCAGAGGACTACAGTTTGGTTCTCGGCACCCCAACGGCAGCTCACAACCACTGTAACTCAGTCTCAAGGAGTCTTCTAGAAACTCTAGTGCCCTCCTCTGGCTTCTTTGGCACCAGGCACACACATAGTGTACAAATGTATGCACAGGCAAACACCAACGCACATAAAATAAAATACAAAAATTAATCTCGAAGAACACACAGGTATTTGAGTTAAGCTTATAAATAGGCCCAAAGGGTCTCAAATTTCTAAGATTTAGATAAAGAACAAAATTTGTAGTCCACTTATTGGGCTGAGATACAAGAGCAAACTGGTTAATGATCAAAGAATGAGGAGCTCCACTTGCTCTCAATTTTGTGATTCCTAACGAAAGTGACTTTCTGTACAGTAGCATCAAGAATTAATTTGCCTTGGTAGTGAAACTTTGTGTGCTTATCTTGGTTATCTCTCTCATCTTTGGGGAATAAAATTATATATATATATATATATATATATATATATATATATATATATATATAAAACATTTCTATTTACTCTATTTCTTCTTTAGAAACATGTTGATATTTTAGTCTTTAGTTTGTTTGTTTGTTTTGAGACAAGGTTTCTTTGGCTGTCCTGGACTGGCCTTGTAGACTAGGCTGGTTTCCAACTTACAGAGATCTGCCTGCCTCTACCTCCCCAAGTGCTGGGATTCCAGCAGTGCACCAGCGTGCCCGGCAGTATTTCAGCCTTAAAATCTAACGTTCTTCTAGAGTGCATCTTAGGCAGTGTACCATCTACCCTGCCTATTTGTCTTCATGCCAGGACACAGCCCTGGAGAGCAGGACCTGTGTTCTCTGGCTCAGTGCTGTGTGCTGGCGCCCACGCTGGCATTTGACAGCTAGGAGGTAGTCAGTCAATGTGCGATGAAGGAATAGATGAATCTAGGACATCTAAGAAATACGGACTTGTTTTGTTTTTGTAATTAATTGGGTAGTGCCAGGAATCAAACCCATAGCCTGCAGTGTGCCAGGACGGTGTTTCACCACTTAGCTACTTTGCCAGCCCAAGAGAATGTCCCTGTCCCTTTTCTGGTGCTGGGGAGAGAATGTTCGAGGCAAGCCCTTCACCACTGAGTTACATCCTCAGTCTTGAGAATGTAGTTTTTAAGTTGCCTTGTTTATTGTCATCACGTGCTTCATGGTGTTTGACTGGGATTGTAAATGGGGAAAAACAAGAGCAGTTTATCCAAGTAGACAGTAGTCCTGCTCACTCCTTGGATTTCCTTTTAATAAATTTGGCTCATTATTTCACGCTATGCTTAAATGTTAAAGCTATAGTAGAAGGAACATGGACACTCGAATTCGATTCCTGGACTTCAGTGTGATAAAAATTAGTATAACAAGACTTGTTACTTTCCAGAGTCCTCACTTATATATGATAGTGTTCTGATACCATATATCGTCATATTGCTGATAAAATAAAGAATGTGTAATTGGATTAACGTGAGAAGAAAATGGAGGAAAACTAAACAGAGAGAGAAGGGACTGGCTGTGTTGAGGCCATGTGACCACTGCCATCTGCTAGAAGGAAGAGGTTCCATACTTCATTATTTATGGCATCCTCCGTGGAGGTCAGCTCTGGGCCTGAATTAGCTTGGAGCTCATTAGGACCTTTGACAGATGATCTCTCCTTCGGGGAGACTTTATCTTGGGCTGTCCCCTCTCATCTCTGTCCCGATGAAAGCCTTCTAACTTCAGCAGGTCGAAGAAAGGCACCAGGATAAAATTATATTTGCAATTTTACATGGGATTAACTTTTATTAAGCATAATGCATTAGTGGCTTTAAAAAACCCTCCGGCTAATTTGTGTTATCTCTCTGGTCTGTTTTAAAAATAGTACAATCAAAAAGAGTCTTAAAATAATTAGACAAGAAATGCTCTGGGAATTAGGAAGAGGTTACACTCTGGTAGGATTTGGACCTGCCAGGAGCAGCTGGTGTCTGTACACTAGAGTGAAGCAACCATTGTGTGTGAAAAGAAGCCAAGCTCTTTTTAACTTTTGTTTCTACTCTAGTTACACAGCAGGCAGCTAGCTACAAATTTAGGAGATTAGTAGAGATACTTTTTAAACAGCTATGAATGAAGTCATCAATATTTTTGAAGATTTTTATGATTTTTTTTTTGGGGGGGATCGAGGGGGACAAACTAGAAAACAAACAAAAAAGTAATGTAAAATATCTGACCCTCAAAAGGCTTCATATGAGTATAGTCAGTGATCCCTGTAAGTTTATGTACAGGTTTCAGGAAATTCAGTATTTAAGAGTCTTCCCAATGGAGCATGGCTGTAATCCCAGCACTCTGAGAGGCAGAGGCAGTCGGATGCCTGTGAGTTCGAGGCCAGCCTGGTTTACAAGGTGAGTCCAGGACAGCCAAGTCTATACAGAGAAACCCTATTTCAGAAAAAAGAGAGAGAGAAAGAGATATTCTTTCACTAGATGAGTTTCCCACAGACACAAGAGTAGCCACCTGAATTTCTTATCGAGGAAAGGTTCTTATCAAGAAAGATCTCACAGGTGGGTGCCACCGATGCAGGAGACATAACAGAAAGCCAGTGTTGAAGGACAGTTGGCAGGTCTCACAGCTCCTGTAGTCCTCAGGTCCTTCTCGGGTCCTTCTGAGGCAGAGCTCTCCTGCTGTGCTTTACTAGCCCTGGGAAGGCTGGGCGAGGAAGTCCTGTGCTCCAGAGTTGTTGGCATTCATTGGTCCTGGAATGTGGATTCAGAGGCGGAGCTTCTCCTTAGCTGCCCTGAAGCAGAACTCCACAGAGGAAGTAGGGTAGCTTCTATGCTTTGGGCAGAGCTTTCTAAAAACCCACAAATAAGGGTATGTACCAAAAGAACAAAAGAGAGGGGACAAATTGTTCATATTTGGCTTTGAAAAAAAAAATCTGCTTGTAGTTACAGGTGAAGAAACTGCAGTTAATTTGAGTATTGTAAAGCTTGATTTAAAAAAAGTCATTCTATTCCTGGGAAATGAAACACTCTGCATAACTTTGTTGAATAAGTATGGCTTATCGCTTTCCTAAATATCACTGCTAATCTCTGGAAATATTTATACATTTATCTACCCCTCCTTTTGCTGTTTTCTTATTTTGAGATAGGTTCTCACTGTGCCCAAGTTAACCTGAAGTTCACTGTGTAGTCCAAGCTGGTCTTGAACCCCTGTCCTGTTGCTTCCTGAATGCTGAAATTGTAGGTGTGTGGCCAAGTCTGGCTGCTTAAATGTTTGCATTTGAAGTAGCCAAGTCCAGCTGTATTTAAAAAGGAAAGTAATATACACAGAATAAGTTTAAGGTTCTCTAATTTATAAGAGGTCATATGCTTTTGGGGGTGTATGAAAGGGGTTGGTCTTTTGAGCCATGGCCTCATTATATAGCTCTTGTTGGTTATTTACTATGTTGAATTGGCTTGCCTTGAACTCCAGAGATCAGCCTACCTTTGCCTCCCACATCTGCCACCATGATTGGTTAAGATATGATACACTTAATTTTTAATTTTTAAAGGTAAATTAATATTATTATTTTATATTTATGAGTATTTTGTCTTCATTTATTTGTGTACCATGTGCATGCAGTATCGGCAGAGGCCAGAGGAGGGTGTCTGATCCCCTGGAACTGGAGTTATAGATGGTTGTGAGCCACCATGTGGGTGCTGGGAATTAAACCTGGGTCATCTGGAAGAGCAGGCAGTTCTCTTAACCAATGATCATCTCTCTAGCCCAAAGGGATGATATACTTTCATGACCCAAACAGTTTCCAGTTCTATAGCATATCTTACTATTGTTATAGAAAAAAACATTTGACTTACAAAGTAGAGGTGGGAGGATTGTGAGTTTTAGGCCAATCTGGGCTGCATGATAAATCTGAGGTCATCTTGAGTTGCATAGTGAGACCCTTTCTCAAATAGAACTAAATGTTAATGTGGAATAAGGGTCTAAAAGTAGTGTGTATAATAGACCAACCATGGTTTATGTTCAAAACAGGTTTTTCTGCTCTGTAAATTGTGGAAGGTAGGAAAAGTAGTTGCTTTCTCATAAAGGTGATACTTGGATGACAGAAAACAGCAATGTGTCTGGACTGTTGGCTTAGTAAATACTGCTGGCTTATAGGCATCACCTGGGTAGTTAATTAAAGGCTGTGTGTACAAATGCCCACACAATGTTGGCAAGACAAAGTGGAATGCTGTAATGTGTAAGATTTACTGGGAAGATTTACCTAGGAAAGTGATAGTATTTTAGGGCTCCCCAAACTTTCTACGTAATTCTGATAAGGGTGTCCTGTGGGCAGTGCTTGGAGAGATACTGGGTTTGGTTCTTGGAATACAGCTGGCTATATGATGATGCAGTGTCAAGGGTGACAGGAGTAGAAGACTTCATTCTTTTCAAGATTTATTTATTATGTATGCAGCATTCTGCCTGCATGTGTGCCTGCACGCCAAAAACAGGGCACCAGATCTCATGATGGATGCTTATAAACCACCATGTGGGTGCTGGGAACTGAACTCAGGACCTTTGAAGAACAGCCAGTGCCCTTAACCTTTGAGCCTCTCCAGCCTGACTATTCATTCTTTTAATCCAACCAAACTTAGTGAATTCTTACAGTATTTTAGTTTGTAGAAATAAAGGGACATTAGGAATATTCCCCTTGTAGAAAGTAAAAATATTGAGAAGATAGTTTTTCCTTGTTAAAAAAAAATGGTAAGACAGGTTGGAGAGATGGCTCAGAGGTTTTAAGAGCACTGGGTGCTCTTCCGAAGGTCCTGAGTTCAGTTCCCAGCAACCACATGGACGCTCACAACCATCTGTAATGAGATCTGATGCCCTCTTCTGGCCTGCAGGTGTACATGCAGGCAGAACATTGTATACATAATAAATAAATAAACCTTTAGTAAAAAAAGATAAGACAAACATTTTTAATATCTATGGAAATTAAACATTCTTAAATTTTTAGATTTGTTTATTTTATGTGTAAGAGTATTTTGCCTGTGTGCATGTAAGTGTACCATGTATGTGCCTGGTGCCCTCAGAGGTCAGAAAAGGACAACTAGTGCAGTGTAAGTGCTAATTTACTGTGTGTGTGTTGGCTGGGTTGGGGTGGGGTGTTAAGATAGTTTTGGTATGTAGGTGGCCCTGTCTTTGAACCTGTAGCAGCTTGTTGCCATGACCTTCCAGAACTGGGGACATATGCCTCCATCCCTGTCTCTGGTCCCAAACCTCAGTGTCTGCTTTAGTGATCCATCTAGATCACTTTATTGCACTAGGTGTGGTATCTCATGTGGGGTGTGTGTTTGTATGAGAGAGAGGGGTAGAAACACATGAGAGAGAGATATCGCTTCATTCTCTTAATTCACAGTTTATTCTTCACATTAAACAATTAATATCAAACAGTTGCTTTGAATGTTCATCCAGTGCACTTTGAGGGGCAGGGAAGAGTTGTGGCTGCATCTGTTACTAAAATTTCTGCCATTTACATGTAGTTTTATTTATAGAATCAGAGTCCCTGAATAGTGAAAAGTTGGGTTAGCACCATGGTTCAGAATTATACTGGGTAGAGCACTGCCTAAGGCTTTTTAAAGTAATATTAGTTATAGGTTGCTGAGATGGCCCATTGGGTAAAGTTTCTTGCCACGGAAGCCTGATGAGCTGAGTTTTATTCCCCGTAATCCATTGCAGAGAAAAAGAACCAACTCCTAAAACCTTATCCTCCAAACTCCACACTGCACACCGGTGAGCATGGAAATAGAAAATTTCTTTCTTTCTTTCTTTTTTTTTTCCCAGCACTTTTGTTGTCAGGTCAAGAAATGGCACACAATTGTCTCCCTCCCCCATCTATTTCCTGAATACTATTGTGTATGTGGAGCTTGGCATTGCTTCTTTTTTCCCCCCCCTCCTTCAAGCCTTGGCTACGGCCCCTTTCTGAGAGGCAGTGGGAGGCTGCCTGGTCCGCCGCCTGGTCCCGGCTCTGCGGAAACGGTCGGAATCTTTTTGTGCATGACTGCCTGCTCCAGTGCCCTTCGTTCCTCCCTTCCAGGTCACGTACTTCAGCCTTTGGTACTACAACAAGCAGAATCAGCGCCGCTGGGTGGACCTGGAGAAGCCCCTCAAGAAGCAGCTGGACAAGCACGCGCTGGAGCCCACCGTCTACTTCGGGGTGGTCTTCTACGTGCCCTCCGTTGCCCAGCTGCAGCAGGAGATCACCAGGTGAGAGGCTCCCTGCCGCCTGTGTTTAGAAAGCTGTGCGGAGAGGTCAGAAGGGTGCAGCTGAGGGCGAAGGCCCTTGAGATAAAGGCCTCTGACTGACTTTGCCCTCCGGCCCACATTTTTAGTCACCACATTACTAGGAGGTTCTGGAATGCAGTATGTCAGACTGAATTATGCCTCACTAGGCCCAAAGGCACGGGAAAGATGATCCATTCACCCCGGCCTGAACTCTAGGGAGAACCTCTTTAATGTTTCTGTTGTTCTGTTTCTGGTTCCTCGTAATGAGGAAATGGGAGGGACCAGGGTTTAAACCGTGTGCTCCTAAACTCCTGCTCTCTCCTCAAGGAACTGGCCAGGTTCTTACAGTGCCGACCCTGGATGCTGTATTCTGTAGAGGGGTCAGAGCTAACACGGGCGACAGAGCAAACACAACGGGAGAAGGTGTTTATCACGGGAGAGTATTGGCCGGTAAATACCCTCAGAGGGGCCGAAGCTGAAGATGAACACTGGAGGGACTAGGAATCTTGCTTTGTTTCATCCTTCTGGGTTACATAAGGCCCTTTTTGTGCATTCCCTCCCCTGCCCCTCTACTGTCCCCTTTTGGGTCCCTTCCCATCCCGTCAATCCCCTTTCTTTCCCCTACACAGTTTCCCTTCTGCTTTCATGTCCCTTTTTATCTCTGTCTCCCACATCTTTCTCATACTCCAGTCATAGTCTCATATCATCTGACTCCACGAAGCTCTGGCATGCCCCTGGTTGGGGTGCACTCTGTCTACCCCAGGCTACCTTAGGATTTGCTGTTAAGGTAGTTTGTATCACAGCTTCCTTTTACGGCTGCTGGCGTACCTGTCTTTATCTTCTTTCTACATCTTAAGTCCATGTTTTCTTTGGCTTTGCCTTCCATTCAATAGCTGTAGTGCCCTGCAGATAGTAGGAACTGCTGCTGCCTCATGCTTGTGGAATGCTGTTTGAATCTGCCAGGTAATTATCGGAAGGTACTAGAAAACCAAAGAGGCAAGGGTCAGCTAGTAGGGATAGGCACAAACGGACCGTGGAACAGATCTGAAATATAAATATTGAAGAGAGTAAGTAGAAGCCAGGAGGAAAAATATGAGCTGGCCCCTTAACTCACTTACACATTTACTGAAGATATTCTGTGGTCTAAGAGCTGTTAGGTCCGTCGTTTGAGCCTGACCCTGGAGTTGGTGCTCACAGTCTGGTGGAACTGGCAGTTCATGTACATAAATAGTCACAATGTCCTACGATAAGAAACATTTCATTTAAAGCTCCAGATTCCCAGGGCTGGGGCGTGGAGAATGTGACCACGAAAGGGAAAGAGCTGACTTCTTGATAGGCCTTAGAAGGAATCTTCTAGTTGGGGGAATAGCTTGTGGAAAGCAGGGAACATAGAAAGTCCTAGCTAATACCTGGAGAGGAGAGGCTTAGAAGCCAGGTGTATACAGTCATAAAGATACGGGACAATGAGGAAGGTGTTCTCAAATCTTAATGGAGTGGAATGATCCAACTTGTGTCTAACAAAGACCGCTCACATTAGCTGATAAATTACAGATGAGAAAACTTATGAATTCAATTGGAAGTGACAGGAGACCAGTTAGGGAACTGTTGTTGGAGTAGAGCTCAGACATTACTTCACAAAGGCGTGAGCTATAGAGTGGGTGAAAAAGCAGGGGGTTGTTGGGTTCAGCCGGCAGGACTGCTCCTTGATCAGGTGTTGAAGACCTAGTAGAGAAGTCCTCTCAGTAAGAATTAGGTATGGTTCTGGGTATCAATAAGAAGACTTCTAGTTCTGAAATGAGGCCCCAAGGGCAGCCATACAGGCTTGTGTGACAGCTCTGCAAAACAAAGTCTGCTTCTTTCTCTTATATTCTGTTGCCACCAGCATCTTCTTCACACTTACTGGGCTTCCTCCTAATGTAAGACATCTCTCTGCACAGGCTGTGGCTCTCAGAGCGGTGGAGTCAGGAAGCAGAACAGTGGTCTCTATGACAGGGGAAGGCATAGTCAGATGTGCGTCACGCAGAGAAACTTGCAGGGGATAGGTATTTAGGCTGCTTATCCTGTAACCGTGACTTCGTATATTTTTTATATGTCAAAACTATATGTTGGAGTAGTTTTTTCCATGCCAGTTATGCCCCAGATAGACCTTATAAAAACCCACTCAGGGCTGGAGATGCAGTTGAGTGGCAAAGCCCTCGCCAAGCATTTGCGAAGCTTTGGGTTTAGTTCCCCCTACACCAGTGAAACAATGCCTCCCCCCAAAAAAGAAAAAAACAAAACAAAACAGACAAACAAAAAAACAAACATTCAAAAGTACTTTAAGAAAATAGGCAGAGAACAGAAATCAGGATCACATCTTCAGAGCACAAGGACTTGTTAGGAAAAGGTAGTCATAAGGCAGCAGAAAACTCTTACCCATGTGATGGGAACTTAGAGGGATTTTTGTTTGTACAAGTCAGGAAAATCTGAGAATAATGAATGCTGACTCGATAGATTGAATTTTTACAGATTCATGAATTGATAGTATGTAACCTCATTGGTTACTACACTAGTCCATTTTTTTTGTTACTTATAACAATATTAGTATAGCCTGTAATAATTTTAATGATTTAGTGGATTTTAATGCCTCACCATTCTGGAGCATACGTATTTGTAAATGTGGCATTTTCCTGCTATGTCATTTACAAGGAAATTCTCATGTAAAGGATAGTGAACCATCACTGAACGATTTATAGCTTTATAGAAGAATTGGTTCTCAGAATAAGACATATTCAAAGCTAAGGTGAGAGAAGATTACATGGAGGCCCAAGTTAGTTTGGTCCATGGATGTCATGGATGTTGACCTCAGGATTTTTGTTTGATGTAAGGAGAGAGTCTAGCATAATGATAGTGGAGCATGCCCACCAGATATACCTCCCCAAGTGCTGTCTCTTTTGGCATTCGAAAGCCATGTAGAATGTTGTAGGTTTTCCCCTCTGGCACCGCAGCATTGCCAGCATTTTAGTTGCTGATTGCCAGACACCCTTGGTGCCTGCTAGCTGGTAGAAGGGGAAAGCTGGGCGCAAATTCTTTTTATTTCAGTAGATGGTGTGTTGGTCAGGCCAGAGACTTAAAGCCCAGCTGGAGGGCTGACATAAGAATGCATATGAATTCTGGGGAATTCAGATATGGTCTACGCTTGGACTTTTCAAAGACAGGGACCTAGAGAGACTCAGGTGGCATCGTAAACTGCACGGGCAGTCACTGGGTCAAATTTAACTCTATCTCCAGTGTCTAGAGTGATGCTGCAGAACGAACAGTAAGAGGTCCTAGCGCTGACCTCGTCAGTGAATAAAAGGAAGCATTACGTTTTTACTCTGGGGCTTCATCCAGAGGGAAAAATGATACGATGAAAGGCTCCTGACTAACTGACCGTGCATTGCTGATGATAATCCTCGCTGCAGCTTGCGCGCCAGCGTATGTCTAGTGTTGTTAATGGTGATACACATGTCACTTGGATGCTTACAGCCCGCTGAAGGGATGTCTTTATTTCATCTCCAGACTATGACTTGCCCAAGGTCATGCAGAATCCTAAATTGGAGGGCTGGAATTTAAACTTAGATCCACTCCACCCTATGGGGGGGGGGCGCAGATGAAGTAACTGTGTTACAGAATAGTAAAGTCTTTTAGAAGTTATTCTCTTTATGGTTACATTTTAAAAGCTTCAAGATCGCCTATCTGAAATATCAAGAATCATTTTCCTTAAGTTTTACAGAGCTAGTGAAGTTTTTATGTAAATAGCTATCTGAGGCCTTATTACCAAGTTACAATGAGAGGTTTAAAAGTCAAGATTGGCCAGGATTGGCACATTTTCCTCACTGTAAATAACAGATCGCCAGGGCTGTTTTAGAGGGTGCAAGACAGATAGTGTGTTGCCCTATAAATGACTTTAACTTTGGTTTTCTCTGAGGGGTGTGTGGCTTGCTGGAGATCAAGCTAGGCTCACACATGCTAAGTAAACATTTACCCCAGAGCTACGTCCCTGACACCTCATTTTAACTTTGAAATAATTAAAGCAAGGGAGAAATAAAAACTCATTAAATAGATCAAATGGTGTGCTTATAACTGTCAGGGGCATTCTTTGCATTTTTTAAAACGTCTAGGGCTATAGTTTCATTTGACAGCTTATGTTCCTCTACTAAACTATAGCAAAGTGCTTTGAGTGTTGGTCAGAGATTATACTGACACTGGTTTCATTAACTCATTCTTAAAATAGGTATCAGTATTACCTGCAGCTGAAGAAAGATATTTTGGAAGGAAACCTTCCCTGTACCTTAGAACAAGCCATTCAGCTAGCTGGTTTAGCTGTTCAAGGTAAGCAATGCATGCAAAGTGATCATTCTATCAGATTAAGATGTGTGTTGAAAACAGTAAAGGATTCTGAACGTAACTGATTTTCTATATGAACTGTTACAGTATTTATGTATTAGTGAAATACTGTGCTATTATCTGGGGCCTTTCTTGTAGTAAGACAATTTGGATTACTTCAGTAAAGTGTGAGATTTGTAGACATTTTTGAAAGATGAATTATGTAACATGTCAAAGGCGCAAACATCCATGTATATGTGCATATATCAAAGAATTCAACATGCCAAGTGCTAATTTCACTGTAAGACTTACTTGATCCTAATATTTTGATCTTTTCATCAAGAAGGTTGATGAAATTGTATTCACTTATATCTATTTGGTTTTTTGAGACAGGGTTTTTCTGGGTAGGCTGGCTGCCCTACACTCACTTTGTAGACCAGGCTGACCTCAAACTCACAGAGATCCAAGTGCCTCTGCCTCCTGCCATGTGCCTGCAAGCCTGGCTTAATCACTTGTATTTTAAGTACATTCCATGTCTTTGGTTTCCCAAATAACTGTTCTAGATTATAGAGCATCCTCATTCACAATAGAACTGGTTTTGTGTTTCATAAATGTTTTTTTTTTTATTTATTTCAACATTGCACGGGTCTGATATGTGTATCATGCTGCAGGAAAATTTCTGCTTCTGCATTATTTGAAGTGGTAACTGGTGTTTAACCATGGAAACTGGATTTTAAGTAAAAGAAAAATTAAGCTGGGCATGGTGGCACACACCTTTAATCCTAGCAAGAAAGAGGATTCTGTGAGTTCAAGGCCAGCCTGTACCACATAGCTAGTTCTAGGCCAATCAAGACTACATAGTGGGACCACAACTCCAAACAAAACACAAAGGAAAAAAGCAAAAAATAATAAAACTTTTCCAGATACTAGCCGTCATGGACACCTGTGACCTTGAGTTAAACTTCTGACACAGTGGTGCAGCATTCCTCTTATATGCTGCCTGAGAACATGCATTCCCGGGATCTCATTCCCTTCCCCCACCTGCTTTCTTCTTGGCACTTGCCTGTGCATGGAAGCATGTGTCACATTCAGGGCAGGCTTGCTTCACTTCATAGACATTTTTCCAAGCCAAGATGCACAGACTCACCTACTGTTTTTAAAAAGAGACTTTAAAAGCTCACTCTTGTCTGTCAGACAGATTTGGCTTCCAAATCGTAAGCATGCCAGCTGTATTACTCACTTTGTTGTGAAAATGTGTTGTCATGAAAATTAAACGGAATCAACATGCTAATGTTTATCATTTTGTATAGCTGATTTTGGTGACTTTGACCAGTATGAATCCCAGGACTTTCTTCAGAAATTTGCCTTGCTCCCTGTGGTAAGACTTCTTTTGGCATTGGGCCTTTTTATACATAGTTTATTCATATACTCTTGGTAATCCCTGATTGTCCCACATGACAGACGTTCTAAGTGGGACTAGCATTGTAAAGTTAGTTCCCAACTGTAAACATCTCATGTGCCGGTCTTTTGACACTGTACTCTTCTTGGTCTTAGTAAATTTACAGAATGGAAGGGTGTTGGCTCCTGTGAGGCACAAAGACATTCTTTTACCTTTGGTTTTGAGCCTAAGAGGGATTTGGTTTTGGAGAATTGCATAGTTAATGTTGGGTTGAACCTGACTTGTCAGTGTTAAAAGCCTGCCTTCCACTTTCTAAAGTTACCGTTGAGGAAATAGGTGTGAACATCTCAGTGAAACAGCTGAGGAGGGTGTTCTGAGGGGGTTAGCACTGAGCTCGGAACTGGGCTGTGGATGTTACCAACCTTAAAACTCAGCCGAAGCTTTCCCTGGTTGGAGCCGAGAAGGCAGGGCCACTCTTTTGGCCCCTGAGCAGAGGCCGCTTGCTTCATTAGATGCATCATGGCTGTACAAAGGCTCCCCAGTGTTAGTACTGGTCGGACTTTTGTCTGTAGTGAGAAAGTCAAGGCCAGTAGCAGCGGTTCCTCCTAAGAGAGAGAGAGAGAGAGAGAGAGAGAGAGAGAGAGAGAGAGAGAGAGAGTGTGTGTGTGCTCACTGCTGTGTGTTTCCTTCAGGGGTGGCTACAGGATGAAAAAGTGCTGGAAGAAGCAACCAAAAAAGTGGCTTTGCTGCATCAGAAATACAGGTACACAGAAAAGACACGCAACTGATGGCTGCTTGAATTTGAAATGCGCTTTGTGTGTTAAGTTGGGAACTTTACTGCAGCTTGCTTGCTGCTTTAAGTAACACTCACTGTGTGCCAAGTACTGTTGTAAGTGCGTGCGACCCCCTGTCATTTCAATTACTGTCTGCTCTGCCGCTGAGGAGGCAGAGGATAGTGAAAGCGTCCAGGACTGAAGGTGCCAGGTCGCCACTTCATGGGTTAAAAGTGTGATAGTAACTAAACCTGTGTAAAATAGTACGTGATTAACGGAGTTTGTCTTCTACAATTCAGTCCTCCGGGTGCTTTCTTCTTCCTTCCTTCCTTCCTTCCTTCCTTCCTTCCTTCCTTCCTTCCTTCCTTCCACCTTTTTTAAAATGGTGTTAAAGTTTGAACTCAGGGGCTTGTACATAATAGGCAGATACTTTATTGCTGAGCTACGTACATCGCCTGCCCTTGAGACTACTGAGAACCCAGCTGGCCTCAAGCTCTCTATCCGGCCACCTTTGACCTCCCTGTGCTGGGATCACAGCATGCATCCCTGCGGCCATTGCTCCTCTGTATGCTTTTGGAAGTGGAATTTCCTTCCTCTGGCGAGCTAGGATAAGAGTCCTCATATCTGTCGCCCTGGCTATCCTTGCATGTACCCACCTTGCTGGTCCAAGCTGACTTTCGTGATGGTGGATCTCCTAAGATGACAGCTTTTACTCTAAGCCTGATGCTTTCTATATCACTGTGCTCTGATAGCTCCAGTGTTCTTTAAGGAGGATATTGCCTTCATCTTAGAGATGAAGGAAACTAAGCTCAGAATGGCTTAGGTCTCTGACATATGGTAGAAGTGACTTGAAAATATCTATGCCTGGTTTTAACTTTCAGTCTTTGGCCGTAGTCTCTTTCTGCCCCTGTTGGTCGCAAAAGAGTAACCTTCCAAAAGCAACACTCTCATCTCCTTCTGCACTCCTTCCCAAATGCTCAGGGGATTTTCTCACTCTCTAAAAATTGCTAATCCTACCCTTCTACCTCCATGTCTACATGAACCATTTTTTCCCTAGTGCACTTGAGCCCTGAGGCACACATTACCCTGATTTTTATCATTTCATCCATTTTTACTGTCCCTTAAATAATAGGACTGAGGAACCCATAAGTACTTTCTCTCCTTATGAGACAGAAGGCTGGACAGTTGGCTTTAAAGATAAATAGAACACTTCTCTGCCTTCCGAGAATGTGTTCCCAGCAATCTTAGGATAGTCAGCACAGCCCACTGCGATAGCAGTTAGTAATAGAACACCGTGCCCTGTGGGGCAGGCGTAGAGAGAATGTGTTAGGGCTGCACTGGGCAGGACTGAGTACTGGGGATGCCCAGGGAACCTGGCAGGAGGAGTGGTCGGGTCCTGAGCCCTGAGGAAACTAGTGATTGCCTTGTCCAGGTGTGGATGACAGGTACATGATGAGGAGGACCTATGTGCACAAAGGTGCAGAAGTGTGAGGCAGTCAGTATTCAGAGCAGTGCGGAGAGCCTGGGGTGGGCACAGTGTGAGGTGCCTTGGGCACATGGGAGAGGGGCAGCCGATGAGGCTGGAGAGGTGGGTCGATGCGTCGAAGTGTCCTTCCTTCCTCACCTCTCTGCAGTCACCGGAACTAACCGGGATCTGCACGTAGCCTCTTCCTGCCCTTGTTTCTTAAATTTGTCATTTAGTCTTTAAAAACATTTTTTAAAAAGATGTGTTCATCTTATTTGATATATATGAGTGTTTTGCCTGCCTGTATGTAAATGTACCATGTGTGTGCCTGTGGAGGTCAGGAGAAGGCATCAGATCTGGAACTGGAGTTACAGATGATTGTGAACTGCCGTGTGGGTGCTGGGAATCTAACCCAGGTTCTCTGGAAGAGCAGCCAGTGCTCTTGACCATGTGTCCATCTCCCCAGCCCCATCATTTGGTTTCTAAACCAAATTCTCAGTGTTTCCTGATACTTTAGGATAATTAATCAACTACCTTCTTATTAAAAAAAAAACTCTTGAATTTGCCATGAAGATATCTTGCTGCTTTATTGATTGTCTGTCCTTTTACCTGCCTGAAGCGTAAGGTTAGATATACTTGCTTTCTGCAGTTAGCACAGTGCTTCATAGTTTTTGATAAATATTAGAGATCAATATGACCAATTATAGATGCTTAGAAGCGTGAAATATTTATAATGTCCTATTTCAAACTGATGCACAGCTTTTAAGAAAAGCATTTAAAAGTTTAGATTTGGGAGCCATCTCATGAACATCTTTTGGATTGCAGAGGGCTCACAGCTCCCGAAGCCGAAATGCTGTACATGCAGGAAGTAGAGAGAATGGATGGCTATGGAGAAGAGAGCTACCCTGCCAAGGTGAGTATGCCCAGCCCCGGTCAAGCTTAGCAAGCTGGACAAGGCTGTGTGTACCTGTAGTTGCAGCTCCTCTGGTGGCTGAGGTAGGTGAATCATTTGAAAACAGAATAGGAAACAGGGTGAGATTTTGTTGAAGAAGAAGAAACAAACAAACAAACCGGGGGTGGGGTCGCTTGGGATTTGAGAAAATAGCATGGCTGAGGTCTTTGTGACCAGAAGTTTGTAGTTAAACGCAGTCCTATATTGTAGTCTGCGTTTTGGTAGGGTTAGGAAATAGAGTTCTTAAGATCCTAAATGTGGCTGTGAGGGTTCAGGCACTCGTCACCAAGCCTGTAGACCTGAGCTTGATGCTGGCATTCATATGGTAGAAGGAGAAAACACAGTTTGTCCTCCAACCTCTACCTGTGCACCGTGGCGTGTGTGTACCAGACACAAAATAAACAAGTAAATGTATTAACAGAAATATTTTTTAAAAAGAGTCCACACTCCTTCTAGCTCCATGCTTATTAGTAAGATAATAAGTCTTTCTGAGCCTGTAGGTCTTCTGGACAGTATTTATGAGGGAAACAGGTTTAGGGAAGTGGATGCATTCGTCCTTAGGCACCGTTCCCCAGGAATTTCTTCCTTTCTTCTCTCCTTTTAGGATAGCCAAGGGAGTGACATATCCATTGGTGCTTGTCTTGATGGCATCTTTGTGAAACACAAGAATGGAAGGCCTCCTGTGGTATTCAGGTATTTTTCTGTTTTAAATACTAACACTTGTTCTTGTTGACATGTCTTTCCTCAGTACCCATTGGAAAATGAAGATATTCCTTCTAGAGTTAAAGCCGGCCACGTACAGCGCTTCGTTAACATGCTACTATCTTCAAAACCACATATGCAGGAACACAGTGCTTGTAGTGACAGCCTGCTTGTACAGAGAAGCCATTCTTTGTTTTGATGGGGATATTTTCACTTGAGCTCTGGTTTCTGAGACTATTTATTCACTGTGGAAAATCTAGGCTTTCTTTTGAATATAGTTCTATAACAAAGTTAAGAAAATGCCAACATCTTGGCAAACTTCAGTTTTTGTAAAGTTGTTTTCCCTCCAGTTATAAAAAACCGACGTTGTTCATTTGTACGAATCTTGGAGTGTATGAGGCGGGGAGGCACAATGAGGGGTAAGGATGTGCTGATAGTGCAGGTTCTGAGACGTGAATTCACAGGTGGCTTAAGCTCACTTTGTAGTGTTCTGTGGTCCAGTTTTTGGACATACAATGTTTTATTAATTCTTTGAGATTTTTATGTCTTTATACAATGTTTTTGAGCCATGCTCATTCCATTTCTCCCTCTAACTTCTCTTGAATGTAATCTCCAATTTGGTATCCATGTACATAATATAAACTCATGGAGTCTATATACTCATGGGTATGAGGCCATACCCTTAAAGGAGACTGCATTGTGTTCCCCAAAAAGCTGTCAACTGTCAGTAGCTCCTCAGCTGGGGTGGGGACAGGTCTGGTCTGATCTTGTACAGGCAACCACAGCTGCTATGCATTCGCAAATGTCAGCATTCCTCTAGTGTCTAGACACTGTTCCACTCCATTCTTCCATGGCCTTTGCTTTTATAATCTGTCTTCCTCTTCTTCCGGGATGCTCCCGAGCCTTGGTGTATGTGTGTCATATAGATATTTTATTTGTGGTTGACTACTCCACAGACATTTACTCTCTGCACTTTGAGCAGCCCGAGTTTCTGTGTTAAATACCTACCATCCATAGCAGACAGAAACATCTGTATGGAGGTCTGAGGGCGGCACTAATTGATAGCTGTGGAGATACCGATTTGGAGGGCAGTTTGACACTATGACCATTTAACAAAATTGTAGGTTCTCCCCGGGGCCAGTGGGTTCCCCCAAACATAGGTCCTTGTCAGATTTATTATAGTACGAGGCATGAGGGTGTCTCTTCTTGCCCCACAGATTAGCTTTAAATTCAGCCAGAAAGCGGTTGGTGACCCCATGACATTTGTGCCACTACCGCACCTGTAACAGTATCTTGCCATGCCTGTCACTGCAGCTGCAGCAGTCATAGCTGGGTAAGACTGTTGATTTCCCTCTCAGCATCCTGCACATCACCTTCAGCTACCATGGAAGCTAGCCAGCAGGGGAGAAGTTTCTGATCAGCACAAACGTCATCTCTCCCATTTATATCTTAAATATCATAAATTAGGTCATGTTTTATGTATAATTCCATATATATATATAATTTCTTATATATAATTCCTTAAAATCTATAGTCATAGAAAATGTTTTATGATTTTTATAAATATGCTCTTTTGCTCTATATTTTTTTTATCGAGTTAAACAAAACAGAAGGTTTATATTGTTTTCATCAAGCAGTGAGGCAAATCCTATCACTTCTGTCTGTTGTTTTCATTGAGTGTAATTTATCAGGAACCAGATACTGTGTTGACTGCTTTCTCTGCATTTTCTCATGTAATCTTCATCTTCATAATAACTCACGGTGGCACATATTACCACCACTTTTCACACGAGATAGTGGAGGATTAGAAAAGCCAAGGGATTTGTCCAAGGTTGCCCCACTGACAGGTACAGCTAGACAAGAACTTAGATTCTCTACTTAAGCTGGGGCTCTTAAGCACTGCATTCCATTGCCCTCCCCCCCCCATAGCTCCTTTCTTCTATTTTCACTTTACTTTTGAGAACTGGTCTTCCCCAGTAAGGACTTTTTCACTAAGATGACCTCTCTTCCTTCTCTGGCTTTGCTCTGCTGCCTTTGGGTCCTGAATTACCTAGAGTGACAGTAGCTACAGAGAGTAGACGTGGCTGTGGGAACAGAGCCCCACTCCCACACTGCACTGCCTGTGCGGGGCTGCCTCCTGTGGCAACTGGGCTCTTGTCCCCAGCCTGGTTACAGCGAGTCTTCCCGACATGCTGAGCTGGGGCCACGGGGAGAGGGGACTGGATCAGGGCTCACTCACAACAGGACTTGTATCCAGAGGCCATAGAGAAGCCTTGGGAACTCAGTCAGTTGCTTTCTTCACTGCATAGGACTTTTCAGATCTGCCTCATTTAACCTGATGCAAATAAGTCTTTAGCTTTAACAACTGAGCGTTAAGTCAGTAAATTAACTTTGATCTAACAATTTTTAACTAAATAAATACAACACAAGCTGAACGCCCTGAGTCAAAAAATCCCCAATCAGAGATGTGGGGGACCAAGGATAGAGCCCAGAGGTAAAGCACTTGCCTTGGGTATGCGAGGCCCTGGGTTTGCATCCCCACACTGGCAGGTGAGGGGCAAGAGTCCACCCTCGAAGTGCTTCATGCTCAGGAGCTTTGGATTTCGGATTAGGGCTGCGCAACCACTGATTCCAACTATTTCAAAGCTTACGAGTCTCCTGAATTAGTCACACTTCCAATACCCAGTGGTTGTGAGGACTGAGGCCCAGCACTGTGAAACATCTTCCGGAGTCGGTTTCCTCCTGATAACATCACACAGCTAGGAAATAAAAACCAAACCCAGTCTCTAAAAGCTGAAGATGCTAAAGTTAGGAGACTCGGGAATAATTCACCTCTTGATTTCTGAGCACTTAGCTCTCTCTTCACCCGTGGCTTTTCAGAGTGCACCTCTGTCGCTCCCCCCTTCCTTCCTTTAGCCTGTTTGCCTTCACCGCTCACCAGTATGTTTGCTTTTGTGCTGTCTGGTCCTCACCCCCCCTCCCAAGTACCCCTTCAGGGACCGTCCGTCACCAGACTGATTTTGGTATCTCTAGGCCTCGTACAATTATTATCGTTGTGATAGTGGATGCCCTTTAAAATGTTTGTTCAATAAGTAGTTGAGGCATGAGCAACAAGCTACCGTAAAGATCTTTGAGTGTTAAGCCGATCATGCAAGTTAGGTGTATTACTTACTCTCTCATTGCTGCGATAAAGTTCTATCACCAAAAGCAACTTAGGGATGTTTATTTTGGCTTCCAGCTCCAGAGGGTCAGAGTTCATAATGGGAGCGGGGGAGGTGTGACAGGAGGCAGGATGGAAGGTGGCCAGGGCTGGAAGCTGAGGTTACTCAGCTCCCACAGAAGTGGAAACAAGAGTATAAACTTGGCTATAAACTAATATATACACGTGTATATATTTGTATATGTGTTTATACATAAATAAATAAACGATTAACTCATGTACCAAGCTTAAGGAAAGATGATGTGCTGCATCTTTCAATGTGATACGTGCACTCAGTATTCTCTGTTGTTCCGTAGGTGGCACGACATTGCTAACATGTCACACAACAGGTCCTTTTTTGCCTTAGAGCTGGCAAATAAAGAGGAGACCATCCAGTTTCAAACTGTGAGTGTGCACTGGGAATCACGGGAGGACTCTCACAAAGGCTAGCGACTTAGTGTCTCTGAGTTCTCTTTCATGTAGGGGGTGGGAAGTGTGGCAGTAACATAGTGCTTTCACAAGTCTATACGATATAAATTTATATTTTAAGTGTTCCAAAACGGCACTTGGCAGAAGGTGGTCGCTTGTTAAATACTGTTGAGCAAATGAGTCTTGTGTCCGTGTTCTTCTATCCAAGTGACTTCTGAATTAAGTGTAAAGAGATGAAGTGGAGGAGAAAGCCAGGCAGTGCTGCTTACTTGTGCTTGCTGCCTGCACAAAGGTTATATTAAGACACAGAAGCAAATGTTTTGTTTGGGAAGTCTTCCGAGCGTTGCTTCTCAGGAATAAAAGTTGATATTCGATAAAGACATGACCTTTTCAAGCTAAATGAGTTTTAGGATCCCGAATCACTTAGAAACTGTTCGCCTACACTGTTGGAACAGATCTATTTGCTTTCCCAATCACATCCTCACGGCATTCAGAAGCTTCTTGCAGGGTTGGGACATGAGAGGGTGGGTGGGGAGTGCTGGAGGCGACTATGTCTTGTTCTCGGGTAGCTCTGCGTTAGAGGTGTTTTCTTTCGTGTGTGCCTCTTTGCTACTCTGTGTGTCTTTTCATTTGCCAGGAGGACATGGAAACAGCAAAGTACGTGTGGAGGCTGTGTGTGGCACGGCACAAATTTTACAGACTAAACCAGTGTACCCTGTGAGTATCTCCTGCCGTGGAAACTGTAGGAAGTCATTCGGCAATGAAAAAAAAATTAAATTCCATTGATTTCCTTCTCTGTTTGCATGTGTGTCAGGGGACCGAATGTAAAAGCCAGAGGACAACTTGGGGAGTCATTCTGTCCGCCGTGTGGGTTCTAGGCATAGAATTTAACTTGTTGAACTTGGCACAAGCACCTTTCACCATTATGATCCTTGAAGGGTTTTTTTTTTTTGTTGTTGTTGTTTTTGGAAAGGGATTTTTTTTTCCTTCCTTTTCTTACGTTTTCATTGTGACTGGGAAAAGATGTGGCATCCTCCTTCCCTTCTGGTTTCCGGGCCTCAGGGGAGTGAAGAGGACTCGGAGTCCATCAGTCCCTGGAAGGAGCAGGGTGGAAAGGAGTAGGAGAGAATAGGGATCACCACAGGCCCCCACAGTGGGGGGTGGGTCTCCCGCCCTGTTAGGCTTGCGGACAGGGAGCTCTGCTGGAGTTGGAGCGAGGCAGCTTCCTTTTCTGTGCAGGTGCTTGGGTAGATGAAGATGAACTTCCGTGAATACAGTCCCTCACCTCAGTATTTCCTGTGTCTGGCTCGATCTCTGCTTTGCCCACAGTGGCAAGGATCCAGTGGGGCAGGGATCTAGAGCCATGTCAGTGACCTTGGAGCAGCCTGGACATTCACCTCTGGCCCACCCTAAAATGGGGAGGGGGCTTTTGTTTTTCATCACTTTGTTAAGGAACAAACACTTTGTTAAGGAAAGTCACTGAGACAATATCCTGAGGTATTTCCACCATCTAACACATGATCAGCACTTGCCCTTTGCTAGCTGTGAATGAACCAATGGTCCACTGAAAAGAGGCAGCTCACAGAGCAAGTGAGACAACTTTTACAGTTTTAAGTTAATAGATTAATTGTGTGTGTGTGTGTGTGTGTGTGTGTATTTGAGTGCATTTGGAAGTTGGTTCTCTCTTGCCACCTTGAAGGATCCAGGAATCGAACTCAGGTTGTTAGGCTTACACACACGTGCTTTTACCCTCTGAAGCAGCTCACCTTCCTGGGAAATGTGTATTGAACATCAATGAACATTGACTTCTGTCCCTCTTCACTGCGCCATTCACGTGTTCAACACACATTTGAGGGCTTCATATGTTCAGGCATGTGCTCCGTGAACACTCAGAAGAACAATGAGAAAAAGGGGCAGACCATTCGAAGAGTGTGTCCTCTCCTCTGTGGAACTTATGACTTAGTTGGGATTAGGGACATAGTCAAAATAAAACGATTGTCTGGGCCTCCAGTCAGGCATCCAGCAGACCTGCTTGTTCAGATGCTGGTTCCACCACTTGTTTGCCATGTGACCAGGTGTGATCTACCTAATCTAAGTCTCACTTTCCTCATTTGTAACCGTGATAATAACTGGACTTGCCTGATGGTGTCGTTCAGATTGAGATAACCACATGCAGTCTTAGCACAGTTTCACCAGGCAATATCATGCATTTTGCTTACGCTAAGAGCCACTTGTTATCTTCTGCAGTGTACACATTCTAACAGTCATTCTAAGGAGTTTTAGCTGCCTCACTTCTCAGTGCCTAGCACAGAAAGCATCTCAAGAGTTCGAGAAGCAGAGCCAACAGTTGTTTCCTGTTGTTGGCTAGCCTCTCCTTGAACTGCACTGAGAACAATGAGAAAAACAGGCAGACTGTTAGAAAGGTTGCCTACATCAGACCTACCAGAAGAGGGAGTCAGATTCCACTGCAGATGGTTGTGAGCCGCCCTGTGGTTGCTGGGAATTGAACTCAGGACCTCTAGAAGGGCAGCGAGTACTCTTAACTGCGAGCCATCTCTCCAGTCCGGCTCTGTTGTTTTGTTTTCAACAGAAATGGCTTCTGCTTTTCCCTTCCCACTGGATGCTGCCAGCAAGATGCCAGTGGGTAAGAATGGCTGCCTCTGCTCCTGAGCCCTGCAGTTCTTGGAATCTGTACACACTGAAGACGTGTGTTCTTGCCCAGCTGGCCAGATGTGCAGATATTGTTAGGTATTTTGATAAGCTCAGCAGTAGCTCTTTTTCCTACCTGTTTATTTATGCTTTTTTTTGAGGGTGTTGGGGAGCACTGTTTTGAGACAGGGTCTCTGTGGCTCTGGCTGTCCTAAAGACCAGATTGGCCTTGAATTCTGGCTGCCTCTGCCTCCCAAGTGCTGGGATTACAGGTATGCACTACCACACCTGGCTTTGGTGTTCTTAAAAGCTCACCACATTGATGGCCAGCCAGTGATTGACTGAACACAGTCATCTTTAAACCTAGGCCTGACCATGGCTGGTCACCAGAGGCAAAGTAAGCTTCAAAGTAACAGAAATCAGTGTCTTCTGTATATGTAAGGGGCATTCTAGAGAAGATCCACACACACCCCTACAGGCTTGAATACTTGCCATGACATTGGAAAGATAAAAGTGTCTTTTAGAAAATAGACACAGCTGTACAATAACGTTCACTTCAAGGAAAAAAAAAGGAAAAAGAAAAAAGATGTACATTATTCTCCAGGTGTGGGAAAGGAAGTTGCTTAAAGAAAGTGTATAGGAATCACCTGATGTTCGGATCCTCATGTCTAAGCGTTTTCTTTTCATTTTAAAGGTCTTGTAAAAATAAGCTAACATTCAGAGTGTAATACAGATGCCATTATCAGAGTTTTAAGAATAATGCTGGTTTAAAAAAAAGAGACTTGTTTCTGGCACATTTTCTGAGTCAATGAATATATATGGTCTGTAGAGCATTAACAATTGTCACAGAGTGTGTTAGTAATCAGTTATGTATCACACAAGCTCTTGAGCCAGGAGTAGATGGTAAAGCAAAACATTCTTGACAAAATTATGGGCATTATCAAAATTAGCAAGAAAGTGTGTGTGTGTGTGTGTGTGTGTCTGTCTTTGTGTGTGTGTGTGTGTGTGTGTCCAAACAGAGAAGTCTGTGTTTGTTTTGTTCTGGGAAGGCTATGAAGTCCGACATAAGGAAGCAATGAATCTCTTCTCTGTAATTTATGGCATGTTTGTCCTTTTGTCGTTTGCCGTAGAACATACCTGTGTATATCTTTTTGTTATTGTTGTTTTAAGACGGTTTGTCACTCTGTCTGTATCCTAACCAGCCTGTAGTTCAGATACCATCCAGGCTGGCCTCGAACTCCAGCACACTGAGCCTCTCGCGTGCTGGAGTTACCACACGGCTTCCTTCCTAAACCATGTTTATTGTTGTCTTCTCCCACAGGCAAACTCAGACTGCCACGTTGAATTCAGTCAGGAGGGGCTCATCTTCCAGGATGTCTCTGGTAAGAGAAGGAACGTGACCACCTCTTCTCTCTTAGTGAGGTCACTGTCTTTAATTAAAGTATACTTTGGGCAGTATGTTGAATTCGAACCACAAAAGTGTGTCGATGTTTGATGATGAAAGTGACCTCCATATGTTCAACTTAATAATTATTGTACACATTTAAATACTAGATAACTAAATATAATGAATTTTAAGTGGTTAGTCAGAAATCCCAAGTAGGTATTTCACTTATTTGATGACTTTGTCTTGTAGGGTTGACAATAGTACATGAAAGCTTTTTCTGTTCATGAATGTAGACAAGGAGGTTTGTATCCATCCATTCCTTCTTGTTCCTAACTTTATGGATGTAGACTTTCGTGTGCTGTCTAGTACCCTTGGTGTCAGTGCACAGGGCTTGGCTTTGCCACGTGTCATTGGAAATGACAGATACATTAAGACCTCTTTCCTCTTCCTGGTTATTTTCCATTTATAATACACTTAACTCCCATAGAGGTTTGTTGTTTTTTTTTTTTTTTAGTGAGAGAGTCCAGCAAAGAATGACTTTACCTTTTTTCACACGGGCAATGTGTTTTAACTCTATGTCCAACTTTCCATTTCTTAGCCTAAACCCCAGCCCTATGCGATGCCTCCCCCACCCCAGCTGCATTATAATGGACATTATACAGAGCCATTTGCTTCTTCCCAAGGTAAAGTACACCGAGCCTGCAAAGCCGTGCACAGTTGTTGCTATGAATAACTCTACAAAGGCCTAGAGATCTTGAAGTCTGGATGGTTTCTTACTACGGTTGTGCCCAAAGTTGTTGTCCTGATTTACAGCCACCCTGGAATCACAGAAGAAGCCATCGCATTCAAGTTCTTTCTTGAATGTGTGTTGCTCAGATGACCACAAATACAGCCAGTGGCAGCTCCCTAAGATGGTTCCTCCCTGTTAGCCTCATTTAGGCCAGGCTTCCCGTAACGTCTAGTCTTTGTCTGCCAAGTGATGGGATTACAGGCATGTGCCACCACATCAGGCAATGAGAAGTACTTCTTTTTGTCACAGAAGACATCCAGACTAGTGTTTGTTTTATCCCTGCCTGAGATGTCCTGCTGTGATGCTTTAAGCTCTTGTCACTGCTGCTGCAGTTACGTATGCACAGCAGTGCTTCCATGCTGAATCGTGACCATCTGTGTAACATTTGTCTATAAAGTGCATCTAACTGCACAGAAGGCCAAGAGGCGGAAGCAGACGAGCAGTTCGGGATAAAGAGGTTTGGGGTCTAACTGTAGAAATAAGGTATTTGCTCATAATTTGATCACAGTTATTTTGCTAAGAGAGCATGGATTAGCAAGCTGTCCGTCCTGTCGCAGGCACTGGAAGAGCTTTCTGGATCTAGCTAGATGTCTGGAGTTCTTCAGTTCCAGGCAGGTCTATGACTGGGTCTGCTGTAATGGCTGTTGCGTGCTATGGCGCAAGAGAAGAGGCTGTTTGGAAGCGGGGTCCATTGCCCATCATGAAGGGACAGAAAGAAGGTGTGTTGCCTGCACTCCTAGTTGTGGCCTTCTCTGCAAAGTTGAGGATGTCCCCACAGTAAGGAAGGCAGTAGGGGAGCAGAGCTCTGGTGTGATTTCAGTGTCCTCTGGGACCGTCTCACTGCTGTCCTCTAGTCTTTGCACATGCGTGTCCGTACTTGTATCATAGCCTTCCAGCTGTGGGGACAAGGCTTCCGCCTCCTGTGTCCTTTCTGCTCATCTCCCCACTTCAGTCTATGATGATCCTGCCATTTTTTCTCACCTCTCTCTTCACACGATGATTTGGGCTATTCTGTCTTCCCCCTTTTCACTACACTTTATCTGAGAGTGTCTCTGTGTTCCAGTGCATTGATTCCCTCTTACTCCCTTTCAGGGGTTTCCGTACCCATAGGTCATCTTCCTGTCAGCATTAGGTGGTGTCACAAGGCCTGTCTGTGGCCTTTTTCTTTCCTGTTGGTGTCTTCCACAGCAGCTCCTTCACAGAGTTCCTATAACAATGACTCAGTTTCTCCTTCTCTTTCACCCTGTCATCATCCCTGTTTTCCATCCATTCCCCGTTTCTCACTGTTTTGATGGTCCTTTATTGTGATGAAGTTGGTCTCCTGGTTATTCGGCTTCTAAGCTGCATGTAATTTCACCCAGTCAGCTAAATATCCATAACCTGTAAGATTATGCATTATCCTTTCCATATCCCTTTCTCCCTGTCCCCTGCTGCTGCTCCAACACCGGTCATTAGCCTTTCATTCCTCCCAGTAGCAGTCACGTCCCGTGAGCTGCGTCTTCTGTCCTCACACTCCCCACGTCTCCTGACACAAGGCTCCCAGCTGACTTCAGTGCTGTGTGCGGCCATCCCTTGCCTGTGTCTGCGCTCCTCAGCCTTCCCGTAGCCTGTGCTTCTTGTCTTGCCTCTCCAGTTTGTTCTGTTTGAGCGGACCCTGCTCTGCCCCTCTGCCCTGCCACCCACACACCCTTGTCCCCAACACCCTGCAGTCCACGGGCCACTGTTCAGCCAGGGTGGGCTGCCTGTGCTGTGCTGATGTTTAAAGCTCTCAGTGGATCCCCTGTCCATTGTGCCCCGTTAGGTCTGCTCCGTTCCATGCCAGCTTGTATGGGGGGCTCAGCCTGGAGGAGCCTTTTCCATTGTAACACTGCACTGGAGGGCTGGGAAGAGAAAGTCCTCAAACTGGCTCTTAACTTTCAGCTCACTTTCTCCTTCCTGCCACTAGTTACACATCTGTACTTGGCACCAAGGGATGAAGAGGTATAGTCCTATGTGCTCGGAGGCAGGGACACTGGCTGGGTGGATGTCACACTGGTCTAGACAACCTGGGTGAGGGGTCTGTGATGAGGAAGGAGTCTGGAGGTTTAGCAGTGGTTGAGTGGTCTGCAGATGGAGAAGCACGGGGTGAGGGCACAGGGTTTGGCAGGAGGAGTAGAGAGGCCATGAGAATGACCTCCTCAGAGTTGTGTGCACATCACAGTAAAATTGCCCAGCAGGTAATCACACATCATATTGCCTGGAGCTTTTGAAGTACACAAACAGTAATTTCAGCAGGACTTGACTGCTAAGGTTATTTTTAAGGGTTGAAAATAGTGCTTATAAGGCAATTCAGGTGAGCTGTAGGTCGAAGGGAGGAGAGATGGCCTCCGTTAGCCTGGACAGGCACACCAGTGCTGTAGAATTAGTAGCCTGAGCCTGCAGCCCTGGGTTTATGTCTTGCTCAGCTGGAGGTTTGCTGTGGGCAACTACAGCAATCTTAGCCTGGTTCTTCTGGGATTGGGCCTTTGGTGGAATCACAGCTACCGGGGACCCTCCTGTTGGACAGGAAAGCTCTGTACCTGTTGTCCTTCTAGAGTGGAATTTTCTTCGTTAAGGAAGAGTCTATGCAAACAACCTAAAATTCCAGTTAAGGCAATGTTTATAGATAGTTGGTACCCGCCCTAGCTCAGCGTCTTAGGGTTGTATCCTTACCCATCGTGGCTCAGTGCTTTCCACAGTGTCTCTTCACTGAGTTCCACAGTGCTTCAGAATGCCTCCTTCAATACTGGACTTAGATCTGGCCAGACCCCAAGCACCTTGCTCTAAGCAGACAGACCTGCCCCATCCTGTAGGCAAGGAAGCTGAAGCTCGCAGGGCAGCAGCACAGCTGAAGATGTCGTTTTAGTAGGAAAATTTACCAGCTCCTTCAGGGCCTGTCTCAGTATTTGGCTGGAGTGATGGGTCCAACTTAATACGTGTTCAAAATCTTTTAAAACTTTTTCCTCCTCAGATAACATCTTCGTGCCCAACAAGAATGGATTCTGTTGTCACTCCCAGACAAGCCTGGACAGAACTCAGATTGACCTCAGCGGTCGCATCCGCAATGGCAGCGTCTACAGTGCACACAGCACAACCTCCTTGAATACCCCTCAGCCCTACCTGCAGCCCTCCCCTATGTCTTCCAACCCCAGCATTACTGGCAGTGACGTCATGAGACCCGACTACATCCCATCCCACCGGCACAGCGCCCTGATTCCCCCATCCTACCGCCCCACCCCCGACTACGAGACTGTGATGAAGCAGCTCAACAGAGGCATGGTGCATGCAGACAGGCACAGCCACTCGCTGAGGAACCTCAACATCGGCAGTTCCTACGCATACAGCAGGCCTGACGCCTTGGTCTACAGCCAGCCCGAGATTCGGGAGCACGCACACCTTACCTCACCCCAGTCGGCCCACTACCCGTTCAACTTGAGCTACAGTTTCCACAGCCAGTCTCCGTACCCCTACCCTGCCGAGAGGCGACCTGTGGTGGGCGCTGTCAGTGTGCCTGAGCTGACCAATGTGCAGCTCCAGGCCCAGGACTACCCAGCTCCAAACATTATGAGGACACAGGTATACCGGCCACCCCCGCCATACCCTTACCCGAGGCCTGCCAACAGCACCCCGGACCTGTCCCGCCACCTCTACATCAGCAGCAGCAATCCGGACCTCATCACCCGGCGAGTCCATCACTCGGTGCAGACCTTCCAGGAGGACAGCTTGCCCGTGGCCCACTCTCTGCAGGAGGTGAGCGAGCCCCTCACCGCGGCCCGGCATGCCCACCTGCAGAAGAGGAACAGCCTTGAAATGGCGGGGCTCACGCATGGTTTCGAAGGCCTGAGGCTCAAGGAGAGGACCATGTCCGCCTCCGCAGCAGACGTGGCCCCGCGGACCTTCTCAGCAGGCTCGCAGTCCAGCGTCTTCTCCGACAGAATGAAGCACGAGGAGACCGGGGAGGCTGGCAGATACAGCCACAAGAAGTCCCTTTCGGATGCCACCATGCTGATACACAGCAGTGAGGAGGAGGAGGACTTAGAAGAGGACAGCGGCAGAGCACGTGCCGTCTCGGCTGGGTCCGAGCCCCGCCTCACTGCCGCTTACTCCCAGGAGCAACAGCTGAGCTACCCCTGCGCTTCGGCCACGCCGCTCGCTGGCCCTCTCCACATTCTTGAGCCCAAGTCCCACGTTACGGAGCCTGAGAAGAGGACGAAGGACATCAGCCCTGTCCACCTGGTTGTGGAGACCCATCGGCCCCGAAGAGATGGGCTGCTGACCCCCTCCATGTCCGAGTCTGACCTCACGACCTCAGGGAGGTACCGAGTTCGGAGGGACTCCCTCAAGAAAAGGCCGGTGTCCGATCTCCTCTCTGGGAAGAAGAACGTTGTGGAAGGACTTCCGCCACTAGGGGTAAGCTTGCCCGGGAGCAGAGGTGCCTCAGAGGTGGAGGACAGGCCTCCTAATCTGTGCTTCATTTCAACTTCTAATTCCCCATCTCCTCTTCCCTCAGTACCAATAGTTTTCAGTTTTTTACCTTTTCTGTTAACTGTTGGCCCCTGCCCCAGCTCTGATTTTTGCCCTATTTGGGATGCACAAGTTTATGTGGAAACTGCACTGATGAGGATGGTCGTGGTTTTGCTAGAGGTAAGTTGGGTGCAGAGAGAAGGCCTGTGAAAGGGGATGGAAGGAGTCTCCGAGTCAGCTTAGTAATGTGCTGAGGAAGAGCGGGACAGTTCATTTCTCCAGTCAACATTGCTTTGCTAGCTACCCTTTAAGATACTGTGGGTGACAAGGCACCCCAGAACTGCATTTCTTCAGAGTTTTCAAGTGGAGACAGCAGGTCCTTACCTTTTACGTAGTTGCCAAGAATGGACCCAGCTTGACTATCCAGCCATGACCTCTCTGGGCGGGGTAGTGACTCTGGACTTGGGAAAGTAGCGAGTGAGCTGAGCACTCAAGAAAGCCCTTGTAGACATGGTGGCTGTTCTCTAGGGGAAGCACTTCCCACGCGTTTAAAACAAAATGCAAGAGAGCAGCGAGTGCTGTTTTCTGTAGCTGTCCGTTTCAGAACGTTTACCACGTGCAAAGATTTCGTCTTTGCTGTGCCCAGCGTATAATGAGCCCATTGTCATAGCCTGTTGCACAGATAAAGGAGAAGCTGACTGGAAAATATGAAGTAACGTTTCCAAGGTCATACAACCAGTGAGTGACTGACCTGGCATTTCCAGCTTATTTATCCCTATAACCACAGTGTACTGCGTCCAGGTATCCCGTATGAACTATTTCACTGAGTAGCAATTGCCCAAGGAAGCCTGGCTACTCTGCACGGAGTCTCTTCTGAGTCCCCAGCCTCTGACTAAGCACTTGTGGCTCTGTTTGTTAAGTGCGCCTACTCGGAGTCACCACGTTGCACTGCCCTGTTATGGCCCTCACCAAGTTGTCCCATGCCCTGCACTGGACCCAAGTCTAAGTGACCTTGGGCAAACTATATATTCACTCCCTGACCCAGTTTTCTCACTTGTAAATGCATTCATTTGACGCTTTGTGCCGCGGCAGCCGAAGTTCTCCTCTGCCATCTCTTGTTAGACTTCACCCAGAGACTGAGGAGGAATCATGTGTACTTTTAGACTAGTGTGAGGGCCTCAAAGAGATGCAGTCCCCCCGGCAGGCCGGACTCAAAGATCATAATGCTTATGGGCGACCAGTACTCACAGAAAGCACAGCTTCAGAAAGGGCACAGATTTACGGGGGGTTTTGATGAGCTAAGGATGGAATTTTAATGTACGAAGGCCAGTGCTCTAGTCGGCCGTGGTGGAAGCTACAGGCTGAGTAGTATCTGGGCAGAGACAGATTGGGGCTATCCTTAGTCACTACCGAGTCCCCAAGCCGTCCTTGGGGTCTTAGTGCAGTAACAGCTGCCGCTGTTGTGCCCAACAGGACTCCTCCCAGTGACCTTTGCACTGAGCATAGTCCCCTCTGATTTTCTAACTTCCTATGAGTTGAAGAGACCAAACCCCTCAACCTCCCCCCATCCCCCTGGACCTCTTCAAGGTAACACAGCTTGCCCATTATCCTCTATAATTGTTCAACAAATATAAAGAATTAAGAGAAGCTTAGTGTATTTTGAATGGCATCTGGCAGGCTTGGCTTACACTGAGGCCTTTGATCAAGTTGCTTCTCTTTTAAGATACACATTTTCTCTCTCATCTTTCAAGACTTTTTGGTAAAGTTGTATAATTTGACCAATTTTTTGGCCCTTTCTTGTCTGCACAGGGATTTTACCTACTTGATGATATGTGTGTTAGAGAGTTCATCAGTGGACAGGACCCTTCATGCACCGTACCGTGGTTTCTGTGACCCAGGACAGTCATCTCCTTTCTGTCCATTTGTCAGTTTAAGTCCCACGGCGATTAGGCATGGGAAACCACCTTCTGAAGCAAATGCTTCAGTGTAACTAATTTTAACAGAGAATTTGTTTATATTGTGTTGACACTGATTCCTTTATTAAAAAAAAAAAGGGCAGCTGATGACTTTGGGCAAACTATATATTCATCCATGACCCAGTTTTCTCATTTGTAAATGAGGTGACCTCAGAGAGTTCGTGGGGACTAACATAACCCTTCAAAACACCAAAGGTGCTTGGTCAGCATTGACTCCTGACCGCGTTGTCACCTAAAGGTTAGTTTCCCAACTTCCCAAGGGTTAAGGAGGTCGCTCCCGCTGCTGGAGCCGCTGCCCCCTTCATGGCGACATTACAACAGGCGCGAACGTGAGGTAAAGGTAAAGAAGCAGCGAGTAAGTTCCCCATTTCAGAGTTCCCCACCCAGAGCCTCCACCTCCAGGGACTTGATTGTTATCTCTAAGGCAGACTGGTTTGGGTGCTCACACATCTGCATAAAGATTGGCTTGCTGACACATCCTTTTATGCTCAGGCAGTGTGGTTTTCACCTAAGAAGCCCTGAGACTTTGCTCGGAAAACCGTGGGCCTGGTAAGGGATCATCACAGCTGGCCTTGAACCACCTTGACCTGGCTTGTCAGTGTGGGGTGTTTGCATTTCAGGCAGAGATAAACTAGAGTCAGCTAATACTGGCTAGCAGGATCTGTGAGGTTTTAGGAATACTGGGAGCCGTATGATACCCTTGGGCGATTGGGAAGTGTCTGAGCCATGAACTTGGCCGTGAAGACAGAACGTCTCCTCTTGGAAGCCAGTTGTTAAACACTGCAGCACAGCACTGTTGTCTGCACAGCTAGATTCAGGGCGTGTTAGTCTTTGTGTCTTTCCATGTCGTGCCTCCCCACTGTCTTTTTCTATTTTTCTGTTTAGGGAAGACTTCCCTGAACGAACGATGTTAGTTACTTTCACGCTGAGCTTTAACCCAGGATTCTGTCCATTCTAAGTCTGAATTGCCTTATGTGGGAAGCTCACAGGCAATATGCACTATGACTTAAAAATATCCTAGGGGCTGGAGAGATGGCCCATTGAGTTAAAGACTGCTTGCTGTGCGACCAGAGGGACCTGAGTTCAAATCCCTAGCATCCACGTGAAAGCTAGTCCTGGTTGCGGCCGCCTGCAATGCCAGCGTTGTGTGGTAGAGATAGGTGGATCCTAGTAGGTTGGTGAGAAAGACCTTGTCTGGAGGAGTAAGGCAGAGAGTGGAAGAGAAGACACGGATGCCCTATTCTAGCCTCTGCTTACACACACAGCAGCACACACGTTCTCCAGTAACAGTAATCTTACTGCATTTTCTTTCTCACCAAAATGTCTTTTCTCTTTGTTTCTTTCTATGATTTTGATTTTGAGGGTCGTGGCCTTTTAGGCTGATAGAGCTGGAGTAAGCTGGTTTCTTGACAAGAACCGAGAAAGCAGTCCTTCGAGTCCTGGGACTCTTTGTAACTCTACAGAATGTTAGAGGAGACTAGGTCTCAGGTTCACCTGCCACAGAGAGGGAAGTCGTGAGGCTTGAAAACTTTGGCAACCCCCTGTCTTTGTAGGGCAGCATTCCACCGATGCTCCCCTTCCAACCTGGCTTTCTGATGGAGATGTCAGCTGTGTTTATTTCTTGGTACAGAAATGGGGTTGTTCAGCTGCCTGAACAACAGTGGCGCATGCCTGAAATCTTAGCAGGTGGATTGTGAGTTCAAGGTCAGCCTGGTCTACAAAGTGAGTCCAGGACAGCCAAGACTACACAGAAAAACCCTGTCTTGAAAAAACAAAAATCAAACAAACAAAAGATGTGGTTGTTGTGGTTCTTAGAGACCTGGGTCACATGGTTCTTCAAGGCTGTAGAGCGTAATATATGAAAGCAGTTTTTATTTCTTCCTTCCCCACGCCCCCAGAATGATATAATTTTTTGTTGTTTGTTCTAAAACATGGTGGTTGCATGCATTTTATCCCAGCACTCAGGAGGCAGAGACCAGTGCGTGGTTATCTGTGAGTTTGAAACCAGTCTGGTATGTGTAGAGAATTACAGGCCAGCCAAGGCTACACAGTGAGATCCTGTCTCAAACAAGAAAAGGGCTATCGCAACCTACCGATACCCTGTTTGGTGAGGACTGGGGCAGAGTTTTGGTGTCACGTTTGGAAGCTGGGTAGCTCTGTGAGAATGCTGCCTCCTACAGCCTCACCTTTCATTGCAACAGAGCCCTGTAACCAGCTGGAGTCCACGCCTTCTAATCGGAGCCCTGGCCTTGAAAGGAATGTCTCCTTCCTAAGGCCTGTTTAGCAGCCCTGTGGGAAGGAGTGGAGCCTCTTGTTGGTTGCTGGCAGGGCGAGAGCTCTGCCTCTGTCTGCTCTTCAAGCCATTGACGTGTCTTTTGAAAGGGTTGTGTCCCCGTACATTTTCAATGCGCGTGTAAATATTTTCTTACAGGGAATGAAAAAGACTCGAGCAGACGCAAAGAAAATCGGTCCCCTCAAGCTGGCTGCCCTCAATGGACTCTCCCTGTCCCGACTGCCCCTGCCTGATGAAGGAAAGGAAGTATCCACCAGAGCAACGAATGATGAGAGGGTGAGTGTGTGCTGGGGGCCAGCTTCCTGCTTCCTGGGAGCGAGCATGAAGGCAACTCCAGAGTGCCCTGGTGCAGTTTTGGCCAATTTTTTTCTGAACTAATTTAATGGTCATAAATGAATGTTAGGGAATATGGCCATCCGCGTCACAGCTGGAAGGAGTGCGTGGCTTCACTCTCTTAAAGCATTTCAGGCTCCAGTGTTGATTAAGTTTTTTGCTTCTAAAAGTTCTTGACTGTTTTATTTCCTCAGAGTAAGATGTGTATAAGGATACATAGAAAAGAGAGCAGACATACTGAAAATTCATCTTGTTTCTAAATTAAAATTAAATACTGAATTAAATACAAAATTCTTTGTGAGATTTTATTGTTTTAAATTAGGACAGATGCTCATTTCCTCACAGCGCCACCTGAAGGTGGCTCCCAAGGCCGCCGCCTTCTCCTCCTCCTCCTCCTCCTCCTCCTCCTCCTCCCCTTCCCTCCTCCTGCCCAGAGTGCTGGGTTCCAGGTCTGCTCCTGGTTTGCTTTCAGCATCTTATGTACATTTGTTACAAGTCAGAGCACTTGAGCGCAGATTCTGGACCTGATTATCCTATTCTAGGCGAATTCTGTTTCTTATAGATCACAAGTCGGACCATAGGTTTAGGCCTCAAGTTAGCAAACGGCCTAAGGCCAGCTTTCAACTTCAAACTGAATTCCACATTTATACCTGCCAACAATGTTATGCGTCTTGTTCTAATATTCGTGACTTGTAAAAATTTCGGTTTGGTTTCTTGTAGAACTTTTCATAACAGCTGTGATATGTGACTGTTTATGCACCATACAAATCCTCTTTCATAGTGTAAGATTCTGGAACAGCGCTTAGAGCAAGGAATGGTCTTCACTGAGTACGAACGGATTCTTAAAAAGCGGCTAGTGGATGGGGAGTGCACCACAGCCCGGCTCCCTGAAAACGCAGAACGGAATCGATTCCAAGATGTGCTTCCCTACGATGACGCCAGGGTGGAGCTGGTTCCGACCAAGGAGAACAACACAGGCTACATCAACGCATCACACATTAAGGTGAGACCAGCATCTCGGGGAGCAGCGGCCCTGCAGTCTGGGGCTGACTCGTAGGAGTGGTAAGATTTACATTGGGTTCTGCACTGGGAAAACATCCCGTGTTGAGTCATTGTGACAGTTTTGGTATAAGCTGGAGAATCCAGAGTCAGCCAAAGTCACATCCACTCCCTCCATGTGCTGGCCTTTCTGCACCCACACTGTAGCCAGGACTTAGAGCATCTCATTTATCTTGAATCTGAAGACTCTTAGAGCCTGTCAAGTCTCTGAGGAGCTGTTGAACCTGACCCACTCTTTTCCCCCCATCACACAGCAGTGTGCATTGTATGTATTGAATGTGCCTGGTTTGCTTTTCATGTCCTCCCTTTTCCCAGCGCTGGTGATGAAACCCAGGTCTTTGTGCTGGGTGGACACTGGAGCACTGAGCTGCGTCCCAGCCCTGGCCTGGGACTTTGGAGGATGCTCGCACAAGCTTTTGCTTATAAGGACGCCATCTGTTCTCTTTGTCTGTCTTGTGATCATCTAGTGTCACTTGCTCTTTAAGAAGCGCTCCCCAGAAGAATCTGGGCAATGTTACCCTTGCTACAGTGGGAGGAGGCAGCGCAGAGCACTGGGCTAATGCCAGCTAGCTGGGCTTCTCTATGGTGGAGAGAATGCCCTTACAGTGAATGAGTTGTGTCCGTGGTCAGGTGCATTTTTCTTTCCTAGTTTTCTTCAGTTTGCAAGTCATAGTTGATAGCAGCCTGACTGAGGGATTTCTAAAGGCTTGGCAGATGTGTGCTGCTTAGTGTATTTATTTATTTTGGTTTTGGTATTTTTGAGACAGGGTCTTGCTACATCTCCTTGGCTGGCCTGGAACTCTATAAATAGACAGTGCAGCCTCAAAATCAGAGACCAGCCTGCCTCTGCATTCCAGGTGCTGGGATTAAAGGCATGCTTAATGGTTTTGAGGAATCAATGGGTATAGTGCCTTGCTTCTTATATAGGTATCATGTATTTAGAAACATACATATCTTTGGAATAACCCATCTAGTCTTTTACAACTGGATGGGAAAATGGAAAGACATTGTGTTTTTTTTTTTTTTTAGTAGTGGTGTTTCAGAATCTTCAGTGTCAACTTGAGCAGTCACAGAAAGAATCAGGCAGGTTGGGTCAGCTCACAGAACTCTCAGCAACTGTGGGACCTCCATTTATTTAACCAACTGCCATGATAACCTGTGCCCACCACATGCTGCTGCTGAAAGGGACCCCAGTGAGAGGGCTCAGAGCATGTACTGATGGCTGGCTGCCTTGGAGGAGGGTATGAGGAACAGGGCGTGACACAGGCCTTCACATTTAATGGGTACTCAGAAATGGTGGCCACCAGTTACCAGCAAAACATAGTTTAACCCAGGTTTCTTGGCTGTAAATCCAGTAACTCCTTGCTATGTTAGCACCGGGGCCATTAAAGTGTGAGTGGGAACTTGGACCTAAGGAGAGTGATCTTGACTTAGTTCAAGATGGAGACCATTCTAAATTGAAGACACTTTTTTTTTTCTCTCTCTCTCATAGAAATCTGGCATTAGATTAGGCTTTGACTTCCTTGCTGATACTTTTCCAAGCATATTTAATATTTCATCATGGCAAATTGTCCTGTGATGTTGGTATTACCACTGCAACAAGTGAGCTGTTTATTAGGACTCATTGTGTGCTGGACATCGTACACACTGCCTCTGTCTTCACAACCCTATACCCTGGGCGACTATTTTGTAGATAAAAGCTGACATTGAGAGGTGAGCAGATTGCTCCCAGTCCTGTAGATGTCACATGGTACATATGTTTATAAAGATGTCAGCAGTTACAATTGTCTTAATGAGAGAAAGGTTAAGACAGAAATCTGTCCCGACTCTGCTCAATAGCCCCGTCAGTTTTCAGTGTTACCGCAGACATATAAACATCTATGCATTCATATTCCACGCACATACACTAAGCTTTTAACTTGTTCTGATTTTAGGTCTCTGTCAGTGGAATTGAATGGGATTATATTGCCACACAGGGACCGTTACAAAATACCTGCCAGGACTTTTGGCAGATGGTGTGGGAACAGGGAATCGCAATTATAGCAATGGTGACGGCGGAGGAGGTGAGTGTTCATCCCTCTCAGTTGATTTTTCTGTGTCTCCAAAGAACTGTTGACCATTAGAGCAAACAGGAGGTGACATTGTGGCCTGGTAAAGGCTTGTGTGAAGGTCACCCCAGGCCAGGGCCTGTGCTGCTGCTGAAAAACGCTTGTCTTTACCAGGAGGGTGGCCGGGAGAAGAGCTTCCGGTATTGGCCAAGGCTTGGTTCAAGGCACAACACTGTCACCTATGGAAGGTTTAAGATCACGACTCGGTTCCGCACAGACTCTGGCTGCTATGCCACTACAGGTTTGAAGATGAAGCACCTTCTCACAGGGCAGGAGAGGACAGTTTGGCATCTCCAGTACACAGACTGGCCTGAGCATGGCTGTCCTGAAGACCTCAAGGGATTTTTATGTAAGTGTCTGTTTATAGGCAGCTTCCTTTGTCTTAGGTTTCTAAAATAGTGCCTCTCTGCTGTTTCATGGAGTTTTGTTTGTTTTAAAACAACGTGTTTGAGGAGGCTTAATAGAAGATGGATTTGTAGTTGTGCATTTGTGTGCGTGTGTGTATGTGGGTGTGCATGTTTCCATGTGACACATCACGCGTAGAGGTCAGAGTGCGGCTTGGGGAAGTTTGTTTTTTTTTCCCACAATGTTGTGTCCGGGGATCGCGTCTTGGCAAGTGCCCTTACCCACACTGCCATTTTGCCAGTGCAAGAAGGCATTCTCAAGAGAGGGCTAGTCTTGAGCGGAGAGCCACAGCCGGCTCGTGTGTCTCCGTCATCTAGCTTTGGCTGAGGCAGTGATGTGCGTGCAGGCAGCGTCAGGCCGGCCCTGGTATCTCGGCGTCAGTGCTCCTCATCTGCAGTCGTCTCAGTGGAGGGAAGATGGTTGTTGGTTGATGAGGACTTCTGTGTCTCACAGCATACCTTGAGGAGATCCAGTCTGTTCGGCGGCACACGGACAGTACAAGTGAGCCCAGAAGCCCCAACCCCCCACTGTTGGTGCACTGCAGTGCTGGTGTGGGGAGAACGGGTGTTGTCATTTTGTCAGAGATCATGATCGCCTGTCTGGAACACAACGAGGTGAGGAGTTCTGCTCAGCTCCGTGCTCTTGGTGGGCAGAGGGAGGGCTAGGGGGAGAGGGGCACGGTGGCCCCAGTATCTTCCTGAACACATTTCCTACGACTGTAGTGGACCACAAGATAGATGGTAAGTGTTTTAAAAGATTCTGTCTTAGAGGTTTCAGCTCCGACTTTTCAGTAAAGACTGAGATGTCCTGTAATACGGAAGGCTGTTTACTTTTGTCTCATCTAGTGTTTTTCCAGTGTGAGCTGAGTGCTTTGTTTTGTTTTGTTTTGTTTTCTGTAACAGCATTAGTGCTTCCAGCACGATTGGTGCTGGCCAGCAGTCTGTGCGGGAAATGTTGCCCTGATCCTAGCAGCGCCTAGCATACTGTGTTTGCGTTGAATCTTAGAATCTGATGAGGTTTCATTTATACGTAATTGATTTACCAGTCAGTATGCTGCAGCTAGGGAGTGTTGAAGATATATATAATACTCATGGGCATTTTATTTGTAGCTAAAACAAATAAGATCTTAGGTTATCACAGAAGACTCTCATGTAGACAGAGGGTTGTGTGTCTCCTGGCAGACTTCTGTGAGGACGGCAGCCTCTGCCGTGTGTTTCCCCTAGGAGTGTTTTCTCATCACGGTTTCTCTCCCTCAGGTGCTGGACATCCCCAGAGTGCTGGACATGCTGAGACAACAGAGAATGATGCTGGTGCAGACGCTCGGCCAGTACACATTTGTGTACAGAGTCCTCATTCAGTTCCTCAAAAGTTCCAGGCTCATTTAGGCTCCCACGCTTTTTATGGGGACCCAGAAGTATTTACAGCTTAAAAAGGAAAAGGAAAGAAAGAGAAGAAGCACAGTCCACACTGTGTCCCACGTGGCCCCTGTGGAGATCCTGAGCAGGAAGTGCGGGCCGAGGAGCTGAAGAAGTGTGCTAAGCACTCAGCCGCGGTGGGGTGTGGGGCAAGCCGAAGAAGGCAGGCTGGGTGCCCCGGCCTCAGCTGCCCAGACCGCAGCACTTGCACACACTCTGGAGACAGCCCTCTGTCTTACTGAAGCTGTGCTGGGCAGTTTTGGCAATCATTAAGGTGCACAGACTCCTATCGTAAGCGTGTTTTTCATAATGTAATTTTATGACTAAATAGGGCTTCTCTCTCTCTTTTTAGCTAGAGGCAGAACTTTTCTGTGGGGCGTCCACAGACTCAGTGGTTATTAAGAAACTGTATTTAAAACCATTGTTAGCTTTTGTTTAAGAAGAAAAACCATGGGGGAATTAAGTGGTTTATTTACCAAATCCAAACTAAAGAAAATCTTAAAAGTGTTATTTTGAAACATAGAAAGCATTTTTATATTTAGAATGTTTTTTAAAAGTTCTATATATTTGTACCTTCTATATTTTCCAAATAAGAGCTCAATTTGTTATGATACTAAGTCAGTTAATGTAAAGTTGGGGATAAAGACACATTATTTAAAAATCAAAGAATCAGATTCACTATTTTTTCAGTATTATTAATAAGCATAAATGAGTGATTTTATTGATTGAAAAAGAACAATTGCATAGGATGGTTTTAAGCACTTTTTGGTTGAAAATGGGTTTAATATATGTGGCTTTATATTTTAAACAACTGTGGACACTATTTCGAAGAGAAGGGCTATGGGTATGTAAGCTGGCTAGGGCGAGAGTAAGTGCCTGCGGTGGTCTCGCAAGATGGCTGGGTCGTTACACACATGCAGTATTATCTGTACTCACACTGAGAGCTGGGATGCAGAGTGGGGGCTTGGGGGCTTGGGATGGATGCTTAGAGGGCTTCTCCGCACAAGAAATGCGAGGGTCCCCATTGCCGAGGACTTGCTTTGTTTCTTAGGGTTCTTCCTGTATTTCTGTTCCCCACAAACAAGTTGAGGTTTACATTATCATTAGAGAAGCCTTCAAGAGGCTTTGTTTGCTTTAGGTTGAAAGGAAGAAATAGTTAACAGGAGGCTCCTTCCCCCAAACCACCAGATTTATGGGGCCACCAGAAATTGCTGTTGTTTTCTGGGGGTACTGAAATTTAGCACCTTCATCCTGTCCCCACGGAAAGGCAGTTCTAGGTACTTGTCCCCCTCTTCCATGCCATTTGGGCACATCCTTCTGGTCAGAACCAGCTCAGGTTTGAAGGGGGGAATGTTGCTCTTGGCCCAGGCTGAGTTCGGCTTGTGAAATGTGGAGGACAAGCTGGCACCTTTAGCTGCAGTGTGTCCTGTTGTCCGTCTGTCCCTAATCCTACCCCTGTGGCTGCTGCTTCCTAGTGTAGGTGTTTTAGAGTTTCAGATCTAGGATTAGCTCCCAGAATGGCAGTGTTCTGCATCATTCTGATTTGGCTGTGGTGAGCATTGCCTTCCATGACAAGTGTGTGCCAGCTAAGCACAACAGACTCAGGTAGACGTGCTTGCGAGGATGGGGCTTGTGTGGTGTATTTTCCATCTCACGCCATATGAAGGACAGGATATTTTCTGAAGCTTTTTCTTCCAATGGTACGTTGTTTGAAGATGCTTTCTTATCACACTTAACCATTTGGAAATATCCCACTGACAAGAACATATTGTAAAACAAAACTTTAATTAAAGAGTAATATATGGCATGTTTGTGTTCCCGTTGCAGTACTTTGATAAGTGAATTCTTTCAGGGCAAAGTGATACTGTTTAAATCTGTCCCTCTTCAATGTTGCATGCGTGACATCACTTCTACGGAACATTAATGTCAAACTTCATTACAGCTAGCACACGAGAAGTTTTGAGTGAAAACAACTACATTATTGCATTTTGGAATTTTCAAGGGCCAATTCAAAATTAGGATTTAAATGTTTGCCGTGCCTGAGTTGAGAATGTTACTGGTCTGTCTGCCAAGTTTTATGCAATACTGCATGTATCACTAAGGCTTTTAGCTCCTTGATTGATTCCTTAGTATTGGTTTCATATCAAAATTATCAAATTGTACATTTCTACGTTAACTTTGGTATTTCTGGCATCAGCTCTCCTGATGGCTGGGGCTTTTGCTGAGGTTTTGAGTTTTGAGCCTGCGAAGCACACTTCTTAAGAGTGTAAGCTGAATGTTAAGTTACAGTCAGTTATCCCCCCCCCCCCCCAGGAGCTCCTATGTGAAGCATTCAAGAAAGTCCTAGAATTTAACATTGAAAACTTTTGGGAAGGATTAAAACAGATGTGCTCCTGTGGAAACTTCCAGAAAGAGAGATGTCTACCTAGGAACCTGGGAGAGGAGGACAGGGTTCTGACACAGGACTGTGTGATAACATCAGGGCAAATTCATTTCGGAGAGGCAGACATACGAATACAGTGTAAGAAAACTGACAACATAACTGTGATCATATATAGTAAGCCGGAGGTCTGCTGCAAACAGGAAAACAAATTACTATTTTAAATCTTTTCATTCTTTTCTTGCACAGTAAGGAAAGAAGTAATTGTTCTAATACACACACACACAAATATATACACACATGCACATATATAATTTTAAGGCAGTCTCACTATATAGCCTGTGATGGCCTGGAACTCACTATGTAGACCAGGCTGTCCTTGAATTCCTTCAGATCTGCCTGCCTCTGCCTCCTGAGTGCTGGGAATTAGGCTTTTACCACCAAGTTTGATTGAAATTATGCTTTTAAAGGAAACTCTCTTGAGTATAAATTTAGTACATGAAACATGCTAAAATGATCTTTTTACTTGAAATTCATTTTAAAAAACCAAACTAAAGAGTGACATCTGGGGGGGGTGCTTTTCTTAAATGAAGTTTAAATTCCTCAGAGCAGAGCCCTAGTTCTAGGACCTACTAATTGTGTACAGGAAAGGGAGGTGTAAAATCCAAAGTCTGCAAGTTTGGCTTGGATAGAGCATTTCAGAGAACAACTCAAAGGTTCTTTGGTTGTTCAAGAGGCATCATCTTCTGGGTATCTGTCAGCTCTTAAATAAATACAATCTGACAGACCACTGCATGTAAATGAGAGAATCACATTTACTTTTTCAAATGTTGCAGTATGTGTGTTCCTTTGGTTTGTCCCCCCAGAGCCACAGGGGAGGGGTGGGCTGTTTGTGTGAAAGGTAGAAAGAGGTAACCAAATCTCACGTTGTGTCCTCTGAGAACATGTAGAATGACTGTTCTCCCTGCTGCACCCTGGTGGGGAGATTGAAGAATGGGTTCTCCCTGCTTTGCTAGGGAGTGGGGACTAAGATTCATAGTTGAAGCCAGATTTCCTGGAAGTGATTATCTTAGCATTTTCTGCAGAAAGCTGGGTGGTGGTAAGGTGCCAGATGGGTGGCTGAGGGATGAGGCAAGCATGAATGCTGCCTGGGAAGGTGGCTGCGAGGTAGGGTGAAAGGGTGAGTTGGCAAAGTATTCTACCTTTGCCGTTGTACTTACCTACCACACCCTTCCTGGTAAGGTGACTGGATTGGGATGGAAAGGTGTCTAGCATCAGCTGAGGGACATTGCCAAGGGCAACAGCAGTGTCTGAAGGCTGTCTCTCCATCATCACATTTGTATAGAAATCATGTCTTCTGAACAGGTTTCTAAAACCATTTGGATTGGTGGTGTGCTTACACACTTAAAGTACCTTTAATAATCTGGAGTTAATGAAGAATTTTCAATATATTGATGCTTAAGATAGGGATAACACTGGGCAGTGGTGGCACATGCCTGTAATCCCAGGACTCAGGGTGTGGGGGCAGGCAGAGGCAGGCAGATCTCTGTGAGTTCAAGGCCAGCCTGGTCTACAAAGCGAGTCCAGGACAGCCGGGGTTACACAGAGAAACCCTGTCTCAGAAAAAAAAAAAAAAAAAAAAAAAAAAAGATAGGGGTATCACTCAAATACTAAAAGTGTGTATGTATGTGTGTGTGTGTGTATGCCGTAGCACATGCGTGGAGGTAAACGGTCAGCTTTCAGGAAGTCGTTATCTCCTTCCGCCTTACTGAAGCAGGGCCTGGTTTGTTTCTGTGCCTTTAACCACTGAGCTATCCCAGCACTCTTGGCCTTTAAACTCTACGTTATTTTAGTAGTCCATCTGAGCATGAATTTTAAATTTCCATGATAAGGTACACATACCAGGTGACTTGAAATTAATGGGCACTGACTGACACAAATCTTACTGCACTAGTTCCTTTCCTTCCGTCATGACAAAACGCCATGAGCAAGGCAACTTATAAAGCCTTTCATTGGGCTTATATTTTCAGAAAGCTACCATGCGGGGAACACAGCAGCAGCAGGCAGGAGGTGGGGCTAGAGCAGTAGCCATGTGCTCACATCTTGATCCACAAGTCGGAGGCACAGGAAGCTAACTGGGAATGGCATGGTCTTTTTGAATCCTCAGAGCCTTCCCCCAGTGAGATAACTCCTCCAACAAGGCCACACCTCCTCATCCTTCCCAAACAGTTGCCTTGATCCGTGGTATTTTTCCATAGCAGCAGAAAAGTAGCAAAAGCAGGGTCAGTGATGGTGTAGCAAAGTGATGGTGGCAAGAATAATCATGTCTCGAACTACACGCAGGCTGAGAGCAAGGCATGCTGGGAATGGCACTGAGCCTTTTGAAACCTCACTCTCACCTGCCAGCCCCTCCCCCCAGTAACACACTACCTTCGACAAGACTACCCCTCCCAGTCCTTCCTAAACAGACCCGCCAACTGGGGACCAAGTATTCAAACATAAGCCTAAAGGGGCCATTCTTCATCAGACCACCACACTTGTTTATTATGTAATTTAGAATTAAGTATGTAAAAGGTTTTGGTAAGTCTTAGAATTCCATGTGTAATATGTAATCACACACATGAAGTATATATACACACACACATATATATAATACACACACAATTTTAAATGATATTACCTTATTAAGGGTAATAATGTTCCCCTCAAGAGTCTAACATAAATCCCAGCACCAGAAGTGAGAAATCCCTCTGAGTTTGTCAGGGGAGTTCTGAGAGATCCCAAAACAACATAGGCTATTGCCACTGCCCGTGCTCCCCACCGCCTCCCAGAATTTGAATTTAAGTTCCTGTTGCTGATGATACCACACACTTTAGAATCAGGACTTGAGCTGGGTCTGAGCTGGAAGCTTCTTGGACTAGCAGAGTACCAGAAGCTACCTTTTAAAGCTGCTAAGGAAGAATAGTAGTCAGTAGTCCTATCCAGATGTGACACCTCTGAACCACAACAATGACCAAATCGGCAAGTATTTCCAAAGGCACAATAGTGGCACTTAGATTTTTCTCGGAGGGGGGAGGGATGTTTCAGTTTACATACCCACTCACTTCGGGAAGTCAGGGAAGGGGCCAGAATTCAGTGAAGCAGAGGCCATGGAAGAGTGCTGCTTACCGGCTTGTTCTTCATGGCTTGCTCAGCCTTTTTATCTTATACAATTCCCAAGGGTTGTATGCCTAAGGATGGCACACCCACAGTAGGATGGTCCCACCCACATCCGTCATTAATCAAGAACATGCCCCACAGGCCTGCCCACAAGCCAGTCTTGTGACAGCATTTTCTCAGTTGAGGTTCTCTCTTCCCAAAGGACTGTAGCTTGTGTCAAGTTGACAAAACAACTAGCCAGAGCAATTGTCCACATGTAACCTATCACTCTTTAACTATAGCTTTTCATGTTTATCCCCAGCATCTCATATCAGTACCCATGTCTCAGTGGATGTGGGAAGTCTGGGTATGGAGTGGGGTGGTGGAGGCAGTGCAAAGGAACCTGTGGGTCCACACTTACATTGTGGAGTTAACCAACAGCTGTCAAATTGGACCTAACGCCCACCCAATAGGAGGTAAGTGATGCCTGGTACTGTAAACCTAGCCAACTGCCCATGGCTGTTGAGGCCATAGAACCTGGAGGACTACTACTGCCACGTTCCTAAACCAGTATAATCTCTAACTGCATCCCACATACTCATTCTTACAGCCACACACAACTGTAGACCTCAGCCCTCAATAAACAGCTGTTTCTTGGAGGAATTTCCATTCCAGAAAGCCATAACTGGTCCAAATGCAGAGAACACTGACCCTGGGTTGCCCAGCCCTAACTGAGAGAGCACAAACCCTACACCTAAAGCTCGGGGAGGGGTGGAAAGGTAAGGGCCAGAGGGATGAGACATCAGCTGGGAGGTGATGTTGTCTATATATGACAGGGAAGTTTCACCCATAAACTCTCAACAACATTGCTGCTTCAGCAAGACCTGGACAAAGACATCCACCAGCTGACATCCCAGAGTGGATGGGTGGAAATCCCATCTCGAGATGAAGTGCAACAGGAAATTTGTGACTGAGAAAATGAGTCTTCTCCAGGGATGACAGCTCCCCAATCGGTTATCCAATACCAAGTGGTCAGCCAGGAAAACATACTTATTGAACAGCTCAACAGGTTGTGTTTATATTCTCACTCATATATATGTATGTACATAAAGTAATAATTCAAAAGCAGCAATGATTTGTGAGCAGGGGTAGGGTATGGGAAGGGCTTTGGAGGCTCGGACGGAGGGGAATGCAAATATAGTACAAGTGTATAAGATTTAATAAACGATACTTTTGGTAAAGTTTGAATATCAGTGACAAACACAGTACAGCAATTAGCCTGAAAAAAATTAATGTCTTTCAGAGATGACAAGTTTCTAGAAAAGACTTAATAACAAGATTAAAAATATTTGTAAGAAACCTTAAACCCATGTGAATCAGTTTTAAAATGGAAAGCAAAAAACAAAACAAAAAACCCAAAAAAAACAAAACCACAAACAAAACAAAACAAAAATGAAAAAACAAAAAATGGCAAGGGCTTCATGTATGATTCTGTGGTTAAGAGCACTGGCTGTTCTTTCAAAGGCCCTGGATTAAACTTCCAGCACCCACGTGGAGGCTCAGAACCACCTAAACTCGTTTTCCAGGATATTGGATCCCCCTTCTGGCCTCCTTGGGCATTGTCACACACAGTGAACAGACATTCATGTAGGTGAAACAACCATATTATAGAATTTGAAAAATTTTAACAGACAATAATTTGCTACTACTAGAGCATTGTAAGAAATTTACAGTTTTAGACACTATAGAGAAACTACCCAATTTCTCTATATAGGGATGATTTTTTGTTTGTTTGATTCTAAGAAACTTATTTCCTTGTGGTTTGTATTGCTGCACTAGAATACCTGAGCCAGATTAACTTAAAAAGAGGAGGTTTATAGTCATAGTTGGTTTATATATTCTACATTTCTGAGGGCCTTCTGAAAGCCTGTGGCAGAAGCTGCCTTTAAAACCTATTCTCCAGGGCCAGGTGTATGAACACCTTTAATGCCAACACTTGGGAGGCAGAGGCAGGTGGAACTTTGTGAATCTGAAGCTACCTAGGTTTATACAGAAAATCCCAGGCAAGCCAGGGTCACATAGTGAGACCCTGTCTCAAAAACAAACAAACAAACAAACAAAAAAACAAACAAAGCCAATGTGAACAAACAAGATTTTCATGTACCCTCAGTATCTACTATGTTCTCCTTTCTGGAAATTTGCATCATGCAAAAGAAGTAGCTGTCCTGAATCCCTATTCCTTACCATCCTTGCCTCTAAACATTAAATTATCCTTCTTGGATAGGAATGAATGTATTAGCTGTTAGGCAGCCAGTGACCTGGGGATCCAAAGAGATACTCAAGGAGTTTACCTTCTAGAGGAGACACTTGCAAACAAACAATACAGTTCATATTGCAGAGAGGTAGAAATGGAAGGTACAGCATTGGAGCAATCACTCAGAGTCACAGGACACGTGGCGCACCCGAGGTGAAAGAAAGGCTCCAGGGTACTGCAGAAGGACAGGGCACTCTGCAAAGAGGCTAAGTGCAAAGACACAGAGGCAGAACAGGCAGGGAGGGCAGCCTGATGGCTGGATGAAGATGGCTGGGATGGAAATGACTTCCTACAGTCAGCAAGTGAGCAGTTTAAAAGGAGCAGCCTGTAGGTGTTTCCCATAGTTTAATTATTAAAATTGTGGTGTTGTAATTACACCCACCCAAAGTTTGAATCAGATCACTTCAGGTCACAGGGATCAAGGCTATGGAATCTGCCTCAGAAGGCATGCTTAAAGGCACAGCTGTGAACGCCAGAACAGATGGGCCATGTGATAGCAATTGAGATAATGCTTGAGGAGTCTAAGCTTTTTTCTTAACCCATCATTCATAACTCTACCTTGCACAGCTTTTGCCATACCCAAGAACCATTTTTAACATTTACTTTATCAACTCTTCTTTTAAAACAGAAGATTGAATTTTGTTTTTAACTAAAGGATACCATCATAATGTCCTAAGGGGTATAAAAGTTAGAAAGGGTGAGGACTCCAAAGACAAAAATGTAGATTCATAGTTAGAGCATAGAGATGACCTGGCATGCCAAAGGAAGACAGATATTGGGAACAGCAAAAGTTACAAAACACCTCAGAAAGATGGTGGCTCCAAAAAGGAAGAAGCCAGAGTGAGCGTCTGAGGGAGTCAAGGGGTGAGGAAAGACGGAATTCAGTACAAGGAGACCAAGGTTGGGCTGAAGTTATGTTAGAATAGATAAAATGGAGGATGGGGAAATACGCTGTTTACACTTGATTTTAGCCAAATCCCAGAGGCATAAAGGCACCACTTAAAAATGTGTTTAGAAAGTTGCTGGAGATGTGCTTCAGCTGGTAGAGTCGTTGCCTAGCATGCACAAAGCCCCAGGTTCAATACTCACCCCCCTATAAAACTGAGCACATGCCTTCAATACCATCACTGGGGAGACAGAGGCAGGAGACCAGAAGCTCAAGGTCATTTTCTACTGCACAGCAGGTTTCAAACAAGCCTGGGTTACAGGAGACCCTGTGTCAACAGCTGTGAAATTTGTGGGACAGCAGACATCGGAGTAGTGGAGTCCACCTCAGCACAGCTGCTTCCTCCCAGCTGAGCATGTCATCATCAAACCATAACCATCCACTCCCCGATCTCCTCAGCGCTGGCAACACTAGTTTAACTGAGGGATGACAAAACAAACAACAACAAAACAGGCTAGTTGGAGGCCACTGCTAGAATAATATTTGGGTTATTAATAGTGTTTCATTGGGGTTGGGGATTTAGCTCAGTGGTAGAGCGCTTGCCTAGCAAGCTCAAGGCCCTGGGTTCGGTCCTCAGCTCTGGAAAAAAAAAATAGTGTTTCATCTTCTTCAACAGTGTCTAGACAGAAAACTTAGCACATTATGGTGGCTCAGTATCCAATCATATTATTGTATATAGTTGAAAAGGCAAAATTAGAGGCTAGTCTCTTAGAGCATTGTTTTTATTTTGTTATGACTTCTGGTTTTTCTTTGAAACAGTTTCTACTACAGGACAAGCAGGCCTCAAACTCCAGTTCTCTGTACATTATAAAATGTGATGTTTAAGACCTTCCCAGATTACAAACCACTTCTCAATGCCCATGAGGTTACTATGTTGGGTCAAACACGTTCTTCTGAGAAACATCTTTAGAAGCGGTAGTTGAAAGAGCCTCGGGCAACCCAGTGGTCCCCACCCTCTTGCATTTGTACCCTTGTGTATCGCCACCTCACCTCTTACGTGTGCGAGAGACCTGTGACTTGCTGCTTTTAACCAAGAGTTAAGGCAAAAACCAATGGCGAGTTATCCATTTTGATAGTAGTCTCTATGATTCTCCTTTACATTCAGAGAGCAAGTAGCCACGCGTGACCTGCTCAGGGCAGGGAGAATGCATATGGAAGGAGATGGCAAGTTGCCATCTGCCCACCAGCCAGCCAAAAAAAAAAAAAAAGCTGAAGCACAGAAGTCTCGGTCAAGACTCCTGGTGAGCTCCCAGCCCTGAACACCGCCTGGACTGTGGCTTTTGAGTCCCTGAGTAGAGGTCCCATCACTCTGTGTTTCAATTCTTGAACCACAGACTATGGGATTAATAATAAATATGTGGTATTTCAAGACACTAAATTTATGGTATTTTATTATAGCATTGAAAATACAGAAATCTTAATATTTAAAAAAAGGAAAAAAGAAAAGTAAAATTGAGTTACTGGCCACATGGAGTATTTATTAATGAAGATCCAAAGGTTAGTCTTCAATGCTCATTTCCATGATTTTTAGAGTCGATAATTCCTTGTCATGATTACTGCCCCCTTTGATTCTGGGGAACTGAGCAGAAGGGAACAAGGATGTGCTAAGACAACAGAGTTCCCTGGAAGGCTCAGCCTTTTCATAGTCACTGTCACCTTCAATGACATCCACAGAGGTTTCCTGATCTATTAAACTGTCAGAAATAGTTGGATTGTTTTCATCCCAGGTTGAGGCTTCAAGATCTGTTTCGTCATTGATCTGTTGAATTATAACACTTTCTGAATACTTGGATTTATGGCTGGGCCTCAAAAATTCACCCGGAAGAGAGAACATCTTTTCATCCTTCGGCACAGATGACAGCATCTCCAGGGCCTCCTGGTATTGGTGACGTTCATGCTGCATTACTGTATCCTCATCACTTGTGAGTTCATGTTGTTTTGAAATCAGAGCCTTTTGAAAATCAAGTTGATTCAACATTCTGAATTTTTTTTGCTTTTCTGGCTTTTCCTCAGATATACAGCCTAAGTCAACCTTCAGCCCATGCAGCAGGTAACGCATTTTCCCCTAGAATTAATGAAAAAAAAAAAATTCAATTCTGAGAATCATCACATTAGTTAAATTAACAAAACTGACCCACTTCTGCCTGCAGGGCTGCTAGTCTCAGAGTAGCACACTCACAGCCCCTACACCCCTTCCCCTCACAAAAGGCACAAGGGGGAATTATCTGTTTTGAATGAGTTATTTTAGAATGTAGTAAAACATGAAATTCTAAAGAGACAAACCTCCTCCAAATGATGTTTATTTTGATTTATATGTCGCTCAAACAGTCGTTCTAAAAACCTACAAATGATAAAGATAAATATTAATATCTTAAAATTGGATAAACCACTAAATGTAACATAGTTTCATAGTGTAAAAACCAACAAAGGCTGGAAAGTGGTTTCCAGATGAATGGTGTTCTCTGTGAAGCTGAAGAGTAATCCTTCCTGCTCTGTCATGTTTTCTAACCTGGCAGGCAGCCTGGCTTCTGTTACACATTTGTTTTTAAGTTAAATAATAGATACCAGTGTAGCTGAAGGATTGAGTACTCTTTATGTTTCTGTTTCAGGCGAGGCACAGAAGTCCCTGCAAAGGTCTCTCCCCATTAGACACACAGACATTAAAGATCCCTACACCCTTCACCAAACCCTAGAGAAAATGCTCTCACAGAGCTAGTTCACCTTGGCTCCTAAAGGATACCCTCCATTGATGTCAAACCTACAAAACAACCTCCATGTAAATGCCGGGGAATTATGCTAGCATAGCTAGACAGACAACAGTCTGCCCCACCTACCCCAGACATGGTCTATGTAGCTCTATGTAGCCCTTGCAGCTCTAAGCAGACCAGGCGTGTGCTACCACACCTGGCTCACAGCAACACTTTTAACTCTCTTCCTGCCAAAGCCCGGGCATGAAGGTCCTGTGAGAACCATATTAAAGAGAAAAGATTACAAAAAGCTCTAGGATGAGCTTCCTATCCCCTAAGGTCACAGGGTCTTCAAAGAGTTTAATCCACAAGTGACTACCTTCAGGGAACGTACCCTTTCTACACCAGGCCCAGGATCACACTACGCAGCCACAGTTTCCTGAAACACACTTTCCCCAGTCACCCAAGTTAACTCATGCTCTTCAATGATCTTCAACAATCCAGGACGTCTAGGTTAGTCTATCATTTTTAAAAGACCGAGAGTATCCTACTCTTTACAGCTACTGTTTACATTCCGGAATATTCACACCGTGGCATTTTTCTATGCTTATGGAATTGCATAATTGGAATTAAACAATACATACTATTTGGGCACACACACACACATTTTCAGATCAACAAGATGCACTTTGAATGTCTTTCAGTGTGAAGAAATCTATCTTGCACCATTCTTTCTCAGGCTGGTTCTGTTTGGTCTTATGAACCAATGTTAAATCTTAGGAGGAAAATATAAACAGTTAAGGAAAAATGTGAATGCTTTGCAAATTTTGGGGGGTTGTAGTAAAAAACATGAAAGTTACCATTTTAACAATATAAAATGTGTAGTCCAGTACTGTTCAACATATTTACTTCTTAAACTTATTAGTCTTGTACGCGTATGTATAAGTGTGCATGCCTG